>NC_140589.1:415080674-416289697 GCF_964204655.1 Triturus cristatus | reverse complement strand
AAGTATAATAGTGATCTTAAAAGATATGTCACGGGAGTAGTGTAGTCACAATTTAAAGATGAGACCATATCCCCCTGTATATGAATTAGAAAATGATTTTTATTCTGATGTCTTCAGTAAGAAAGATCATGTTCCTAAAGAAATATGTATAAGTTATGTAATATACTTTTATTGTTTTAAATTACCTGAATAAAGTGATTTTGACTGACTGACTAAATTACAAAAAGAGAACTGAAATCAAAAAGTCAGCGGTGTAATATGTAAATATAATACAAAATACCCAATTATAGAAAGAAAGTACGAAAATCTTACAGGCTCACTAACAAAAAAAGACCTTACAATTAAGAAATAGAATTTAAAAAAACAAAGGTTACAGGTATGTTATAGTTACCAATTAGCATTAAAAAAAACTTAGAAATTCAATGAAATAAAACAATGGTTATAGGGACATTATAGTGATGTCTTCAGTGATGTCACTGACCATGTCATCAATGATGTAATATGTGAGGTCATAACTTAAGCAGTGCATTTCCAGCTATAACTGCAGAATTTTTCTGGGTTTGTATTAGTGAAATGTCGGCCTAACTATAACGTCACTGCAACATTTTTTTTTCCAGTATGTATATATATATATATATATATATATATATATATTACCTACTGGCGGTCGCCAGTAGGTAGTTATAGTTAGGACCACGTTTCCATAGGAAAACCTCAACATTCTATTTTGAATAACTTTGGCGCCGGTCGACGAATCCTCGCGAATTTCTCAAAATAGGTGGGGCGCTACGCTCCGCTCCTACCCTGAAAGTCTCGGGGGGATTCGTCAAGCGGGGGCTGAGATAAAAGGGGGGTCCCAAAACGCGTTTTTCCCATGCATTTTTCCATAGGACCTTTAGAACGAGCTACAGCCCGAACGGCTGAACAGAATTACTAGAAATTTGGCAGAGAGGTAGTCCCTAGGTCAAGGAAGTGCCTTTTGTAGGTTTGGTGTAAATCTGTTCAGTAGATTCTGAGAAAATAGCCTTTAAATCAATATATATATCTGAGCCCGCTTACGGTACGCTTACCGTACGCTTACCGTAAGCTTACGGTGGCGTGCGCGAGCGCGATTCTGATTGGCTCTTAGATCTTAGTAAACATTCGAATCGGCCGAAACCAGGAAGCGGCGTCCGCCATTTTGTCCCTCGCACTGAGTGTTGTTTATCAAACATGATGGCCAAAAACATGTTAAGGGGCTGTTTTGACAACTCCCTCCCACATAGTCATGTTGAGGGAGTCCCCAAACATCCCCCAAGAGCAAAAACGGTTTTATTTTTTTTTCGGCAATTTCGCGGGGTACGCTTACCGTACGCTTACCGTAAGCTTACCGTACGCTTACGGTAAAAAAATAAAAATAAAAAAAAACACTATCCACACTTACCCCACCCCCTGTGCTTTTGGTGGCCGCAGGCCACCAAATGTGCAGGGATTATTAATAGAGAAAAAAAACGTAATTTTGGCAACATGAAATTATAAAATCGAAATAAAAAAAACACTATCCACATTGACCTCACCCCCTGTGCTTTTGGTGGCCGAAGGCCACCAAATGTACAGGGCTTATTAAAGTTGATAAAAACCGTGCACGGAACGAACTGCGTTAAGTGGGCGCGCACGCCACGAATGGCGTAAAGTAACTTAGCATTTAAAAAACCGTACAAATTCACTGAAAAAACCATAGGTTTCACACACGTTATAGTTAGGAATTAGCATTTAAAAAACCTTGCAAATTCACTGAAAAAACCATAGGTTTCACACATGTTATAGTTAGCGGAAATTTTACTGATAAAAAACCAGTGAAATTCCCCCGTTATAGTTAGTGTAGGCAACTATAACTCACGCGACCGCAATCTTCTGCTGATGACATATGTGTCTTTATGAAAAAAAAATATTTGAAATATATGTATAGCTAAAAATGTATGGAAGAAGACATGGGCAAATAAGTGTCTAAATACAGTATTAGCATCAGCAGAGGATTGCGGTCGCGTGAGTTATAGTTGCCTACACTAACTATAACGGGGGAATTTCACTGGTTTTTTATCAGTAAAATTTCCGCTAACTATAACATGTGTGAAACCTATGGTTTTTTCAGTGAATATATATATATATATATATATATATATATATATATATATATATATATATATATATATATATATATATATATATATATATAAATATAAAAATATATATGTATTCACTGAAAAAACCATAGGTTTCAGGGACGTTATAGTCATCCACTCACTTATGCATGCAGTTACTCATCAATACAGTACTATAATATGCACTCATACACCTATGTATACAGTCACAGTCTGCCACTCATCCATAGAGTTACTCACACACCTAGTCAGTCATGCAAAGAATCAATCACATACCCATTTACTCATGCATACAGTTATACACACCAACTGCGATATTTATACACACACCACATCACTTATTTATGCAGATACTAACACATAATTACTGTCTTATACAATCAACGATAAAAGCAGACACTCTTTTATACACCCACTCCTTCAAATAACTTACTCTCATGTATAGTCATTTATATGCTCCAACACTCACATATACTGCCTTAAAACATATGTAGTTACTCACACATATACCAGTGAGATATTCATTCACTCACCAACACAGCCATACACACGCTAACTCACCCATACAGCCCTTCCCAGATGTACTTGTTAATCCATACAACCAGTGAATCACCCACTCAGACATGTATGCACAGAGTCACACACACCCCCTCCCACCCACACAGAACCTCAGGCACTCATACAGATACTCAGAAAACAAATCAATAACTTATTTAGACACTCATATAGCTACTCACCACCCCAAGCAGCCGCTTATACACCAACTGAGACACTAATACAGACTTTCATACAGTTTAGTCACTAACCCATACGTTCATTAACACATGTTCAATCACTCACTTATACAGTCAGTCACACACCTACTAAATAATCCATTCAGGGACTTCTAAATTCACTCTTTCTTCAATACGCCTTGGCATAGATATATATGAAAAACATTTAAACTTTACAGAAACACACATTCACTGGATGATGTCATCAGTGATGTCATCATTGATGTCATTTGAGATATCATCAGTGATGTCATCAGTGATGTCACTGACTATATCATGAGTTGATGCAATATGTGACGTCATCACTAGTACATTGCGGGCGCGTGTGTTATAGTTAGCTCAACTAACTCTAATGGTCTGCAAATGAAAGCATCTGGGTTTTTCCCTGCAAGTGTTATCAAAAAAGGGTTTGTGGGGCTGAAATCACCATTTTCCCAACTTTTAGGGGATACCAGACTTTTGTCAGAAACCCAACATTTTTTACACCGTTTTAACATTTTTCTGGAACATAGCCTATTTTTGCTATTTTTTGTGCTTTCAACCTCCTTCCAGTTAATGGTAGAAATGGGTACAAAAGCAATAATGGATCCTGGAAAGCTATACATTTTAGAGAAGTAGACAAAATTCTGAATTCAGCAAGGGGTCATTTGTGTAGATCCATCAAGGTTTCTTTATAGAAACTAACAGTTAAATATAGGACAAATTGAAAATTTGTTGAAAAAAAGTGCCTTTTGTGTCAACGTTTTCACCTGTAACTTCTTCTAATTATGACAGCTCTTTGAAAGCAATATACCGTTACATCCGCTGGACATTACTGGTTGTGGGGATATATAGGACTTGTAGGTTCACCAAGAACCCGACGAACCCAGAGCCAAAAACTGAGCATCAACTTGCAATGGTTTTTTATTATGTACCGGGTATATAGTAATTATTCTGTTAAAATGTGTACATGGAAAAATCGGTATGAAAGACACCTATGTATTTCTGAAATGGGAACAAAATATAGAGTTTAGAAACAGTAGATATTTGCGCATTTCCAAATTTGGGAATACTCATACTAGCATAAGAATGAGGCACTGTTTTTATCGGGAGACCCGGGGGAACGCTGGGTGGTAGGAAATTTGTGTCAGCCCGGTGATGCCACAACTTTCCCACACAAAAATGTGTGAAAAAGGTGAATTTTTCAGCTAAATTTGAGGTTTGCAGGGCATTCTGGGTAAGGAAACGTTGGGGGATCCACGCAAGCCATACCTCCCTGGAATCCCCCGGGTGTCTAGTTTTCAGAAATGTGTGGGTTTGGTAGGTTCCCTTGGTGGCCGCCAAGCCCGGGGCCAAAAACTCATAGGACCCCCTGTGCAAAACCAGGTTGTTTTGTGATTGGTAATTGGTATGTCCCCTCAATAGGTTTTGGGCCCTTGCCTTGCCTACCAACGCAAGTGAGGTACCATTTTTCTCTGAAGACTTTGGGGAACGCAGGGTGGGTGGAATTTTGTGGACCCACGCAGATTTCAGAACTTTCCACCACAGAAATGTGTGGAAAATGTGTTATTTTGGACACATTTTTAGGTTTGCAATGGATTCTGGGTAACAGAACCTGGTGAGAGCCAGTGAAGTCACCCCATCCAGGATTCCCCTCGGTGTCTAGTTTTAAAGAATGTACAGGTTTGTAAGGTTTGCCTACGTGCCAACTGCGCTAGGGCCCAAAATCCACAGGTATGCACATTGCTAAAAAAAAATCGGAGCCCAGTGGGCTTTCTGCCGCCCTGGGGGGGAATCAGGGAAGGGGGTTTCATCCTTCAGGCAGAAAGACTATGGCTATTTTTTGTGGGGGTGGGGGCATTGGTAGGACCATTTTGGGCAGCCCCCACCCCCACTCATAAAAAAAGCCTGCGTACTCGCTGGCGCCTAGTGGGCTTTCTGCCCCCCAGGGGGCAGATCAGGGGCCACTGCCACCATCTGCCCTCCCGTGGGGGCAGAAAGAGTGGAATTTCTCTGGGGGTGGGGTGGGGTATTGTCATGCCCATTTTGGGGAGCCCCTATCCCTACACTAATAAAACAAACAAATCCATGGTTTCTATTGGGCATTCTGTGCCCCCGGGGGGGGCCAGATTGGGGGATACAGCTCCCATCTGCCTCCTGGGGGGCAGAAAGACTGTCATTTTTGTGGGGGGGGGAGGGTGGGGGCATTGGCGTGCCCATTTCGGGCAGCCCACACCCTAAAAACAATTGCGCTTAAAACAACTCCCTGGTGTTTAGTGGGCTTTCTGCCCCCCCCCCGAAGGGGCAGATTAGGGGCCAATGCCCCATCTGCCCCCCGGGGGGAGCAGAAAGACTGTAATAATTGAGGGGTGGGGTGGGGGCATGAGCCTGCCCGTTTTGGGCAGCCCCCACCCCTATTTCTTTTTTTTTTAATTCCCTGGTGTCTAGTGGTCTTTTTGCCCCCCGGGGGGCAGATTGGGGGCCAATGCCCCATCTGCCCCCCAGGGGGGGCAGAAAGGCTGCAATGGTGGTGGGTGGGTGGGGGCATTGGCGTGCCCATTTCGGGCAGCCCCCACCCTAAAAAAAACTGAAAAGAAATCCATGGTGTATAGTGGGCTTTCTGCCCCCCCGAAGGGGCAGATTAGGGGCTAATGCCCCATCTGCCCCCCGGGGGGGCAGAAAGACTGTGATTATTGGGGGGTGGGGTGGGGGCATGGGCCTGCCCATTTTGGGCAGCCCCCACCCCTATTTTTTTATTTCCCTGGTGTCTAGTGGGCTTTTTGCCCCCCTGGGGGGGCAGATTGGGGGCTACTGCCCCCATCTGCCCCCCAGGGGGGCAAAAAGACTAAATACTGCCAAAATATTTGGGGGGAGCAAAGGCCCTGTCTAGTGGGTGGATCCCTGCTTGGGGACCGTCCTCCTGTGAGATGCTCCCCTTTCCAACAATACCTCTCCCGTCTTTCTACATGCTCAGGGGGCTGAGATAGCCCTCTGAGCACGTACAAAGTGAAACTGAAATGAGCCTCTTGGCTCATTTCAGTTTCACTTTCAGTGTAATGACGTCGGCGCAACGTGCCTAGCAACGTGCCTAGCAAAAAGGGAATCCCTCTGGTGCCCGCACCAGAGGGATTCCCCAGGGAATGCCTCATGACGTGCTGGACACATCATGGGCACAGCGCGACTGTGCTCCATGACGTGTCCAGCACGTCATGGGCATAGAAGGGGTTAAATGTTAATTTCATATTTTAAGATTTATAAAACCTATATTTTCTCTATTTGTTTTGTAATATTTTGCAACTCTATTACCCTTTTATTAATTTGAAAAATATGTAATATTTTATATCTTCAAAAAAAAGTATGTATATCGTTTTTTTCTGTTGAGAAAGCTGAAGTCCCGTACCGGTAGTGTACCAAGCTCCATCAGCACGCGAATCCTATCCGCCATATTGCTAAACTCGTAAAGGATGTGCATTTCGTATCTGACAGGTTAGTGGCACCGTGTCCCGCGTAACATCATATACGTATGTGGTCGCACCAGCTGCTTCTTTGGTATGCGACGGGTACACAGTACCAAGCCGTGCCTTACTACATGTACGTATGGAGTCACGCCTGCTGCGCATTGCGTATGCGACGAGTGCACGTTGCCAGGCCCTGTGTTACGTCATAGACATATGGTGTCGTGCTAGGAACACCATTCCCTCATTTTCTTTTCATCTCAAAACTATAACTGAATAAGTTTAAAGTGTATATGGGAATGGTTGCTGCCAGCATCAACTACAACAGCAATCATTGGATCACACACAGAGATTCAATATTGAAAGGGTCAATAGTTTGTGCTGCAGTAATGTAGGGACACTAGATGTGAAATAATACAGAAAAGATTCTATCGTAAAACAACCATAACTTGTGGTATACTAAGATACAGGCAGTATATCTGAAATCATATACAAAAAGAATGTATCATAAAGGGTCCATCAGGTCTAGTGCATTTAGCTACATCAAAAGCATTCAGCAAGTGCACAGTCAGCGATGATGCGTGCTGCGTGCGGGCCGTACTAGGACCAATGTCTGTTGCCTTCAACACTACATCACCTGCAATAGCAACTCGATCTGAATTGCGAACGCTGCTGTCTGCAGTGTAGGCCAGATAGCGGTCAGCAAGGGCCCACAGCCTTGTGGCATTGACTTGAGCTGTCCTGTTTGCCATTACCGAAGCAACAAAAACCGTGTGCAGACCCTGTGATGATGCGTATGCGTGCGGCGGACAGAGCGCACTGGAGCAATGTCTGTTGCCTACAACACTAAATCATCTGCAATAGCGAGTCGATCAGAATTGTAAACAGTGCTGTCTGCAGTATAGGCCAGAGAGTGGTCAGCAAGGGCCCACAACCATGTGGTGTTGACTTGAGCTGCCCAGTTTGCAGTACGCGAAGCAACAAAAACCGTGTGCGGACCCTGTGATGATGCGTATGCGTGGTGTGGACAGAGTGCACTGGAGCAACGTCTTTTGCCTACAGGATTGCATCATCTACAATAGCGACTCGATCTGAATTGTGAACACTGCTGTCTGCAGTGTAAATTGAAGGCAGTAGTGAGCACAGTCTTCCATGAATACTTTTTCTCACTTCCTCTTCACAAAATACAACAACATAATTACACAAAACTCTGCAATAAATAAATCAAAACAATTCAAATTGTGATCTCTGCTGTCCACTGTGTACACTGTTATTCAGTGTTCTTTACAACTATCAAGAAGAATTTGGTAATTGTACTGGACCTATAAGTCATCTTAAAAAACTTCTTCAAGCAAGTATACTAAGAGGCTATTGTGCATATTTCAATAGATTTTGTAGTTAGTTGCCTACTGGATTCTGTAATTAAACAATCACCACTCAATCTGCATTGTGAGCTCTTCTGACCGCAGTGTAGGCCAGAGGTAGTGGTCATTAACGCCTCACAGCCACGTGCTGTTGGATTCGGAAGCACGCAGTTGGTTGCACCTGATCGGAGGGGGTACACACAAATCATCACAAACTTTAACTTCTGACATCCTGAATCACAGAATCAAGACCTTGTTTCACTGTTCTGACCTGCTGTACCATGGTGTACTCCACCGACGGCAGTCAGCAAAGCCCAATAATCAAGTGCAGCAGTTAACTACGGAAGCACCGAGTCTGATGCACCTCAACGGAGGGAGTTCTGTCAAAACCAAGCAGCAAGTAATATCGGACATCGCCCATTCTGGGATCAAGACACCGTTCCACTGTTGGGACCTAGAGTTGCTTGCACCTGGTTGCAGGGAGTACCTTCATCTACACTCTCAGATACAGTTCTAACATCGTCCATTGTGGGATCAAGACCCCATTCCACTGTTCGGACCTGCTGTACCGCGGTGTACTCCACCGACTTCAGTCACCCAACCCCAATAATCATGTGTAGCACTTAGCTATGGAAGCACAGAGTCTAATTCACCTCAACGGAGGGAGTTCTGTGAAAACCAAGCAGGACGTAGTATCTTACATCGTCCATTTTGGGATCAAGACACCGTTCCACTGTTGGGACGTAGAGTTGGTTGCACCTGGTTGAAGGGAGTTCCTTCATCTCCACTCTCAGATTCAGTTCTAACATCGTACATTATGGGATCAAGACCCCTTTTCACTCTTCGGACCTGCTGTACCACGGTGTACTCCAGCGACTGCAGTCAGCCAAGCCCAATGATCATGTGCAGCAATTAGCTACGGAAGCACAGATTCTGATGCACCTCAACGAAGGGAGTTCTGTGAAAACGAAGCCGCGGGTAATATCAGTCATTATCCATTCTAGAATCAAGACACCGGTCCACTGTTGGGACCTAGAGTTGCTTGCACCTGGTCAAAATGGAGTACCTTCATCTCCACTCTTAGATGTAGTTCTAACATCGTCCATTGTGGGATCAAGACACCGTTTCACTGTTGGGACCTAGAGTTGGTTACAGCTGGTCGAAAGGAGTACCTTCATCTGCACTCTCAGATGCAGTTCTAACTTCTAACATCGACCATTGTGGGATCAAGACACAGTTCCACTGTTGGTACCTGTTGGACTACTGTGTTGGTAGTATACAGAGCACTCCACGTGCTGGGTCTCAGGCTGGGCGCTGTCTGCCTGTGTCGAGGTAGCCAGTGTTGATCTCAGGACCTTCCCAGCTTATAGACCTCGGCCCAGGAGCTTCTGCCGGCACGTGATGGGCCCTCTTTCACATACGACAGTGTCGAAAGGTGAACTGTGGGGCATATGTGTGTTGCAGCGGCCGTGATGGATTCTGGGTAGCAGCAGGCTGAGAGCATTATTCCCACAGCCACCTTCACTCACAACGTCAGCCTTATGGCGGTGTAAGCTGTGCAGACCTGACAGACATGTTCGCCATTCCGGAAGAGAACCACACCCAGAGAAACGTGCCTTTTATTCATACCCCTACGCTAGCCTTGCATACGCCGAGCCAGCTCACTACTCTAAAGATTTGGGGGGGAGGGGGCACGTGCATGTTTTCGTAATCTTCCCTACTGACTGTACAATCATGGTTGCGTCCACTGTCGACTTCATTCAATAGACCATCAGTGTATGTTGACATGTACATGTCTGTGCTCTGAGACTCAAGTCTGTCCGGCACATCCCCTCACCACTTTGCATTGTATACTTTTATTATCGAGAATCAAATGCCACCTTCGCACATACTTTGCTCCCATCTCTCCCCGCTTTCTGCATTGTGTGGCAGAGGTGCCATGCCATGTTTGGTTTGTGTACGTGGCTAGCCACGGTTCCCACAGTGCGTAGTGTCGTTGTGTCTGCTAGGTGTACATGTTGTTTGTCATGTTGTATGTGATTATATAAGGTAGCGAATTTATTCATGAACAGTGGTTTCTCCCATTTACAGATCGCTGTCTTAAAGAGGATACCGAAGTTTTTCTCACAGGTGAAAAGTGGGACCACAATGGCAATCATTCATTACTATGTAAGAATGTCCAACTGCGCAACGCTTCTAAACTTACATCCCCCAATCTTACGTGCTTTCTTAAAAGCACGCCAGCTCCCACAATCAGACCAACATTCACACAGCTTTCTAACGGCAGTTCTCTGGTTCTTAATAACATGGACTGCTATGCAATGTGAGCTGGCATACCGTGTGTCCCTACTGTTTTAAACCGGATAACTTCCTCTGGCAAGCTCTATTCCCACCCACACAAAGTAACTCCCAAAGTTCAACTTGGCCTTCAATACCTACTTTGAAAACAGATTTTATTAAACGGAGCAAACTGAAAGTGCTTTTGTTTCACACAGAATTGTCCTTCACTTCTCCAAAAGTAATTTATCGACTGCAGATAGCACAAACTTAAAGTAAAATACACTCCCTTTTAAATACGAACATCCCATTACGCTTTGTGAATTGTTACACAATTTTCAAGACATCTGACATTTAAGGTCTGGCACATTTTTTTAACAATGTCTCCTCCGGCCTTCTCACAGGCTTTCAAACTGTTTTTAGTCTAATACCAGACTTCATTCATTCGATAATCTCTGGAATAACAGCAACTGTGCCCATAATTCTCCCTCTGTTTGTGGCCATCCTACTACTATTTTAGCTTGTTAAAAATGGCTACTCCCCCTGTGGTAACAAGCATGTCGGACAGAATATGTCTCTACGCGAAGCTACATCAATACCGTGAAAAAATGGAACAACTTTTCGGCTGCCTGCCTCTATCTATTATCGGAGCCAGCTACAACATGACATTTATTTACACATATACAATCTGCGTGCAACCATCTTTTTATTGCAAAACTTGCCCAATCGACGGCGAATGGATCTATGCCTTGCCAACATCCCAGCAAACGCTCCCGATATCCAGCAGGTAATGTAGTATCTTGAAAACCATGAACTTGATTGTCCGGCCAGTGGAGCAATGGCGGATGCAACGCAAAAAGGTATCCTGCCGGAATGGGATTTCTGCGCAGCCGCGAAAGATCTCCTGCAACGTGCGACCTTTGAAAACATCGGAGATTGCCTGCCAATTCAAATTGCCACTCCAACATTCGAGGAACATTACTGTCCCTTCGAGGATGTGAATTGGATCAATTCACTTTTCTCACACAATGGCAAAAATCGCCTCTTGGAACATTACGCATCTCAATCCGCTGAAGAACTTCCAGACTGCAATCTCCAAGACTTGTAAGAAATTCACTTTATTCTTGGATTGACTTTTTCCAACTTTTTTTACTTTTTCATATTACATTTTTTAATACACTTCAATTGAACTATTTTCATATAATAACTTTCTAAGTATGCTTAGGCATTTGAACTCTGTTTTCATTATTGGCCCTTACGTCTCCACACTATCCAGGGATGGATGATGTATGGCCTATGCAAATACGCTATTTACTTGCTAAATTAGCCTAAACCCGACATCCATTTTGAAACCATATTTATTCTTTGTACACATGTCTCTCTGCATGCCTCTTATCCCCGAAGCCCTTTTACACACATGAGCTCATCCTCAGACTCTGCTCATGAACTGGCGATCAAGATAAAAAAACACGACATTGTTTAGGAACTGGTTGGCACAGTGTGGTAATCGTATCCTACCTTTATCTTCATTCTACAATTCACAGTCATTCATGTCTAATATGTCACATGGAACTGTAACATGTAATGTGGAATTGATTGATGCAGAAGCTTAGCTTTGAATACAGCAGAAGTGGTTGGAGTTTGCCTCAGCTGGATGCCTTAGCTCTTGCACCAGTGGGTCCATTTATGGCACTTAAATAAAGCGGCTGGAGTTTGCCTCAGCTGGATGCCTTAGCTCTTGCACCAGTGGGTCAATTTATGGCACTTAAATAAAGACACTTTTTATATAACTTGTAGACTCCATCGCTTTATCCCATACAGCCACTTTCTTAAAAAACCCTGATTTCACCATTTGACTTCTCTGACATTGTAACATTCTGTATTATATTCTTCACAATTATTTATTTATTTCTGCTTGCTAAAAAACTACATTCGAGTCTTCAGACCTATAGAGGTGAAGAGTTTGCTTCCTTGTCCCGCCATAGTCTAAACCCATACTAACACCACTAACCACCCACTAACCACCCCACAGAGCTCACACCGCTATACTCTAAACCCATACTAACACCACTTGCACAGCTATGCTACAGTGGCCAGTATCCTACAGCGCCCAGAGCACATCAGTTTACAGCAATCAGCTCATGGTTTCATCCCCGAGTGTACCGGCACCTCACGTCAGCACCATCTTACTCTGGACAAAACAGCACTTTCACACCAGTAGGGTTGAATATATCACTTCACACTCCCTGTGTAGCACACCCTAACCACCCCCACAGACCTCACAGCGCTCCTACCCGCCTCTGTCCTACTCTTTTTGCCCTTTTTTCCCCTTACTCACGGAATCGCAAAATGGCTGCCAACACTTTCTAGTTGCAACCGCTCGCACCGCCCGCCGCCAATAAGCAGCAAGCTCGTGCTCGTAACACCTCAGCCAATCAGAAGGCAGAATTCCCAAATATCGATATCTGTAAAATTAGATACTTCTCCAAAACTACTGAACGGATTTACACCAAATAAATGAAAGCGTGCTTTCTAGAACAAGACCCTTCTCCCTGCCAAATTTGGGGTAATTCCGTTCACCCGTTCTACCTGTAGGCTTGTCTAAAGTTTCCTATGGAAATTAACATGGAGTAAACATGTTTTGGGACCCCCCTTTTTTCTCGGCCCCCCTGTTTGTGTATGCTGTCAGGATCAAAACATATTGAGAAGATTTGCTGGGATCTTGACAGGTAAGCTCCCTGAAGCAGGTGTCAGAGGATGTGTGCGGGTATCGAGTGGTGGCTGCTGGGAGAGGTAGTCCTGTGAAGAAAAAGACAGGCGGTGAGTGTCATAGAAGGAGTATGGCTTTCCAACAATGGCCGAGGAATGGGTCAGAGAGCGTGAAGAGGCAGTATTGGACATCTTTAATGATGTGGACAGTAGCACAGGGCCAGCTGCTAGTGCGGCCAAGAATACAAAACAAGCTACAAAGGTACCTCGACGTGGGAAGAATCCCATGAGGCCTCAAGATTCTATGAGAACCCTGACCCTGAAATGCTGAAAGACTGGGAAGACAATAGCGCAGAATCGTCAAAGAGAATGCTTCAGATACTTATAAAATATGCTGACAGTGACCGCAATGCCATGTTAACTAAAATTGAATCACTGTTCAAAGAGCTTTAGAAATGTGAAAACCAGGAGGACATCAAAAAGAAATTGAGCGAAATGAAGGCAAAACTGGCAAAACACGAGGAAGCAATAAAAGAGACAAAGGCACCGAAATTCCAACGTGACAGGAACGACAATATGCAGGGAAGAATATACACCTTTCCCCAAAAATTTGAAAATATACGAAGACAACAACTGTCAGCTACCGCTGAGGCACAAGCAAAATTCACTGAACCAAGCGTGTCGGAGCTGAGTTCAGAAACAGAATCAGAAACAGAGTCAATTGGTTGCGTAGCTCAGAAATGCAAACCACCGACAGTTGTCCAAGAATTGGGTTTTATACGCATAGAAAGGACCATGAGTCTATGCCCCCGGCCTCCATGCCAGGAAAACAAAAGCACAGGCAAGGAACAACAAAAGGAAGGCGACAAAAGAACAGACGTTGGGGCAAAAACTATACAAAAAACAAACAAACAACCATACAGAAGAAACAGACGCAGGTAAACTGCAATAAAGACTTTGAAAACACAATTATCAACCTTACCAATATGTCATTAACGGAAAAACAACAAAGAACTCTTGCCCTTGGCCTATCATTTTGCAATAAAATGAATTTTGACTATTCTCAAGCACAAATTGATTTCTTTCAATTCGTAAGAAAACTAAAACTCAAAAAGCATTTCTTTAACGCGTCCAAAAAGAAAATGAAGAGACTTTGAGCAGAGAAACAATAGTGATCTAACTGTGGCAGATATGTCATTGGTACAGGATTTGATTCAAATTGAATGTGACGAACCAACCAACCTAGAAACATAAATGGAGAGAATGACAAATATCGGACTAGATACCTATGTAAGTGTGCACACACCATTCAGACCGAAGTCAGTATTCACGCCTATGATGCCTAAAGATGGGCTCGACATTTTCCCATAAAATGTGATAAAAGACATCAAGACTCCGGCCCTAACCAGCAGCAAAGATTTCAACAAGGCACACAACGCAAACAGGGCTGATTACAACAATGTAACAATGTAACGCCAAGACATAGTGGTTAAATGGTCGGACAAGGGCGGCAATGTGGTCCTCTGGCCACTGGAAAAGTACAACACCGAAGCACTGAAACAGTTGAACAATAGAGAATGCTACAGCCGCATTGTCCCAACCAGCATCATGGGTATCAAAGAGAAATATCACAGAGCACTCTATGAATGAAGAGGCAAAGGACTTATCACCAAACCTGAATTTGAATATCTAAAATCGGATTAACCAACAACTCCACTACTGTACCTAATCCCAAAAATACATAAAAATGCAACTGATCCCCCAGGAAGGCCGATCATCGCCGCAATTAGTGGCCTATTTGAAAATACTTCACGTTTTATTGACTATATTTTTACAACCAGCAGTATGTGAATTGGCATCTCACATCAGAGACACTGGTGACTTCTTGACAAACATTTATGATGTAGCGTGGCAGGATAACTGTGTGCTAATTACGCTTGATGTTAACACATTGTATACCAGCATTAAACATAGGGATGTTCTAAATGCATTGAGGTATTATCTTGGTAAGAGACTGATACACCTACATGGGCATTCTTTGATGTTTCTGCAAATGGCTGAGTGGTGCCTGGAAATTAATATTTTTATTTTTGACAAATTGTATTACAAACAGCTACAGGGCACGGCCATGGGTACTTGCTTCGCCCCCAGCTATGCTAATTTGCATATGGACTGGTGGGAGGAGCAAGTACTCATGAAGACACAGAAAAAGGCAATGATAGAAAATGGGGCACTATATGTCAGGTACATTGATGACATATTTGTCTTATGGCATGGTACACAGAAAAGAGCAGAATCTTTTGCATGTGAGCATAATAATAACAACCTGAATCAATTATTCACTAGTCACTCCAGTAGAGACTGCATACAGTTTCTGGACTTACAAATGTATGTAGAAAAACAACAGCTTACAATCAAGAAAATACAGAAAGTCCACTGCAGGAAATGCTATCCTGCATGCCAACAGTTTCCATCACAATAGTGTAAAGGAGAGTATTCCCTATGCAGAGTGCTTAAGAATGAAGCGCAACTGTAGCACGGAAGAGAGCTCACAAAAATCTACCGATGACCTCTTTCACAGACTACAAAGAAGGGGATATAAGACAGAAACCCTAGCAAAGGCAAGGGCTAGAAGTGAAAAACTGACAAGAGAAGATCTGTTATTTAACAACAAAAGCCAGACTCAGACTATGACAACTAAAACACCCCTCGATTAATCACAGGTTTTAATGCCTATCAGGCTTCACTGCGTAAAATACTATACAGACACAGGGGCGCCGTATGTAATGACCCGGTTTTGTGCCCCACCTGCGCAAAAGTTGCCTCAATCAGCTTCAGAAGAGCTAAATCCATGCACCAGGAATTAGTGCATAATGCGCCAACTACTGTCAGAACACCAAACTGGTTACAATCATCAAAGGGATTTACTAAATGCAGTAGATGCAAAGCATGTAGTCATGGAGCTAATACAAAAACAGTACACGTGCCCTTCAGACAAACACCCTATGAAATACGAGATAGTTACAACTGCAAAACGGACTTTGCTGTGTATGTCCTGCAGTGCACTTGCAACAGACACTATGCAGGGAGCACCATCCAAACCTGTGCATGACCGCATTCTGCAGCATCTAAGGGCCATCTCTAACAATGACCAATCCTACATTTTTGTTGTAATTTTGCACTTTTCCCTTAACACTCTTGACCGGCCCCAACTCTGAATTGAGCGGGACTCTAATGGGGCAAAGACTCATTATACACCGGTTGCTACGCCCATTGGGGCCCATCTCAGCTACTTGTACAACTGTACATGTTTACCGTTACACTTCCTATGCCTGTGCATCTCATGGCGTTTATTCACGCTCTCCATTTCGGAAGCGCAGTACTAACTGATACTAATGCAAGAGAGCCTAATTAGGAGGGGAGCCTACATTTATAGGGATACATTACCTTTTAATTATTTCGAATATACAAACCCATGGCAACCGTAACGGTAGTTCTGCTTTCTGAGTACCACATCCATCGTATACAATCCCGAATCAGGAAGGGTGAGAACGTCTATGTCCATCAGTTACTATCCACACAAAACGGACACACTATGAAGAGCACTTGATGCAGTGAACAAGGTGGTTTTCCGCCGAAACGCGTCTGGGTACATATTGGAATAAATACCTTCTATGCAATTTACTCACGGATTCAGTGCATGTTTATGTATGCTGTCAGGATGGAAATATATATATATATATATATATATATATATATATATATATATATATATATATATATATATATATATATATATATATATACATACATATATATATATATATATATATATATATATATATATATGTATATATATATATATATATATATATATATATATATTATCTACTGGCGGTCGCCAGTAGATAGTTATAGTTACAACCTAGTTTCCATAGGAAATCTGCAACATTCTATTTGGAATAACTTTGGCGCCAGTTGACGAATCTTTGCAAAATTTTCAAAACTAATGGGGCGCTTCGGTCCGCTCCTATCCTGAAAGTCTTGGGGTGATTCGTCAAGTGGGGGCCGAGAACAAAGGGGGTAAAAAAAACATGTTTTCCCCATGCAATTTTCTATATGAACCTTTAATCGCAGCTACAGCCCGAACTGTTGAACGGAATTACACCAAATTTGGTAAAGAGGTATCCCTTGGTTCACACTTGTGCCTTTTGGTTAAATGGTGTAAATCTATTCAGTAGTTCCTGGGAAAATCAAAAGTAAAATCACATATATATCTGGGCGGAGCCTAACCCCACATCAGCACTTCATCTTGGGACCAATATACATGATAGCACCTCATTAAAAAGCATTGCAGTTAATAGAAGGTTTTAAGACTTTAGTTACATTATAAATCATTTGTTGATGGTACCATACTCATTTTAGGAATTGTGGTGTGTTCTAAGGTGATTTTACCATGTGAAAAAGCCTTCTGCTGGGATGTCATGAACCATGTTTGAGAGAAAACTATTTTCTCATGCTTTTAACACAGAGGTTTGGAAGGTGCTCTATAAGCTAAACTGAGAGCATATTTCTGTAAATTCACATTATCTTTCTCAGTAATGTGAGAATGAAGTCTGACATTTTCAGTAAAACATGTACATCCAACAAGGGCAGAGACTGTCAGTTGATTCGTTTGTGTTCTACTGCAGCTTCCAAGAGTGTTCCAAAGAACAACTAGAGCGCTAAAAGTCCTACTTATGACAAATGTATTGCACACCTGAAGCCATCTTGATTGGAATAAAGTGGTTACTCTTAAAACATTTAGTTTTGGAATGTCGTTGAAGGAATGAAGTATTCTGATTTGTTCTTTACATGTATTTATGTGTGGAGCGACAGGGAAATTGTGCCATTCCTGGTTTCATTCTTGATGAGGTCGGAGCTTTACATGAGAAAGAGAGAATTGTATGCGTGTGTCATTTGAAATCTGGATAACAACTACAAAGGTGAGTTAGAAATGAAAAAGGTGTGTTATGTGTTTTATAGCATTTTTGAGGTGATGCTTTTAATTTTGAAAGTATTTTTTATTTCAAAGTAATATAGTGTTAGTAAGTGTGGTGTTTGATATTGGTTATGAAATATGCATAAAATTTTAGCTGTTGTTATATAAGTATTTTAAATATGTTTAGGAATTTTTCACAGAGAAGAAGTGTAGTTTGTCATCTTTATAGGACTGTATTGTTTAGAAAATGAGGTACAGCAATAATTTGAGTTTGTAATGTATTTGGGGAGATAAAGAAAATTTTGCACGTTTGCAACTGATACTTTTTGTGGAAATAGTAGGGTTGGGGCGTGGTGGTAGGAGACGTATGTGTTATTAAGTTAAAAGCGATAAAACAAAATGCAGAAATGTTATGTGGGCAGATTGTGGTCTTATGTTTGACACTGAGAGGTAGATTTGAATGTAAGTCAGGGTAGGTTGTTGTACAGCGGGGCCATGTACAGTGTTTGGAGATTACATGGTGGGGAGATGGAGATAGGAAAAGTGATACGTTCAATTTATATGTACACATAGTTTGAATCATGTGATCCTGAGTTGAGATAAATATGAATATGGTTTCTGGTTTGCATTTGGGTATAGTGAATAGTTTTTGTAGTTTCTGACTAGTGAATAATAAAAAGGTAGTTATACTAAAATATATGGTAGTAAACGTATTAGTTATTGTCTGTTCTTACGGAATAGAAGTAGTTGGAGAGTGCTTCTTTAGAACAGATATTTCATAAATGTGTGAGAGATAAAAAAAATGTAAATGTGCGGTATATTGTCTGTATGAGCTTGTTGAAATTAGAGAACTATATGTGATTATAAGTGGTACTATTTGTCAGTCTGTGTCGCTGTGGCTGATATATGTAGGTGTTGAAGTGGTTCATGTTGTACTTATGGGGAGCTTCACTATTCCTTCTGAGACACTTGTCAATGTATTCATTCCATTTAATATCTTTAATATAGATACAGTAAAGACTATATATCAAAAGTTTGGGAATTAGAACTGTGTTTACTCTCCCCATGCCCTGCTATACACTTTACAGAGTGTTTAAACTACTTTTGTAACATATAGATGTCTTGCTAGTAAAGGTGGTGTAGTTCGACTGGGCCCATTTATAAAGCGTGCTATGGGATGGTTTATGTTTTACCCGCCAATTTGCATGTTTGAATACTTTTTGCTGATAAGTGTTCCAGTAGACACCTGTTAAAATTAACGTTGTATATGGGTATAGTGACGCTACTGGGAATGGTGGGGGTTTCTGTTTGATTTTGTACGGTTAAGGAAGGGCGGAGGAGGGTGTGGGGGAGGTGGGTATGTTTCTGATTAAAACACAGAATTTAGTAACGTGCAGATGTCGAGCTACTGAAGGTGATGTAGTACCACTGGGAGCACTTATAAAGTGCCCTATGGCATGGTATATGTTTTACCCGCAAATTTGTATGTTTTAATATGCTTTACTCATGAGCGTTCAGGTAGACGGTTGTTGAAATTCAGTTTTTGTATTGGTATAGTGTGTTTACAAGGTTTGGTGTGGCTCTTTCTTTAATTTTGTGAAGTTAAGGAAAGAATGGGGAAGATGGTGGTGCAGTGGCAGTGTGCCCATTTATGAATCGCTTTATGGTATGGTATACGTTTTTCTGGCAAATTCCCATGTTTTAATACATTTTGGTGATGAGTGTTCCAGAAGACAGGTACAGAAATTGCACAACATTTCTGTGGATAAGACATCTTCGTGCTGATAGACACTCTTGTACTGTGGTAGAAGGCTGATAGCGTTGATGGAAAATTATGAAACTTGGTTGCATTGTAGATTTTAATGGAAGGTTACACTGTTTGTGTGTTACTATGATGTAGTTAGATTTCTAAGTGGGAGAAAAAAAAGTGGGGGCGCTCTAAAAGTGGGGGCAAAGCTCTTAAAGGGGTGTGGGCTATGCAAGTTGCGGTGTGGTTTAAATCAAGATAAGTATCATTGTGTGCTTCAGAAAATCCGGGAAAAAACATTGTTTAAAGGATTTGCCTTTCTTCTACAACGTGGGTAACTTAGCGTGATGTCTCCAGTTATCAGTAGTGAGCAAAATAAGCATGCGTACATCGATGTGCAAAAAAAAATTGACTGTCTTTGAGAGGGCCGAAAATAGAGCCTGGTAGAGAGTCGTTTGGAGGCTGCCTGAAAATAAGTGGCGGTCCCCAGACCCGGCCCTATTAAATCGCAGTATCCATGCATCCTAAGCACAGCGCCATTCAACCATCTTTTAATTGATGGATATATTCCTACTTATATATATATACATAAATCTGTTTGTCCGCTTATCTTAAGCATCTATGAGTGCACTCGCCTAAAGTAAGCACTGTGCCATTAATGCAGCGATATGCCTATATATGCATAAATATATCTGTCCCAGAATCAATCCTAAGCATTTATCAGCCCACACGTCAATTGTAGGTACTGGTCTTTGCATTCATTCATCCTTCCATCCATCCATAAATTGATACATTGATCTATGTATCTATCCCTTGATGCATCTGGCCATGCATCCACTCGCCCTTTATTCAACTATACGTTCTTATTTCCGTGCATCGTCCGCCCCGATCTAAAATACGATGTATTATACTCATCCAGCTACCCTTTTAAGGTGTTGAAAAGGATTGCGAAAAGCATTGACTAGCAGATTTATTAATAAAGAATAACAAAGCTTTGAGTTACTCTTTGTGGAGCATACTTCAACACCCTTCTCTGGTAGTGTTCTAAACAAAGGTACATCTAGCGAAAGAAATGTAAAGGAGCTTTTAAGTGTAATACGTTAATTTAGAAACATAACATTTTGTCGAGTTGTTTATAGGTACACTGTTTTAAAGTGGCCGTGACTGACAGATACTGAATACCTGTACTTCTTATATTTGAGAAAGTATACCAGAGAGCTATTTTGGGGTGGTGAGAACCTTGAGTTCTATATTTTCATGTGAAGTACAGTATAGGAGTATAAAAGTAATTGGAAAGCTTTTATGTTCATATTAAAGAGGGGGTGTGAGAACTTAGTGAGGCAGGTAAAGTGCGTCTTTTCGTAGCACTAAAACAAGACTGTATGTAAGGTGAGAGCAGGTTCGTGCTGGAGTTGCCTTGTGGTCATTTGCAGAGGCGCAACCAGAGGGAAATTTCAGGAGAGCCTAATTCTTTCAGCAATAGGCATAGTGGGCCTGTAGGGGTTGTAAAAAGGGGTGAAAAAGAACAGTCTCCTTTTCAAAAAATGATGTTTTGAAGACCGGTGAAGCACTCGGTGCGGCTCTGTGTGTGTGCCCAGGAAGCTGTGTCAGAGAGTCTGGGGCAATGGGCGATGCGCGCCACGATAATGTAGCTGGTGCGTTGCAAAAAGAGAAGGGAAATACTGAGAGAAAATGGCTCTCTTTAAAGGATTTCTCTTCTCATACAATGCGAGTCACTTGACATGATGTCTGCACTTCTAAGTAGTGAGCAATGTGCATGCATTCACAGTGTCACTACAGTGCAATAAAGAAAAATAAAATGGATGATGTTTGTGAGGTTGGAAAATAGAGCCCTATAAAGACCTGTTTCGAGGCTCCCAAAAATAAAGTGCTGGTGGTCACATCCCCACAGACACCCCCTCCAGTTAAAGCCCTGGGTACAGTGTTATGTTTGCAAAGTTGTTGATAAAATTGTTAGGTAATAATGGAAATTTCCATGTGTGCTGGTTGGTTGATAATATCATTCTAAGTACATAGATTAAAATTTTAAAAAATACTATTTATAAAGTTGTGTGCGGTGGGTTGCACAGAAAGTGGTGTGGGGTGTGGCGGAGAGGTGAAAAGTATGAGGTAGTGCAGTTATATATAAATTGTAAAGTAGTATGTAAATAATTGAATACATACTTGCTGTATATTCTATGGCACTACTTGTCATCCTAGTGCTCATCTGTCGTGCTCCGTCATGTTGCAGCTCTGGGTCTGGAAGTTGTTAGTGGAAGTTTTGCAATTGCATGTTAATATTTTAACATAGTGAAGAAATGTGAAAAATAATTGAATCAATTTTTTGTTTTTCAGAAAATTATTTCGTTTGGATAGAAATTTGGAAATGCCTAGAAGAAGTGAAAAAAAGAAAAGAGAAGAAAAATATATATTTGGCGAAAAGGAAAGATCTTGAAGTAGAAAAAAAATGCGAGTAGTAGAGAAATTATTTGTTTGAGTAAAAGCAAAAGACAATTTTTGAGAAAAATAGTACGAAGATTTAATGAGAAAAACATCACACAAAGCAAAAAGAAGACTTTTTCAAGTAAGGTGAAGCAGAGTTCAATTTCAAATACGAGGAAAAGGAAAGATGATAAAGAAATAGTATCTGGTACTCGGAGACAAAAACAATTTCAAGAAATTTGTCAGAGACTTTTTCTATCTAGAGTGATTCAGAATTTATTGAAAACATGCTGCAAATATAAAAGAAGAATGTTTCAATTCAAAGAGAAGCGACGTATTGAAAGTATAGTGGATACTGCTTTCAATTTGAAACAGAAGTTGTTCATTTTGATTTTAAAGAGATCGAAAGTATTGGATAAAATAGTGAAAGCATTGAGAGACAAAAGTAGAAAAAAAGACTTGTGAACAGAACCAACTTTTGTAAAATCTTTAGTGGACATTGGAGACATACTTCTAGTACTGAGCCTTTTTTAATGAGGAAAGTTACTTTCAGGAAAATAGTTTATCATTTGCCGTTGATACTGGAGGTTGTTGCTAAGAAGTTCAGGATGGTGTTCCTCTTCCAAAGGAGGAAATGGTTGGTAAAAGTGCAGAAGAGTTAATAGCTGAAGAAGTGCAAGGGAAACGTCCACGAGCTCCTGTGTTTTAATGGAGTTGTAGTAGCATTTGTAGTATTCAACAGGAATCCATTGATATAATGAGAAATTTGCTACGAGAATATACTCAGAAAAGTATAAAACAGAAGATTAAGTTGTTACAAGTACTAGATCTATGTAATGTAAGAAAATATACTGAGAAGTATGGGCATTCTCTGGCTTGTCTCTCAAGAAAAGTTTGTAAAAGTGTTTTTCATCATTTGAGGATGTTAGCAGTACACCATTCAGAAATGAAGAACTTGGTAAAGAAACTGTACTATGTAAAAAGTCCTGCATTAAGTTTAAGTGAACTGAATGGAAGTCTTTTATATGGTTCTTTATCAGATGTTCAAAAAAAGTGTGATGATATTGAAATGCAATATTTTAGTTCAGAAAAGCAGTTCATAGAAAGTGAAAGTTTGACAATTACAGATGTTGGAGGAGATGAGAAAGTGAATAGCACTGATCAGTTTGAAGAAGAAATTGGAACGTTCAATGTAGTGTGCTCTGAAATACCAAACTATGTTTGTGTTTGTTGTCGATGTACTCATTATAAAAGTCAAAGTAGGAATGTTGATTTGTATTTGAAAAGTGAAAAGGAGAACAATGGTAAGTGGGAAGAATTTGCAACTTACTTGTTTGTTGAAGGTCGATTTGAGTTAGGTAGTGATCAATGTATATGTAAATATTGTTACAACAAATTAGAAGAGAACAAAATGCCTGCTAGAGCAGTGCATATATAAGTTGGAGTTAGTAGCTATTCTGCAGGAGCTGGCCAAATTGAATACATATGAATCGGTTCTAATTCAATCTGTTCATCCTTTTCAAACTATAATTCAGATGGAGCCTAAAACAGGTAAACTGCCACCAACAGACTTGCAAAGAGGGCTGAAAGGAAGAGTGGTGTACTTACCTTTGGATTTTAAGAAAAACATTGAAACTATTGCTGGAGAGAAAGAGGAAGATGAGGCAGTAGTTATTTTAGTAAATGGTGTACCCACAAAGAGTCGGAAAATATGGCAAGAATTTGTGGATGTTAATAAAGTTGAAAAGGCTACCTTATATCTTATAGAGAACAATATTTATTACAAAAATGTAAATGTGGATGAACAGGTAATGCGTTTAGAAGATGATTTTGTAATTTCAAGTGGTCAAATAGAGAAAGTGGACAAGTCAAGGACTGAAGAGATTTATGAACATTATACAATATGTCCTTTGCATTCAAAAGAAGTGATAGGAAGTAGCATTGAGTTATTTCAAATGAAAAAAGCACAGGGAACTCCAATGAGTGTATGGGAGGAAAGCTTGGAAGCTCGTTGTTTTCCACAGTTGTTTCCTACTGGAGAAGGTGGACGATATGATGACCTACCTGTACGGATTCCAGCTTCAGAATATCAGTCAACAAGATTATATTCTGAAGATCCTAGATTTCGACATTCCATATATATTTCACCTTTTGTTTGAAAGTGATCTGTCTTCTCTCTCGTATGCAGTGAATCATATACTTAAAACTGGAGTTCATGAATCACTTCTTGCTGCGAAGAATTTGTGGAGAAAGTTCAAGAAACAGATGAAATTTAGAAGCACAGTTAATCAATTTGATGGCATGTCAACGTGGAACAAATGAGTATTGGTATCGTCGTCATGGAGAACTCAAGTGTATGTTACGGAACTTAGGTACACCAACATGGTTTGTCACACTTAGCTGTGCAGAGTATGCATGGGAAGATTTGCTTGAGTTTTTAAGAGAAGCGAATTCTAATATAAAAATATGTTGAAATAAAGACTCCTGTTGAACTGTGTTCATTGGATACTGTAAATGTGTGCAGATATTTTAATCATAAGTTTCAAGGTATGATGTATTTTATTTGTAATACAAAAGAATCCACCTTTTGGAGAAGTTACCGATTTCTTTGGAGAAAGGAGTACCAAGCAAGAGGTGCACCTCATATATATATGCTACTATGGGTCAAGGATGCACCTAAATTTGGAACTTATTCTGATGTAACAGTATTGTCTTTAAATCGAACAGTGTGTGACATGTGAGATTCCAAGAGAAGGAGGAGATAGAAGCTTGAAACAGCAAGTTTTACGTTTCCAAAGTCACCGTTGTGGAAAGTACTGCAGAAGAAAATAAAAGTCTAAAGGAAAATTTTACACCAAATGTCGGTTTGGTTTTCCCCGTCCAGTCATTTGTAAAAGAAGAGTAAATTCTTTTTTTTCTTCTCTGAGGCACACAATTACTCAGAAATCTCCAAAGAATACCTACAACTTAAAAAGAACAGAAGTGTCAAAGTACTTCAATGACTACAATCGAGTCATTTTAAAAATGTGGAATGCGAACATGGACATCCAGTACGTTGCGGATAACTCAATTGCTGTTGCACGTTATGTTACATCGTACATAACAAAATCTGAAAAAATAGAGATGAATCAAATATGGGAAGAAATTGCACAAGAGAATAGTTTTAGCAAGAAATTGTACAGCTTTAGTTTGAAAATGCTTTCCCACCGAGAAATTGGATCGTATGAATGTTCAGACTGCTTGTGTTCTTCAAGTTTATATTCAAAATTATGAGGAATCATTTGGGTACGTTTAGGTCTTGCCTGCAAACGAAATAGAGTGTTGAAATCATTGGAAGAAATTGAACAATTAGCAGCAAATGAGCCAGATAGTACAGACATTCTTAAAACGAATATGTTGGACACAAACTATCCGAAAAGGAGTCAACATCTGGAACAGCGATGTCTGTATGAAGTACTTCAACAATACAGCTTCAAAATAAATGTTAAAGAGAATTTAAAAGAAGGAAAGTTTGCAGTAGTTGGATGTCATGGTTGTTTAGTAAAATATGCAAAGGGTAATCTTATAAACCATAAGAAACTTAGTTGTGAAAATTAGGGGTGGGCGGAATTTGCGAAATTAATTACATTATCGCGAAAATGCTAAAAATCTCCTCAAACACGCTGGAAATATCGCGAAGACGCAGAAGTTTTTTTCCCGCCTGTTTGCGGTATTTTTTGCGTGATCGCGGGTCACCAACTTACCCATGCGGTTGCTCAAGGGCGCGGCCATCTTGTTTTCACTTGTCCCGCCCTCTCGCGATGCTTACTTCCTGTTCCGGGTCGCGCAATGCATGTTCGCGCCCGTTCGCGGTCGATATTTCCTGTTCGCGACCGCTTTTACTTGATCGCGTTGCTTTTTGCTTGCTCAGGGAGAAAATATCGCGCGAACTTGCGCACGTGGTCGCAATGGGCGCGGCCATCTTGTTTTTCACTCTATTGCATGGTTCTGGGGCCTGATTTTCAATCCTCCCAAAATCCTTTCAATCCTTTGTTTATAGCCACTTTTTTTGGATCTTTATTACTTATTATTTCTCTAACTATTTTCCTGCTTCTATATTTTTGGTTTTTGTCTACTTTTTTTTTGTTTTTTAGCTACTTTTTCTCTTTCTATTGCCTGCTATTTATTTCCTTTACCCCTTTATTTATTTTACCTTTTCTTTCCCGCCCCGTCCCCAGAACCATGTCCAAGGGTAGGGCTGTTCGCCGGCGCAGCCAGAGCCGCGACCGCCTTCCTTGCGGAAGGCGGCGCCCACAAGGGGTGCAGGCACGGGCCTTATTTGGGGAGGAGGAGTTGGCTGCACTAATTTTCTTTGTGCAGCGCCACCTCCCCTCAACCCTGGCAGCAGGTGGCAGGCCTGGGTCCGGGTACGGCCTCCGGGAGCGTCGGCAGCGGTGGGGGAAGGTGTGCCGGGCAGTGTCGCACATCTCTGGGGTCCGGCGCACCCAGGCACAGCTGACGCACCGGTGGCCCGACATCCTGGACCGTGAGCAGGACCTGCTGGACCTGCTAGGAGTGGAGGTCCCGGGGCTTGGTGAGTACATATTTAATTACTACAACTTTGTGTCTGTTCTTCTGCTCTGTGTTATATATTGCGAATATTTTTTTTCCTTCCAACCAGCTAGAATGTGGCTGCTTACAATACATTCCAGGTTAATAACGTTTAAAAGTCTTCTGTGATTATGGTGCTCTTCTACGCTACTACTAATCTTACTTGTTTGCAGCTTTGTGTTTGCGCTTGCTTAGCGTGATTCTTTAGGAGTTTATTTTAGAGAAATTAAGTTATGTAATGCTACAGTGACTCTAGTCCACTCCTTACTTTGTCCCGTCACTAATAGATAGGGGCGGATTGATGTTTAGGTACACTACTTTGTATGAGCTTCTAATTTGTTAGTGGTATGTGTGATGCCCCCTCACTCAGTTACGTGACGTGCTGCTAGTACGGCAGTCTTTAGAACCTTTTCTAGTTTGTTCAATGAGTGGTGGTAGGCTTAGCAGTTACTTAGCAGTAGCAGATCAGCATCAATCAAACAAAAATTGGGTGTATACAAAAAATGTAGTCATTTTCATGTGTCCTCCATGATTTGACCATATGCATTGTTGAGGAATACAGTGGAACTGGAAATGCATACTTAATGTACAATTGGCATGCCTGGAATAGGTGGGCTAGGTTGGGTGGTACGTTGTACTTAGGCTTAGTTGTAACTTAGTTTTCTGGAATCAGAATGGAAGACTGGATTACTGTTGATAAATAGTAACTTAAGTAGTCGAACTGCGAATCCCCCGATATTACATGTTGACCAGATGAGATCGGTCAATGTAGTTATTGCAATTGTTGTTTACATAAGTGTTTTTTGACCGTTGTTGAAAAATATTGTATTGGTTTGACACCATCCATCAATGTTTGTCTCTTTCTTATATCTTTCCTGTTCATCAGCACCCAGGGGCAGACCGACAGGGACTGGGCAGTCGGCGGGACAGGAACAACACCACCAGGAGGACACCGCTGAGGGCTCCTCTGCTGGCCCCAGTAAGTCTTCTTGTTTTTAATAATATTTCTTATTCCATAACTTTTACTGCCCCATATTTTTCCTGAACTATTGTTTGTTTCCAAATGCCATTTTTTTACCACCAATTATCCTTCGATCTGTACGGTTTCAAAAATCTTATCCCTGCCTCCGCTATGATGACTCTGAGTACTACTACTACTACATACTATCAGTCTGTCTGTACTGTAGTAGCTACTCTTGCCTAGTTGGCCAGTGCCACTCTTTGCGAAAGATTGTAATATAAAACTCATATTCACCAGTAGCTTGATCCATTGAGTCCAATCCGTTGGGTCGTCGTCTTGTCCTACTTTTACTCTTATTGATCTTGAGGCTTTGAAAATTCACAGCAACAACAGCCCTACCAGATTTATTACTATTTTGATATGATACCCTATAGGACATACTACTGTTGTAGGGATCTTGCACATATATTTGCACCAGAAAATAGGATGTTGGTGATGGTAGGTTGGACCTTCCTTGCACACCTCAATCAGAAATTCCGCACCCACCACAATTCGACTATAGTACTGTCTTGTCATAACTATTAGGTCTCGGAACCCTCCCCCCAAGATACCCAACAAGTGGACAACCCAGAACATAACACACCCAACCTCTCAGTCGTGGAAGCAATTCACATGCACACCCTTACTTTAATTTGCTCACTCGTGTAAGTTAGTCCACACCAAATACCACCAAGTCTATGTAAGTTCAAAATGTTTATTTCAATTTGAGAAGGTCTGTGCACTGTTTTCTTAGCAGCACCAACCGGAAAATCAATAACATTAAAACAATATACATTGTTACACTTATACAGTTGGGAATTAAATCATGATAACTGAACAGTGGTGGAAGGCAGCACCACCATCCCATAGCAATTTAGTTTATATAAATTTATAAAAGAAGATGTGAGTGAAGGGACCCCTCACCTTAGAAGAACCTAGTACTGGTAGTTGTTGCATCATTCAGAAGCTCTGGTTCGTAGAAGGGAATCTTGCGTCTGTAATGCGAAAAAAGAAATGGTGTGCGTTAGTATATTGCAACTTGCAAGCATTTCTCAGCCATGCCAAAAAGTGTAGCATCTATGGATAAGCAATATGAACTAACAGTAACAGTAGTACACCAGTACTTCCTAAAAAAGTGGCTTGTTAATGTTTGTGGACCGCTTGTACGCAGCGCGTAGACTAGACAGTAGCAGTGTGAGGCAGGTCATGTGGGCTCAAAGGTGTCTTAAGAAGCTGCAAGGAAAAGGTAACGTCACATGTGCAAAAATAAAAGCCACAAAGGTAAAATGGTAGCATGGCTAGGGCTAATTAAGCAAAGGCTACAATGATCATATATAACTATTAGTGTCTACTCTACTACTACCTGATTTGTACTAGTGATGTATGTTAGTATACTCATTTTTCAGCCTTGCAACTGATCAATAGGGGGAGGTGTATATGACGCCTAATAAATGTGTAATGTTTTCTAGGCGCACTACTGACCACCAGTGCCGGGGCCAGCGAACAAGGCGACGCGGAGGGAGAGGATGCGGCAGTTGCTGCCGATACCGACAATGGAGCGGTAGGGGGAGTGGCAGCACCAGTGGCAGGCGGTGGTAAGTTAGATTCATAATCCTTAACTATTGTTGAACTTGACAGCACACTCACTGCAAGGGTGTACTGTATGTATATGTATACTGTACAGTTGTGACTTAGGGCCCCAATAGGATGGTGGGCGTATTGCCCCCGCCGGGCCGGCTGGAATTCACTGCCGACACCGCAGGGGCAAACCTCCGCCATCCCTGTAGAAATTATTCAGACCCCCCACATGTCGACCAGGCGGAAAAGGGTTCAATATGCCGGTGGTGTCTCTCTGAACACACCGCCAATCTGCATTTTGGAATGCCATTGCGTGGCGGCATTGCCGTCCGCCACGGAAAGGCATGCAGACATTGCAGAGTATGCTTGGGTGCCCCCATGGAGGGTACCTACCTATGCTATGGTATCCCCCCCGCCTTTCCAAGCAAAACGTGACAGGCTCCGTGCGGGGCCTGTCATGTTGTGCTTGGAAAAGCAGCACAACATGTATTTTTAGCATTGCTTTCGGGCACCGCCAACTAGAATGTAAAAAAAACAGGATGCGCCAGCCACTGTGCCGGGCGCATCATCCTAATTAATTGTCCCCACGGGACCCCCACCCTTTTTAGCATGAGGATCCTCCCGCCATACGATGTTGTAAGTAGTAAGTATGAGTTGTTGTGAACGTTTGAAGTGTGAACTATAAGACTAGAATCCCTTTAATTGGCATAGGAGCGGGAGTATTGAGTAACCAATGGCCTCATCTATCTAATTTCAACTCCGCTTCGAAAGTTTTATGGAGAAGAGCACCTGGTGCACTGTTCAACTAAAAAGTGAAAGACGGGTGGAAGGAAGAAGGACGGGCGCGATTTAAAATGTTATGTACTACTGTGCTTTATAGTGCTACTCTACCATGCCACTATGTGTATAAATAATTAACTTGTCTTACTGTTTTTCTAAGAGTATATTTTACAATTGTCTTGTTTTTTTCTTTTTGATACACAGCTACTCCTAAACTAAATCGAAGGGAGTTGGCCGCCAAGGCACGGCGCCGGAAGCTGGAGGCAATCCAGCGAGAATACCGGCGGCTGGTGGTCTTAGCCGAGGAGGAGGAGGAGACTGCGGCTGCAATTGGGGAAGCCTCCTCCCGTGGCCCGGGCCCCAGCCACCACCCTCCAGTGGTACGGCGCCACCGTCTGGCGGCTGCCCGCCGCCACCATGCCATCTCCGGTGCCCCCCCCACTGTGGCTGCAACTGCCACACCCTTAGACACCGCGTCGCCCGTTTAGAGGGCGAGATGCGCCAGATGCGTGTCCTCCTCGAGTCCCGCCCCACCAGTTAGTCCCTGTCATCCTGTTCTGCCCCTTTTTTAATTCTTGTTCTTAACTCGTTTGGGCGTTACAGACTTTTTTCTACTATGGACAGTGGTTGGGGTTAGGGAGGGGGGTGGGTCAGCTTTTGTGGGTTTAGTTTATTTTTGTTAGGGTAAATTAAATATATTTTTCTATGTTACATGCAATGTTGTTAATGTTTTGTAGGTGGGGTAACTGTTTAACATCACACTGTTTCCTTGCTGGTGCATGGCCGCCCATAGCCTGTGTTTGATTTCAATAATTGGCTGACTGTATAAGACACAAACAGATAGATGAGAGACACACCTCACTCATTGACTGGTCCTTCTAGTACTTTGTCTGTCCTCTAGCCTATGCATTCTTTGTACTGGTGTGTGAAAATGAAATCATTGACATGTCCATTATTAATTCTGCCTCCCCCAAACTTGTCTCTTACCGGTGCTTGATGTTTATGTCCAACTGTGTCACAACACTGGCTGGATGGTGAAGATGGTTTCCTTTTTCATACATGCCATGATTGGGGTGGTGGTGGTGGTAGTATAGTAGTAGTAGTAGACACTGGCAGGGCGGCAGCATTTCCAAAAAAGAAAAGGAGACAGTCAATCGCCTTTGAGAGACTGTTAGAGGAGTAGTTGAATGAAGTACAGTACAGAACTTACCGAGCAACAATAATATGCTCAAATATTTGACAAAAAAAGGAGGATAGCCTACTAGACAGAGTTACTATAGTTGTGTCGAGTCACTTGACTATGCCTACAGTCTAACAGTTAGTGCTGTATATGAGGAATGACAACAAACAAATCCAATCAATGCCGGCAATTCATGCTGAGGTATATGTTCCTTTGTTAAATAAAATAACCTCTGAAATATCCTACTCATGGGTGGCCAAGTAGAAGAAGATCATCGCTCTGCCTTGAAATTGAAGTAGTGTTGCTTTCACCACATCCGCCCCAGCAAGTGTGTGATTAAGTATTGGTGTACATTTAATTTAGTTACACCTCGACAATAAGTCACACAGCCCGGGGGAAGAGGGTTAGGGTTTGTTGAATGGATGGGAAGGGGGTTTTTGGGAAATGTTTGACAAAGAAAAACAGTATGCATACATAGACAAACAAACGACAATCATTGAAGACTACCATATCCATATGTTAAGGGAGAAAAAGGCAATGCATGCATGATGATGAGAGAACCGGATTACATACACTTCTAGTTCTTGTTCTGTCGTTCCGGCCTTAATACTTTAACACATAGCAAATAGAAATTTTAAATATTGGTAGGGAAGAAACGTAAACACAGAGCAAACCTAATGATGATAACAACTCCAAAAACACACTGTTGTAAAGATTGTATACAAGATATTAATCAAATTATTTAACAGAAGATAAAAGTGGATGCTGTTACTGTCTTATCCCGGTCAAAAATGTGGACTGGATTTGCATCTCGGCATTCCTCTTGATCCTCTCGTCCATCAATCTTGGGTGTGTCGCCTCGCCATTGCCCGGCTGGAAAAAAAAAGGTGATGGATTGGTAAGGTTTTTAATATGCATTGTAATGTTTTACAAAGTTTAGGGCAAGGCCCGGCCTATAATTTTAGATGGAAAACCAAAGGGGATATTGAGAAAGAAAGTTAAAACAAATGCACAAGTGATGGTGTAGTGCAACAAGAACACTTTCCGAGGTGGCATGTATGCATCATCTCTACTCTAGTCTGTTTCCAGCATTGACCTTCAACAGTAACAGGAGAGAGCAGGCCCACAGTGCTTAGCATTAGCACATCCTACGTTAACACTTCAGAGTCCTTTTTTTTTCTCTCAAACAGTTGGACAAACGCAAAGCACATTATCCATTCCAAACATAGCATTTTACAGTTTAAATTAGTAAGATCAATGCACTGCAGTCATCCCACTGCTACACTCTATTCAACTTCTACACAGACATTTGGGTCTGCTGTGGTTGTTGTTGACGTGTTTACCTTTAGGCTTTTCCGTTTTATGCCACTCCTGAAACATCCTCCTGACTTCATCATCATCTCTGATACTTTTACTGACTGACTGTGAAGATCGGCCTGCAGTATAAGTAAAATTTTTATGACACAACAAGAGTAGAAATATAAATATTACTGACTTTAGTCATTCTTTATTGTGTACAGAAAGATAGATTACTAGTACACTTTGACATCACTTTGTGCACAACAAACAAACAACGCAAACACAAAGACCAATAGCTCAGAGTCAGGTGTCCATGCATGCCATTAATTGTCATCATTCATTACCTGTTCCATTGCGCAGATTGAGTGAGTCCCCTTCCTGGATTGAATTAAAAGCAATGGATCACCAAGATGCAGGAGAAGTACACATTTCTTATTTGCAAGAAGGGGAAAATGAGTGTGTTCTGTAGAAAGTTGATTAGTGGCAGTGCACAATTACATAAATTCATGCGCAACAAACACAACAAAATCTACATCATTCAGTCTGCGATCTGCGGCCAATGCATGGCATCAATCATTACCTGTTCCATCTCATCTTGTTAACGGGCCGTCTATTTCGCCATCATCATCATGGACGGTGCTGTTGTGTCAAAGTCATACGCATTGTGCAGATTGAGTGAGTCCCCTTCCTGTATTGAATTAAAAGCAATGTATCACCAAGATGCAGGAGAAGTACACATTTCTTATTTGCAAGAAGGGGAAAATTGAATTCACCTTGAGTTAAGTTTAGTGTGTTCTGTAAAGTTGATTAGTGGCAGTGCACAATTACATAAATTCATGCGCAGCAAACACAACAAAATCTACATCATTCAGTCTGCGACTCTGCGGCCAATGCATGGCATCAATCATTACCTGTTCCATCTCATCTTGTTAACGGGCCGTCTATTTCGCCATCATCATCATGGACGGTGCTGTTGTGTCACAGTCATGGATTTAGTGAGTCCCCTTCCTGTATTGAATTAAAAGCAATGCATCACCAAGCTGCAGTAGAAGTACAAATTTCTTATTTGCAAGAAGGGGAAAAATAGTCTGTTCTGTAGGAAGTTGATTAGTGGCAGTGCACAATTACATAAATTCATGCACAACAAACACAACTAAATCTAAATCATTCAGTCTGCGACTCTGCGTCCAATGCATGGCATCAATCATTACCTGTTCCATCTTATTTTCAGTTAATGGCCAGTCTCTCTCGGCTCTGAAAGGAGGATAGCTATAGTAGTCATCTGATTCATGGTCCACTTGTTTTGGAAGGACGAGGAAAGTTTGAATTTGAATTTGTTGTTACCATCATCCAATCATCATTCATGAGGGAAATGGAATTGAGCAGGAGATTCAATATGATCGAGCGGAGGAGCTGGATTCGGAGGACTGCACTGTCAAATGGCAGACACCTGAAACTTGTATATGAAATTAGAAGAGTAGAAGACGGTGATAATGGAATTGTTGCGATTCACAAGTTCATAACCGGAACGACAGACACATAAACAAAGGGGGAAAAAAGGGAGGAAGACAGTAAGTGCGAGCCTAATTGTCAGGGAAGTATGGCTCGTCCTCAAACTCTGGGGGTTCTTCCAGTAGTAGGTAATCATCTGACACAATACTTCCGTCACCTGAGCCGCTGTCCTCATCTTCCTCTGTTGATTCATGTATTGTGTAATTCGGTGGTATGAAGTGCTGATTCATTTTGATCATTGTTAACCTCTCCACGTTTTTTGGAGATAGACTGGTCCTTCTCAATGTTACAATGGAACCAGCAGCACTGAAAACACGTTCGGAAGAGACTCTTGCGACAGGGCAAGCCAGATAGCTTATCGCCAGCCTGCTGAGCTGTGGCCATTCAGACCTTTTCCTATACCAATACTGCAATGGGTTTTGATCAACGTACACCTCTGTTGGGTCGTCCAGATAGGCCTGGACCATCCGCTCAATGTTCAGGGTTGCTGATGGTAAGCTTTTGTGCTGTTTTTTCTGTGCATCAGCACTGTGCTTATAATAGCCCATCTATACATACCAATCCTGTAATGATAATGATTGTACTCGGCCTAATGATCCAGTTTTTGTTTCTGTAGTCGATAGTGATGGTGAGTGTTGTGATTGTGATCCAACCGCACTGCCCTCAGCCGATGAAGTTGCACTTGATTCTGCATGGCCTGCTTCAGTATCAGTACTTGTTGTGGGTTGATGTGGCGGGCTTTTAATTAGCAGCCCTTCGTTTTCAAACTTAATGGCTGCTTCAGCTATACAACTTTTGTAGCGGGCAACATCATTGTCGGAAAAAGCAAGGAATTTCTTCACTAGTCCTAATTTTGCACGTGGATCCAGAATTGTGGCACAAATGTAATGTTCTTGTGACAAAATTTAATTTGTATCCTTACATTTTCAGTTAAGCGCCTGGATAAGCTCTCCACCAAGTCATGGGCTTGCCTTCTGTCCTCTACACCTTTGTAGGATTCAGACACATTATTCAGCTCATGCTCTAGCATTTGCAACAATGGGATAGCTTGGCCCATTGTACAGTCCTCCTTGCTGACTTCACGTGTGAAGACCTCAAAAGGAGACAGCATCTCAGTCAGGCATTTAATTAGGGTCCATTGCTCCCTCTGAAGGGTCATGCCTTTAACACTAGCATCACTGCTTCTGTACCAGACATATTCATGGAGTGACCTGTGCTGTTCGTACAGACGATCAAGCATGTAATACGTTGAGTTCCAACGTGTTGCCACCTCCTGGATGAGTGCCTTGACTGGCATCCTAAATTCACGTTGGATGATCCTCAGCTGCTTCCGAGCTTTAAAAGAATGGCTGAAATGAGTGCATATTCTTCGGCAGATGGCCAGTAAATTGCTGACTATGGGTTATTTTTTCAGAAAGTCTTGCACTATAATGTTTATGCAGTATGCCTAACATGGAACCCTGAAATAGGAACCACGTTCCATGGCCTTAAGTACATTACTGCCATTGTCTGTGGCAACAAAACCAATACCAAGCCCTCTGGGCTGCAGCCATTCCAAAACCTTGGTGCGAAACTCTTCTAAAATGTTTTCAGCCGTATGAGATTTTTCCATGGCGAACATGGCTACAGTTGCATGTTTCCGAGTACCTTCAAAAATCGCAGCTGTGTCAACAACACCTCGTGCAGATAGTTTATCTCTAACCCCCACAAAAGAGATCCAGTATGCAGTGATGCACATGTAATCTGTGGCTTGGCAACTGCTCCACATGTCTGTTTTCAGGTGGATATTGTGCACAGCACTCTGCTGCAAACCGTGACCAACCAATTCCAGCACATCATGATGTAGTGCCGGAACAGCAATTCTTGCGAAATAGGACCGGCTGGGAACTTTCCATTTCGGGCAGATGGCAGACACAAATTCAAGGAAACCCACCCCTTCTACAAATGAAAAAGGAAGAAGGTCCAACGCTAACATTTTAGCCAGCTTCGCATTGTACAATCGTGCCGTTGGGTGGTTGCGTTGGAACTGCCCCTCCAACCTAAACATGCTCTCAATGGTAGGCTGGCTTACTTTCCTTAGTGGTGCTGTTTTCATTAACCCACTAAGGCTCAACGACACAGATTGTCTCATTGAGGTACTCGCCGGTCGCCTTGGTGTTTCACCCACACTCTGAGTATGGCTCTTACTGCAATGCCACTCTGATGTTACTGAGGAGGATGTGGGCGTTACCACTGCAGTGACTGCACTACTGGAGACAGGGCTAGAAATGCCTCCCTGTTCTTCACCTGCCACCACAATAATATCGCTCCCTGATTCTGAATCCTGACCAACTTCAATGGGTTTAGTTTTTCTACTTTCTTTTAACTTAAGTAGGTGATCCTCCCAAACGATAGTGTGGTGTATTCTGAGATGACTTGCTTGTCCTCCGGTACCATAGTGTGTACCAAGCTTACCACGCCGAACACCTTGCCGACAAATTGAGCATATAGCAACGTTCTCCTCCTTGGCGCTAACAGAAAAGAAGTCCCAAACTGGGGAGGAGAACTTTCTGGCACTGCTGGATGTGCCACTTTGAACACCAGATGAACTTGAGGGGGTGCTTGAAAATATGTGACCCTGTCCACCTACACTGTGACTTTTACTACCACTTCCTACTGAGATGGTTGAGCTGGATGTAGGTCCCTGCCGGGCCTTGGAAAATATGGCAGCTGGAGGTAGTGGTGGTGTAACCTGTGTTGGTGAGATCCATGCTACATCCCGCTCAGTAGCAGCCTTTCTGGATAGGGTGAGAATGTCGGTCTCCAATCCCTTTGGGGCGGGAGTAATGTGCGTGATGACTGGCTCGTCTTCATCAACATCATCACCCCCCTCTTCTACATCTACCTCCATAACTCTAAGTTTTTCTGGGACCTTCCTTTTCAGAAGCATTGTCTTGTGGCGTATATCACTCTCAGACCGAGCAGGTAGGACCCAAGTGTCATCACGATCATCAGAAGCGGGGCTTGAAGAAGAAGATGATGGACTAAGCCTCCTTTTCCTTGCTGGTGGTCTGGAAGACAATAGATCTTCTGAAACAATGGTTTGACTTTGCTCCACTTTGTCTGCAGGAAGCTCGATTTCCTGAAATGCCCCTACGTCAGGAGCAACAACTACTATGGTGGGCTGTTGCGGCAGCTGCTGCTGTTCTTGTTGCGGCAGGTGCTGCTGTTCTTGTTGCGGCGGGTGCTGCTGTTCTTGTAGCGGCGGGTGCTGCTGTTCTTGTTGCGGCGGGTGCTGCTGTTCTTGTTGTGGCGGGTGCTGCTGTTCTTGTTGCGGCGGGTGCTGCTGTTCTTGTTGCGGCGGCTGCTGCTGTTCTTGTTGCGGCGGCTGCTGCTGTTCTTGTTGTGGCGGCTGCACACTGATCTGCTGAGTTTGCGCCTGCGTTGAACTTGATTGTGTACTACTTTGCGGTAATGACATTTCTTCAACATCGCTGCTCGTTAGTAGACTGGCTACCTCTGCGACACTAAAGCCCTTGGGCCTAGGTTGGTGGGGTTGGACCGCTGTGCTGCTCCCAGCTTGGTTCCCGGACAACGCTTTGGTGCCAAAAAAAACATTGGCCGGCACACCACCAGTCGTGGTTAATGGCACTTCCTTTTTCTGTTCCTTCTTCTCACCGGCAACTTTCTTGGTACTGGACCTGGTACCTTTTTTTGGGGCCATCTTCTTCAGATGTCAGGCAGGATGCAGATGCACAACAAGTTCTGGTCTCACATGGACGTGATGCGCAGCAGGACTTCTGTCTGGCTGGCAGTACAACGGGTAGCCGGGTGATGCTGATGACACCTCCTACTCTGTCTTTTGTGAACCTAAAAGCAAATAAGACAGGAGAAGAACATCAGTGAAATGTTTCATTTGTTGTTGTGGTTCAGTTACTTAGTACTGTACTAGTGCAAACAAAAGATAGTCTAGCCATTTATGACTTTTTTTTTAACTAGAGCTATGTTATACTACTGTGTACAGCCACACACTACACTCTCAGGAAGGATAGGAAAGTTAATAATAACCACCAAAATAAAAATGTAATGAAAGTGGGGTGGACCATTAAATTATTTGAGCATCTCAGCATCCATGGAGATGCTGCTGGCAAAGGGGGTGGATGGATGGAAGCAGTAAGCCAAATAGCCAATAGGAAAACCATGCAGGCCTATGGCAAAAGCAGGACACTAATAACTCACAGTCCAAACACCAAAAAAGGCCACCACCCACATGGACACTCACAAATCACAAACAAGCCGGGGGCCTGGGAAACACCAGGAGCTGACAAAAGGCCTATAAAAGCCAGGTAAAGGATGCATGCTAAAGCACACTGCTCTGCCTTTTTAATGCAACAAAATGGAAATACGAACATTCACAGGCCCCAAAAAGGTCTGCAGGGTGCATTCATTGCACACCAACACACCAGACACATACAACAAAAGCATGTCTTTAAGACAACCAACATTAGAAAGGCCACCCCAAAAAAAACACTTCCCCAACTCAATCCAATGCCATCCATGCCCTAAATGATGTCTAAATTCAACAGATCACACAGAAAACACTTGATTAATAAAGCTGTGGCTACCTGCTCTGATCCTAGTGGATAAAAAAGCAGGCCTGTTGGCAGACAAGGCCAGGCAAGCTTGCAGGCCTAGGCTTCAAAATGGCCACCAGCCACATGGCCAGGCCCAACAACATCACAAAGGCCACCCCAAAAAAGACACTTCCCCAACTCAATATAATGCCATCCATGCCCTAAATGATGTCTAAATTCAACAGATCACACAGAAAACACTTGATTAATAAAGCTGTGGCGACCTGCTCTGATCCTAGTGGATGAAAAAGCAGGCCTGTTGGCAGACAAGGCCAGGCAAGCTTGCAGGCCTAGGCTTCAAAATGGCCACCAGCCACATGGCCAGGCCCAACAACATCACAAAGGCCACCCCAAAAAACACACTTCCCCAACTCAATCCAATGCCATCCATGCCCTAAATGATGTCTAAATTCAACAGATCACTCAGAAAACACTTGATTAATAAAGCTGTGGCTACCTGCTCTGATCCTAGTGGATGAAAAAGCAGGCCTGTTGGCAGACAAGGCCAGGCAAGCTTGAAGGCCTAGGCTTCAAAATGGCCACCAGCCACATGGCCAGGCCCAACAACATCACAAAGGCCACCCCAGAAAACACACTTCCCCAACTCAATCCAATGCCATCCATGCCCTAAATGATGTCTAAATTCAACAGATCACACAGAAAACACTTGATTAATAAAGCTGTGGCTACCTGCTCTGATCCTAGTGGATGAAAAAGCAGGCCTGTTGGCAGACAAGGCCAGGCAAGCTTGCAGGCCTAGGCTTCAAAATGGCCACCAGCCACATGGCCAGGCCCAACAACATCAGAAAGGCCACCCCAAAAAACACACTTCCCCAACTCAATCCAATGCCATCCATGCCCTAAATGATGTCTTAATTCAACAGATCACACAGAAAACACTTGATTAATAAAGCTGTGGCTACCTGCTCTGATCCTAGTGGATGAAAAAGCAGGCCTGTTGGCAGACAAGGCCAGGCAAGCTTGCAGGCCTAGGCTTCAAAATGGCCACCAGCCACATGGCCAGGCCCAACAACATCACAAAGGCCACCCCAAAAAACACACATCCCCAACTCAATCCAATGCCATCCATGCCCTAAATGATGTCTAAATTCAACAGATCACACAGAAAACACTTGATTAATAAAGCTGTGGCTACCTGCTCTGATCCTAGTGGATGAAAAAGCAGGCCTGTTGGCAGACAAGGCCAGGCAAGCTTGCAGGCCTAGGCTTCAAAATGGCCACCAGCCACATGGCCAGGCCCAACAACATCACAAAGGCCACCCCCAAAAAACACACTTCCCCAACTCAATCCAATGCCATCCATGCCCTAAATGATGTCTAAATTCAACTGATCACTCAGAAAACACTTGATTAATAAAGCTGTGGCTACCTGCTCTGATCCTAGTGGATGAAAAAGCAGGCCTGTTGGCAGACAAGGCCAGGCAAGCTTGCAGGCCTAGGCTTCAAAATGGTCACCAGCCACATGGCCAGGCCCAACAACATCACAAAGGCCACCCCCAAAAAGCACACTTCCCCAACTCAATCCAATGCCATCCATGCCCTAAATGTGCTTGAAAATGAAATACATTAAAAAAACAACAAAAGGAACAGTTGCTTCATCATGTACACACACACCCATGAGGCCATGCCCATGGCTAGCTCGGGCCTACTACTACTACTACCCACAAAATAAAAAAATAAAAAATAAGGAATGATGATAATTAATTATCAAAAAATAAATTGTAGTTACAACAACTGCAATGCCCACAATCAAACAAACACAACAACCACTTACTTGTAAAATATCCTATTCCAAAAATCACCAAATACAATTGCAATGATGCAGCAGACAAAAAGAGTGATCTTTCCAGCTCCAAATCCAAAGGCAGAATGAGCAGGAGATGGACAAAGCACTGGGAGGAGCCTGCTGGACAGGAACAGGAAGTTGGAGATTCTGTGTCACTTCCTCCCTCTCTCCACCTTTTAAAAAAATGACTCCATGCACAAAAAAGGAAAGCCAAATGTCAATGTAAGGAGTTGTTTTCATCCAAAATCAGCATTTGCAGAAGGTTTCATGCTGCAGGAGCTGATATTCCTCTCCAAATTGAAAATTTTACGTTGTTGAGTTCTCGAGCTTCACATTACTTCCGCCGGCGTGTCGAAAACGACATGATCGCGTTCTCTTCTTTGTCCCTGTCGCGTTGGATATGACGTGTTCGGGGTCTCTTTCTCCTGTTCGCGTTCGATTAGATGTGCCCGCGTCCTCATCCTCTGGCTCGCGATGTAGAATGACGTGTTTGAGATCTCAATCTTCTCATACTCGCGCGGTGCATGATCGCGAGAAGAAAGACGTGATCGCGCGACAAATGACGTGATCGTGCGATAAATGACGTTAATGCGGCCGCGAACTGTCGCGAGACAGCGCAAAATGGCTACCAACAATCCAACATCTCGTGGAGAACGCGACCGGGTCGGGAAAACTTGTCGGCGAACGCGGGGATTCAGGTAAGGCGATCGCGCGAACGTGAGAATGTATTTTTTTACATCGCGAGCAAGAAACAAATTATCGCTAAGCTGCGGAATGCGGAAATTTTGACATTTTCGCGCTTTCCGCGGAACGCGAAGATGCCAAAATATCGCAATTTCCGCGAACCGAACGGAATTTTGGCCCAGGCCTAGTGAAAATCCAGATAAGCGAGAATGTTACTATTTAGCACTTCTGCAGCTGTTTAAACCATGGCGTAGTGAAAGTGAATTACTTGGAGAGTTTGACTGCTACAAAAATTCTTTTAATGCTTGTAAAGGTAGCATTCAATGTCCAATTTTCCCTACATATTTAAAAAATGTTGAATGATGAAGTTGAACAGGAAAAGACAATTATAGCTGAAATAGCTCATGAAAGTTCTCAAGATAGTCAAAGTAGTGGTCCATGTAGTCAAGATCCTCTTGGACAACCAATGCTGAAAAATGAAGCAGCGATTGCTATGCATGAAGTCGCAATTGCAATGTAACAAGCACATGAGGAGAATATAACATTGGAAAAGTTAGAAGAACAAGTAAATGTTGAACAGAAAGAAATATATGTGCAAGTGAGAGAACGGATAGAACATGGTTTGTTGCATGAAAAAAAAGAATGTCTGTGTTTATCTTTTAAACCTCTTCTGATGTACATCAATGGTCTATCTGGGACATGTAAAAGGTTTTTAATTAAAGTGTTGACCAGTTATCTTCTAAAAACTACTGGTTCACATTTATGTTGTGTGGTAACAGCTCCAACTGGATTAGCTGCACACAATGTTAAAGGAGTTACTTTGCATAGATTATTGATGTTACCAGTGGAGCATGATAATATATTACAATATCAGAAGTTGTCTGGAGAAGCTTCTTATGAAGTGTCAAGAGTGCTGAAGAAAATGAAACTTTTAATTATTGATGAGGTGAGCATGGTCTCAAACTTAGGGATCGATTCTGATCCTGTATTTTATTTCCCCGTACGACTCGTATCCGTATTTTTTTCAGTAAGAATCGTACAAGTCACTTCCGACCCGTGAAGTACGATTCGTACGGGAAAAATACATACGGATTGGGCCGATCCGTACGAATCGTATCGGGAAAAGTTGTACGAGACGGACCCAGACACTTTTCCGTACGAATCGTAAAAATACAGTCCGAGCATACAAGTACGATCCGGACCGGCTTTCCGATGTACGATTCGTAGAGAAAACGTCCCGTACACGGGAAATGACTTTACCCGCTACAAAGCGAACTTTGTACGACTCATATCCTGGGAAAAGCTGTTCCCGGGGTGTGAGTCGTACAGGCATACACCCCGTGCATTGTGTATGTATGCACCGTACCCCCAGCACGTATGTACGCACCGTACCCCCAGCGTGAATGTACAGTGCGTACCCCCAGTGCGAATGTATGGTGCGTACCCCAGTGTGAATATACGGTGCGTACACCCAGTGTGAATGTACTGTGCATACCCCCGGCGCGTATGTATGCACCGTACAGTCACACTGGGGGTACACACCGTACATTCGCACTGGGGGTACGCACTGTACATTCGCAGTGGGGGTATGCACCGTACATTCGCACTGGGGGTACAGTGCATATATACACAACGCATGGGGGTGTATGCCTGTACAACTCGTACCCCTGGGGACTCAGCTTTTACGGCTGTTATTGGCTCCCGTAAAAAAAGAGCCATACGGAGTGACGTAGGGATGAATCGTACTTGCTGGACTGTAAAACGCTGCTTAAATACGTACGGACGTCGCGTACAGGCTGTTCCAGATCAGATTCGTAGTTTTTTTTGACCTATATGGTCTTTTGTACGATTCGTACGGAAATAGGCTTTCTGTATGAATCGTACTTCCTAGGTTGTACGGAAAGTTTACCGGGTACGAGTCGTACGGAGAAAACGCTCCGTACGACGATTCGTACGGCCTTTTTTTCAGGATTGGAATCGGCCCCTTAATGCTTGCTTTTGTACACTTAAGAATGCAACAGGTATAAAAAACAGATTACGACGTTCTCTTTGGGGGAAAACATTTAATTGTATTTGGAGATCTGCTACAACTAACCCCTGTAAAAGGAGAACCAGTGTTTAAAACTCTTCTACATGAAGACACAAAGAAATCTCTGGGAAGTATTGGAAATGTGAATCTGTGGTTACATTTTGAATATAAAGAACTCACTCAGAATATGCGACAAGCAAGAGATGAAGATTATGGAAATATTCTAAAAGCTGTAAGAATTGGTGTTCTAAGCAAACATGGTAAACAAGCTTTTCAAATTCGTCTACTAAAGAACTTGTTTACAAATGAAAACACGCCAGCAGAAGTAATGTACAAAAAATTGAAAGAAAAAAAGTCTATAGTTTGCTTAATGCCTAGAGTGGAAGAGTGTTATACATCTAGGTGCCGATTCCGATCCGGGAAAAAAAAATTGCGTACGACTCGTATCCCTATATTTTCATGTATGAATCATACAAGTACCATACAAACTGCGAAGTACGATTCGTACGTGAAAAATACATACCAATTGCGTCGGGAAAATGATCCGAGAGGGAGCCGTAAATTTTTACGTCCGAAATCCAAATATCGTCGGGAAAAGTGTCCGATAGGGAGCCGGACATTTTTACGTGCAAATCGTAAAACAGAAGTCCGAGCGCGCAAGTACGATCCGTACCGCCCGTCCGAATACACAACCGCATGTAAAAGGCCCCGTATGGAGCGAACGCTGTAGCCTACATGTACACAGGTAAACTTGTGCCCGGATACGAGTCGTACAGCCCCCCTCACCCCACACATGTCAGCACCGTACCCCCATATGTCAGCACCGTATCCCCCCTCTGCACCGTACCCCAACACCGTAGCACAGCCCCGCACCTGTACGCGCCGCACCCCAGGCCCGTCTCCCAGCCCCGCACCTGTACGCCCCTTACCCCAGGACCGTACCCCAGCACCCCACCTGTGCGCGCCGCACCCCAGGCCTGTCTTCCAGCCCCGTACGTGTGCGCACCGTACCGCAACTCCGTAGCCCAGCCCCATACCTATACGCACCATACCCCAACACCGTAGCCCAGCCCCGCACCTGTACGCACCATACCCCAACACCCTAGCACATCCCCGCACCTGTACGCACCGTACCCCAACACCGTAGCACATCCCCGCACCTGTACGCACCGTACCCCAACACCGTAGCACTGCCCCGCACCTGTACGCACCGTACCCCAACACCGTAGCATATCCCAGCACCTGTACACGATGCACCCCAGGCTCGTACCCCAGCCCCGCACCTGTACGCATTGTACCCCAACACCGTAGCACAGGCCCTCACCTGTATGCACTGTACCCCAACACCGTAGCACAGGCCCGCACCTGTACGCACCGTACCCCAATACCGTAGCACAGCCCCGCACCTGTACGCACCATACCCCAACACCGTAGCACAGCCCCGCACCTGTACGCACCATACCCCAACACCTTAGCGCAGCCCCCCACCTGTACGTGACGCACCCCAGGCTCGTACCCCAGCCCCGTACCTGTACGCACCATACCCCAACACCGTACCCCAGCACCCTCACCCAGCATCGCGTATGTACGGACCTTACCTACGCGAAAAAGACTCGTACAGAACCAGGACACTGTAAAATAGCACAAGGAGGGTCAATTCGACTCGCACAACACCACAAAACACGTCAACATGACAAAATACATCTCTATGACTGACCTGGCACATCCAAACAGGCAAACAGAGGCCCTAAATCACAACCACCTCTTATAACACACCCACAACAAATTCAAACCCAGCCACACCCACAAATGGACCAATAAAAAGGGCCCACACACACAACCCATGAGCCTTTGCAACAGACCCACTGCTGACAGACCCCACAGAAAAACAACTGCACCTTACTTACACCTTAACTACACCTTCACTTACACACCTTCACACAACCTCATTCACAAACACCCCCTCTTCACATTCACACACACACCGTCACATTCACACCCACACACCCACAACTATCCACACCCACACCCCACACCATGCCCACAGACAAGAATCCAAAGTTCACAAGGGCGGAGCTGGACCTCCTCATCAACGAAGTCATCAGAGTCGAGCCACAGCTGTTTGGAACATTGGTCAGACCGACCAGCATAGCCCAAAAAACAAGCCTGTGGCAGAGGATCGTCGATAAGGTGAATGCATGCTGTTGCGCCCATCTAAAGGACCAGGCATGAATGCCAAGCCAGGTGGTACGATCTGCGCAGGGCAGTCAAGAGGAAAATGAACGAGGAATACGCCCAGAGTAACATCACTGGAGGCGGGCTGCCCCGCAGACCCGTACATTACCATCCCTAGGAGGAGAAGGTGATGGCCATGCTTCCGCCGGTGGGAGTACACGGAGTCGAAGGAATCGCAGAGCCTGGTGAGTACACAAACAACTAACGTAACATGGGGGAATGCCATCCACACCACAAATACACCAAATGCACGCAACTTCCCCAAGCCCTCACCGCACACAACCACACTTTAAAACCACGCTCATGCCACTAACGTCTCCATGCCCATTCACAAATAAAGGCAATGCCATGTCCCAGGCCACACCAACCACAAACCCAAGACTGGATGTCCGAGATGCTGGGAGGGTGGGGCTCACACAACACATTGTGCAACTCCGAAGCAGACACCAATGCCCTCAGTCCATATGGCCTAGGTACATACCCATGCACCATGCCCAATGCACAGGGACTGGCAAAGTACTGACAAGGTAGCTGACACTTGGCCCTGCTGTATGCAGCACAAGGCCCTTCTGTGACCACTGTACACTCAAACACCAACTACACAAGCTCAGATACCTAGCACAGGCACTCAAACTCACTGTCATGCCAGCATGCACCATGAGGGGACAGACACAGCACCTGGGAGACCCAATGACAAATCACACTACACCCAACAGCAGGCCCGGTCACACACCCGCCCTCACACAAGCACACACCCCCGGGGCAGGCAACGGATTTACCCACTCTCACAATGGACATGTGACACAACAAGACCAATCCATCGCCAAATAAGCATCCGAGCCAAAATTCTACTGGTCAAACTCTCAGGAGAAAATACCAAACTGTCCCCCGCAACATACCCATCCCCAAGTGGACATTGAGAGGAATGCTAGGCACATCCAACTACCTGGAGGATCTGTGACAACTTGAATATGTATGAAACATGGATGTGGCATGAAACAGCATTAACATTGTCTCTCTCTCACACACAGGGCAACGTCATCGACCTCCCCCCAACAATGGGGGGAACAATCACAGTCCCAGGCTCAGCGTGAAGATGATCCCACCGGCAGCGACGACTCTCACCACCAACCTGGCCCCTCTGGTGCCCAAGCCCCTGCAGCACCTGCGTCAGGTACATCTGTGCCAACCACCACCCCCATTCCTGCCACATCCCAGGAGACACCCAGGAGCCCTGCTCGCACTGAACAACACAGCCAGTCCGACCAGGAGGGACAAGGTTCTCCGGGCACCCAGAAGGAGGCAGACAACCCCGATAATGCCATTCCTCAGGGTTCCCGTAGACCCGATGTGCCCACAACGGCAGGCCAGGCTCGTGTGGGCAGGGGTGGTGGGAGTGGAGGCAGGCGGAGGCGCGAACCTGACCAGCCTGCTGAGGGAACCGGTATGTCACACATACGCCACATCCTGGACACATACCGGCGTGACACCAGGGACATCAGCCAGGTAGTGTCGAGCCTCACAGAGATCAAGGGGACCCTCGGCGAGATGAAGAACCTGCAGGCTGAGCAACATGCCAGTAACCAACAACACCAAGGACGGATGGAGGCAAGACTGGCTGAGCTCCTGGCGGTGCAAACGGACATGAGCCGTTCACTCCGTCGGATTGCCGACAACATGGGCAACCCTCCCTGTGACACCAGGCGAAGACCAGCACCAGCCACAGGGAGGGAGGAGGAGGATTCGTCCGACGGAGCATCACAGACATCGTCAAGGCCTGCATCTGAGGGTCCCCGGAGGAAGGTGGGTCGTCCACGGAAAAGACCGTGAGAGTCAGCGGACCATCCACATCTCCCAGGTCACCTGGCCTGGCACCTGGCCCTCTGGCGCAACAGCACCACCTCACCCAATGACATTCTCTGCCACATGGACTTGCTGGTCACAGTCTGACCAATGATGACCAACACTGTGGTCTGGACTCTGATGACTCCAACTGACAAGCATGCCATCTCCCCATGTGAACTTTGGATTCTATGCACCCGGTAGAGCACCTTCTTCCTCTAGCAAAAGACTTACCCCACCATAAATAAATACTTTATTTTGTCATGAGATGTTGCTGTCATTTGGCATTATTCCCCAACATATGTGTGTGTAAATGTCAAACTATGCCTGAGTGTTGAACTAACTCCACACATCCATACCCTGGGATCAGAGTCTGGTACAGGACACACATGGGTCACAATGTATCATTCAATGCAGACATGGAGCACAATACTCACCTGTGATGGCCTCAAGCTGCTGAGGGGGTGCATGTAATAATGTGCCGACAGACCTATTTGGAAGAGTACCATTAAGGTGTAGAGGTCCTGCCTCATTCGGAGGTTACCGGGGAGGGAGTCCCAGGTATGTGTTCCCAGGTGGGAGAACTATGTCCTGCATGCTGGAGTACGGTGGATCTGAAGAATGGTGGCCAGGTCAAGGTTGGATGCACGGAGATGGCACTACGGGGTCTCGGATGACAGTGGTACAAGGTTGGTGTTGGGTCGGGGTTGTGGCCTGCCTCCTGAGTGTGGGTGGGGAGTCTGAAGGTCATCCTGCAGCACACAGCAATCCATTGCAGCTATCTCTTCTGGATGGTGATGTGGCTGGGGCACGGGATGTTGCAGCTGAGGTGTGCAGATGCAGCCTGGATGTGGACGAGTGTCTTGGGAGTTTGGATGTGGCTGCCCTGTAGAGGGCAGGGCAGTATTTGACACAGATGTTGTCGTGGACCTGGGGGATGGTCCGTCTTTCCTTGGAGTTGATCTATCTGGAGATCATGTACAGAATGCAGAGGGTGTTGCAGTCTGAGGCACAGATGCTGGTGATTACCATGGCAAATGTGAGCAAGCAATGCATGATGCACACCATCTTGTTTGCATGGACACTGGGTGCTTGTGCGGGGCTTCTGCGGGTGGGACACAAGCAGTTGACCCAGCTGTAAGGGGACAATCCTCAGATGTTGACCTCAGTCCTGTACAAGTCCAGCCTCAGGTGGCTGCTGTTCTGCCATTCATCAATGGATCTCATGCAATCTAGAATATTGGAACTGGCAATGTCTGCGCCCTTAGTGAGGGTGAGGAGCACCTGGCTGTCGTGTACGGCCCGTAACACTAGAGTAGTGGTGCCCTAGGGATACGTGTGAAACGCACCGTACCTGTGTGGGGATTTGAAATTTACAATGGGGACACATAAGGGACAAGTATTAGGGCCTACATGCATGCTGGGTGTCATGGATACCCAGTTTGAAGTTCAAATTTTTCCATCATGTGGCCTGGAAAAAGCAGTTGGCCACAATATACATTGTTGCAAAGTGGTTGTTGACTTGACATGATGCTGCAAATTCGAAAAAATGCTAATGCTGTCACTGGTATATGTTTAAAGGGATTGGAGAAAACGTAGGATGCAAAGGAGTCTGACCAATCACTCTGCACTCCTGTTACTGAAATAGGCCAGCAAGGCAGATATAAGTCAGGCAGAACCCATGAGAGGGCACTTGCCTGCACAACCTTTGATTCGACACCACTGCTGCTGCTTGTGATTCCTCTGGCACCATGTTGCGGTCTGCGGAGAGGGCCCAGCCATTCACACAGGAAGAGAATGAGGCGTTGCTGGACGTCATCCTCCCACAGTTCCCCAGCCTGTATGGTAGACCAGGGGTGCAGGTGAGTGCTGACTCCGCTACCTTTGACTGTGCCCCTTCTTTTTGTGACTGGCACTTCTGGCATTGTGTCCAGGTGTGACAGACATGAAATGTTGTTTAGAGTGGGTCCCAGGGGGGGGAATGGCTCATGTCTGTCATGCAGAGCATGATGTGGTTCATGTGTGCACTCCTCACTTGCATTGTGCTTACTGTGACATTCACTGCATGCTGCATGCACATTCAGCATAGCTAATCCTCTTTGCCCTTCTTGTTCTATAGTCCTGAGGTGATTCAGTGTTCCCCCCGTGTGACAGGTGACTGTACCCACAGATGTGTGTGAGTTGAGTGGAGCTGTGGTGAGAGTGTCCAAATGATCTGGACATTGATGTGTGTGAATGTTTCTTGTCATGTGGGTGAGTGTCTATGTGGAGTGTTGCACCACAGCTGCATGGAGGAGGCAACAGCTCGACCCATCTGATGTGAGAAGTGATCCGTGCAGTGTGTCTGACTTGCTGGGCTAGCCCCACGCCTGTGACACCCCCCAGGCAAGTGGCACATGTGCAGAGTGAGGTTTGTATCGGCTGTTGCTACTGGCAGGTGAATGATCTGTGCCTGTGTGTGTGTGTGTAGTCTGCTGTTGTTGGGTCAGTGGCCTGGGGCATGTGACTGCTTGGAGGTGCTGGCCATCAGCTTTGTGTTGCTTTTGATGTCCAGTGTGTGCCATGATCAGGGAGTGTGTCGCACCCCTCATGCCACCTGTGTACTTTCAATGCCATGTAGTGCATTGGGGCTTCCACTGAGCCTAATGTCCTATGACAAAGGTGCTATTCGTTGGCAGCATACTATGCCCTGTTCAATATATCAAAGATGTTCAAATGTGTGTCTCTGTGACATGGAGCAGATGTAGTGATGTTGTCTCACTTTGTCATCCTCACAGGTAACCGCCTACGAGAAGGGGGAGATATGGAAGCGGGCCGTCAGGGCCGTGAGATCTGTGGAGGGTCGCAGTCGGTGCCTGGCACAGGTGAGGAAACGCTGGCAGGACATCCGGTGCTGGACCAGGAGGATCGCACGGTTCCTGCTGGGGGACTCACCAGAAGAACCACGGGCGCCTGACCCACCAAATGAAGCGTGTCCTTGCGGTGGTCTTCCCTGACATGGATAGGCAGTTACAGGCGATGCAGCAGCAGCAAGGGGGTAGGTACATGTGTGTTTGTTGTGTGTCACCAGCTTTGGGAAGTGCCCAGTCGCATCGATACACTGGCAGGGTTAATATGTGCATTGCATTTCCTGTTCCCCAAAGTCATCCGCTGCTGTTCTTCCTCCTTTCCCCTCCTTGACATGTGTTCCCTGGTCTGTGTGTAATCACTATTGCACATGCTCATCTAGGCTGGCGGTTAATCCAAGTGCACATTGCTGTCTGCATCATGTGGGTGTGGGGTCGGAGACATGTGTTGTTACCTTGCCTGTGCCCTATCCTGTTCAGTCATTTGGGGGTCCATATCAGTTGGCACTGATGCTGAGTCTCAACATAGGAGTGTGAGTGTTCAAATGAACAGACTTGCAGCATGCATGACCGATGTTGTGGCCTCAGACATGATGTGCATGAGTGGGAGATATGCATAGTGATGGGACGGTAGCTCATGTTACAGTCAGAAATTCCAGGCCCATGGAGCAGTGTGCCCACTTCAGTACCCTAAGACACCCTTGCCTCGGTATCATGTGTGTCATCCAACACTGTGCCCATTCTCAATGTTCAGCATAGTTTTCCCTCTGTGGCATTGTTCCCTGGCCTCATTTGTATTTATCTAAAGTGTGCTACATGTGCCCATTGTACAGGCTGACCCCATTTTGCTTCTGCATCCTCACACTGGCCAGTGCCTGTGTGTCTATGTCCAACAATCTGTTGAGGTTTTGTGTCACTAATATGTGTTGGCAGCCTCACGAGGTGATGTGGAGTACATTTAGGATTTCCTGATGCACTTTTTAGTAAACCCAGATTGAGAGGTGTCACTTTTTGAGCTGTCCCAATCACATTGTCTCAGGTATGGGTTGTTTTTGCGGGCAAGGACTACATGTCCATACCTTATGTCTCCTTGCCAGGTCTGACCAGTGTGTGATGATTGTCTGGACAGGCACTCAACGTGCAGTGACCCAGGCATGTTGTGCAGGGTGTCATGTTTGTGCTTTGCAGCATGTGTCACAAGTTAAAAAACAAGTTTCCTGCTCATCCATTATTGGCACGGGTGTGTGCTCCAGATGCTATGTGGTTTGGTCTGTGTGTGCTGACATCTGTGTGGACATTCTTCGTTCACATCAGGGTGTCTCCTCAGTGCAGGTGCTCCTTATTCCAACACAATTTCAGGGCCATTTGCTAATGCATTGTCCTGTGTCTGGACATGTGTGCCACTCCACATGACAGGTAGTGTGTCAGATGTGTTGCCAACTGTGTCATCATAGTACGGATGGCCATGTGACAGGTGGCATGTTTTAAGTTGTTATTCAAGACGGCATGTGCCCTGGAACTCACTACACTTGTCAACATGTCCCAATAGTTTATATGCTTCACTTTGATTTTTGTGAAGGACAATGATGTGCCTGCATGACAGAGGTCTCCCAAGGGAGCGCACAAGTACCACTTTTACACTTTTGTGGTACACGCTGGCACAATTAGAACATGGGCACATTTCAGGCCAAAAGTTGTTTAGGATTTATACCTATCCATGTTCCCACAGTGTGTTAGCATTTGGGTTAGTCCTTGGTTGTTGCTGAAGCCAACTTACCGGTGTCAAGTCATCCCGACCACCGTGGTGGCATGTATGTGTACTTCCTGATACCACATTTCTTCTTAACATTGGCTTCTTGCCATTATTCGGGCAGCTCATACTATTACTGTGTAAATGTAGTTTTGTGTGCACCTCCTTGTGTGACTTCTGATATTGATGCACATTTGTGTTCTGTTCCACAGGTGGGACATTCACACATTCCAAATATGTCAATTGTAAAAAGTTTTGTGCTTCCCAATGGATCAGATAGAATAACATTTGCTTTTCTACAGTACTCACAGGTCTATGAGTTTGGGGACCCCTTCAGCATTGGCGTCTGTTATTTGGCATTGGGTGCACCAATACTATTTCGTTCACAGTGACCAGGAGGTGGCATGCCGTCATGGTCTGCCTGTGCTCCACTGTTCACAGACACTAGCTTCTCTGTATAATTGGATATCCAGTTATTTGCTGTGGTGTCCTGATTTTCATTATTTCAGGGGGCATGTTGGGTGAACTAACTGGGGAGTGCAGGGCTTACATATGTGCTGGGTATTCTAGATGTTCCTCATGATGCTTTTCATGATATGCACTGTGACCTATTTAGTTTGGACTCATGTGTCAGATGTACACAGGTGACTGATTATTTCCTGTCTCTTCACCTTGCCCACAGCATCATCGGGGGACACCGAGGGAGACACCTGCATGGATGTGGAGGAGGGATCCAGCACCAGTGCCACCACACCTGGCGAGTCGGCAGCATCAAGTGGCACAGAGGGCGAGGGGAGTGCGGCGGAGGACCTGGGTAGTACCAACACCGACTACGACGCAGACGGGTCCGAGGCTGAACTCCCTGAGGGGGCGGAGGCTGCTCCAACAGCTGGCAGCAGCACTGCAACTGTCACCACCCCCTCCATTCCCATCACCACCCTCCCACTTGCTCGGGTCCCTTCTGTCCGTGTAGGGCAACAACGTGTCTCCTTCGTGCCAGGCACCGCACCCCCTGCCCCCGTCTCCCCTGCTGCCCTCACTGCCGAGTCTGTGGACATTCAGCGGCAGTTGCAGGTTGGGCAGACATCGATCCTGACTGTCCTCCATGGCAACACCAGACAGCTGACACAGATGGTGTCGTACATGGAGGGCATGTCATCAGCGATGTCTGACCAACAGATGTTGCTGAGGTCCATGGACTCGTCACTGATGGCAGCAGTGAGTCTCCTGCAGTGCTCCGTCCCCCCACCTACCTCTGTGCCATCCACACTTCCCACTCCCATTCCTGTCCCAAGCACACACACACCTTCCCAGGCAGGCACCACACCAGACACAGGCAGCACACCAACAGGGAAGGGCAAGCGCACACCTCCTGTCACGCACACTCAGGGGGAAGAAGGCACACCCACTGGTTCTAGGGCACACAGGCGGACACGCAGCCACAGTAGGAGTCTGCATGACTCACTCCCCAGTCCCTCCAATGTGACTCCCCTCGGCTTCCCTGCCCCACAGTCTGAGAAGGAGACCTACTTGGCTGTGCTGGGCCTCAGCCCCACTGTTTCACCTGCGCGCAAACGGGCAAGGCACTCCACGGGTAGGGGAGTAGAGTCCCCCCGTCCACCACCTCGCCCAGTAGTGCTGCAACCCATCCCTCCGACCCCCCCCCCCCTCCTTGGGGCCTGTGGTTCCTTCGGGTGCAGGGGAGACGCTGCAAGATCTTGCGGACATGTGCAGCGCAGTACTGACCTCCACCTTTGGTGCTGCCCCACCCCCTGTGGTGGAGTCATCCGTCCCTGCACCCCCAACACCTGCCCTACCCCCTCCTGTCCCTGTGGTGCCTGGTCCTTCCCCACATGATGCCCCCACCCCAGTCGATCAACCAGAGGTATCTGATGTGCAGGCAAGCTAGGGGAGACGCATGGCCATGTGTCCCCCCCAGGACTTCGTGTCTGGACTGGCCTATGGCCTTTGTAAATAGTGTCCTTTTCTACTTTTTGTTTTCATGCTTAATAAAGCATTTTGTTTTACTTTGCACACAATTGCTTTTCAGGTATTGATGTTGGTGCTGATGCTCCATGAGTTGGGGTGGAGATCATGTGTTGGGTATCTGGGAAATGTAGTAGTCTGCTGCTCATGGGGTGGACCCTGGTATCTGCGTGGCACCACAAGGTCTCTGCAATGAGTCTTTGGTCATGTATGCTCTTTGTGTTTTGAGACATTGTCCGAAGGAGTGTTCCTTCCTCTGTGGCACCTGACATCTTCCCTGCAGGGAGTTGCACCATTGTTGTGCTGACGTGTGTCTACATTCCCTTGGTGGCTGATGGATCCCTTCAACTATGTCCATGCCTGCTCAGCAATGTGTCCGGCTGCATCGTCTGTGCCATCCTTGGTAGTCACTGTACTTGTGTATAGAGTATGTTGCCATGCCTCCATGGGGAAATGGTCCCTTTTCCACACTATGCATGTGTGTACTCCCAGCCTAGCACACATATGGTACTTGTTCTGCAGGGTATTTGGTCACCTGACTGACAAATGTGGGCATTGTATCTGTGGGTGGTCCACCCTATTCCTTCCATGGGAGACAACAACTTGGTGGCTGTGCCAGCACCTGTACATTCCTATCAGTCCTGGAATGTGCGTGACAGTGTGTGTTCCCTTTGGCTCTCTTAGTTTAGTGGGTTTCACATGACTATACAGTCTTGTGACATGATCTCAGTGTGTGTATTGTGCAGCCTCCGCAAGGGGTGGGTATGCATGTGTCATTTGTCATCGCACCCACATGTGGTGTGTCATGCAGTGGGGGAATGACATCCATCCTCATGGGAATGGGACACTGCTGTCAGTGATGTGTTGATATGGCACTCTCAACATAGTCGCACATTGGGGATGCGGTCATGGACCCATGGAGTTGTGGTCATCTGAGGATGATGCACCCACCCCTCATATGTCTGGGAACTGCTGGGAGGCCTCTGCACCCACCCCTCATATGTCTGGGCACTGCTGGGAGTCCTCTGCACCCACCCCTCATATGTCTGGGCACTGCTGGGAGGCCTCTGCACCCACCCCTCATATGTCTGGGCACTGCTGGGAGTGAAATGCACCCACCCCTCATATGTCTGGGCACTGCTGGGAGTGATATGCACCCACCCCTCATATGTCTGGGCACTGCTGAGAGGCCTCTGCACCCACCCCTCATATGTCTGGGCACTGCTGGGAGTGAAATGCACCCACCCCTCATATGTCTGGGCACTGCTGGAGTGATATGCACCCACCCCTCATATGTCTGGGCCCTGCTGGGAGGCCTCTGCACCCACCCCTCATATGTCTGGGCACTGCTGGGAGTGATATGCACCCACCCCTCATATGTCTGGGCACTGCTGGGAGTGACATGCACCCACACCTCATATGTCTTGGCACTGCTGGGAGTGATATGCACCCACCCCTCATATGTCTGGGCACTGCTGGGAGTCCTCTGCACCCACCCCTCATATGTCTGGGCACTGCTGGGAGTGATATGCACCCACCCCTCATATGTCTGGGCACTGCTGGGAGTCCTCTGCACCCACCCCTCATATGTCTGGGCACTGCTGGGAGTGATATGAACCCACCCCTCATATGTCTGGGCACTGCTGGGAGTCCTCTGCACCCACCCCTCATATGTCAGGGCACTGCTGGGAGTGATATGCACCCACCCCTCATATGTCAGGGCACTGCTGGGAGTGACATGCACCCACCCCTCATATGTCTGGGCACTGCTGGGAGTGATATGCACCCACCCCTCATATGTCTGGGCACTGCTGGGAGTGATATGCACCCACCCCTCATATATCTGGGCACTGCTGGGAGTGATATGCACCCACCCCTCATATGTCTGGGCACTGCTGGGAGTCCTCTGCACTACCCCTCATATGTCTGGACACTGCTAGGAGGCCTCTGCACCCACCCCTCATATGTCTGGGCACTGCTGGGAGTGATATGCACCCACCCCTCATATGTCTGGGCACTGCTGGGAGTCCTCTGCACCCACCCCTCATATGTCTGGGCACTGCTGGGAGGCCTCTGCACCCACCCCTCATATGTCTGGGCACTGCTGGGAGTGATATGCACCCACCCCTCATATGTCTGGGCACTGCTGGGAGTGATATGCACCCTCCCCCATGTCTATGTCCACTGCTGGGAGTCCTCTGCAGCCACCCACCCACCAACCCACCCGCCCCCTTGGTGCAGTACACTGCTGTCCTGTGCATACACACACACCAATATACTGCTTATATGCTACAACAGGCCCTATGCCAACATTCGTGATGTGTGTACGCCTTATATCCATTCTGTACTGGTGCCGTAGGGGTACAGGTGGGACGGAACCTAACCCCGCATTCATTGGGTTTACGCACCGTACCCATGCTGTGGGGGCGTGGGTATGGGCTGTACCACCAGTGGAGTGGTGATGGAGGGGTACGCACCATACCCACGCCCCACAGTGTGGGTACGGCGCGTACCCCTCCATCACCACTCCACTGGTGGTACGGGCCATACCCACACCCCCACAGCGTGGGTACGTCGCGTACACCTCCATCACCACCCCAATGGAGGTACGGCCCGTACCCACACCCCCACAGCGTGGGTACGGTGCGTACACCTCCATCAGCACTACAATGGTGGTACCGGCCGTTCCCACGCTCTGGGGGTGTGGGTACGGCCCGTACCACCAGTGGTGTGGTGATGGAGGGGTACGCGCCATACCCACGCCCCACAGCGTGGGTACGGCGCGTACCCCTCCATCACCACTCCACTGGTAGTACGGGCCATACCCACGCCCCCACAGCATGGGTACGGCGCGTACACCTCCATGACCACCCCAATGGTGGTACGGCCCATACCCACGCCCCCACAGCGTGGGTACGGCGCGTACACCTCCATCAGCACTACAATGGTGGTACCGGCCGTACCCACGCTCTGGGGGGCGTGGGTACAGCCCGTACCACCAGTGGAGTGGTGATGGAAGGGTACGCGCTGTACCCACGCCCCACAGCGTGGGTACGGCACGTACCCCTCCATCACCACTCCACTGGTAGTACGGGCCGTACCCACGCCCCCACAGCGTGGGTACGGCGCGTACACCTCCATCAGCACTACAATGGTGGTACCGGCCGTACCCACGCTCTGGGGGGCGTGGGTACAGCCCGTACCACCAGTGGAGTGGTGATGGAAGGGTACGCGCTGTACCCACGCCCCAAAGCGTGGGTACGGCGCGTACCCCTCCATCACCACTCCACTGGTGGTACGGGCCGTACCCACGCCCCCACGGCATGGGTACGGCGCGCACCCCTCCATCACCACCACAATGGTGGTACGGCCCGTACCCACGCCCCCACAGCGTGGGTACAGCACGTACACCTCCATCATAACTACAATGGTGGTACGGCCCGTACCCATGCCCCCCAAAGCGTGGGTACGGGCCGTACCACCATTGTAGTGGTGACAGGTACGCGTCCACGTCCACTTCCGTTGTGGCGGTACGTGGGATTGGTGGACACGCCCCCGAAGTGACCAGACCATGGGGGTAAGTTTTGTGCAGGATATATATGTTTTAACTTGGGGGGGTTATGTTTCCTTCCCCTCGCCCCCCCACCCCTTTGCCCCTGGGTGTTGTTCTGACCTTCTGTGGCGTCTGCGTCGGTTTCGGTGCACCAGGTCGTAGGCTAGGAGGGCCGGGATGACACGTAGGATGGGGTCCATGGCTGTCCGTCATGTACCGGTGCTCCTTGTTCGCGTCGTCCTCAATTTCCCGGCAGTTTTTGGCTCCCGTAAAAAATGCTACGTGCGGAGTGACGTAGGCACGAATCGTACTTGCTGGTCCGTAAAATGCTGTCTGACTCCGTCCGGACGTCACGTACGCGATGTCCCGGATCGGAATTGTGGGTATTTTTTAGCCGGTCGGTGTTTTGTACGACTCATACGGAAATGGTATTTCTGTACGAATCGTACTTGCGGGTTTGTAAGGTGGTTTTCCCAGGTACGAGTCGGACGGAGAATACTCTCCGTATGACCATTCGTACCTGGGTTTTACAGGATCGGAATCGGCACCTTGATAGAGAGCTTATGAAATTGGAAAATCAAGAAAAAGTTTACATTGAAGCTATTGATAAAATAGAGCATCAAGGAAAAACAATTGTTCTTTCAGAAAAACTATAGACTAAATTGGATTATTTGGAAAAGTCTGTATCAAAAACTGCTGGCTTAGAAAAAAATGTAGATGTATGTTTAAACTGTCGGGTAATTTTAAAAGCGTAATCTGAATGTAGAAGAAGGTTTAGTGAATGGAGCAATTGGGAAAGTTGTTGATTTTGTGAAATATCAACATAGAAATGGAATTGAATTTTTGAAAGTTAAATTTGATCAGATTGCAGAGGTAAGACAGATTGCACATTCTGCCGCACGTTTGTTCGTAGAAAATAGTTTCCCTTATGTTTAGCATATGCAATAACAATTCACAAATCACAGTGTAGATAATGCTTTGGTAAATGTTGGAAAAACTGTGTTTAAAGAGGGAATGGTATATGTTGCATTATCTCGAGTTAGAACATTGTCTGGTTTGCATTTAATTGATTTTGATGAGAACAAGGTTGGTGCTGATGTTATTTGTGTAAGAGAATATCATCGTTTGAGAAGGCTTTATGCTCCCCATTTAGGTGAATATCCTATTTATGAGAAACGTGTTGTGTTTTCAAAATGTAAACACGTTGAAGAGTTAACTATGTTTGAAAAGCAGAAAGAAAATCAACAGAAAAGATGAAAAGAAGCAGAAAATACAAACACGTGATGATGTTGTTGGATACCTATTACAAAATGCTTCTGGTGTCAACTGCTATGGTAATGTCATTCTAAATGTTATATTTTATCTTGAAGATGTATGTGGTGAAATTATGGAAAGTCACGAAAAATCTTTATGTTCTGCACTCTACACTTTATGTCAAGAATTGAGAACTGATAGAAGTAAGATTCTTTCTGCTTTTGGTATTCGCCAACTGTTGGATACATGTACTGGATCTTCAACGTTCAGTGCTAATAAACAGCAAGATGCGCAAGAATTTCTGATGGTTATGCTTGGAGTACTAGAAGATGAAGGAATTCAGATTGAGAGTTTATTTGGACTCAGTTACAAATGGGAACATGAATGTGAAGAGCGTGCGTTAACTTCAAGCACTAGAGTTGACAGAGAACGGCTTTTATATTTAACCTGACTGCAAATCTGTACCATTTTCCAAATTAGTAAAATAAGCTGATCATGAGATGGTGTGTTCTCGTTGTAAATCAAGAATGCTATCTGCATTATGCATACAAAATATTTGATAATAATTCTGCAACGCTGTCGACCAAATGGAAGAAAAGTGGAAACCAAAATTAAAAGTTTTGTTGCTAATCAAGTATCTATTTCTGGAAGAACTTTTGCAACAGTTGCTATTGTTTTCCATGCTGGAAGTACTACAACAAGTGGACATTATACAGTTTATTTAAAGTGTAATAATTAACCCTGGGCGCTACACTACGCTTCGCCCACGTAGTGTACATAGCACTGCCTGCTTCGCAGTTTTTGAAGTAGGCGAAGCAGGCAGCGCTACGCACACGCCAGGGTGAAGCGTAGCTGCCTGCCGCCCGCCACCCGCCTCCCGCCCGCCCTCCTTTTAAATCATATCTTGCATGTTAAATAATTAAAAGTAAAGAGACTTACCTGAAGCGCGGCTTCACGTAGCCCCACTACGCCCACTACGCCCACCCTTAGTAATAATGGTTGGAGTCACTGAATGATACACACTTGGAAATGAAACCGAGATTGCCTTATGAATTACCCAACTCATACTTAATTTGTCTGAAACAAAGATTTTAGATACACTATTCGGCTTTAATGGGAAGGTGTATAGATCTTTAAGGAATTCATACTGGATGCTTTCAAAGCGAAATTTTTAATACATTATCTGGCGTATTGGGAAAATGTGCAGAGAAACTACGTAAGATCTTTAACCATTTCGATGCGCATGACTTAGCGGTTCCGTCATGCGCGGAAATCCGCGCCGCGCTGAAGGGGTTAAGGAATTCATCCAGGATGCTTTAAAAGCGAAATTTTTTATACATTATCTGGTGTATTGGGAAAATGTGCAGAGAAACTACGTAAGATCTTTGAGGAATTCATACTGGATGTTTTCAAAGCAAAATTGTATTGGAAAAATTGTGGAGAGAAACTACGTAAGATCTTTAAGGAATTCATACTTGATGCTTTCAAAGCAAAATTTTTAATACATTTTCTGGCGTATTGAGAAAATGTGCAGAGAAACTACGTGAGATCTTTAACCCTTTCGATGCGCATGACTTAGCGGTTCCGTCATGCGCGTCGGTTGCGTTGTGACGGAAATCAGCACCGCGCTGAAGGGGTTAAGGAATTCATACTGGATGCTTTCAAAGTGAAACTTTTGATATATTATCTGGCGTATTGGGAAAATATGCCAAGAAACTACATAAGATCTTGAAGGAATTCATACTGGATGGTTTCAAAGCGAAATTTTGAATACATTATCTGGCATATTGGGTACATTTGCAGACAATCTATGAAGTAAAGTTAAGCTTTGAACATTTGAAGTACTATTGGATGTGTTATTTGTGTTGATTTTGTATTATATTTGCGAGAATTAGGGTTTTGTTTTTTTAACAATCTAGTTGATTGTGGTATTTTCCCTGCTGTTTATGATTAAACTACACTGGCATCACTGTGAATAGTGAAGTTAAGTAGTAGCTGATGACAGCAATAAAGGGAGAAAAATTGTTATCTGAATGTTAAATTGTTTTGTATTATTTAAAAACTCATTGTAATTTGTGAAATGTATTATGTTACATAGTAGTTTTGCAGTTTATTTTATGTAGTTGAAAAGTTAGAAAAAATAGTATTAATGACAAATACACAACAGTAGTTTGATATTTAAAAAACCTTTCAAATTCATTGAAAACACCATAGGTTTCAGAGACGTTATACTTAGAAATTAGCATTTAAAAAACCTTCAAAATTCACTGAAAAAACCATAGGTTTTACAGACGTTATAGTTAGTATTAGCATTTAAAAAACCTTAGAAATTCACTGAAAAAATCATAGGTTTCAGGGGCGTTATTGTTAGGAATTAGCATTTTAAAAAACCTTAGAAATTCACTGAAAAAACATAGGTTTCAGGAACGTTATAGTTAGTTGGACATTTGACTTATATAAAACCAGAGAAATTCACCTGTTATAGTTAGTTGAGCTAACTATAACTTGCGCCACCGCAATGCACTGCTGATGACGTCACATATTACATCACTCATAACATGGTCAGTAACATCACTGATGACATCACTGATGACATCTCAAATGACATCACTCATGACATCACTGATAACATCATCCACATGAAAATCAGATACACCGGATCAGATCATAATATAACACTTGATATACCCAGTCTAAAATACAGACTATAATTTTCAAAACCGTGAACACACCAATACCAGTTATTGCATATCCATTCTCTAATTTGTAGGCCTACACACATCCATTCATTCACCTATATACTCACTCATCAATACAGCATTATCATATCCAGTCACATATCTATACAGACACTCACACACTGCCTCTCCTTCTTAGAGTTATTCACACACCTATTCAGTAATGGAAATAATCAATAACACTTTCATTTACTCACCTGTACAGTTATACACATACCACGTCACTTATTTAAACATATATTAACACATACTTACACTCTAATACAATAACAAATACAAGGACACACTGATCCATCCAGGCACTCTCACAATCACTCATTCTCACATATATTCATTTATATAATCCAACACTCATATATACTGCCTTTCACATATGGAGTTCCTCACATGCACCACTGAGGCATCCATTCACTCACCGAGACACTCATACACACACTCACTCATCCATACAGACCTTCACAGATACAGACTTGAACACATATACCTAGTGAATTAGCCATTCACACATCTATGCAGAGAGTCACACCCCCCACCCACCCATGCAGACACTAAGGTACTCATACAGGTAATCAGACAAGCAATGAATAGCTCATATAGATCCTCATTTGGTTGCTAACCAAACCATGGACCTGCTTACACACCAACTAACAACCTAAACTGTGTGAATGTCTATATCAGTCGCTAACACATGCATTAAACAAGACTCAATTAATTAGTCACATACAGTTAGTCACACACCTACTTAATCATCCATCCTGAGTCTTATACACTCATTCATTCTTCAATACACCTTGGCATATATATAATTATGAAACATATTTAAACTTTACAGAAACACACATTCACTGGATGATGTCATCAGTGATATCATCAGTGATGTCACTGTCCATGTCATGAGTGATGTAATATGTGGCGTCATCAGCAGTGCATTGTGGGGGCGCGAGTTATAGTTAGCTCAACAACCTATAACAGGCAAATTTCTCTGGTTTTATATAAGTCAAATGTCCAACTAACTATAACGTCCCTGAAACCTATGATTTTTCAGTGAATTTCAAAGGTTTTTTAAATGCTAATTCATAACTGTAACGTCCCTGGAACATATGGTTTTTTCAGTGAATATATATATATATATATATATATATTGCTGCTTCGAAACACCAGTCAGGTGCACTCGCAGGCGGGTGCTTCTTCGTGCGGGGGTGTACCCGCATTCAAATATTGCTGCAACTCTCCTTCTCACATTCACCATCCACTAGAGAAAGACAGCACTCGCGGGGGCCGTTTCCAAAGTTATAAAAACTTTGGAAACGGCCCCCACGAGTGCTGTCTTTCTCTAGTGGATGGTGAATGTGAGAAGGAGAGTTGCAGCAATATATATATATATATATATATATATATATATATATATATATATATATATATGTGTATATAGTTAGGACCGTGTTTCCATAGAAAATCTGAAAATTCTATTTTGAATAACTTTGGCGCCGGTTGACGAATCCTCGTGAAATTTTCAAAATAGGTGGGGCGCTCCTACCCTGAAAGTCTCGGGGGGATTCGTCAAGCGGGGGCTGAGAAAAAAGGGGGGTCCCAAAACGCGTTTTCCCCATGCATTTTTCCATAGGGACCTTTAGTCCAAGGTACAGCCCGAACGGCTGAACAGAATTATTTGAAATTTGGGAAAGAGGTAGTCCTCAGGTCAGGAATGTGCCTTTTGAATATCTGAAGTCAATCTGTTCAGTAGTTCCTGAGAAAATTACAGTTGAAAGTACATACATATCTATAGGCGCGAACCGTGCGTGTACGGTAAGCATACCGTACGCGCACGGTGCCGTGCGCGAGCGTAATTCTTCTTTTAAAGCTGTTTTTCACATTTTGTGTTTTGGGAGATATTTAACTGTTTTGAACTTGTCAGATATTATTGAGTATGTCTTCACCATAAGTTAAGGTGTACTGGTATCACCCAGGAATAATGTTTTCTGCCTAGAATCACACCATGAGTCTGTGTGCACACAGGAATTGTTATCAGAGATTTAATTTGTGTTGCTCTTGCTCTGTTAGCCTTGCACTCGCAGGAAAGGGGCAGTTTGTTTTCTTGAACTGTGATGGTTAGCATTCAGCAGAAATCACTTTCTCACAAATGAGAGGCAAATGCAAACACATTTGAAAATAGCATGGTACATTTTCCTACCACTTTAAAAGTTGTGTTTTACATTTTATGTTAAGGAAGATATTTAAGTGCCTTGAACATGTCAGATATTATGGAGTATGTCTTCACCATAAGTTAAGGTGTACTGGTATCACCCAGGAATACTGTTTTCTGCCTACAATCACACTATGAGTCTGTGTGCACAAAGGAATTGTTGTCAGAGAATTAATTTGTGTTGGTCTGGTTCTGTAAGAATGGCATTCGTAGGAAAGGCGCAGCTTGTTTTTTAGAACTGTGATGGTTTGTATTCAGTATAAAAAAGCTGTTTGGGCATGTGCTATTTTCTGTTTCTGAAAAATATAATGAAAATGTGTCCGACTGTTAGAGTAATTATCACTTGCTCTACCACAGTAGTAAGTGTGCTTTCAAATTGCAAATTAAATTTCGTTTTATGTCTAGAATCACACCACGAGTCTGTGCGCACACAGGAATTGTTCTCAGAGATTCAATTCATGTTGCTCTGGTTCTTTCAGAATTGCATTCGTAGGAAAGGGGCAGCTTGTTTTATTGAACAGTGATGGCTACCATTGAGCCCAAATTAATATGTCACAAATGAGAGGGCAATGCAAACACATTTGACATCAACATGGTAGATTTTCCTTCCACTCCTGCAATGGGTCATGTAGTTTGTACATGTTCAAAAGTCCAATTAACCCTTACCACACATGTAGTGTTACATACATGTCTCCAATATTTATGCAGTTGTGCAAGCGTCCATGCAGATCTCTTTTGCACCTGACAGTAGACAGTCTCCAGAAGGACAATCTTAGCAGAGAGCAAGCTGTTTCTCATGTACAGTCATGCTTACTATTCAGCGCTGTGTGGTGTTTCAGATAGCAGTGAGTAACGCTAATGCATTGAACATCACCAAGGCTCATTACCTTTGCTAGAGTGTAGTACGTCATTCAGGTTGCACATGTTCATGGTCTCAAAAAGCAGTTTGGGCATGTGCTGTTTTCTGTTTCTGAAAAATATAATGAAAATGTGTCAGACTGTTACAGTAATTATCACTTGCTCTACCACAGTAGTAAGTGTGCTTTTCAAATTGCAAATCAAATTTCGTTTTCTGACTAGAATCACACCATGAGTCTGTGCGCACACAGGAATTGTTCTCAGAGATTCAATTTGTGTTACTCTGGTTCTTTCAGAATTGCATTCGTAGGAAAGAGGAAGCTTGTTTTCTTGAACTGTGATGGCTACCATTGAGCCCAAATTAACATATCACAAATGAGAGGGCAATGCAAACACATTTGACATCAACATGGTAGATGTTCCTTCCACACCTGCAATGGGTCATGTAGTTTGTACATGTTCAAAAGTCCAATTAACCCTTACCACACATGTAGTGTTACATACATGTCTCCAATGTTTATGCAGTTGTGCAAGCGTCCATGCAGATCTCTTTTGCACCTGACAGTAGACAGTCTCCAGAAGGACAATCTTAGCAGAGAGCAAGCTGTTTCTCATGTAAAGTCATGCTTACTATTCAGCGCTGTGTGGTGTTTCAGATAGCAGTGAGTAACGCTAATACATTGAACATCACCAAGGCTCATTTCCTTTGGTAGAGTGTAGTACATCATTCAGGTTGCACATGTTCATGGTCTCAAAAAGCTGTTTGGGCAAGTGCTGTTTTCTGTTTCTGAAACAAATAATGAAAATGTGTCAGACTGTTAGAGTAATTATCACTTGCTCTACCACAGTAGTAAGTGTGCTTTCAAATTGCAAATCAAATTTCATTTTCTGCCTAGAATCACACAATGAGTCTGTGCGCACACAGGAATTGTTCTCAGAGATTCAATTCGTGTTACTCTGGTTCTTTCAGAATTGCATTCGTGGGAAAGAGGAAGCTTGTTTTATTGAACTGTGATGGCTACCATTGAGCCCAAATTAATATGTCACAAATGAGAGGGCAATGCAAACACATTTGACATCAACATGGTAGATTTTTCTTCCACTCCTGCAATGGGTCATGTAGTTTGTACATGTTCAAAAGTCCAATTAACCCTTACCACCATGTAGTGTTACATACATGTCTCCAATGTTTATGCAGTTGCGCAAGGATCAATGCAGATCTCTCTTTCACTTGACAGTAGACAGTCTCCAGAAGCACACTCTTAGCAGAGAGCAAGCTGTTTCTCATGTGCAGTCATGCTTACTATTCAGCGCTGTGTGGTGTTTCAGATAGCAGTGAGTAATGCTAATACATTGAACATCACCAAGGCTCATTTCCTTTGCTAGAGTGTAGTACGTCATTCAGGTTGCACATGTTTATGGTCTCAAAAAGCAGTTTGGGCATGTGCTGTTCTCTGTTTCTGAAAAATATAATGAAAATGTGTCAGACTGTTACAGTAATTATCACTTGCTCTACAACAGTAGTAAGTGTGCTTTCAAATTGCAAATCAAATTTCGTTTTCTGCCTAGAATCACACCATGAGTCTGTGTGCACACAGGAATTGTTCTCAGAGATTCAATTTGTGTTACTCTGGTTCTTTCAGAATTGCATTCGTAGGAAAGGGGAAGCTTGTTTTCTTGAACTGTGATGGCTACCATTGAGCCCAAATTAATATGTCACAAATGAGAGGGCAAAGCAAACACATTTGACATCAACATGGTAGATTTTTCTTCCACTCCTGCAATGGGTCATGTAGTTTGTACATGTTCAAAAGTCCAATTAACCCTTACCACCATGTAGTGTTACATACATGTCTCCAATGTTTATGCAGTTGCGCAAGGATCAATGCAGATCTCTCTTGCACTTGACAGTAGACAGTCTCCAGAAGCACACTCTTAGCAGAGAGCAAGCTGTTTCTCATGTACAGTCATGCTTACTATTCAGCGCTGTGTGGTGTTTCAGATAGCAGTGAGTAACGCTAATACATTGAACATCACCAAGGCTCATTTCCTTTGCTAGAGTGTAGTACGTCATTCAGGTTGCACATGTTCATGGTCTCAAAAAGCATTTTGGGCATGTGCTCTTTTCTGTTTCTGAAAAAAATAATGAAAATGTGTCAGACTGTTAGAGTAATTATCACTTGCTCTACCACAGTAGTAAGTGTGCTTTCAAATTGCAAATTAAATTTTGTTTTCTGCCTAGAATCACACCATGAGTCTGTGCGCACACAGGAATTGTTGTCTGAGATTTAATTCGTGGTACTCTGGTTCTTTTAAAATTACATTCGTAGGAAAGGGGAAGCTTTGATTCGTGTTTGTTTTATTGTGTTTTTCACTTGTAGGAAAGGGGTAGATAGTATTATAAGATTTGAAAAGCACAAAAAAAATATAGTAATAATTTTAAATTACATAAAGGTATTTTATTTTTAGTTTCTTTCAGATATTGCTCACCAACAGTGAAATAAATTAAAGATGCCTATAAAATCAAGGAAGAGAAAAGAACATAAAAAACATTTATATTTGAAGACAACTGGAGGACCCAAATTAGTTGAAGATCCTCATGTTGGAAAAAAGAAAAAGTCTTCTGGTAAGCAAACTAAGGATTTTTAAAAAAATATCTTCAAAAAAAGAACAAATTTGAAAAATGTCCCCACTGCAAATAGAGTTTCAAGTAGAAAACAACAGGACAAAAGTGAGAAATTACAAAATGCTAATGTACAATTAGAAGCAATAAAGATTGACTTAAAAAGAAAAACAGCATTTAAAGACATTCGTAGAAAAATGTTTCAGAGAAGAGTGATGTCCAATTTGCTAAAGGATGTGAAAAAATATAAGAAGAAAGCGAAATTTTATAAGCGAAAAAAAGATATTGAATCAATTGTAGCTAAGGCTTTAGATTTAAAAAGAAAACTATTCATTTTAATTTTGAACAAGATCCGTACATTAGATAAAATGGTCAATGTAATGAAGTCACAAAGCAAAACGAAAAGAGTAGTGAAAAGAAATAACTTTTGTAAAGTGTTTTTAGGAGAATGGATGCATAGTTCAAGTACTGAACCATTTTTTAATGAAGAGAGTTATCTTCAAAGTAATAGTTTGCTGCATGCAGTTGACACCAGAGGTCGTGCTTATGAAGTGAAAGATGGTTGTATAATAGAAAAGGAGAAAATGGTTCCAAGAAATGAGGAAGAAGTGATAGCTGATGAGGTTATGGGGAGACGTCCTAAAGCCCCAGTGTACACTTGGAATTGTAGTAGTATTTGTACTGTACGACAGGAATCTATTGATAAATTACGTGAGTTTTTAAGAGAATATAGTAAAAAAAGTGTTAAACAGAAGATTAAGGTGCTTCAAAGACTAGATCCATGTAGAGTGAGAGAGAATACTGGTTTGCAAGGACATTCTCTGGCTTGTCTTTCTAGGAAAGTTTGCCAAAGTGTTTTTCACCATTTTAGGATGCTGGCAGTTCATCATACTGAAATGAGAAAGTTTGTGAGAAGATTGTATTTTGCTAAAAGTCCAGCACTAAAGTTAAATGAGTTGAATAGGGCTCTGTTCCGTGGATCTGTATCAGATGTAGAGAAGGTTACTGATGAAATTCAGTTTTGTTTCTTTGGTCCGGAACAAGAAAGTGCAGATAATGACACAGTAATTGAAGAAAATGTGAAAGAGAATGTAGAACCCACTGGGGCATATTATCAAGCTAGGCGATAAAATTATCGCCGCTTTAGCGGCAGAAAACTGCCGCTAAAACAGCGATAATGGGCTTGATAATATGCTCTATGGAATTCAAATTGAAGCTCAGGTTAGATGTGAAGGACGTCTAACATGGGCTTCAATTGGAATTCCATAGAGCATACTATCAAGCCCATTATCGCCGTTTTAGCGGCAGTTTTCTGCCGCTAAAGCGGCGATAGTTTTATCGCCTGGCTTGTTAATATGCCCCCTAGTTAGTAAAAGTTTTGAAGATCAAATGACAAAATTTACTATCATCTCTAATGAAAGACCAAATATTACTTGTATTTGTTGCCGGAGAAGCCATTATAAAAATCAAACAAGGTATGTTGATCTCTATAAAAAAAGTGAAAAAGAAAATAATACTAAGTGGTTGGATTTTGCTACATATTTATTTCTGGAAAATTGTTTTGATTTGGGTGAATATCACCGTATTTGTAAATACTGTTATAACAAGTTAGAAGAAAATAAAATGCCAGCAAGAGCTTGATGTCATTTGAGATGTCATCAAGATGTCATGAGTGATGTCACTGACCATGTCATGAGTGATGTAATATGTGACGTCATCAGCAGTGCATTGCGGGCGCGCGAGTTATAGTTAGCTGAACTAACTATAACGGGGCAATTTCATTGGTTTTTTACGAGTAAAATGTCCAGCTAACTATAACATGTGTGAAACCTATGGTTTTTTCACTGAATTTCTAAGGTTTTTTAAATGCTAATTCCTAACTATAACGTGTGTGAAACCTATGGTTTTTTCACTGAATTTCTAAGGTTTTTTAAATGCGAATTCCTAACTATAACGTGTGTGAAACCCATGGTTTTTTCAGTGAATTTGCAAGGTTTTTTAAATGCTAATTCCTAACTATAACGTGTGTGAAACCTATGGTTTTTTCAGTTTATTTTTTTCGTTTTTTTAAATGCTAAGTTACTTTACGCCATTCGTGGCGTGCGCGCCCACTTAACGCCACCAAAAGCACAGGGGGTGGGGTCAATGTGGATAGTGGTTTTTTATTTCGATTTTATATTTTTATTATAATTTAATGCAATTTTTTTTTATTTCATTTTTTGTAAGCCTTTTTTTAATAATTTATGTACTATATCCTGCATTATCGAAAGGTTTTTTTTAATGCATTTTTTTCCGTGCGCGTACGGTAAGCTGACGCTACGCGCTTGTAAAATACGCGTACGGTAAGCTGACGCTACGCGCTTGTAAAATACGCGTACGGTAAGCTGACGCTACGCGCTCTGGACGTAATTAGTGCAGCGCGCCTACGTGATACGTGCGTGCCGTACGCGTATACACGGAAGCAACGTCGCGGTTACGCAGGGGCGTGTAATGCGCATGCGCGATACGTGATACGTGCGTGCCGTACGCGTACACCCGGAAGCAACGTCGCGGTTACGCAGGGGCGTGTAATGCGCATGCGCGAAAGTGACGTAAGCGCTGCGTAAGCGCACCGTAAGTGTCACGTGCGCGCACGGTAGGCCATGTGACTTACAAAGAACACTTTTTATTGGTTGAAATTACTTTCACTTCCAGAAACTTCCCACACCACACCCATTCCCCTCTTTACTGCTTGAAAGAACACTTTTCATTGGTTGATACTACTTTCAGTTCCAGATTCTTCCCACACCACACCCATTCCCCTCATTTCTGCTTGTGATTCTCTAGGAGCAGGAGCTGGATTGACATTGGGATACAATGGCAGAACAGCAGAGCTCTTCTGAGAGTGAGGCCAGCAGCACCACCATGATCCAGAGAAGGAGGAAACAAAAGACTTCTTTTGTATGGGAGTATTTCACTTTTCCAGAGGGGGAGAAAAAGGTCAATGCTCCAAAGGTCACTTGCATACTTTGTGATCGTGTTTTATCAAGAGGAAATCCAAGTAGGAAATATTCCTTTGGAAATCACTCTATGATGAGACACCTTCAGGACAGACACCCAAGGACCTTTGCTCGACATACTGGAGAAAACTCTTCAGTAAGTCACCAGAGCCCAGCCTCAGATGCTCAGCCGAGTACATCATCGGCAGCTCAGCTGAGCCCTTCCTCTGTTGTTGGAGCATCACCTTCTTCTTTTCCTTTGGACATCAACCCTCGATTTGCGAGTGTTGAAATGAGGTGTACAAAATGTGGTGGTCTTATTGCTTTTGGGGAGGTCAGTCTTCCCCTTATTAACAATAAGATAGACCAGCATGTTTGTAGACGCTCATAATACTCCCATTCTTTCTTTCCTCCATCCCTGTATGAACCCAATGGCTCTTATAAGAGCCAACCTTACCTCACAATTTTTTTTTTTTTTTTTTAAGCTTCCCTTTTCGCCAAATTTTTTTTTCCGTGCGCGCACGGTACGCGTAATTCCGCAGGTCGCCGTGCGCGTACGCTACGCGCATACGGCGATTTTTCGAAAAATAATTTTTTTTTATTTTTGCCCTTGAGGGTCCTTCTGGGACCCCCTGACCAAGGCTAGGGGGTCAGGAACTGTCGAGCCTGCCCCCTTTTCACATTATCCACCTTTTTTTTTCACCCCCCTGACAGTTCGAGAGAGAAAATGGCGGCCGCCGCTTCCTGGTTTCGACCGATTCGAATGTTTACTAAGATCTAACAGCCAATCAGAATCGCGCTCGCGCACGCCACCGTACGCGTACCGTAAGCTTACCGTAAGCTTACCGTAAGCGCACGGTAAGTGCACCGTAAGCTTCCACAGATATATATATTGATTTAAAGGCTATTTTCTCAGGATCTACTGAACAGATTTACACCAAACCTACAAAAGGCACTTCCTTGACCTGAGGACTACCTCTCTGCCAAATTTCTAGTAATTCTGTTCAGCCGTTCGGGCTGTAGCTCGTTCTAAAGGTCCTATGGAAAAATGCATGGGAAAAACGCGTTTTGGGACCCCCCTTTTATCTCAGCCCCCGCTTGACGAACCCCCCCGAGACTTTCAGGGTAGGAGCGGAGCGTAGCGCCCCACCTATTTTGAGAAATTCGCGAGGATTCGTCGACCGGCGCCAAAGTTATTCAAAATAGAATGTTGAGGTTTTCCTATGGAAACGTGGTCCTAACTATAACTACCTACTGGCGACCGCCAGTAGGTAATATATATATATATATATATATATATATATATATATATATATATATATATATTACACTTTATTACCTAGGGCCTCAGAACTGGACTCTGTACTTAGTTTTATTCTGCTCTGAGGTGTTGGCATCTGAATTGACCTACCAGTGATTAGATGATAGGGTTCAAGTGGTGGTTTCTGTTTGGGGTGTTCCTTAGAGCAAACAGGGCTAGGGGCAAGCAATGAAGGCATTGGTGCACAGTTTGCTGAGCTTTTTTTTTAGTTTTAGTCATTGTGGCCAGTAAGGGAACTACAGGGGTGCTATAGTCGAAGACTCATTGCCTGATGTGGTTGCATAGTCTGAGGAATTTTTGCATCTCCTTCTTTGCCTGGGGTGGTGCCGTTGCTCTAAGTGCTCTAATTTCGCTCAGGTGTGACCTGTTTTCCTGAGGCTGAGATCAGCTGGCCTAGATAGCTCACCTCCTGTAATACTTATTGTACTTTTTTCTTGTCCTCTTTGTAGCCTCTCTCTGCTAGCATAACAAGGAGGGTTATAGTGTCTTGACTGCCTATCAGCTTGGCTGGGTTGGATATAAGCAAATCATCAGCATATTGCAACAGGGTGCTTTTACATTTGAAGTTGGACAGATCGCACCTCAAGATCCTGTTAAAGATACTGGGTGGCTCACAGTACCCTTGCAGCAACCATAGGAAGAGCAGTTGAGCTTCCTATAAGGATGAATGCCATTAGGTATTGGCTGACTGGGTGAAGCAAAATGCTGGAGAAGGTAATTTTAACATCTATGTCTTAGAAGCACAAAGCAGTGGTTGGGATGTTGGTCAGTATGATAGAGGGGTCTGGAGCCACTATATCATTTAGGGGTTGTAGGTCCTGTACTAGTCACCAAATTTACCCCTTGCCTTCTTCATGGGATATACGGGGTATTGCAGGGTGACACCACCACCTGGAGTATTCCCTGATCAATAAGGGCCTGTATCATGGAAGCTAGGCCTTCTTCAGCTTCACTGGACAGTGGGTACTGTTTCACTCATGGCAGATGGCTCCTTCTCTGAGTGTGATCCTAACTGGTTCAGTGTTGTTGATGAGCTCAACATCATGTCGACCAGTTGCCCTTAGCTGTAGGGGTACCTGTGTGTAGTCTTTATCCTTGAGCAATGTTGCTGTGGTGACAGGCACCGAGGTCCGAGCTGCAGTTCAACTCTGTTGTCTATGGGATCTTCAAAGACAATTGTTGAGGCTTCTGGGTAGTCCGTGAGCAGTTGTTCACATGATATGTCCCATAGGTGGAGACTGGCATCTACGAAAATGACGTATTCCCATGGGACTTGATTGTCATCAGAAGCAATCAACACCACATAAGAGTAAGTAGGTAAGTAAGACATTTGTACAGTGCTCGAATGCTGAGCCATCTTGGCATTAAATGTGATGAGTAGCTTCTCTCTTAAGCATTTTCCTAGACAGGAGTCTATTTGGTTGTAACTAGTTACAACCGGCAGCGTATTTCAGAGCTTAACTGCTCGATGGGAGAGACTTCTCCCCCATCTAAACCTTCGAATTTTTGAGACCTGAATAAATCCTTTACTGGCTAATCTTAGGTTCTGTCTTGTGACATGCCAGGAAAAAAGTTTCTGTAGGTCCAGAGGCCCCCCACTGTATTGTGCTTTATGCTCCAGACACAGAGCCTTAAATTCAGTTCTTTGCTGTACCGGAAGCCAATGGAGGCCCCTGATACTGCTAGAGATAGGATGGAATTTTGGGACGTTGACAGCACCCGTTCTGTAGAGACAGGAGTTTTAATATCTGGCGTTTTTCAATGCCAAGAAAGAGAGCATTGCAGTAATCAATTCTAAAAATGATTAAGGCGACTATTACCGTTTTTCTAAGTTCTCGAGGAATGAACGGAAGAATTTTGCACAGGATCCTTAGGAGGAAAAAGCACGAGGAAGTCAGGAGATTGATCTGACTTACAAATTTCTGACATTTTCAATGGGGTCAGGAAAACTTCCTGCCTCTGCTGGCCACCACAAGTGATTCCTGAGTGATGGTCCCATATCAAACTCCACCACTTGTGTTTTGTCTGTGTTCAATTTAAGATAAATCTGAGGCATACACCCAATAATGTGCATCAGACAGTTGTGAAAAATCCCAGCCACTATGTCTGCACAAGAAGATATAGATATAACTATCTGAGTGTCGTCAGCGTAGGAAACCAAAGAGAAACTCTGTGTTTTGCTCAACTTAGCCAGAGGAGTGATGTAGATGTTAAACATGGTTAGTGACAGTGCTGAGCCTTGAGGAATTCCACAAGGGAGTTAAAAGGCCTAATGTAAAGTTACTCCAGCACAACCTCTGTTCCCTAGAGCTAAGGAAAGAGGTGAGCAGGGTTTGAGCCGTCCCCTTGATTTCGACTGACTTAAGCCTCTGCGTTTGTACCAGATGGTTAACAGTATCAAACTCTGCTCAGAGGTCCAGTAGGATGAGGACGGCCCTCCCCCCACTATCCAGCTGTTTATGTATCTCCTCGGTGGCCATTACTAAGGCTGATTCGCTGGAGTGGTATGGTCTGAAGCAATGTTGGGTACTGTCTAAGAGGTCCTTGGATTCTAAGTAGTTTGCCAGCTCGTGATTAATAGATTTTTCTAGAATTTTAGCAGTGAGGTGTACGCAGGGGAGGCCTCTCATTTTTTACTTTGGAGGGATCTAGCGAGGGGTTTTTTTAGTGGCCCGTATACAAGCTTTCTTCCATGAAGTGGAGAAGGTGCCTGATGTAAGAATTTTATTCAGGAGTAGGGCCAAATGGGTGCTAACCCTGACTGAAGCCATGTGAAGCTTAGATGGAGGATAGGGATCCACAGGGGAGCCCAATTTGATAGATAATAGTACATCATGTATTCTCTCAGAGGTTAGAAGGGAGAAACCAGACAGTTGACAAGTAATAGGAGTTTCAGGATTAGTGTCTTCTATGAAGTTCTTGTTGGCCGTGTCTGCAGTGTTCCCTGCGAGCTCCTTGTAGATTGTTTGTACTTCTGTCTGGAAGAAGTTGGCCACTTTATTGCAGAAAGCTTGATCAAGACAGATTTGATTCTCCTGCTAAAGTTTGGACAAAGAGGTGCCAATTTTAAAAAGCTCCCTAGTCGAATTTTCAGCAGCCTTTTTTTTAGTGGTGAAATAGTTCATTTTGGTGATTTTAATTGCTTCATTGTATTTCAATAGGTCTAGTCTGGAATTAAGTTTGCCCTGCTCACTATAGTCTAGCCTCCAGGTGCGTTCCAGATGACTACACTTTTATACTTTTAAGTTCTGTACTGCACCAGGGGGCTGAGGCTTGATTTCTGCATTGTTTCAGCAATTTTTCTGGGGCCAAAAGATCAATTGATGATCTGATCCAGCTGTCAACATTATCCGCAGCCGAATTTTTGCCTAGGACTCACAATGGAGGGTGTCTATCAAGGGCATCTTCTAGAGGTTCTGATATCCACTGTATCAACTGCCACTAGCTCCCTAGCTCCTGGGTGCTCCCGCTCTTTGTGCCATTCACTCTGGAATAAGAATTCCTCTGGAAGCTGTACTTGTCTTCCTGATGGTGTTGGGGTGTTTGTGATAAGGGTCAGGACTACCTTGGAGAATGCAGCCTGTTCTATTGGTGAGGCCTGGACTATGTCACCCTTAACATAACTGGGTCTTTGGGTCATAAGGGGAAAACCCTGGGGATAGAATAAGTCATAGTTTCATCTTCTGAAAAGTGGATTGTCATGTTTAGTGTGGCCATTAGATTTTGCCCCAGAAGGTTGGTAGGGGGTGAAGGATGATATAGTAGTTGACCATGGAGTTGGTTTCCACCTTTCTCTAAGTCAAGTATTTTGGTTAATCAATCAGGGTTTGAAAATTACAGATACTCACCCATGAGGGTCTCAAGGCGCTGGGAGGGGCAGCTGATCCTTCTGAGTGTTGGGGTTCAGTCAAAGAGCCAAGATTTGAATTCCTTCCTGAATTGGGTCAGCGATGGGAATTGTCAGAGGTGGTGAGGAAGGGTGTCTCAGGTCTTGGCAGTGAGGTAGGAGAAGGATCTTCCTTCGGGTCTAGTCCTGTGGATCCGAGGGACTGTGGCAAGGGCCAGCTGGGCAGAGCAGAGGTGTCTGGTGGGTACGTGGACTGAGATGCGGTGTTTCAGGCATGCCTGTCCTGTTTTCTAGTGTGCATGAGGAGCTTGAATGTGATTCTATTGTGGGCTGGGAGCCAGTGGAGTTCTCAGAGGTGTTCAGAGATATGGCTGCAGCATTTTGAATGTTCTATATTTTCCTGAGGAGTTTCTGGGTGACGCTGGTGTAGAGTGCATTGCCGTAGTTGAGCCTGCTGCTGATGAGTTTATGGTTGATCGTTTTTCAGGATTTGGTGGCGGTCCATCTGAATGTCTTTTGAAGCAGGTGAAGCATGTGGAAGCATGATGAGGAGACATTGTTGATCTGGTGGTTCATTGTGGGTGAGGAGTCTAGCATGATGCTGAGGATTTATGTGTGGTCCAGGGGGTGGGTGGAGTCCCCAATGCAGAGGGCCACCAGGAGTCATCCCAAGCTGAAGGGGTGGATCCCAGGATGAGGACTTCGGCCTTGTCCGAGTTGAGTTTGAGGCAACTAGTTTTCATCCAGGTGGCAACAGCCTTCATCCCATTGTGGAAGGTTTGCAGGTGGTTTTGGGTTAGTTGGCGAGGGTCAGTTGGGTGTCGTTGGCTTAGAAGACAATATTCAGTCTGTATTTCCTGATGATGACACAAGAGGGGGCATGTAGTCGTTGAAGGAGGTGGGACTGAGGGAGGAACACTGGGGCACTCTGCAGCTGATCTCCATGGGTTCAGAGAGGAATGGAGGTAGTCTGACTCGCTGTGTTTGACCGATGAGGAAGGAGTGGATCCAGTTTCGAGCCTTGTCGCTTATTCTCTTATTGTTAAGCCTTGTGATTAGGGTTTGGTGGGAGACAGTGTCGAAAGTGGCTGAGAGGTCAAGAAGGATGAGAGCTGCAGTTTCACCCCGGTCGAAGAGTGAGTGGATGTCTGCAGTGGTGGTGAGAAGTGCGGACTTGGTACTGTAGTTACTTCTGAAGCTGGTTTGGGAGATATCCAGGATGTTGTTTGCTTTGATGATCTCAGAGAGTTGGGCGTTGATGGACTTTTCGATGACCTTGACTGGTAAAGGTAGCAGGGAGATGGGCCTGAAGTTCTTGAGGCCTGTCGGGTCGGTGGAAGGTTTCTTTAGCAGAGGGTTGAGCTCGGGGAAGGTGGTAGTCTCGATGGAGTAGTTGATTGTGCAACAAAGCGCATGGGCAATAGCTGCTCTATGAAAGATGTGGTGCAGACATAGGTCCGACGGGGTTCCCGAGTGGATGCTTCAAGGTCTTGAGAGTTTCTTGAGAGTGTCGTCTGTGGTGAGCAGGGTCCAGTTGAGCAGGATCTCTAGGGTTGTGGCATGGTTGGGTGCAGTGGTGTCAGGGTTGGTGGGAGGGTCAAAGTTGTTGCAGATCTGCCTGATCTTGTGGTGGAAGAACAAGCTGAGTTTGTCGCAGAGGTCTTGGGAGGGTAGGATGTCCTAGGTCTCACTGTTGGTCCTGGCAAACACTTAACAATGATGAAGAGTTCTTTACTGTTCTGTACGTTGGCATTTATTCTGTCCTGGAGGACGGTTTTCTTTGTGGTTTTGAGGAGAAAGTAGTGTGCAGTGATTGCGGCTCTGAAGTTTGTGTGGGTTTCCTGGGTTTTGTTGTAGTCCCTCTATTTCTTCTCTATTTGTCTGCTGGTGCGTCATGAAGGTTGTGAGTGGATCGGTTGGCTTTCTTGGAGTGTTGCTTGCTGGGTGCCTTCCTGAGAGGTACCAGAGTATTGGAGCAATTAGAAATCCATTGGTGGATGTTGCATGCTGCGGTATTGGCGTCGGCAGCTGTCAGAAGTGTGGTAGTGTTAAGGGAGGCGGTGAGTTGTTTTTCGGTGACCTTCTTCCAGATGCAGTGGAGGAGCAGTGAGGGCTATGAGGGCGATGATGTATGGTGGGTTTGGTGAAGGCAAAGTGCATATTTTTGTGTGGAGTTTTATATAGCGCAAACTAGACCCAAAAGTATCAGAGTGCTTTACATGAGCACCAGATACTTTACAGATGGACACATTCATTTTTGTTAGGCATGGGGAGATTAAGTGATTTGACCAGAATCACAGAATATTGAGCGTCCCTGCTGACACTCAAACTGTGTTCTCCAGCTCCGAGGTCAACCGCCCTAGCCATTTGGCCACATTCTCTCCCCCAATCGTTGGTGTGGCTGTAGTTGACATTTCCCTGGAGGAAAAGATGGGGTTGAGCATGTGTCCTGCTGCATGGGTTAGAGCAGTGACTAGCTGCTTGAGTCCTACTTTGGCATAGTTCTCAAGAAAGGATGCAGTGTTCTGGTCATTGGTGTTGTAAAGGTGAAATTTGAGGTCACCGAGTAGGATGTAATCGGTGGATGCGAGAGCCTGTGGGTGATGACGTTGATAGTTATGGTGAAGGGTGGGTGGAGGCCAGGTGGTCTATAGACAAGGGTGCCACAGAGGGTGGTGTTGGGGTTGGTCTGGATCAGGGAGTGGAGGTGTTCCATTCTTGCTGTTGGGACATCCCAGTGCATGGTCAGGAGGAGAGTGTTTTTGTGGACGATGTCAATGCCTCCACCTGGTTGGTTGCGCTGTCCTTGCGGGTGATCTTGTATCCATCGGGGATGGTGGTGGCAATGTCCGAGCTGCGGTTTGTCCAGGTTTTTGTGAAGTAGGCTAGGTTGAGAAAGATAGAGGCGGTCCCAGATTTCTGTGGCGTGTTTGTGGAGGGAGCAGCACATTTAAGGCGAATGCAGCTGAGACAGTCATGTCCACTGTTGGTCAGTTGGATGGCAGAGGGACCTGGATTATGTAGGTGAGACAGGGTGCAACTGCAGTGTTGGCAGGAGAAGTGTCCTTGGGTGTCCTCTGGAGAAGTGAGGAAGCAGGTGGCATGGAGTCTTGAGTAGAGGGTGAGAAGCGTGCTGGCATTGTAATGGTGAAAGGTCCGAGGACCAGGGTCTGTGGCACTGGGCGCAGTCCAAGGGCGCACAGGTGCAGATTGGTGCAGACGGGGTTGACTTTGATGCAGCCGCACAGCAGCTGCCATTAAATAATGTGCAGGGGGTTTAGACAGCTGGGAGGTGGGAAATATGGGGAGCTGGAAAGTGGCTCAGGAGGGGGTGTGGTTGCGGGGGATCGCAGGAGCAGCAAACGGCACAAATATGAAAATGAGGAAAAAATGCAAAGAAGTGCAAGAAGGGTGAAAGGGACAGAACGAAAGAGCAGAAAAAGCTGGAAAAAGAAGAAAAAAGAGACTAGACTACTACTAGACTACTAGGGATGAGGGGAAAAAAGCAGTAAAGGCAGATGAAAGCAGAGAGGAAGTCAGAAGAAAGGCAGATGAAAAGAGAAAGAGGGCAGTCCAGTAGCAGAGCAGTGACACTCTATCACTAGACCACCAGGAATGAGGCATAGGCGGGTGCCTGCTGTTGGAGGAGGGCCTCGAACCACTGACCGAGGGTCAGTAGATCAGCAGCAGGGAGCTTGGTGACAGCAGCTACAGGTGGAGCTGTGCTACGAAGGGAGTAATCCACTAAAGGTAAGTGGATTACACCTTCGCCGTGCAGCGGCGGCCATTAATGTAGTATGCAGAGGTCTGGACAGCTGGGGGAGGTAAAATGGGTATGGGAAAGTGGTACTAGAGGGGGGTGGGGCCATGGGGGATCACAGCAGCAGGGGCAAGCACGGCAAAGGGCACAAAGAAGAAAACAAGGAAAAAGTGCAAGTAGTGTAAAAAAGAGACATAAAGAAGTGGCAGAGAAAGCTGTAAAAAGCTGACAAAATTGAGACAGAGGGCTGTCCAGCAGTCGAGCAGTGATGCTCTACCACTAGACCACAAGGATGAGAGAAAGAAGCAGTAAAGGCAGGTGAAAGCAGAGAGAAAGACAATAAGATAGGCAAATGAAAAGAGACAGAGGGCAGACCAGCAGAAAAGCAGTGACGCTCTACCACTAGACCACCAGAGATAAGGCATGGGTGGGTACCTCCAGGTGAAGGAGGGCCTGGAACTACTGACCCGAGGGTCAGTGTATCAGCAGCTGAGAGCTCAGGGGCAGCAGCTAAAGGTGGTTCCCGGCAACATATGTAGCAATCCACTAAAGGTTTTCCCCATCCCTAAAAACCCCTGTGTGTCTACAGTGTTCCGCAATAGGAGAACATTCCCTTACTTGAGGTTAGATTTTGTGGCCCTGGTGTCCACTAAGAAGGTGTAAGGTATGTTACTAATAGCCACCATCACAGTAGGTTCCTCATCCGACCAGTGCTTGACTGACAATACAGGACACATGGAGTTTCCCGGGCACCTTCATTAGGCCGCGTTAGGGTTCTGGGGCTGGAACAGTTCGCTCCCTCGCCATACTGATACTCATCTTTGTCAGCAGGAAATTCTGGACCCTTTGCTAATGCTTGGGCAGGGTTCCCTGCTGCTTGCTTATCCTGCCATAGGTGTGGCCCGTCCACTCGTGTTTGTTGTGAGGAGGTGGCTCCTGGATGCCCTCCTTGGGGTGGAACCCACTAGGGAAAGTAATTGTTCTCCATCGGATAGTGCTGTGCTTTGCTATTGGGCTGGGGTTGGGTGTGGTATGTGTTCCTTGCCCCTCACCAGAATATCTGTTGCTCGTGATATATGTTGGTCCTACAGTCTCCTGCAAGGTGTCCCTTATTATGGCAGTAGAAACATTCTCTATTGTCTTTCACTGGGCCTCCCCTACCTCTGTCATTGAAACCTACTCTTGCCCGTCGATCATCTGTTTACAATCCCTGGAAGTTCTGTGTGTCTCTACCCATGGCAATTGCGGCCATCTGTGTGGTGGCGGCAGCTACAACTCCTCCCTCCAATGTTGCCTTTTTTAATTTCTGCTGTACCAACTAGGCTGGGTCCCTCTGTATTTGGTCCTGTCTGTCTTTGTCTTTTATATTTTCTTCTTGCAATAATGTGAGATATGTGTCAGAGTTTTGTATCCAACCCAACTACATTCTCTAGTCCATTTTGTATTTCGGTGGCCAGTCCCTTTTTAAGAATATTGCAATAAAAGGTGAGCTGCAGTCCTGCATTAACTCATTGCTGTCCTGTCTCCTGGCCCCATCTTTCTTTCATTCTGCTAAGATAAACGTTTATCGCTTTGTTAGGCTTATTAGTCTCAGCCATCAGTCCCAATGTGTATGGGCAGGCGGGGGACATTTCTCTCAGTGCGGTCCAAATCTGATGTCCATATGTGTCAAACACTGCCCATTGTGTTGGATATTGGTTAGAGATATTGCTGGTATGCAACCTAGGCGAATATGGCATTAGTCTGTTCACCTATCAGGCTACTTAGTAGGCTTGTAATTTCCCTCTATAGCAAGTGTGATGCCTGCTGTGTTCTTTTCAAAGCAGGTTATCCACTTCCCCAATCCTTCTAATAGGGGGGATAGAAGCTTCGTCCTAAAACCTTCCTTTTCAATCTCGAGCCAAGGGATATAAACAATCCCTGCAGCCCCCTTCTGAGGCAAGTGAATTGCCTTGCTGCTGAAGGGGTGGTGGGCTTGCCTCAACATGTTTTTCTCACATAGCGAGACATTGCTGCATGTAGTCGAAGTCCCAGTCTGGGTTTCCCCTCATGTTGAATGCAATCCTGTGCCCTGGCTATGTCTTTTGGCTCAAAAGACCCTTTTCGTGGACAAATCCCAGTGTACTCACCCCATCCCCTTGTCTATTGGGCTAGCAAATTACAAAAAGGGTTCAGGTAAATTGTGCCCTCCTTCACTACAAATATCTCCTTTGGGGTGTGGCTACCCTGCCTAATTGCCTGTGTCATGCTATTGGTTGCTGTTTCTGGGGAAGGGCTATGTTTCTGTGCTGTCAGTATCTTATTATTAGAGCATCGAGGTTCAGTGAGTATCAGATGACCATGCCTCCTGATCTCCTCGTCTGTCCCATGTCTCAAGGAATTGGACATGGGTGGTGGTTCACTGTGCAGTGAACCTAGACTGGTAAGTAGCCTCTCATTATCTAATTCCTATTCCCTTTGCTCTCTGTGCCTGGCCTCACTTCTCTCTTCCTCTTCCAACGCATGGGTAGTTTTCCTCTCTACTGAGTCTCCTAGCTATATCTCTGCATTTGGATCAGTCTATCTTTGTCCTGGACCTTCCTGTGATTCACTCACTGGTTGTCTCTTCTTCTGCCACTCTTATGTCCCTTACAGCTCCACCTTCGCTTTCTGACCCCCATGTGGCTAGAGCTTCCTTCATCACCCGAACTTGCAATTAGTAAATCGCAAATTCCAATGTATGAAACTCTTGAGTTTCATTTGCGATTTCCATTGGGTCACAAATAGACCTACCTCATTGATATTCATGGGATAGGTCACAATTTGCGACCTATTGGGAACTGCTAAAATCACAGGGATGGTGGCATGCTGGGGACAGCAGGCCATCAGGTCTGTGTCTGCTTTTAAATAAAGCAAAAAAAAAAAATGCCCCCATTTTCCTTAAAGGAAAAGCAAATGCATTTAAAAAAGAAAAATTAAACATTTCAGTTTGCGAATTGGTTGCCACTAAATTTACTGAATAACTGAATAGTTACTCAATAACTATTTGGGCTTTGTACATGCCAAAAAGTATTTTTGCATTTGCAAAATGATTTGAGACCGGAAAAAAGGTTTGTATATGTGGCTGTGAGTTTGCTCTTTGCCTATACGGTCAGCTGGGGTGGGACTTTATTCCTCAGCAGCCACTGAGTTTGCTTCTTGCCTGTTCTGGTCAGTGCATATTTGCACTTAAGCTTAGGACTGAGGGCCAGATGTATGACCATTTTTTGCATTCGCAAATGGGAAATTGGCCCATTTGCAACTGCAGAAATTGTGTTGGTATGTACAAATGCTATTTTGGGAGTTGGTGACTCGCAAAATAGTTTTTGTGAGTCGCTATTAGTAGGGGGCATGCCAAGGGTGTCCCTTCCTAATAGCGAGTCAGAATAAAATGTATCATTGTTTTGCGACCGGATTTGCAGTTGCACAACACTGGGGGGCCGATACACAAAGGAAATCTGAGACAAAAGTCTAACTTTAAGACTTTTGGAATTCACAGAAGCCACTTACGACTTTTGATATTCACAAAAGTAATTTATGATTCATACCTTTACGTTCGTACTAGGGCCGGAATTTCCGCACCAGTGGCGGAATCTCTGCACGCAGGCTGGAATCCATCAGAAAACGTAATAGGAAGAATAAAATGAAAAGAACAATCAAAATACCTTACCTTGCGCTCGCCGCATTGCCAAGCACAAGGTGAGAGAATATTTTTTTCTTTGTTTTTTTAAAATTGATATTCCCCATTCAGTCATCTTGATAAATTCCCCCCATGTCTACCCCACCACACCACTGCTCCTATTTGCACCGGCCGTGGCTGCACTTAGCATTACTGTTAGCATGTAGATGCATTGATGAAAAATCTGACAAGTTGCACATGCACATTTTTGCTTCACTGACTTTTCTCTGTTCTCCTCCATTGACACACTCAGCCAGAGTTCAGTCATCCACTGTAGCAGAGGTCCCTGCTTCTGCAGGGAGGAAACAACATCATCCGCAGCAAGTCATAAAACCCTCTTGAACTGGTAAGTAAATATGGTCAGGAAAGGCTCCAAAAGCCTACATTGTCAGCAGACAACAGATGGACATATTGGGCCCAATACACAACGGTAAACAGAGACGGAAGCCTAACTTTAACACTTTTGTTATTCAGAAAGCACCTTTATGAGAAGTAAATGCCCTTTGTGCATATCAAAAGATGTAAAGTTAGATATTCGTCTCATTATACATTTGTGAATCGGGCCCAATACATGTATTCCAACAAAATTGCCAGAACTGTGAACTTAACTCTGAAATCAAGTGCATCACATATGGAGACTGGAATATTAACTGGCAGACACACATTTCTTTGTAGTCCAATAATGTCATACAGGATTCCAGGCCCCACAATGACATCTGCTACAAGGTTGACTGGGATATCGGTTCAGGAACCACACACTGGGCAGATGAGGGAACTTGGTAAGTAAAGCCAAGATTCATGTACCTGAATGCTCATGCTCTTAAAATGTGGATATCATATCTACAGAATGTTGTATGTGTTCAACATCACTGTTGTCCCTAATCACAATATGCCCACATTTGGCATTTTGACACATTCCATATCACACCATGGGTGCTAGTTAAAGGATTACACCAAATACATGGCAAGTGAGTGCAGTATGTACATAATTGACTATATTGTGTCATATGAAGCAGAGTAGCTACAACTGAATTGTAAATCAATGATCTGGAAACTCTCATATAAAATCACAGGGATCAAAATGTATGGAAATTGATGTGGATGAGGGTTGCACTGATGCCAGTTAGGTTTTGTTGTTTTGAGATTGGTTTATCGGCTGCTAAGGTGGAAGTCATATATACCTATCAGGGGGCAGAACTGCACAAATCAAATCCAGTGTAGGCGGAAAACATCCAAGATTCTACACTTCACCTCAATATGTATCTCAGCTTGCCTTCTCTCCTACCATATTCCCAAATATATGTGACAGGATAATATATGAGGTTAGGATGTGTGCTGGACAAAACATCATCCATTGACAGCTACGTTCTACCGTGATGTCGTACATGTATAATGGGAACAAAGGACACACAAACATCGAACATAATAAAGGTAGGACCTCCCAGAACTAAATTTGCATTGTGACTAAATGGGGAGGGAAGCACAAATGTTCCACAATATGTACCAGACCAATGGACATATCTTATATTACCTCTCCAATGCAATGATATGATCAGATCTGCAAATGTGAGACTGGTCTGTATTATGATGTACGCTCCTTTAGATTTGTCTACAGACAACATCATACTCATACTAATGAGATATGATGGGCCTAACAAAGAAGGTTTATTTCCTGCCTACCACTTCCTGTATGTCATTTCCTGTACAAAAGAATGGGTTCCAGAAAAGGACTGAAACCCATTCTTTCGTAGAGGAAATGACGTACAGAAAGTGGTAGGTAGTAGATACATCATAGGAAGTTGCTGGCAGTCATTTTCTATTCATTCTAATCCTTCCACTGTCACAGATCAGATCCTCTGCCATCCTGCTGCTCTGTAGCAGAGATCCCAAAAATGACACATTAGAGGAACATTAAAGACGTGAAAGAAAAGCTAGAACAGAAGATTTACTTATGTTTGGCCTGGGAAAAGGATGTGGCCAGGCACAACATCACATCCCAGAAGAGTTTGCTCCTTTGCATTATGGTACATGTAGTCCATATTTTGCGCTTGACTCAAGAGTTGTCTCTAGTGTAACGGTAAATTCAGGGGAAGAAGTGCGGAAAATCCCAGACACACAGGGCCTGATTCACCAAGCTCCTAATCCCTCACAGTGGGGGCCCCACCGTTGTGGGCAGTCATTTCAACTGGGGCAAATACTCCAGAATGTAATAGTAAGGCCCCTTTGTGAATCAGGCACCCATTGTCAAAAGGTTCTGGTAGGTCTCACACATGCACATACACCTAATCCTCTGAGGCAACGGATGCCTTAGGGACATTGACAAGACTGATTGCTAACATCTGCACCTGACCTAATGCATGGCCAATCTTTTGACTCATGTCAACAGCTGTGGTTTACATACATTTAGTGCTGCTTGCAAAGTAGTCTCAGGATGACATTTTCATCATTGACCACAGGCTGCAAACCACATTTTGTCCATCACACAACAGGTTTGTTCGGGTGAAAAAAGTGTCAACCAACTGATTACAGACTTGCATACCCTGCCCTCTGTTCGGTACAATGCCCCGGTTGCCCGGATTCAGACCTAGCTGAGATACAAGTGGTATGTGTAAGCCATGACTTAAAGCTATGTTGTGCAGGACAAAACAGGCTAATATAATCTTGCACACAACTTCAAGGGAGTACATCAGCACCACCCTGTACTATCAAGACATCTGAATCGCAACTTGAGGAGACCAAAAGTGTGCTCTATGATGGCTTGAGTTTGTATTTGTACCCTATTGTGTCTACGATAAGGTACAGTGGCTGCACATCTGTATGGTGTAAGGAGTTGAGGGGATAGTGCATATCCAGCATCACCTGAAGAGGGAAAATAGGGAAATTGATTACATTTTCCTCTTACATCTGTACAGAACATTATCTAAACTCTGGTAGATGAAGTGTCTGTTGAGGCTGTTTATGTGGCATGATGAATCTTAATGTAAAATGGTTGTTTATGTGGGAAAGCAATTATACATTACATTTATACATTTCCCACATTTTTGGTGCTTGGGTGCTTGGTACTTACCCAGTAGACACCCGTTACCAAATTCTCCTGCAGACATCAGCTGGGCGAGAGGTGACATGCGGAATACAAAGCTGTGATGGATACTGGGAAACACTGCATGCCCATCAATGAAACTTCCACTGGCATCACAGACACCCTGCAGATTGATGGAATGCCATCTGTGTCTATTACAGAAGATGTGTGCAATGCAGTGGAGTAGCTGAAGAACCACATGGGTACAATCCATTGTACCCAGCACATGTGGGAAGTGTGAAAGGTGATAGAAATCCCTATCTGCCCTCTGTCTCTTGTCCAGTGTATGGGGCATTTGTATGTAGAGGTGGGCTCTCGTATTGATGCAGCTCAGTACCTGATGCAAGCACCTCGACTGGCGATCCTGAGAGATGGCCACAAGGTCAAGGGCGACCCTTTGGAATGACCCCGTAGCAAAAAAATGGAGAGCAGCAAGGATCTTGAGATAGGATGTAATGGTGTGGGAGCAACAGGTGACAGAGTCAAGTTCCTCCTCCCACTCACAAACCATCTCCAAGATGACATCTGGGGGAAACGGTATCTGGCCCTAACATCTTGGCTGGGCATCCCAAATAGTTTAATCCTTTGTCAGAATATCCTCTCTACTCTACTCCTCCTCTTCCTCCTCAACTCTTCTTCCCCTTTGTTAATGGATGCAAAAATATTTTTTAAGAGCAGACAGTGGTCCCACGGACCACTGCCTACTCTTAAAAAATGAAACAAAAATGTTTAATTTTTATTTCTAAATGCATCCAGTTTTCCTCCAAGGAAGGTGGGCTACATTTAAAAAAAATGCTCTATTGAAAAACCAGTCAAAGACATGGTGGTCTGCTGACCCCAGCAGACCGCCATCCCTGGTTGCGCTGGCCATTCCCAATGGGTCAAAAATTACAACCTATTGATGAGGCAGGTAATTTGCGACCCCATTAGGAACTGTTGCACATTACATTTTGCGTTTCGCAAATTGCCCTTCGTCTCCCAGCAGCCATTGTGCATGCTCCTTACCTGTACTGTTACTGAGTATTTCCATTTAAGCTGGGGTGGAACTTCTTTGGCAGCAGGTATTGAGTTTGCTCCTTACATGTACTGCTTATTGTGTATTTATACTTCAGATGGAATAGGACTTCGTTCCCCAGTAGCCACTGAGCTTGTCTATTGCATATTTGCACATCAGCGGTGGTGGTATTCTGACCCCTAATGGCTCACAACAGGTTTACTACTGTACTTACTCCATTTAAAGCATGTTTTTGTTACAATACGGGAAAAACGATGTCCCTTTGTTCTACTGGTAAAGTGGCCACCCAAGGCTTTTAGGACTGCCCTTCGATCATCTCATATTTAACCTCGGCAGTGGGAGCTTTAAATGATTATATAAAATGTGTAAAGGAAAAGTTAGGCATAGAGCTGAAATCCCCCCAAAAACTCTTTCACATGCACTAGGAAGGAAATCAGTTATGTCATGAGTAATGCCACTGACCATGTCAAGAGTGATCTAATATGTGAGGTCATAAGCAGTGCATTGCAGAGGTGTATGTTATACTTAGCTCATACAGCTATAACTGCTGGATCTCTATGGTTTTGTGTGTGTGAAATCTGAACCTAACTTTAATGTGCTTTTAACCCTTGGTTTATTCAGTGAATTTTTAACTTTTTTTTAGTTTTATTTCCTAACTATAACATTCCTTTAATCTTTGTCTTTTTCAGTGAATTTCAGTGTTTTTTTAAATTGCATTTTCAAAATATCGGGCCCATGTAACCTTTGGATTTTTTAGTGGATGTCTACAGTTTTTTAATGGTATTTCCTAACTATAATATTCCTATATTCTTTGGGTTTTTTTAAACTGAATTTTTATGTTTTGTTTTGAAAAAAAGATGTATTAATAAAACACACCTAACTATAACATTACTTTATCCTTCATTTTTGTAAGCAATTTTAATCTACACATATTTCATGAAACAATAAAACTATATTAAAAATATTAAAATACATAAATTACATTCTTTAAAAAAAGGAATATTATGTGTTTTAATAGTTTTTCTTGGAGTTGTTTATCTGCCACAAGCCTGCCTGATTCATTCGTCCTGTTCCTGTGTGTGTGTGATTTTGTCAATGGGTAGGTGAGTGGCTGTATAGTTGTGGCACTGGGTGTGTTGGTTGTGTGGATGTGTGAGTAAATGTGTAAGTTCATGAATAGGTGCATGAGAGGATATGTGAGTGTGTGAATGAGTGTGTGGATTGATATGTGAGTGGCTGTGTTACTCTGTGAGTAAGTTGTAGTAGTGATGTGTGAGTGGGTGTATGTGTCTATGAATGGGAGTGTGAGTGGGTTTGTCAGAGTATGAATAGGTATCTGAATGGATATATGAATACAATATGTTAGTGTGTGTTAGTGTATGAATATATGTGTGAGTGGGTATCTGAGTGACTGTGTGTGTGTGTGTGTGTGTGTGTGTGCGTGTGTGTGTGTGTATATATATATATATTCAGTGAAAAAACCATAGGTTTCACACACGTTATAGTTAGGAATTAGCATTTAAAAAACCTTAGAAATTCAGTGAAAAAACCATAGGTTTCACACATGTTATAGTTAGCTGGACATTTTACTCGTAAAAAACCAATGAAATTCCCCCGTTATAGTTAGTTCAGCTAACTATAACTCGCGCGCCCGCAATGCACTGCTGATGACGTCACATATTACATCACTCATGACATGGTCAGTGACATCACTCATGACATCACTGATGACATCTCAAATGACATCACTGATGACCTCACTGATGACATCAGCCAGTGAATGTGTGTTTTTCTGAAAATTAAATATGTTTTATATATGTATATCTCAAGGTCGATGGAAGAATAAATGGGTATATTACTGTCTAAATGGATGATTTCTTTTTGAAAAATTGATTGTGTAACTGACTGATTAAGTGTATCATAGTGAATACATGGCTTAGTGAGTAATGTTTAAATATATAAATATCTGTATCATTTTTTCACTTTGTGTATAAGTGGCTGCATGGGTTGGTGAGTAGCTACATGGGTGTCTATATAGGTTATTAGTTGGTTTTTTGAGTATCAGTATGAGTGTCTGCATGGTTTGGTGGGGGGTATTACGTAGTGCATAGGTGCATGAATGAGTGACTCACTGTTTGTATGTGTTGAACAGAGCATGTGTGCAGGACTGCATGGGTGGATGTGTGTGTGTATGGGTGTGTTAGTGAGTGAATGACTGTCTCAATAGTGTCTTTATGAGTAAGTACATATGTTTAAAACTAGTATATGTGACTATTGGTTTATATATGTGAGTATATGTGAGAGTGAGAGATTGAAAGAGTTCCTGTATGAATAAGTATGTATTTCTATAAGTGATTGTTTAAAAGACTAAGTATGTGTAAGTTTCCGTAGAAGTAAGTGTGGTGGTGTGTGTATAACTGTATATGCAAGTAAATGTATGTTTGATTCTTTATTAGCATGAGTGACTATGTGTGTGAGTAGCTCTATGGATGAGTGGCATTGTGTAACAGGATGTATAGGTGTATGAGTACATATGATAAGTGAGTACATGTATGAGTGACTGTATAGGACTGTTGGTGAATGAGTGGATGTGTATGTGAATCTTAGAATTACTGAAGAGGTTGTTGTAATTGGTATTGGTATGTCCATTGTTTTGAAAATGTTAGTTTGTATTTTTGAGTGTGTGTATCAAAGGTTATATTAGGGGAAGAGGAGCTCTGCCACTCTATCTCAAGGATGATGTCATCAGTGATGTCATCAGTGATGTCATTTGAGATGTCATCAGTGATGTCATGAGTGATGTCACTGACCATGTCATGAGTGATGTAATATGTGACGTCATCAGCAGTGCATTGCGGGCGCGCGAGTTATAGTTAGCTGAACTAACTATAACGGGGGAATTTCATTGGTTTTTTACGAGTAAAATGTCCAGCTAACTATAACATGTGTGAAACCTATGGTTTTTTCACTGAATTTCTAAGGTTTTTTAAATGCTAATTCCTAACTATAACGTGTGTGAAACCTATGGTTTTTTCACTGAATTTCTAAGGTTTTTTAAATGCTAATTCCTAACTATAACGTGTGTGAAACCCATGGTTTTTTCAGTGAATTTGCAAGGTTTTTTAAATGCTAATTGTTTTTTTTTTCTTCTATTTTTTTTAACATATTTTTATTTTAATTTTCTTACCTTTTATAAAGACTATGGTTAAATTTTTAAAATTCTTTAATATGTTTATTTTTAATATATTTTTTAAAATAAACATGTAAAATTTATTTGCAGTACATTTTTTTTTTTTTTTTTATTATTTTTTTAGTACGCGTACCGTAAGCTTACGGTAAGCGTACGGTTTACGCAACGCCCGTAATTTATCTACGCTGTTTGCGTATAGTTACGCAATTTGCGTAGCCGTGCGTACTCCGCGTGGGACGCGTACGTGTGTACGCTACACGCGCACGTTACGCGGAAGTGTCGGGTAGTGACTGTTATGCGCATGCGCGCAAGCGCGTGTCTTTTTTACGCGCATGCGCACTTTTGCCGTAAGCGTACCGTAAGCGTACGGTAGGTCATGTGATCATGAAACACAACTTTTGATTGGATGAAACTACTTTCAGTTCTAGAACTCTCCTACACCACACCCATTCCCCTCATTTCTGCTTGTGATCCCTTAGGAGAAGGAGCTGGGTTGTCTTTGTGATACGATGGCAGAACAGCAGAGCTCTTCTGAGAGTGAGGCTAGCACTAGCAGCACTGTTTTGAGGCAGAGAGCGAGGAAACAAAAGCCCTCTTATGTATGGGATTATTTTACTTTTCCTGAAGGCCAGCAAAAGGTGAATGCACCCTTAGTAACTTGCAAGCTGTGTCAGCGTGTACTTTCAAGAGGTAATCCTGACAGGAAGTATTCCTTTGGGAATCATACCATGAAGAGACACCTCAAGGATGTACACAGAAGGACACATGGTCATCTTTTTGGAGGTAACTCTTCAGAAAGACAAGCAAGTACATCCACAGCAGCTCAGCCTGGACCATCATCTGCAGAGCTGACTCCTTCTTCTGCAGGTCAGGTGAGCCCTTCATCTGTGGGGGGAGCATCTCCTTTTGCTGGCCCTCTGGAAATGAACCCTCGATTTCGGAGGGTTGATATTCGATGCGCCTTTTGTCAAGATCTAATTTGCCATAGGGAGACCAGTGTTTCCCTAGTGAACAACAAAATAGATCAGCACACTTGTCGCTTTGAATAATTTTCCCATTCTTTCTTTCCTCTATCCCTGCATGAACACAACGGTTCTTTTAAGAGCCAACCTTATCTTTCATCTTTTTTTTACATATGTTTTTAAAAACGTTTTTTTTTTTTTTTTTACCGTACGCGTACGGTGCGCGTACCTTTTTTTTTTTTTTTAAAAAACACTAAAAATCAATTATCACATTACAAGGTCTTTGAGAGTACAATTATTATTATTGACTTACCATACCCACTCAAAAAAATATTTATTCATTTGTTTTTTTTAAAAATTGCTTTAAAAATGGTTCTCTGCCTGTAATTCCTATTTGCACACAGAGTCATGTTTTCACATTAGTCCCAAAACGAAATTTCTTTGCCAATTTGAAAGCACACTTACTGCTCTTTTTTTTTGGCAAGTGAAAATCACTTTTACAGACTGACACATTATGAAACCACTTTTTTGATTTTTTTAACTGCACATGTCCAAACTGCTTTTTCAGACCACCACCATGTGTAACCTGGGTGGCTGCCTACATTCCAGCAAGGGCAACCAGCCTTAGTGATGCTGAATGTATTTGCATTACAGACTGAAACCTGAAAACCCCACTCGCTTGTAAATACTGTGCATGATTATACATGGAAAGGAGCTGGGTGTGTGCTAAGAGTCTGCTTCTGCACCAAAAAATCGCTTCCCCTTTTTCCTACTAATGCAACTGTGAAATCACCAGAAAAAAACGCAATAAATCTCTGCCTGTAATTCCTATTTCCACACAGAGTCATGTTTTCACATTAGTCCCAAAACGAAATTTCTTTGCCAATTTGAAAGCACACTTACTGCTCTTTTTTTTGGGCAAGTGAAAATCACTTTTACAGACTGACACATTATGAAACCACTTTTTTGATTTTTTTAAATGCACATGTCCAAACTGCTTTTTCAGACCACCACCATGTGTAACTTGGGTGGCTGCCTACATTCCAGCAAGGGCAACCAGCCTTAGTGATGCTGAATGTATTTGCATTACAGACTGAAACCTGAAAACCCCACTCGCTTGTAAATACTGTGCATGATTATACATGGCAAGCAGATGGGTGTGTGCTAAGAGTCTGCTTCTTCCCCCAAAAAATCGCTCCCCCTTTTTCCTACTAATGCAACTGTGAAATCACCAGAAAAAAACGCAATAAATCTCTGCCTGTAATTCCTATTTCCACACAGAGTCATGTTTTCACATTAGTCCCAAAACGAAATTTCTTTGCCAATTTGAAAGCACACTTACTGATCTTTTTTTTTGGCAAGTGAAAATCACTTTTACAGACTGACACATTATGAAACCACTTTTTTGATTTTTTTAAATGCACATGTCCAAACTGCTTTTTAGACCACCACCATGTGTAACCTGGGTGGCTGCCTACATTCCAGCAAGGGCAACCAGCCTTAGTGATGCTGAATGTATTTGCATTACAGACTAAAACCTGAAAACCCCACTCGCTTGTAAATACTGTGCATGATTATACATGGCAAGCAGATGGGTGTGTGCTAAGAGTCTGCTTCTTCCCCCAAAAAATCGCTCCCCCTTTTTTCCTACTAATGCAACTGTGAAATCACCAGAAAAAAACGCAATAAATCTCTGCCTGTAATTCCTATTTCCACACAGAGTCATGTTTTCACATTAGTCCCAAAACGAAATTTCTTTGCCAATTTGAATGCACACTTACTGCTCTTTTTTTTTGGCAAGTGAAAATCACTTTTACAGACTGACACGTTATGAAACCACTTTTTTGATTTTTTTAAATGCACATGTCCAAACTGCTTTTTCAGACCACCACCATGTGTAACCTGGGTGGCTGCCTACATTCCAGCAAGGGCAACCAGCCTTAGTGATGCTGAATGTATTTGCATTACTGAGTCCAACCTCAAACCCTTAAACTATTCTTTTTTTTTCCAGTACACCTTAATTTATCGTGAAAACATAGTCCATATTATTTTACATGTTCCTCACATTTAAATTTCTCCCAAAACAGAAAATGATAAACGCAACTTCAACAAAAAGAATTTCCATTTCTATTATTCATTTCTTAATTTACCATATACATCTCCTCTCAAACTCTAACCTCACCTTTAAAATTAGTTAGTTGTGAAAGAAATGTGGCACTCAAACAGCAGATTATCAGAGCCAGGATCTCTGTTCTGTTCACCTCTCTCCTCTCAGCAGAACCAGATAATGGCAAACTTTCCCTCTATTTTTCCACACATATACATGTAAGTTTCAAATCTCAGTGCTTCCCCCTTTTTTTCAAATGTAATCACACATTTCTATTGGTTGAAAACCAACCCTTTTCCAAAAGTACCCTGCCCCCAACTTGACTTCTGCCTAGTACCCTTCCCCCAACTTGACTTCTGCCTGCTACCATAGCAACAGCTCATGGAACACTGCTGTGTGGAGTTAGGTCAGAAGTTCGCCACACAATGTTTCAATTCCACAGAGCAAGAGTGCTTGACTTTTCAAACCTAACAGCAAATCCATAGTACTGTTCTTTGGTAACACATTTTGTTGTGCCAATACAAAACATGCTTCTATTAATTTACACATACAGCCTAGTTTTTATTCTAGAATGGTATGAAACAGCCAATCAGTTCTTTTTGTTTTGAAAAAAATATGTATGCCTCCATTTCCAAACTGTCTTTCTTTTCATATTGCCATTCTACTGAAAGACACCTCCTGAGTGCATCCAGTTCTCCTTTGAAGATGTTCACAGTGTGGATTGTAGGGCACAGCTATGTCTTCTGGAGTGAAAAGTTTGCAGAGAAAACAGATATGGTGAGAGACCTTGCTTTGCCAAATGTAGACATTAAATGGATTGGTCAGAGAGGGTTAAAGTGGCACCAATTGATGCCATTGGTGAAATCCTTCATGCAAATCCAACACCCTGACCTCATAATAGTGCACTGTGGTGGCAATGACCTAGGCACTTTGACTGGGGTAGGTCTGGAAATGCTTATGAAGAACACCTTTGCACAACTGTTTTCACTTTTCCCTAAAACTGCCTTTGTGTTTTCCAACATATGCCAAAGGCAAAAATGGAACTGGTCCAATCATTTCTGTCCGCAGATTGACAAAGCAAGAAAGCACGTCAACAAATCTGTTTCTGCTTTCCTCCGTGACTATGGTATGGGTGCCATTTACCACAACAACTTGCGTTATGACATGCAAGACATTTATAGAGGAGATGGTGTGCACTTCAATGATGAAGGGAACAGAGTCTTCCTCTTGAACCTTAGACTCTGCATCGGTACTTACTTGTAGGTACCACTAACAAAATGACTTCATAAACACAACAGCTCTTTTTAGAGCTCCCTAATATCTAAACTCTTAAATCTGCATTTCATTTTTTTTTAAATTTATTTTTTCTTCCGTACGCTTACCGTAAGCTTACCGTACGCGTACCCCGTGATTTTTTTAAAAATCAATAAATGTTTTCTTTGTACTTTACAGTCCTTCTTTGACCCCCTCACAAATGTAAGGGGGTCTGTAACTCTCCTCCTTGCCCCCTTTTCTTGTTTTCACTCTTTTTTTTTCTGAGTGAAACACACAAAATGGCGGCCGCCGCTTCCTGGTTTCGGCCGATTCGAATGTTTACTAAGATCTAACAGCCAATCAGAATCGCGCTCGCGCACGCCACCGTACGCGTACGGTAAGCGTACCGTAAGCGTACCGTAAGCGGGCTCAGATATATATATTGATTTAAAGGCTATTTTCTCAGAATCTACTGAACAGATTTACACCAAACCTACAAAAGGCACTTCCTTGACCTACGGACTACCTCTCTGCCAAATTTCTAGTAATTCTGTTCAGCCGTTTGGGCTGTAGCTCGTTCTAAAGGTCCTATGGAAAAATGCATGGGAAAAACGCGTTTTGGGACCCCCCTTTTATCTCAGCCCCCGCTTGACGAATCCCCCCGAGACTTTCAGGGTAGGAGCGGAGCGTAGCGCCCCACCTATTTTGAGAAATTCGCGAGGATTCATCGACCGGCGCCAAAGTTATTCAAAATAGAATGTTGCGGATTTCCTATGGAAAAGGGGTCCTAACTATAACTACCTACTGGCGACCGCCAGTAGGTAATATATATATATATGTATGTATGTGTGTGTATATTATCTACTGGCGATCGCCAGTAGATAGTTATAGTTAGGACCGAGTTTCCATAGTAAATCTGAAAATTCTATTTTGAATAACTTTGGCGCCCGTTGACGAATCCTCGCGAAATTTTCAAAACTAATGGGGCGCTCCGCTCAGCTCCTACCCTGAAAGTCTCGGGGTGATTCGTCAAGCGGGGGCTGAGAAAAAAGGGGGGTCCCAAAACACGTTTTCGCCATGCATTTTCTCATGGACCTTTAGTCGAAGATACAGCCCGAACGGCTGAACAGAATTACTTGAAATTTGGCAAAGAGGTAGTCCTCAGGTCAGGCATGTGCCTTTTGCATATATGGTGTCAATCTGTTCAGTAGTTCCTGAGAAAATTGCAGTTAAAAGTACATAAATATCTATAAGCGCGCACCGTGCGCGCACCGTGCGCGCAAGGTGCGCGCAGCATAATGTGCGCGAGCGTAATTCTAATTGGTGGTTACATGTCAGTCAACATCGGTCGAAATCAGGAAGAATCAGCCGCCATTTTGTGTGTGACAGTGAAAAAGAAAGGTGGAGAACATGAAAAGGGGGCAGGGTAGAGAGTTCCTGACCCCCTAGCCTTTGTCAGGGGGTCAGGGTCAGGGGGGCACCGTGCGCGCACGGTGAAAAACCTAAAAAAACAAAAAACATTTTAAACGAGCCATTCCATATTACAGGATACAGTCAATCTATAACTATATACATAGGTAGCTTATTGTAAAATAAATATGTAAAAAATATAATAAAACATACATAACTTAGCATTTAAAAAAACGTACAAATTCACTTAAAAAACCATAGGTTTCACACACGTTATAGTTAGGAATTAGCATTTGAAAAACCTTGCAAATTCACTTAAAAAACCATAGGTTTCACACATGTTATAGTTAGCTGGACATTTCACTCGTAAAAAACCATTGAAATTCCCCCGTTATAGTTAGTTCAGATAACTATAACTCGCACGACCGCAATCCACTATATATATACATACATATATATATATATTCACTGAAAAAACCATAGGTTTCAGGGGCGATATAGTTAGCTGGATTTTTCACTCGTACAAAACCATAGAAATTCCACCGTTATAGTTAGTTCAGCTAACTATAACTCGCGCGCCCGCAATGCACTGCTGATGATGTCACATATTACATCACTCATGACATGGTCAGTGACAGCACTCATGACATCACTGATGACATCTCAAATGACATCACTGATGACATCATCCAGTGAATGTGTGTTTTTCTGAAAATTATATCTGTTTTATATATGTATATCTCAAGGTCGATGGAAGAATAAATGGGTATATAAATGTCTAAATGGATGATTTGTTTTTGAAAAATTGATTGTATTACTGACTGATTAAGTGTATCTTAGTGAGTAATGTTTAAATATGTAAATATCTGTATCAGTCTCTCACTTTGTGTATAAGTGGTTGCATGGGTTGGTGAGTAGCTACATGAGTGTCTATATAGGTTATCAGTTGATTTTTTGAGTATCAGTATGAGTGTCTGATGTCTGTATGGTTCGTTGGGGGTATTACGTAGTACATAGGTGCATGAATGAGTGACTCACTGTTTGTATGTGTTGAAGACAGCATGTGTGCAGGACTGTATGGGTGGATGAGTGTGTGCATGGGTGTGTTAGTGAGTGAATGACTGTCTCAATAGTGTCTCTATGAGTAACTACATATGTTTTAACTAGTATATGTGACTATTGGTGTATATAAGTGAGTATATGTGAGAGTGAGAGATTGAAAGAGTTCCTGTATGAATAAGTATGTGTTTCTATAAGTGATTGTTTAAAAGACTAAGTATGTGTAAGTTTCTGTAGAAGTAAGTGTGGTGGTGTGTGTATAACTGAATATGCAGGTAAACGGATGTTTGATTCTTTATTAGCATGAGTGACTACGTGTGTGAGTAACTTTATGGATGAGTGGCGTTGTGTAACAGAATGTATAGGTGTATGAATACATATGATGAGTGAGTGCATGTATGAGTGACTGTATAGGACTGTTGGTGAATGAGTGGATGTGTATGTGGATCTTACAATTACTGAATAGGTTGTTGTAACTGGTATTGGTATGTCCATTGTTTCGAAAATTTTAATTTCTATTTTTGAATGTGTGTATGAAATGTTATATTAGGGGGAGAGGAGGTCTGCCACTCTATCACAAGGATGATATCATCAGTGATGTCATGAGGGATGTCACTGACCATGTCATGAGTGATGTAATATGTGACGTCATCAGCAGTGCATTGCGGGCGCGCGAGTTATAGTTAGCTGAACTAACTACAACGGGGGAATTTCTATGTTTTGTACGAGTGAAAAGTCCAGCTAACTATATCGCCCCTGACACCTATGGTTTTTTCAGTGAATTTCTAAGGTTTTTTAAATGCTAATTCCTATCTATAACGTGCCTGAAACCTATGGTTTTTTCAGTGAATTTCAAAGGTTTTTTAAATGCTAATTTCTAACTATGCCTACAGAGATAGGACATGTGAAGAAAGAAGGAAAAACGCACAGAAAGAAAAAAAAGAAATGCAGAAAGAAGCAACAGAAGTCCTCAAAGACGAAGAAAAGTGCAGGAAGAAATATAACGTGCAGAAAGAACAAACAGAAGAGCAGAAAGAAGCCTTGTTGCAAAATCATCCTGTACCCTCAACTTTTTCAGACGGATACTGGTGGTAACTGAGTCTGCCTAAGCAGTCCTAGAGCCAGTGCTATGTTAAAAGACACTCAGAATACAGTGAAAACACCTACATACACTGGGGCACACTATGCGTTGGGGTCCCCCTGTGATTAGAATGACCTCCTCTGTAAGCCCCTAGTATATAATAGGGCAGGGGATTAAAACTACCTCTTAAAACGCACCACAGGGCGTGTTTGAACCGTCACCTCATGCCCCGTCCCCTCCCTTCCCCACTGTGTAAACACACCCTGTAGCCATTTTAAGTTGGGAGATTAAGTCCCCTTGAATCCTGAGGGTCCCTAGGGTCCAACTAGACCACTAGGTACCTCCAGTAAGCGCCACAGAGCTGCGTTGCTGAGAGGTGTAAAAAGTGGCACGGCCTGCACCACCTCTCTGCAACGCAGAGCAGTGGTGCTTACTGGAAGCACCTGGTGGGCTAGTTGGACCCCAGGGTCCCTCAGGATTGAAAGGGAATTATTTCCCCAACTTTAAAACGCGCCACAGGGCGTGTTTGCACACGTCACCTCAGACCCCGTCACCTCCCTACACCACTGTGTAAACGCGCCCTGTGGCCGTTCTGAGTTGAGAGATTAAGTCCCCTTGAATCCTAAGGGTCCCTAGGGTCAAACTAGCCCACTAGGTACCTCCAGTAAGCGCCACAGAGCTGCATTGCATGGAGGTGTAAAAAGTGGCATGGCCTCAGAACACCTGTCTGCAACGCAGCTCCCTGGAGCATAATGGAGATACCTGTTGGGCTAGTTGGCCCTCAGGGGCCCTCAGTATTGAAGGAGAATTAATTCCTCAACTTACAACTGGCCAGGGGGCGCGTTTGCAGAGTGCTGCAAGGAGGGGGCATGGCCGTCGGCGCGATGCCGGTCTTTTATTTATTTATTTTTAAGAACGAGGGCTGTGTGGCCCCCCTTTCTTTTTCTAATTTATTAGCCCTGGGGACCCCATGCCCCAGGGCCTGCACCCTAATTTGTTTTGTTGAAAAAAATTAATTTGGCCCTCCCAAGGCCTTAATCGGCCCCGGGGACCCCAACCCCTGGGTCATGGCCTTTTTTTTTTTTTATTCTTTAGGAGGGGGGCTGTGTTGCTGGACAAAGCGTATGTACCTATCACCATGACGATTTGCGTGATATTCATTAAAAGGCGGCTATGCATACAATGAATCCACGTAGAATGTATTCACACCGCTAGTGAAGCTCTGACATGTCTGACACCCTACCGTGCCTAATCACGGTGCCCCTGCGGGTGGGTACTCTCCAAGTAGACACCCTTGTCGTTAATTTATACAAACATGGGTAGCTATTGACGGGCACATTTAATACACATGCACACCAAGCCATTCAAAGGGGATTCGACAAAAATTTGACCAAACTATGCAAGAAACCCCCTCACGGTTAATAAAACACACATCCACCTCCGGATGTGTAATACTTTTTATTTTACTCTCTGGAAAGGAGACAAACCTCACTTGAGAGTCACAGCGTGCTCCTGGCTGAGCCCAATGCTGTGTTACACCCACCATTGCCTGCCGAGTGCCACACACCTCTGTGTTGTATTCCACCATCTAGTGCTTATGCTAAGACACTCTCTAGCCCATGTGCACTGTAACACCACCCCGTGAATATGTCATGCCACACTTGCCTTCGCACGGGTTATATTGCCCCATCTAACGTGCCTTCCTCACTGCCTATGTTATAAAGCACAGCGCTATGCCATACTTATTACAATCTGGGATCCATATCTTTGTCACAGTGCATATGCAATGTTACACTACACAGCACATATTTTATATTGCAACTTTAGAGACTACTTAGGTTACACAACACTGCCCTGTGCATATTACACTCCAAGGCGCATATCACATAGCAAGCGCTAGTGCCTGTGCTATCTCGCGCTCTCCAATGAATCTGTGATTGCGCACAATGTATTGCTTATTATATTTCACGCCCCGGTTCATCTTATATCACACTTTTTGGTGCATAGTTTATACCATATACTATATCTAGTTTTCATTTTCAATCGTGCTCTCAGGACTATGTTCTATATAACACTGCGTCCACCTACCCTTTTCACGGGCATTACATTTTGCGATGGGGGGTGGAGGGTCAGGGGATGTTTCTGCCAAGTGAGCCCGGAGTCACAGTCACAAACGTCCTCTTCTTCCTGAATAAAAGTGAGATTATGCTGCATACTTGTCATATTTTAAGTAGTTCGCACAGACACACATTTTAAAAACAATAAAGTTCCTAATACCCACCTTCTATGAACAGTTAGCTTGCTGCCCCATCCACCTCCTCCCTATCCTCTGTTGTCTGAATCCATGGACTAGCCTCCTCCCTCCTGCCATGCATGGTCTGATGTGCGGCCACTGCCCTCCATTTAGCATGATGTACCAGTCCACTCCTCCTGCCCTCCATTGCCCAATTCTATGGGCAATCATTGACCTCCTGCTTGGCCTCTGTGCTTAGCTTGCTGACCCTATTCTCCTTCCCCCTGCCCTCCGATGTCTTTGTGCATGCCCCTGCTCCATCCTTTTTGACCACCATGTTCCATGGACCTGCCACTCCTATCTACTCGGAGTGTTCTGTTGAGCTGCCACTCCCCTCCCACCTGCCTAGCATTGTCAGATGACTGTAACCTGTCCCTGCCACCTCCACCCTGCCTGTCCACATGCCATGCCCCTATCCTCTTCCTCCTGTCCTTCATGGTCCATTTTACTGCCACACCCTTCTGCCCTCCCTGGTCTGTTGTGCTGCAACTGCTCCTCCTGCCTGCCCCTGCGCAGTCTGTTGTGAGGCCCCTTCCCCTGAACTCTCTTGTCTGTGCCCAGGTCCTGACCCTCCCTTCTATCCTCCATGGTCCTGCACCCTCCTTCTTGCCCATCATAGCCATTGTGCTGCCACTAACCCTCCCGCTTGCCATGCATGGTCTTCTGTGCTGCCATGGCCCCTCCCACCTTCCCTGTGTGGTCAGCTAGCTGCTCCTGACCCCCTCCCACCTTCCCTCCATGGTCTGTGTGTATGCCATCAGTCTCAGTGTTGCTTTCCATGGTATGTCTTGTTTCTAGTGCTCATCCTGCCTGACCTCCATGGCCATCTTGCTGCTCCTGCCCTGCCCCCTTGCCCCCAGGCCTCTGTTTCCATGTGCAGACCCCTATTCCCTCCTTCCTGGCTTGTTGGTTTCATTGTAATGCCCCTGATCCGTCCCTCCTGCCCTTTATGGTCTGTTATGCTGCAGCTTTCTCTCCTGTCTGTCCATTATGGTCAGCTAGCTACCATTGCCTCTTTCCCCTCTGTTGTCTGTTGTCCATGTGCATGGTCCTGTCCCCTCCCTATTGCTTTCTATGGATTGTAGTGCTGCACTCCCGTCCCGCATGCCCTGTGTGGTGTATTGTGCTGCTGCAATCCCTGATGCCTGCCCTGTAGGGTCAGTTTTGTGCACCTCTCAATGTCCCTCCTGTCCTCTGTTATCCGAGTCCATGTCCCTACCCCAATTCCTCCTGCCTACCATGATCCAATGTACCATACTTGCGAACATTTTGAACTTGGTACGAGGGAGATTTTGAAATAAAACTGGGGTATTGATTTTCCCCTTCGAGTTACATTGAAAAAGAGAAGATTGTAGACAGGAACCAGATCAAGTAAAGCCCATTTGAGCTTAAAAACATTGGACGTTTCCTGTCTGAAACGGGTCTGTTGGCATGTATGGTTGTATGACCACTGCCTCTTCCTTCTGCCCACAATGGTCTATTACATCACCACAGCCTCTCTTGCCAGTCCTGTATTGTTGGTTTGTAGCCCCTGCCCCCCTTTCCACTGCTCTCCATAGTCTGTTGTGCTGCCACTGCCCTTCCTGCCTGCCTAGTGTGGTCAAACTGTTGCCTCTGCCATCTCCTACCTGCCTTCAATTTTCAGAGTCCGTGCCCCTGGCCTCTGCCTCTCAACAGTATCCCAATGAACAACTAGATTGCTAACATTCTATATTTATTACAAAAGTGTGGAACGCCTGACGTCATTTTGATGTAATCAAAACTGTAATGCCCAGAGCATTTCCTTTAGAAATTACATATATGAGATGGTCTTATTTGTATCAAAATTATGGTTAGTGCTTTAAAAAACTAAAATGAGGACATATTTTCTGAGTTTTCAAATAGCGACAAAGAACTTTTAAATTATTTGTAATCTTAGTTTTTTTATCCAGTTGACCACTTGATTAAATGTTGCATCCAAGGGGAGAGGGTGTGGTGTTACTTCCAGAGCTGCACACTTTGCAACTGGGGAACCAGGTTGGAGTTTCTGCTTCAGCACAACATTCTGTGATTCTGGTCAAATCACTTAATCTCCCCATGTCTACAACCAAAATGAATTTGATCTTGTGTGATGTAACCAATGCTCATGTAAAGCACTCCAATACCTGACAAGTCTGCACTATATAAGACTGCAAATACACAAAAATTAAGTGTTTTGCACACTTCTGTCATTGGGCTACATTTGGGCTACATTTGGGTGATATTTGGGCTACATTTGGGCTCTTTTGTCTCCGGTGGCCATCTTGAGATATTTATTTGTTATGAAGTTTCCTAATTTCCTCATTTACTGCAGTCTCCTTAGTAGGAAATGCTTTCAGTTGTTTACTTTGATTCCATCAAGAAGGTATTCAGATATGTCACACATTTGCCATAAATTCTGAATGTTAGCACTCTAGTTGCTCATTAGATCACTGTAGTAAAGCTACTGCTCATCAAGGAAGTCTGCTGCTGGTATTAAAAGAGCATGTTTCAGTCTGCATATCAGAATTTTTTAATGAAATAGAAGAGGATTTGAGAAGTCAAAATGTGCCCTAATTTTTCTTTCTGCAGCACTAATCATAATTTCTATGGCAAAATGAACCCCCTCATTTTGTTCCTTCGTAAATTAAATGTTTTAAGTGTTACCACTTTATTCCAATCAAGATGGCTTCAGGTGTGCCATACTTTTGTCACCCACCAGTGCCCGCCGAGTGCCACATACCTCTGTGTTGTATTCCACCAGCTAGTGCATATGCTATGACACTCTGTAGCCCAAGTGCACTGTAACACCAGCCCATGAATATGTCATGCCATACTTGCCTTCGCACGGGTTATATTGCCCCATCTAACGTGCCTTCCTCAATGCCTATGCTATAACGCACAGCGCTATGCCATACATATTACAATCTGGGATCCATATCTTTGTCACAGTGCATATGCAACGCTACACTCCCCAGCACATATTTTATATTACAACATTAGAGACCTAAACTAGCTCTGAGAATCCATGTACATGAAAATCTGTTTTCACTGTTTATGATTTGGGTGGGTCACATGACCAGGTTAAATAAAGTTGTTGTACACAATGCTCTTGCTCGTGAACAAGGAGGTGTGTCCTCCGAAACGTGTAGGATGAGAAGACCAGTAAGAATAAAATCACGCTAAGATGAATTTTGAGGCCAAGGCATCGTTCTTGTGAAAACGTGGAGACGATTGTTGCTTGTTATTTGGGAGTCGCTTTCCCACCGTGGCCCGCCATTGCAAGTGGCTCAGGTTTCTGAAGCGAAACTTTGTGAGGTGGATATATATATATATATATATATATATATATATATATATATATATATATATATATATATATATATATATATATATATATATATATTCACTGAAATAACCATAGGTTTCAGGCACATTATAGTTAGGAATTAGCATTTAAAAAACCTTAGAAACTCACTTAAAAAACCATAGGTTTCAGGGGCGTTATAGTTAGCTGGACTTTTCACTCGTACAAAACCATTGATATTTCCCCGTTATAGTTAGTTCAGCTAACTATAACTCGCGCGCCCGCAATGCACTGCTGATGACGTCACATATTACATCACTCATGACATGGTCAGTGACATCACTCATGACATCACTGATGACATCTCAAATGACATAACTGATGACATCTCAAATGACATAACTGATGACATCATCCAGTGAATGTGTGTTTTTCTGAAAATTACATATGTTTTATATATGTATATCTCAAGGCCGATGGAAGAATAAATGGGTATATAAGTGTCTAAATGGATGATTTGTTTTTGAAACATTGATTGTAGAACTGACTGATTAAGTGTATCTTAGTGAATACATGGCTTAGTGAGTAATGTTTAAATATGTAAACATCTGTATCAGTCTCTCACTTTGTGTATAAGTGGCTGCATGGGTTGGTGAGTAGCTACATGAGTGTCTATATAGGTTATTAGTTGGTTTTTTGAGTATCAGTATGAGTGTCTGAGTGTCTGTATGGTTCGGTGGGGGTATTACGTAGTGCATAGGTGCATGAATGAGTGACTCACTGTTTGTATGTGTTGAAGACAGCATGTGTACAGGACTGTATGGGTAGATGAGTGTGTGCATGGGTGTGTTAGTGAGTGAATGACTGTCTCAATAGTGTCTTTATGAGTATGTACATATGTTTTAAACTAGTATATGTGACTATTGGTGTATATAAGTGAGTATATGTGAGAGTGAGTATGAATAAGTATGTGTTTCTATAAGTGATTGTTTAAAAGACTAAGTATGTGTAAGTTTCTGTAGAAGTACGTGTGGTGGTGTGTGTATAACTGTATATGCAAGTAAATGGATGTTTGATTCTTTATTAGCATGAGTGACTATGTGTGTGAGTAACTCTATGGATGAGTGGCGTTGTGTAACAGGATGTATAGGTGTATGAGTACAAATGATGAGTGAGTACATGTATGAGTGACTGTATAGGACTGTTGGTGAATGAGTGTATGTGTATGTGGATCTTATAATTACAGAATAGGTTGTTGTAACTGGTATTGGTATGTCCATTGTTTTGAAAATTTTAGTTTCTATTTTTGAATGTGTGTATCAAAGGTTATATTAGGGGGAGAGTAGGTCTGCTACTCTATCACAAGGATGATGTCATCAGTGATGTCATCAGTGATGTTATTTGAGATGTCATCAGTGATATCATGAGTGATGTCACTGACCATGTCATGAGTGATGTAATATGTGACATCATCAGCAGTGCATTGCGGGCGCGCGAGTTATAGTTAGCTGAACTAATTATAACAGGGGAATTTCAATGGTTTTGTACGAGTGAAAAGTCCAGCTAACTATAACGCCCCTGAAACCTATGGTTTTTTCAGTTAATTTCTAAGGTTTTTTAAATGCTAATTACTAACTATAACGTGCCTGAAACCTATGGTTTTTTCAGTGAATTTCAAAGGCTTTTTAAATGCTAATTTCTAACTATGCCTACAGAGATAGGACATGTGAAGAAAGAAGAAAAAACGCACAGAAAGAAAAAAAAGAAATGTAGAAAGAAGCAACAGAAGTCCTCAAAGACGAAGAAAAGTGCAGGAAGAAGGATAACGTGCAGAAAGAACAAACAGAAGAGCAGAAAGAAGCCTTGTTGCAAAATCATCCTGTACCCTCAACTTTTTCAGACGGATACTGGTGGTAACTGAGTCTGACTATCCAGTCCTAGAGACCGTGCTATGTTAAAAGACACTCAGAATACAGTGAAAACACCTACATACACTAGTACACTAGGGAACACTATGCGTTGGGGTCCCCCTGTGATTAGCATGACCTCCTCTGTAAGCCCCTAGTATATAATAGGGCAGGGGATTAAAACTACCTCTTAAAACGCACCACAGGGCGTGTTTGCACACGTCACCTCAGGCCCCGTTCCCTCCCTTCCCCACTGTGTAAACACGCCCTGTGGCCGTTTTAAGTTGGGAGATTAAGTCCTCTTGAATCCTGAGGGTCCCTAGGGGCAAAATAGCCCACTAGGTACGTCCAGTAAGCGCCATTACAGAGAGGTGTAAAAAGGGGCACGGCCTGCACCACCTCTCTGCAACGCAGAGCAGTGGCGCTTACTGGAAGCACCTGGTGGGCTAGTTGGCTCCCAGGGTCCCTCAGGATTGAAAGGGAATTATTTCCTCAACTTAAAACGTGCCACAGGGCGTGTCTGCACATGTCACCTCATACCCCGTCCCCTCCCTTCACCACTGTGTAAACGCGTCCTGTGGCCATTCTAAGTTGAGAGATTAAGTCCCCTTGAATCCTAAGGGTCCCTAGGGTCAAACTAGCCCACTAGGTACCTCCAGTAAGTGCCACAGAGCTGCGTTGCATAGAGGTGTAAAAAGGGGCGTGGCCTCAGAACACCTGTCTGCAACGCAGCTCCCGGGCGCATACTGGAGATACCTGTTGGGCTAGTTGGCCCTCAGGGACCCTCAGTATTGAAGGGGAATTAATTCCCCAACTTACAACTGGCCAGGGGGCGCATTTACAGAGTGCTGCAAGGAGGGGGCGTGGCCTCCGGTGCGATGCCGGTCTTTTATTTTTTTTTATTTTGAAGAAGGAGGGCTGTGTGGCCCCCCTTCTTTTTCTAATTTATTGGCCCTGGGGATCCCATCCCCCAGGGCCTGCACCCTCATTTTTTTTGTTGAAAAAAATAAATGTGGCCCTCCCAAGGCCTTAATCGGCCCCGGGGACCCCATCCCCCGGGGCCGGCCTTTGTATTTTATTATTTAAAAAAAATATATATTTATAGAAACATCTAGGACATGCTGAACAAACGGTATGTACCTATCACCATGACGATTTGCGTGATATTCATTAAACGGCGACTATGCATACAATGAATCCACGTGGAATGTATTTACACTGCTAGTGAAGCTCTGACGTGTCTGACGCCCTACCGTGCCTAATCCCAGTGCCCCCGCCGGTGGGTACTCTCCAAGTAGACACCCTTGTTGTTTATTTATACAAACATGAGTAGCTATTGACGGGCACATTTAATACACACGCACACCAAGCCATTCAAAGGGGATTTGACAAAAATTAGACCAAACTATGCAAGAAACCCCCCTCACGGTTAATAAAACACACATCCACCGCCAGATGTGTAATGCTTTTTAATTTACTCTCTGGAAAGGAGACGAACCTCACTTGAGAGTCACAGCGTGGTTCTGGCTGAGCCCAATGCTGTGGAAGCTGCTTAAGATTGAGCAAAATAAATGGTGGGAGGCGACAACACTTCGCAAATATATAGAAGCTGGTCGTGTACCAAGAGGTCTCAGGATCTTTATTACGCCCACTTTTAACGATCCCGATCCCGACCTTGTTGACGAATGGGCAACCTATAGCCATCAATGTTCTACCGTAATGCTGCAGTTACTGGTGAAATACGCTGAAAAAGAATGTACGAGGATTACAATTGAAATCGATGAAATCACAATAAAACTCAAATCTATTTGTGAGAAGGAGGAATTTGAGAATGATATGAAAAAAATGGAACAGAAGCTTTAAAAAATTGAAAACGAAATAAAGGAGAAAAAACAAAGGAAATATTTGCGGGATCAAGTGGACTGTGAAAAAGGCCAAGTGTTAACATTTGCCAAAAGATATGACCACTTATGCACCATTACGATAAATAAAGAAGTAATTCAAGAATCAGCCTCTGGTACATGTGAACCCTCGACTGGCAATTTACAAAATGGAACAACCAGTATATTGAGCATCACGGAGACCACAAAAGGCCCTGCCATAATGGGACCAAAAGAACAAATTTTAAAGGAATTTTCCATGATGGCCCAAGGAAGAATGGCAACACAGAACAAAGTGGGTGCCAGCGGGTCAAGAGGTCGTGGAAGAGGAGGCAGAGGAGACGGAAGATCAAGCGGCTTAACAAGGGAGGAAATCACAAGTCCAGTGGGAACCAGAACAAGGGGACAAAACTGTGGTTAATTTATCCACACGAGAACTGAATGATATGGAGATTGAGGTATTATCATACGGTCTCTCTTTTTGTCCTTCAGCTAATTTCGACTATACACAAAGTAGAATTGATCTTTTTCAATTCACTCGAAAACTTAAATTGAAAAAATGGTATGCAACAAAAATGAAAGAGGTAGTCTCAAATAGTGTTGAATCGCTTAGTGAAATACAAATTGGAGATATTGATATGCTTCATATGTTGCGGGAAAGAGAATAATCTTATATCTTGTTTTCTTGAAATTGTGTGGAAAGTAAAAAGAATGGGATTATGATCTGAAGTGAGTCTTGGGCAAATATCGATCGTACTAGATTCTAAAATCTTATCAGAAGCCGAGATCATGTCTATCCGAGAACATAATTTATGAGGTGCGGAATAGTACGTATAGCCTGGTATTTTAGGATGGAGTGTTCGCCAACCATCTTTTAGGTTATGTATCCGACCTAGTTCTAAAATAGCCGCGCGTGTCTTCCGCATACGTTGAAAACCACAATGTTTGGTAGTATCTATAGCAATTGCAAAGAGGTTGAACTGTCACATCAAATGAAACCATTTAAAATCTTGAGACACTACACATGTAATACAGTAGTTTATGCCCTCAGATGTCCCTGTGACAAATACTACATTGGTAGTACTATACACAAGGCTAAGAAATGTGTATTGGAACACCTTAGGGCTATCAAGAACAATGATAAACAGTATACCATCGCAAGGCACTTTGCGGCTTGTCACAACCAGAATAATACCAAACTGTCATTTGGTGTTCTTGATAATGTCCCCATAAGAGACAGGGGGGGTGATAGAATTCAGGAATTGAGACGACTCGAATCCAGAATGATTATCAAATATCATACGATGCAACCAGAAGGACACAATGCAGATGAAGGACCGTCAGTACATTTGGGCTAAGGGTTTTGTTTCATGCTCTGTAATCGGGTGGTGAGTAAACTCTTACTGTCAGATTGTTAAATAATTAATCTTTTAATTGCTTTTAATCCTCATTCCTTTTCATTTTTAATTGTAGCGAATGTAAACAACAAAAAATTCACTAGATGAATAATTTCACCTTATATTTATTATGTTTCACAGGTTTCTGGTGTGGTTCAAACAGAGAGTGGGATACGACTTGATTGATTCTAATAAGGTGTGCGACATGGGGACACGAATGTGGAAGCAAAGATATTGAGTATTTGAGGCGATCATTGTTATGGACTATATGCACTTCTTGAGGAATGAAATCCAACATGTACAATTAAGGTTTTTTATATTTCTTACATAGGAGAAATTGACCTTTGCCTGATACAGTTGTGTCTTAATTTATGCCCACTGTGGCAGGATGGACATGATATATGTGACATATGCAAATATCCAGCTATTGTACAGTTGATTATTGAATATATGTTGGATGTAGTCCTACTTTATTTAGTTTTTGCCCACTGTGGCGCGATAGATGTTATAAGCTGGATTGTCCATGAAAATTGAGTTTAGTTCCACTCGAAAGTTGAATGTGATTTGCTCTGTAAAAACAACAACAGAGATTTACGAAGTGTATTTTCACTGGAAAATAATTGTGTTAGTAATTTATCAATTCCCCAAACAATCACAGAAACGCTTTAATGAGTTTATTTTCCTAGCTCTGAGAATCCATGTACACGAAAATTTGTTTTCACTGTTTATGATTTGGGTGGGTCACATGACCCGGTTAAATGAAGTTGTTGTACACAATGCTCTTGCTCGTGAACAAGGAGGTGTGTCCTCCGAAACGCGTAGAGTGAGAAGACCAGTAAGAATAAAATCACGCTAAAATGAATTTTGAGGCCAAGGCATCGTTGTTGTGAAAACGTGGAGACGATTGTTGCTTGATGTATATATATATATATATATGATGTGATGTGATGGGATGTGATCAAGGCCGCTTGAACGGCCGAAATGCGTCAAGACAAACAACTGGAATAAAATAATTATTGCACCATCGCTGATCTGCACTCGTCATTTCTGCGCAAAGCAGAGGGAAGGTGTCACAAGTCTAAAGTGATATATATATATATATCCACACATTCATCCGGTAGTACGGGGCTTTGCTGCACGGCGGTCCTGACTGGATTCCGGAAATCCTAAAATGTCACCAGCTTGTTCTTCTGATACAGAAAAAGAAGTGAAGACGCTCTAAGGTGCTACATGTTCTTTATTTCATTACAGATAGCCTCCTGCTGACGCGTTTCGCCTTTACGACTTGATCACGGTGAGGCAAGCATAGTTTCACTTCCATATAAATTCAATTAATGATAAACATAGAAAGTGGACTTGTGCAGAACCAGCAGAAAACTGAGCGGCGCCATATTGTAACGGTACATTTAATTTCAAAGCTCAAGTACAGATTATAAAGTGCACATGCAATCAATTCACATTCCCTTTTTAGTTTATATAGTTTGAATCTGAGGAATTCGTATATCATGATTCGTACCAAATTCAAATACATGTAAGGAATCAAGTGTGATTTCATGAAAACGAGCCTTAGTTCAAAGATGGAAATACATCTTTTGATAATTTCTTTTAAACCTCTATCTGCTTTTAGGTTAAAGCACAACTAGTCATATTCCCTATCACACAGTCTATATCAAGTGCAAGCGAACATATGGGGGCATATGTATGAAACCAAATTTTATTCGCAAACGCTGCGAATCGCAAAAAACAGTGTTTGCGAATAAAAAATCGCTATTTCATATGTATGACACACATTCCCAGTGCAAAATAAGAAATCGCTAAATTTGCGATTTCTTAGTCTGCGAAACCCAAAAATTGCGAATATCCTTGCGAATTCCTAAATTGCGATATTCTCAATTTGTGGAAATCGCAAAAAGGATATCGCAAACTAAGAAATCGCAAGGACATGTATGAAAAAATCGCTAATTTCGAAATTGCGAAATTCGCAAAATAAGAAATCGCAATTAACACCAAGTGCATGCAGGTGGTAAACAGGTGCAAGGTACTTAAACCACCCCACAATGCAACAGAACCTTCCACAATGGCAGCACTGTTTGTGATAGCCAGGAGGCTGCGTATTCGGGCTCTTGCACAGAGGAGAATGAGACAGGAACGTATATTCAGACTGCGCGTCACTCTGTTCCAGCAGACTGAAGAGGACATCTATGACAAGTACAGGCTGCACCCACAGACGATATTGGACCTGATTGAGGAGCTGAAACCCTATTTGGAACACCCTACACGCTGGACACAAACAATTCCCACACATGTGCAGGTCCTGTGCAACGTCCACCTCCTGGCATCAGGGAGTTTTCAAGGGGTCATAGCGGAGGTTGGCGGGGTGTCACAGAGTTCCCTTTCGCGCTTTTTCCATGCCTTTCTAGATGCAATGCTACAGAGGCTATCACATCACATATACTTCCCCACCACCCAACAGGCAGTACAGCAAACAAAACTTGACTTCTACCAGATTGCACGTTTCCCCCACGTCATTGGCTGCATTGATGGGACCCATGTGGCCATCACACCCCCATCAGCAACTGAATATGTCTACAGAAACCGTAAATGCTACCATTCCATGAATATACAGATTGTGTGCAACGCAAAGTATATCATCAATGACATTGTACCCAAATACCCTGGCAGTACACATGACTCTTTCATCTTTAGACACAGTGGAATACACAGACGTCTGAGTGCTGGAGAGTTTGGGGAGGGATACATGCTAGGTAAATACATGGCACACATCCATACATCCACTACATCACTGGAGGGGGGGGGACATTGACTTACTTATTGTGTCTATCCCTGCAGGTGACAGTGCCTATGCAGTGGGGGACTTCATCCTGACCCCGTATCTGGATCTAGCCAATGCAAGTGAGAGGAGATACAACAGGGCACACAGATCTACACGCTGCGTCAATGAGCGTACGTTGGAATCCTAAAGAGCCGGTTCAGGTGCCTGCATAAAAGTGGAGGTGCACTGCAATACAGCCCTGTGACCTGCTGTAAAATAGTGGCAAGCTGTGCAATGCTACATAACATGGCTATGAGGAAAAGCACCACAATTGATGAGATCGATACAGACACATCGGATGACGATTGCCCTGCTCCCCCTGACAGACCAGCATCAGGAGTCGGGGCAGCTGCTGGACGCCAGAGACGGACTGAGATCACACAAAACTACTTCTAGGTGAGTAATGATGACATGAGCCAAAAAATGATTCTAATGTGTGCTGTGTTTATTCACACTTCTCAAGCACAGTGCAGGTAATTCACAAGTAAGTGTTCAATATGCATTGCTGGGTTGCATCACCCATCGATGCTAAATTGTCACTGAACAGTTCACCTCCTTCGGTGATGCATTGGTGCTGTCTGGGTTCCAGGCTGAGTGCCCTCCGTAGTGTTCCTAGGTCCTGCACCCTGTCTGGAACTGCACCTTCTTGCTCCAGGCAATGTAGGTGTGATGCTACTCCTACTTGAGGTTTCCTCTCTCTCGCCAGAGACCATGAGAGCGGTGCCACCTGAGTTGGCTGTCTGCATTTGCTCCACTGCACTGGTGACCTGTTCTAGCCCTCTTGCAATGTCCTGACAGCAGTGTGACATTTCCAACTGCATGGTAATGCTGCGACGTGTCAGATTGCTGGTGGTGGTGCAGAGGCGGTTTACGGCCTTAGTGTAATTGTGCAGCCGTGCATTGGCACGTCGGGCAGCCCTGTCACTGGTGTTTTGGTTGTGCCTCAGGGTGTCACAGAGGTCACGTGTGGCACCTGCCACGGCCATGATGCCATCCCCCATGTTGCGCTGATTTTTGTTCAGAGTGCATAGCTGCCTATTGATTGAGCGCAATGATTTACATTGCAGGCGCTGTACCATCAGCATGCTGTGTTCCAGACCTGAAAATATGGTGTTGTCCGCATCAGTGGCAGTGCTGCTCCTGGGCCTTGACCTGCGTCTTTCCAGTGCTGGAATGCTCATCCTTGGTGTTTCCTGACTCGGCATGTGTGACACACCCTGACTTTCCTCTCTTCTGTCACTGTCCTCCCCTGTGGGCTGTATGTCATCCTCCAATGGAGGCAGTGGGGGCACATGTGTGCGCTTCCTGCACATGATTGTTGTGTGCTCCGTATCGTCACTGGAGTCCCCATCGTCATGCTGCTCCTCAGGATGTTCATGCTCATCTCCCTCCGCACTGTCATCAAGTGCCCTGGATTGTGCTGTGGATGTAAAGGGGAATACATGAGTTTGTGTCATTGTCTGCAATATGCACTCAATAAAGTTTCTACAGTTTGTCTAGGCTAACTTCTGACACTGTATTATTCACTTATCCCCGACCCACATGTTGCATTAGATTTCCTATGTCTCATGGACACACTGTCATACATATTACTATAAGTTCCATGATGCATTGCTGGGTGTGCTGTAAGACTTGGACTGGAATGACATTTGCTATGTATATTTTGCGCATTTGGGGAAGTGTGCATGGGATGGGGATCAGGGCAGATTTATTTTGCATGCATCTTACCTTGGCTGCTGAATGCAGGGTCGGAGCTGTCAATGTCAGCCACACCACCGACGCTCTCAGGCAGGAGGGTGGACTCCACAAGCTCCTCGTGGGGTGTTGGTTCTGCTGCTGTGGATGGTCCTCCCCCGGTCTTGTTTGCATCCTTGAGTTGGCTGCCACCCTCTCCTTAGACCTTTGCCGCATGTCGTACCATCGCTTGCGCAATTCTTCGACAGTGCGATGTGTTACACCCACAGCATTCACTTTCTCTTGTATGTCCAGCCAGATATTTCGTTTTCTTGCTTCTGGGACTCGCAATGCCTTTTTCCCAAAGAGGAGCTCATGGCTGCAAACCATCTCCTCTATGAGGACCTCCTGCTCCTTGTCAGTGAATTTGTGCTTCCTCTTTCTCTTCTCAGCCTCCTTGCCCTCATGTTGCTTCTGGGACTCCATTGGGGTTTGTTCTCTCCTGGGATGCCTCCTCACACTCTCCAAACAGCCTCTGGGTGTGGCTCAGGTAAGTAGGTGCAGCAAATCACTCCAACTTCCTGGTTGTGATGTCATCAGGCTGCACCTGTATGGCAGATTCAAGCTTTTGCGATTTCTTAATTTGCGAATTTCGCAATTAAGGAATCGCAAATCACGTTTCTGAGACTTTTTTGCGATTATTAAGAAATCGCTAAACATTAGCGATTTTTTATTTACATCCCGATTTGCGAATCTCAAACTGCAAATCGCAAAATATCGCTATTTGAGATTAGCAAAACGGGAGTTTCATACATATGCCCCATGGTCATGTATATAATCAAACATGACCCCAGATGACAATTCGTCAACTACAAATACAAAGCAATCCTGCCCAAGTGGGCCTTGTAATGTCTAGTCTCTTTCTGTTTTACTGATCACAATCCATAAATACCAGTTCGTCAACAGCAAATGCAACATAGTCCTGCCCAAGTGGGCCTTGTAGTGTATTATCATGCTGTTTTACTGAACTTCGTCCCGTCCAAGTGGTCTTGTCGCATCCGCCATATATGCTCAATACTCCCTCATGCGACGAATTTGTCAAATGAAAGTCACTTGTATTCCTCATAGTTTGAGAATTTTCCATGAGCCATGTTGTTAATGTATGCAGTTTTCTCCAGTATCTACAAAGACCTATTTACAAAAAACAGAAAACAAAATATCAAAAAGCAAAAAATACATAAAATTCTATATATACTGTAAAGCATTAAATTCAACAAAAAAAATTGAAAATGTTTGCCTCCATTCTCGTATCGATCCATCTATATCACAGTCAATGTATTATTTAATTTAATCTATGTTTGTGATATTTGTGAATCTTCACCAGCTTAGATTCTACTAATATCGTAATTCTCTTATCCCAAGTTATCCAAGGTGTATAGCTAGTTCTTTACTAGAATTCAAGTCCACGGGAAATAGTGTCTCAAAATCAATATATTTAGATTCTAACCCCTGAGTTGGCGCTCTCTATCACCACCTCTCATCTGTGGCACTACCACATCCAAAACTACAAATGATAAAAGTTTGTCATTTTGGCAATGGAGAGCTTTAAAATGACGAGCTACAGGATACTGCTCATTATTGTGAGTGTGACGTTTTGCTCGTTTATGCTCCAATATTCTTTTTCTAGCTCTGTGTATTATACTGCCAATGTACACATTTTTACAAGGGCAGATCAAGCAATATTCACAGAATACCATGTTACAATCATAGCTCCCCTTAATTACAAAGTCTCTGCTACCATTCGGTACCTTGATTTTAGTACAGTTTTTACTACTCACACATGCCTTACAATACATACAACATGCAAAGTCTGTTATGATTTCCTGTCTAGTGGTGATCTGAGATGTTATTGCAGTTTGGCTCAAGTCGTCTTTGAGAGATCTCCCTTTTCTAAACGTTATTTGCGGGGATTCATGTAGATATTTATCAAGAACCGCATCTATTTTAAAATATGCCAGATGCGGTTTTATATCTTTCTTACTTTGTACGCCTGGCTGGAGTATGTAGTAATGAATCTAGTTTGATTCCCAGCCTGAGCATCCTCCCTTTGTTTTGGGATTAGCAGGGTTGATCTTTGTACCTTATCTACTTTGTCCACTGCCACTTGAATTATTTTCTATGTATAACCAAGCACTTGGAATCTTTTGCACATTTCTTCTTTTTCTAACAAAAATTCTTGATTGGTACTGCTGTTTCTCTTAGCTCGAGTAAGTTCCCCATATGGGATACTCTAAATGAGACTGTATGGATGAGCACTGGAGGCAAATAAGAGACTGTTGCCCGCAGTGTCTTTCCTATGAAGTTATGTCACCAAGTGATCACCTTGCACTGACACCACCACATACAAAAACACAAACATAGTCCTACTAATCTGTGAATTAAGTTCTAGGAATGAGGATGACCGCGGCTGAGGATTTGGGTCTCATAGCAGGGTGGTTTTCGTGACTGCCAGCATGGGATCTGAGTGCTTGCCAGCAAGAAAAGCCTTCCCCGGAAGTCTGGCACCAGCTGGTAATTGGGCACCGCAGACTCCAACGCTGATGCGGTGAGGTGGTTTTGGTGCTATCTATTTTGCTGATGGGTCCTCCTCAATCCTGAGGTTGTGCTATCTTGGATTTCATTTTAAAAGTTGTTTGCTACTATTTTCTGAATATCATGTGCCTTTACCCCGATGAGAGACATTCTTGAAACTGATCCTGCAGTAACTTTTATTTCTTGACTTTTGCCAGCTATGTAGTTGCTCATTCAACAGCATTATGGGAGTTGGAGTCCCGAGTGGGGGTGGGAGCACGAGTTTGATAGACATGTGAGTTTCCGGTTTGCTCACTTTCCAGTTTTGTGACCCCGAGAGGAGAGTATTTTTATCCGGTCTCTGTGGCTTATATAAATAAGAGCGTGACACCAATACTACGGCAAGACTTGAAGTGATTTAATGGTTGAGGTCAAAGGTCGGGCTGTTGGCTCTGCTGCTGTAGATGGTCCTCCCCCGGTCTTGTTTGCATCCTTGAGTTGGCTGCCACCCTCTCCTTAGACCTTTGCCGCATATCGTACCATCGCTTGCGCAATTCTTCGACAGTGCGATGTGTTACACCCACAGCATTCACTTTCTCTTGTATGTCCAGCCAGATCTTTCATTTTCTTGCTTCTGGGACTTGCAATGCATTTTTCCCAAAGAGGAGCTATTTTAAAATATGCCAGTTGCGGTTTATTATCTTTCTTACTTTGTACGCCTGGTTGGAGTATGTAGTAATGAATCTAGTTTGATTCCCAGCCTGAGCATCCTCCCTTTGTTTTGGGATTAGCAGGGTTGATCTTTGAACCTTATCTACTTTGTCCACTGCCACTTGAATTATTTTCTATGTATAACCAAGCGCTTGGAATCTTTTGCACATTTCTTCTTTTTCTAACAAAAATTCTTGATTGGTACTGCTGTTTCTCTTAGCTCGAATAAGTTCCCCATATGGGATACTCTAAATGAGACTGTAAGGATGAGCACTGGAGGCAAAAGGGAGACTGTTGCCCGCAGTGTCTTTCCTATGAAGTTATGTCACCAAGTGATCACCTTACACTGACACCTCCACATACAAAAACACAAACACAGTCCTACTAATCTGTGAATGAAGTTCTATGAATGAGGATGACCGCGGCTGAGGATTTGGGTCTCATAGCGGGGTGGTTTTCGCGACGCCAGCATGGGATCTGAGTGCTTGCCAGCAAGAAAAGCCTTCCCCGGAAGTCTGGCACCAGCTGGTAATTGGGCACCGCAGACCCCAACGCTGATGCGGTGAGGTGGTTTTGGTGCTATCATTATTGCTGGTGGGTCCTCCTCAATCCTGAGGTTGTGCTATCTTGGATTTCATTTTAAAAGTTGTCCGCTACTATTTTCTGAATATCATGTGCCTTTACCCCGATGAGAGACATTCTCGATACTGATCCTGCAGTAACTTTTATTTCTTGACTTTTTCCGGCTATGTAGTTGCTCATTCAAGCACGAGCTTGATAGACATGTGAGTTTCCGGTTTGCTCACTTTCCAGTTTTGTGACCCCGAGAGGAGAGTATATTTATCCGGTCCCTGTGGCTTATATAAATAAGAGCGTGACACCAATACTGCGGCAAGACTTGAAGTGATTTAATGGTTGAGGTCAAAGGTCGGGCTGTTACCAACTTGGCATCAGCTCGAGAGAAGCTTTTCCGGGACACTGAATGACATTATTGGGACATGAAGAGAAGTGCTCTGTAGTAGCGACATTTTAAATTGTCTTTTAAATCGCATTTGACATATTTGTTTTTCATTAGGCACTATAGGATTTATGGTTTGGCCACGGAGCTTAAATACCCATATTAACTCTCACTGAATATAGTGTCTGATGTGATTTATAAACAAACTAAGCGGTCTGAATCTTAGGTATTTTGGGCAATTTTAATATAGGCATTATGTACAATAATTGTTGATGGTATGCCTTACTTTCATTTTTGCTGACTTCCAGCTACAGACTGCCTGCATAAGATGTTATGTTGCTTGAATCGATCACATACACCACTGTAGGTTTTCTATGTTCACACATAAGTCCAGTGGGAGGGGCTATATAATACTGTTGTAAACAGCACCAAACCAGATTGGCAAATGCCACATGAGGCCGAAACGCTTCTCTCCTTGTGCTCGGGATCGAGGGCGACATCAACTAATAAACTAGGGTGACCAACCGTCCGTAAATTTCACGGACAGTCCGTAAATTGGACCTCACGTCCGTTGTCCGTGAGGATCCTTTTTACGGACGCCTTTTGTCCGTAATTTTAGGCATTACAGAGAACAGATCTGTTCCCCTGCTAGAGGCCTCAGCTCCGTGATGGGGCCGCTTCGCACTCCTCTGAGCACAAGAGCAGCCCCTCCCGCCCATTGTCATTCTGTGTGGGGCTGATTGCCACATAAAGAATGACAATGGGTCAGTCTGGGCTGGCACAGCATGTGGTGGCCTCCTCCTGCCTCGGTCCAGGCAGAGCATTCTGTCCCATGGAAGTGCAGAAACGCCCAAGCTGCTGCTAGGTGAGAATCCAGTTAACCAAAGGAAGGCGGCGAAAGAAGTTCAAAGGAAAGGATTATAGTTATAGTATAGCAGCCATGGTTCCTGCTGTTTTATTTTATGCAACAACCATTGACAAAGCCAATAGTTCTGGCTTGTTGTAGTTGTAACGTTACTTGTTCCAAGTGTAACGTTACTTGTAGTATTATATATCTGGATGCAATGACACAAGCAACAAAAATACCAGTCGGGCGGCACACTATGCTAAGCACAGATTTTTAGCTTATGTGTTTTAAGCCACGCATTTTATTACATTAAACACCCTTTTGGAGAGACCCCCCTAGTTTTTACATCCCACTTAAAGCTCTGGAAACAACACTATGTCACAGTCGCCCCATGTCCAGGCACTGTGCATCATGCATGACTCCTGCCTTCCACTTTTTCAGATTGCCTAAGTGCAGGGGCATAGTGAACCCTGCCCCACCCCACCCCTTGCTTTAGGAACTACAGCGAGGGTGGAGTTCTTGATGGGTCTCATAATTAATGTGAAAAGGTGAGTGAGTAAGTAAGTGAAGGGATGGGTGGATGGATGGCTGGATAGATGAGTGAAATGATGGATTGATGGATGAGTGAAAGGGTGGATGACGGGCAAGAGAATGAGTGGATGGATGAGTGAAATGATGGATGGATTGATGAATTGATAAGTGAAAGGGTGGATTGATGAATTGATAAGTGAAAGGGTGAATGGATGGACGGATGAGTGAAAGGGTGGATGTAAGGCTGGATGAGTGAGTGAAAGGGCGGGTAGATGGACAAAAGGATGGATAGATGAGTGAAGGAGTGAAAGGGTGGATGGATGAGCGAAAGTATGAATGGATGAGTGAAAGGATGGATGAATGATAGGTTCAATGGATGGATTCATGAGTGGATGAGTAGATGGGTGGGTGGGTGGATGGAAGGATGGATGGCTAAGTGAAAGGGGAATTGAAAGTGAAAGGGGGATGGGTAAATGGATGGCTGAACAGGTGAATGGGTAGAAGGATGAATGACTAGATGAATGAATGAGTAAGTGAAAGGATGGCTGGATAGGTAAATGGCTGGATGGATGAGTGAATGGATGGGTGGAAGAGTGGATGGATGAGTGTACGGATGGATAGGGTGAAAGGATGGATGGATGATGGATGAGTAAAAGGGTGGGTGGAGGGATGGATGAGTGAAATGATGGATGAAAGGATACGGGATGGATAGGTTTGTAAATGGTTGAATATGGACATGGATGGGCACAGATGGAAGGACAGAATGAATGGCGAAAGACTGAATGATGGATGAAAGTATGATTACACATTGTAAGCCCCATTATCTTAAGCAACATTTCCTATACATTGACTTTCACATTTATATGAGTGATTGTCTCTATATAATATGTGTGTGTTGTAACGCACTCCGACACTCGGCCTCACATACTTGGGATGAGTAGCACTATAGAAGAAATTAAATACACATGAGAGAGGCTCTATGTGAAGATGAGGGGCGCCATTGGAGGGTGGTAGCAAGGCCGGACCGGCAGGACCGGGCATCAGGCGTTTTCTCTGGGAGCTGGAAAGGTGGGGTGGGGGCGGTTTTGTTACCACAAAAAGACCTGCACATTTGCTGAAAGCTGCGCGCACACTGACAAACCATAAAGTGCACAATTGTCTCAACCTAATGTAAACTTATTTTCACTTGTACTTTAGTAGTTGTCTATTTACTTACTTATATACTATTGCGCAACCTTCTCTGATGTGTCTATAAAACGTACCTTTTGTCTTGAATTTTGACCTCCAGTCCTGAATATTTGTCCTGAATGTTGACCCCTTGTCCTGAATTTTTACACTCACTGTCCTGAATTTGCACCCATGTCAGTTGGTCACCCTATAATAAACAGATGCCGTATCCTAAGCCACTTCGTGTCCATGCTTCCTTCCATGGTGTCACTGTGGGAGGTGGATTGTTTGTTTCATTAGATGCAGCGTGAGAGGCCATCACGCTTACATGGAACACCAGTTGTTTGTGGCTTTCCCTTCAGACCTGCTGTTTGGAGGAGTACTGGACTGCTACAGGGGGAGCCCCCAGCTTGTTGACCAGGAAGAGGAACGAGTATGACTGCGTCTGAGGATTTTGGTCTCATAGCGGGGTGGTTTTCGCGACGCCAGCATGGGATCTGAGTGCTGCCAGCAAGAAAAGCCTTGCCCGGAAGTCTGGCACCAGCTGGTAATTGGGCACCGCAGACACCAACGCTGATGCGGTGAGGTCGTTTTGGCGCTATCATTATTGCTGATGGGCCCTCCTCAATCCTGAGGTTGTGCTATCTTGGATTTCATTTTAAAAGTTGACCGCTACTATTTTCTGAATATCAGGTGCCTTTACCCCGTTGAGAGACATTCTCGATACAGATCATGCAGTCATTTTTATTTCTTGACTTTTGCCGGCTATGTAGTTGCTCATTCAGTGGCATTATGGGAGTTGGAGTCACGAGTGGGGCTGGGAGCACGAGCTCGATAGACTGTGAGTTTCCAGTTTGCTCACTTTACATTTTTGTGAGCCCGATAGGAGAGTATATTTATCCGGTCCCTGTGGCTTATATAAATAAGAGCGTGAAACCAATACTACGGCAAGGCTTGAAGTGATTTAATGGTTGAGGTCAAAGGTCGGGCTGTTACCAACTTGGCATCAGCTCGAGAGAAGCTTTTGCGGGACACTGAATGACATTATTGGGACATGAATAGAAATGCTCTGTAGTAGCGACATTTTAAATTGTCCTTTAAATTTCATTTGACATATTTGTTTTTCATTAGGCACTATAGGATTTATGGTTTGGCCACGGAGCTTAAATACCCATATTAACTCTCACTGAATATAGCATCTGATGTGATTTATATGCATAAACAAACTATGCGGTCTGAATCTTAGGTATTTTGGGCAAATTTAATATAGGCCTTATGTACAATATTTGTTGATGGTATGCCTTACTTTCATTTTTGCTGACTTCCAGCTACAGACTGCCTGCATAAGATGTCATGTTGCTTGAAACGATCACTTACACCATTGTATGTTTTCTATGTTCACACATAAGTCCAGTGAGAGGGTCTATATAATACTGTTGTAAATGGTGCCAAACCAGATTGGGAAATGCCTCTTGAGGCCGAAACGCATCTCTCCTTGTCCTCGGGATCGAGGGCGACATCAACTAATAAAGAGATGCCGTATCCTAAGCCACTTCGTGTCCATGCTTCCTTCCATGGTGTCACTGTGGGAGGTGGATTGTTTGTTTCATTCTATGCAGCGTGAGAGGTTGTCACGCTTCCATGGATTGCCAGTTGTTTGTGGCTTTCCCTTCAGACCTGCTGTTTGGAGGAGTACTGGACTGCTACAGGGGGAGCCCCTAGCTTGTTGACCAGGAAGAGGAACGAGGATGACTGCGTCTGAGGATTTGGGTCTCATAGCGGGGTGGTTTTCGCGACGCCAGCATGGGATCTGAATGCTTGCCAGCAATTAAATCCTTGCCTGAAAGTCTGGCATCAGCTGGTAATTGGGCACCGCAGACTCCAACGCTGATGCCGTGAGGTGGTTTTGGCGCTATAATTTTTGCTGATGGGTCCTCCTCAATCCTGAGGTTGTGCTATCTTGGATTTCATTTTAAAAGTTGTCCGCTACTATTTTCTGAATATCATGTGCCTTCACCCCGATGAGAGACATTCTCGATACTGATCCTGCAGTAACTTTTATTTCTTGACTTTTGCCGGCTATGTAGTCGCTCATTCAGCGGCATTATGGGAGTTGGAGTCCCGAGTGGGGCTGGGAGCACGAGCTCGATAGACTGTGAGTTTCCAGTTTGCTCACTTTCCAGTTTTGTGACCCCCGAGAGGAGAGTATATTTATCCTGTCCCTGTGGCTTATATAAATAAGAACGTGACACCAAGGCTAGAAGTGATTTAATGTTTGAGGTCAAAGGTCGGGCTGTTACCAGCATGACATCAGCTCAAGAGAAGCTTTTGAGGGACACAGAATTACATTATGGGGACATGAATAGAAATGCTCTGTAGGACCTATTTTCCATAGGAAATCCTCAACATTCTATTCCCAATAAGTCTGGCGCTGATTCACGAATCTTCGCAAAATTTTCCAAACTTTTGGCCAGCTCCGCTCCTACCCTGAAAGTTTCGTGGTGATTTGTCAAGCAGGGGTCGAGAAAAAATTTCCCATAGGATCTCTTGTCACAGCTACAGCCTGAACTGCTGAACGGAATTACACCAAATTTGGCAAAGAGGTAGTCCTCAGTTCAGACTCGTGCCTGTTGCATAAATGGTGTGAATCTGTTCAGTAGTTCCTGAGAAAATTAGGGTAAAAAAGTTAGTGATATCTATGGCCGGGGAGGATCCGCGTACCCTACCTGCACCGTAAGCGCACCCTCCCCGAACCGAGCGCGCACCCGGACGATCACGCGCTGAATGCTAATTGGCTGTCGAGTGTCTGTCTACATTCAAAACCAGGAACTGTTGGCGGCCATTTTCTGCCTCGGTAGAAGCGAGGCTGAAGAAGCAAGGGGAATAAGTGTGTAAAACATATAAAGGGGGCAGAGTGGAAATACTCTGACCCTCTAGATCTGCTTAGGGGGTCCCAGAAGGACCCCCTGGGGCCCCCTTTTTAAAAAAGTAAACGGGGAAATGTGCACAGGTTGCGCTCATCCTATCGTGTTGGGTGCACGGATTCTGTCGTTTTGGGTGAGCGGTTCCTAACGCGTTGAGTGTGCGGATCTAATGAAAAAAAAATTGACATTTTTGGGAGATAAACATCAAGCTTAAGTGTTTTGTTCTTGAGTGGCTCTAAAAAGAGCCGTTGTGTTCATTGAGAGTTTTTGGTACTTATAAGTAAGTACCTATACAGAGTCTAAAGTTGTTGAGGAAGACTCTGTTTCCTTCATCAGTAAAGTGTACTCCATCTCTCCTATACATCTCTTGCATATGGAAGCGCAGATTGTTATTGAAAATGGACCCCATTCTATAGTCTCGGAGAAAAGCAGAAACAGATTTATTCACATGTTTCCTAGCTTTCTCAATTTTTGGACAAAAATGATCGGACCAGTTCCATTTCTGCCTTATGCATATGTTCGAATACACAAAGGCAGCTTTGGGGAAAAGTGAAATCAGTTCTGCAAAGGTGTCCTCATGAGCATTTCCAGACCTACCCCAGTCAAAGTACCTAGGTCATTGCCACCACAGTGCAGTATTATGAGGTCAGGGTGTTGGATATGCATGAAGTATTTCACCAATGGCATCAATTAGTGCCACTTTAACCCTCTCTATCCAATCCATTTAATGTCTACGTTTGGCAAACCTAGGTCTTTGTAAATGCCTTTGTTTTCTGCACAACTTTTGCTCTAGAAAATATAGCTGTGTCCCACAATCCACACTTTAAGCATCTTGAAAGGAGGTCTGGATGCACTCAGATGGTATCTGTAAATGAAATGGCAGTTTGGAAAGTAAGATTTTCTAAAATGGTGGCTAAGATGCAGTTTTAAAAAAAGACAAGAAATGATTGGTTGTTTGACAACCTTCTACACTGAAAGGTAGGGTGTATATTTCTGTTTTGTAAACGCATGATTCTTATTGGTTAACAACAACTGATTGTAAGGAACATTATATATGATAAGCTGATATGTTGAAAAGTCAAGCACACTTGTTGTCTTGATTAGCAACATTGTGTGCTGTTTTTTGTGTCATTTGGAAAGGGTTGAAATGTTTAACCAATAGAAATGTGTGTTTGCTTTTGAATTTATGTGGGAAGGAATGTGATTTGATGTTTACATGTATATGTATGGCAAATGAGAGGGAAACTTTGCCATTCTTTGGTTTTGCTGAGAGGTGCACAGTGCAGAGATTCCGTATAAGAAAATCTGGTGTGTGACTGATATCTGGTGTGTGACTGATATACTTCTTAATCTACAAAACAACTTGAAAGGTGAATTATTTAATTGTGAGGGGATGTCTGTAGACTATTTTGATTTTAATCTGACTAATGTATTTCTCCTGCTAAAGTGTAGGGAGTACTTTTTTTGTCTACAATCTTATTGACAGTGTGTGTGCATGTAGAAACCATTCTGTGATAAGCATTTGTGTTTTTCATGTGTTTGCAGACAGATAACTGTGCTGTTTTTATATTTTGGTAGAATTAGAAACCAGTCATTGTTTATGAATTTGTGAAATGAGTTATGTTTCTACACTAAAATGTGGTACTCCTTCTAGATAAAGAAATGTGTTTTGGTATAGTGCAAGAGATAGTGTTGTTTGTCTAGAATCACACAGTGAGTCTGTGTGCATTTGGGAACCACTGTGAGAGAAGCATTTGATAACATCGTGTATTTGCTGACAGATAACTGTCTTAAAACCTGTATGGTTCTCAAGTTTTAGTAGCATTAGAAGCCAGTCTTTGCTTATGCATTGATAAAATGAGTCATACTTTGACACTAATGTGCTGTACTTTAATATGTAGATTGTGTGTAGTCCCCTTACCCCTTGCACAGCAGTGAATGAGTTTTGGTAAGCTGCTAGGGATAGTGTTGCAGGTCTAGAATCATACTGTGAGTCTGTGTGCATTTGGGTAAAGGATTGTAAGAGAAGCATTTGGTAACGTTATGTATTTGCTGACAGATAACTGTTTTAAAACCTGTCATGTTGTCAAGTTTTAGTAGCATTAGAAGCCAGTCTTTGCTTATGCTTTGATTACATGAGTCAGGCTTTGACACAAAAGTGCAGTCCTGAAATATGTAGATTGTGTGCAGTTCCCTTACCACTTCCGCAGTAGTGAATGAGTTGTGGTAAACTCCTAGGGATAGTGGTTGTTGTCTAGAATCACACTGTGAGTCTGTGTGCATTTGGGAACCACTGTGAGAGAAGCATTTGGTAACATTGTGTGTTTGCTTACAGATAACTGTTTTAAAACCTGTCTTGTTGTCAAATTTTAGTAGCATTAGAAGGCAGTTTTTGCTTATGCTTTGATTAAATGAGTCAGGCTTTGACACAAAAGTGCAGTCCTGAAATATGTAGATTGTGTGCAGTTCCCTTACCACTTCCACAGTAGTGAATGAGTTTTGGTAAACTCCTAGGGATAGTGGTTGTTGTCTAGAATCACACTGTGAGTCTGTGTGCATTTGTGTAACCACTGTGAGAGAAGCATTTGAGTAGTTAACTTCTTTGAATATGCATAACTGCTTAGAAAATGTCCTGTTCTCAAGTTTAGGTAGAATTAAAAGGTAGTCATTCCATATGTATTCACCGAGGAACTGTCCTTGCAATACTGTAAACATTCAGTTAATATTCAAGTAGTAATGGAGTGAGGCAGGCCTTTGCACATGCATTGATTCAAATGCTTATCTACTATGCATGCAGTTCTCTAACTATCTACATAGTTCTCTTTCATACCTTTAATTCCACAGTCAGTATCCATACACTTCAAGCAAACACCCTGTCACACCCCATGTTCTCCTCTAGTGACCCGTTCAGCACCATGTACTAATCCATTCACTGCGCAAAAACCCTAACACTTATAAATTCTCCCAGGCACTCTCTTTGCAGTACTTTAATCATTCAGTCAGTGTCTAAGTACTCATGGTGTGAGCCAGGCCTTTCAACATGGACTGCTTTAAACCCTATACAGTATGCATACAGGCTTCTCGTCACCTACACACTTGTCTTTCACTTCTTTAATTAACTAGTCAGTATCTATATATTTCAATAAACATCTTGTCAGTCATCTTGCACTCATCCAGTGACTGATTCAGTACCTTGTACTTTTCTCTTCACTGCGCCAGAACTGAAAATTAAAAAGTTTTACTCAGGCACTGTCCTATCAGTAGTCTGATGATTTAGTTAGTTTCCAAGTACTCATGTTGTGAACCATGCATTGTATATACAAAAGGTATGCAGTTCCTAATAGAGGGAGAAAGACAAAAGACAGATCCTAACTGTAAATTAACCACCAGTATAATGCAGGAGAGTGATCTCCTTGTTGGAAAAAGACCCTCACACACCTGACAAGAAGGTGTCTTGCTTCATCATCGGGTCTGCTCCTACTCGGGCCGGCGCTGCAATGCCCGATCAGGCGCCCGTGATGGGGCCTACTTAACGGAGATCTTTATTCCGAAGCCGGCAGGTGAAGTGCGAGTGAGGGTCTTGGTGTAGGTGAAGTGAAAGTGTAGTGTGAAGTTAAAATAGGGAAAAATAATCCACTCAAAATAACTTTAATGAAGTTGGTTCTGTCCCTAATTAAAAGTACAGAAAAGGCGTATGTTCACCCAATGTTGTGATTTATACGCTAAAGTGTGAGGTCGACATGTTTCTTGCCCTATTATCTATTCGATGGCAATTCCTCAGGACCTAGTTGAAGACTACCTACCCATTTTTTGGTGGTGGGAACCTAACACATGTAGTGAGAAGTGACCACCCTTACAGCACCCTAAAAAATGTGTGGGGGTACCTACGGTGTCAATTAAGTTAATCAAGTGTTACCTGTAAAGATAAAAACAGTTAGAAAAGTCACAGATAAAGCAATGCAATATCATTAAAATCATAAATCAATAATATTGATTCAACTGGTGACGGTGTATTTAAACGCATGCAAAGTGCCCGTGGGCAGTGACATGCTTGATGCCGCCATACTCTCATAAATAAAGTAAAGCTAGTTCTGATGATGTAGACAATGTAATGGGTGTCACAGCAGTTCAGTTGTGAAAGGGACGTAGGAAGGGGTGAGGGGAAGGAGAGAAAGAATGGTATGGGTACTGTTAATAACAGACATGAGCAAATCCTCACCCTTGTTATTAATGGTCCGGGTCATAACAGTACCGGTCGCCGTCGACACGGAATTCTAGTGTCCTAATATATGATAAGAACATATTACTCCAACAAAAAATAGACAAATTAGGTAAACACGAAGCAGTCCAAGTAAAGTTAAAACCACAGAAAATGTAGTAAAGGTACACAGCCCCACGGGTAATGGAATGAGGTGGGTTACAATAGTCGGCTAATAAAGAATAATAAATTGCCCCTGGAGGTTGAATTCTTAAAATGGCGAGTGTGTTTAAATAGGAGGCTCTGTAAACCTTGACCGAGCTCTCGAAATAGTTGTTGAATAGTGCAACTAGGCAACCAGAGGCACACCTCTGGTGCAACGAAACGCTAGGTTGCCAATGAAAAAAAAAAATATATATATATACCGCCCAAACGTAGTGTTGAACATCAAGGGGAAGGGGCACAAAGGGCGTGCAAGCGTCAGTCGAACGCAGAGTCATTAATCACCACCGGGACAGGGAGCAGGGTGCGTAACAGCATTAAAGAGAGCGCAAGCTCTTGACTCACGGTTCACTCGGTAGAGTCAAGAGTTGATCCTACCCCGTCGGCGCCTCCGGTCCCAATGGTCTGGTAATCAAGTTAGGGAGCCCCGCTCTCTTAAGGATTGGCGGTCGGGGTGGGCGTGGTTAACAAGTGCCGATGCCGGTAGGAAACGCTAGAACTCACGTAACCGGTCGGCACCATATTGGGGCAGTCATCACATGACCCCTTCACGGTCATGTGATCGCGTGGGGGCCAATCATTGGTGCTTAATCTGTGGACATAGATTGTCATTACCAAAACGGACTTAACGTGTATTTGGATTAGAGTATCATAATAGAAAGAGCCTCTAACGTCCGGGATAACCCATCATAACCGATAGGAAAATATATTAGAACCCTGTCTAAGAAAAGTAATATTCGATTGTTTATTTATCAACCGTATGTAAGGTAAATATACCTGTGCAGGAGGAGATGACAGGCCAGGTTATTTAATATTGTGAATGATACAGAGATGTGAGCGAGGGCCAGCACTTAATGACAAGTGCTCACAACACATCGCCTTCACGTTAAAACAGGCGGGCACAAACAGTAAAAGAAGTGTATCCTTCTAAAGAGGACTGGCAGAGTCAGGCTGGTGTTATACAGAAACCAAGTCATTTTGGACTGATAGGATCGTTGTTCTAATATGGTTTTTGTTCTGTTTCATTTATTGTTATTCTAGGTGAGGAGACTCCAAGGTATGTCCTCATTAAGGCCCTGTTTGTCACAGGACAGTCTAAGGACCCATCGTTGTTCAAGGCGAAACAAGGTGTCTTTTGACATGCCCGGGTGCGCTTCCACGACGCACCATTCGAAAGACTCAGGGGAATGACGTCTTTCTATGAAATGGGTCGTCATTTTGGTGTTGGTTTTAGCGCATCTAAAAGTACTCCTATGTTCCATTATGCGTACTTTTACTTGCCTAGTGGTCATCCCTATGTACACGAGATTGCAAGTGCACCTAATCAAATAGATGCAGTAAGCTGTGTTGCAGTTGGTATGCTTCTTCAGTTGCCAACAAACGTCATTAGGGAGATCCAGTAGTTTGGTAACCTTGGTTTGGGGACAAGCGGAACAAGATCCGCAAGGGAAATGTCCCTGAACTGAAGGTAAGTTCCACAATGTGTTCTGTGTCAAATTTTTAGGTTTCTGCGGTCTGGTATGTATCAACATATCTTTTATGTTGTTCGTGCGTTTGAAGGCAAATCTAGGTGTGGGGAAGGTCAAAGTCCCAGTATTGAGGATACCCCAATTCTCCCTAATGATTTTCCTCAATCGATTGGACTCGGGGGTATAGGTAGTGACACATGTAATACTTGTGTCTGGTTCTCTAGTGTTATACTCCAGGAGGCCCTCTCGATTGTTATTCCTAGCTCTTTTACAGGCGTCTGCAATCACCTGTTTAGGATATTCACGTTGAGACAGGTCTTGTTTCAAGATGTTAGCTTCCTTTTTATAGTCTCCAAGGGTGCTGCAGTTCCTCCTAATCCGGAGGAACTGGCCAACTGGTAGGTTTTGTCTGAGTGCCTTGGGATGATGACTGCTGTATAACAGTAAGCTATTTCTATCAGTAGGTTTCCGATAGAGGGTAGTGGAAATGGTCCCAGTTTCCAACCTGAGGGGGAGATCAAGAAATGGGATCTCGCTCGTGGAAATAGTATTGGTGAATTTGAGAAAAGGATTGAGGGTATTGATCCAAATGCAAAATTCGTTGTACTTAGTCGAGTCTCCCTTCCAAAGTATAAGGATATCGTCTATAAACCGTTTCCACATTAAGATGTTAGAGCCATAGGGGTTATCAGCATGGAAAATCTTGCGCTCTTCAAAGGCTGACATATAGAGACATGCCAGACTAGGCGCAAAGGTACTCCCCATTGAAGTGCCCTGGGTCTGATGAAAGAGTTGGGTCCCAAACTGAACCATGCATTGCCACATAGACTGCTTCAAATGTCTGTGCAGTATGCATGCAGTCTTCTAACATACTATACACTTGTCTTTAACAGCTTCAATTCCCCAGTCAGTATCCATGTAATTCCAGCAATCATTCTGTCACTCCCCTTGCGCTGTTCCAGTGACCCATTCAGCACCATGTAGTAATGCATTCAGTGCGCCAAAACTGAAACACTTATACATTCACCCAGGCACTCACTCTTCTTGCAATAGTATAATCATTCAGTCAGTACCCAAGTACTAATGGAGTGAGACAGGCCTTTGCACATAGATTGATCCAAACGTGTTTCCACTATGCATGGAGGCCTCTAACTACCAACACAATTGTCTTTCACACCTTCAATTCCCCAGTCACTATATATACACTCCAGCAAACACCCTGTCACTCCACTTGCACTTCTCTAGTGACCCATTCAGTACCATGTACTAATCCATTCACTGCGCCAAATCCAAAACACTTATAAATTCACCCATGCACTATCCTTGCAGTACTGTAATCATTCAGTCACTACCCAAGTACTCATTCAGCGACCCAGGCCTTAGCATATAGCCTGCTTCAAACCCCTATCCACTATGCATGCAGTCCTCTAACCACTTACATACTTGTCTTTCACACCTTCAATTCCCCAGTCAGTATACATACACTCCAGCAAACACCCTGTCATGCCCCTTGCACTTCACTAGTGACCCATTCAGTACCATGTACTAATCCATTCACTGCACCAAACCCCAAACACTTATAAATTCACCCATGCACTCTCCTTGCAGTACTGTAATCATTCAGTCAGTACCCAAGTACTCATTCAGCGACCCAGGCCTTAGCACATGGACTGCTTCAAACCCCTCTCCACAATGCATGCAGTCCTCTAACCACCTACACACTTGTCTTTCACACCTTCAATTCCCTAGTCAGTATCCATACAGTCCAGCAAACATCCTGTCACTCCCTTTGCACTCCTCTAGTGACCCATTCAGTACCAAGTACTAATCCATTCACTGCGCCAAAAGCCAACCACTTAAAAATTCACCCAGGCACTATCCTTGCTGTACTCTAATCATTCAGTCAGTACCCAAGTACTCATGCAGTGAGCCAGGCCTTAGCACATGGACTGCTTCAAACGCCTATCCACTATGCATGCAGTCCTCTAACCACCTACACACTTGTGTTTCACACCTTCAATTCCCCAGTCAGTATTCAAACACTTCTAGCAAACACCCTGTCACTCACCCAGCGTGTCTCATTATAGTACTGTAATCATTCAGTCAGTTAGCATGTAGTCTTTTAGTGAGGTAGGCTTTAGGGCATGAACTGCTTCAAAGTAGTATGCACTATGCATGTAGTGTTTTAACCATTGTCACACTTGTGCTTCAGGGCTATAGTTTCTTAGTCAGTTTTTATATAAAATGTTTTTCTACAGTAATTTAATAGTATAAATTTGAAAGTTATTCATATACATTTATTTGTGATTCTTTTTTACAGCTACTGTTTTTCAACGTTAAAATAGAGAAATCATGCCAGAAAAAAAAAGAAAAAGAAAAGAACAGAGACAGGAGGATTACTTGAAGAAACATCGACCACAAGTATTGAATGTACAAGATAATGTGGCTGAAAGGAAAAAATCTTCTGGTAAGATCACAAAGCAATTTATTAAAAATGTGTGTAGGACCAAACAGAATGTACATAATGCTGGAACTACTGAGAATTTTTCAAGTAAGAAAAAAATTCAAAATAGGAGGAAAAGCAAAAAAGCAAATGGTCAGTCAAAGGAGATAAAGTATGGTAAAAGAAGGCAAAATCAGTATAAGGAATTACGCAAAAAAATATTTTACAAGAGAGTAGTGCATAATTAGCTGAAAGATGCGAAGAAATATAAAAAGAGAGCTTTATTTTATTAAAAGAAAAAGCATATTGAAAACATGTGGAAAAGGCTTTTGAAGTAAAAAGGAAACTATTCATTTTAGTATTAAACAGAATTCGATCACTAGATAAACCAATCCATGTAATGAAGGCCAAAAGTAGGAGGAAAAGAGTTATTAATAAAAAAAATGTTTGAGATGTTTTTTTGAGAGAATGGAAACACAGTTCCATTTCAGAGCCTTTTTTTAACGAAGAGAGTTATTCACTGAGCGAAAAATTATTGTATGCAGTTGACACCAGTGGTAGAGTTTATGAGGTTAGCGATGGTTGTCCAATTGAGAAAGAGAAAATGGTTGAAAGAAATGCAGAAGAAGTGATAGCTGATGAAGTTTTAGGGAGACGTGCTAAAAACCCTGTGTACACTTGGGATTGCAGTAGTATTTGCAGTGTACGACAGGAATCTATTGAAAAATTATGTCGTTTTTTACGAGCCTATACTAAAAAAAGTGTAAAGCAAAAGATTAAGCTGTTGGAAGGACTAGACCCTTGCAGAGTGAGAAAAGATACCAGTTTGCAAGGTCATTCTCTGGCTTGTCTTTCTAGGAAAGTTTGTCAAAGTGTTTTTCACCATTTCAGAATGCTGGCAGTACATCATACTCAAATGCGGAAGTTAGTGAGAAGGTTGTATTATGCAAAAAGTCCAGCACTAAAGTTAAGTGAGTTGAATGGTGCCCTTTTGCGTGGGTCACAATCAGATGTGAAGCAGGTCTGTGATGATATTAAGTTTTGTTACTTTGGTCCTCAGCAAGAGAGTGAAGAAACTGACACATTAGTAGAACAAAATGTTGAAGACAATGTACAACCCGTAATTACAGACAAATTTGAGGATAAAATCACAAAGTTTAAGGTAATTTCAGGTGAAAGACCAAATGTTACTTGTATTTGTTGTCGGCAAAGTCACTATAAAAATCAGACTAGGGGTGTCAATCTGTATTTAAAAAGTGAAATAGAAGATAATGATAAGTGGATGGAATTTGCAACTTATTTGTTGGTAGAGGATTGTTTTGATTTGGGATCTGAGCAGCGTATTTGCAAATATTGTTATAACAAATTAGATGAGAATAAAATGCCTGCTAGAGCTGTTCATAATAATCTAGAGTTGGTTGCTATTCCACCAGAGCTGATAGATTTAAATACATATGAGTCTATTCTCATACAATGTGTTCACCCGTTTCAGGCTATTGTTCGTATGGAGCCCAAAATAGGTAAATTACCGCCATCAGAGTTGCAAAGAGGATTGAAAGGAAGAGTTGTGTATTTACCGTTAGATTTAAGGAAAAATATTGAAACTATTGGTGTAGACCATGCAGAAAATGAGCCACTAGTCATTCTAGTTAATGGTGTTCCTACTAAGAATAAGAACATTTGGCAAGAGTTAGTGGATGTTAGAAAAGTGCAAAATGCATCATTGTATCTGTTAAAAAATAATGAGTACTATAGAAATGTGTTAGACCTGGCACCTTGGCGTCAGTTTCCCTTCCACTTTTTGATGGTGTGCCTCGATTGTTTTGCTGGTGTTGTCCGCTCAGGGCACTGCGCCACGGCTAATCCGTGCCGCAGTGCAAGTGCTCCCTAAGTAAAGTGTACCTGTAATTGATGTTCACGATTGGTTTATTGGATTCACTGTCAGTCCCCAGTAAAGTGCACCAGGGGTGCCAGGGCCTGTGAATGCCAATGCTGCTGGTGGGCTTGCAGCGCTGGTTGCGCCACCCACGGAAGCGGCCTTGTAAAGTGTGTCTAGGGTTTGCCACCGCAGACCCTGTGCGCGGTCCGGGACCGTCGCGCTGACTGCGCAAGTGCCCCCACTTGCCAGTCCCTAAACCTTCCCTTACCTACATATTAGCCACCCCTCTGGTAGGCCCACGGGCAGGGTGCATTGTAGGCATAAGGTAGGACATGCCCTGCTGTGTGTGGCATGTCTTAGTAGTGAATTACAGCCATTTTTCGTTCTTCACTATTGAAGGCTACCTGCTCTCCATAGGCCAGAATGGGCTGCCGGGATCACGCCGACGCTGTGACCCCAGTGGACTCAGAGAGCATGGTAGAGTGTCAAGTTTGGTATGCCTGAACTCAGAATAATAAAATACTTCTTGTAGTCAAGTTTATTTTAGTATCCTGGGTTTGTAAATACTACTTTTAGAAAGTTAGTATTTACTGACCTGACCATCTCAGTCCGCCTCTGCTGTGTGTATGTGTTCTGCCTGGCAACAGTAAGGAGCAGGGTTGGGGAATCCCCAGAGACAGGTTGGCTGCCAGGTGGTGGGTAGAGAGGTGACACCTGGATGGGTGGGAGGAGTACACCTTGACTCTTGAATAGACCTGTGCTCTGCCACCACAAAGCCGGCGCCACCCCCTGTGGGGCGGCTGATGTCTCTGCCCTGCTGCTGAAAGGAAAGAGCAGAGTCACCATAACAAAGTGCTCCAGAACTGGACTGAGCCAGGCCTAGGCCCCCTGGCGCTAAAGAACAAAAGAATCATGGTATAAAAGTAGGAGCCTGGCTCCTAAGAAATCAGAATCCTGTTTACCACAAAGAACCTCTGCCCGACTAGAAGGAGAAGAAGACGCTGGAGGAGCTGGCCTGCTGCTTGCCTTGCTGAGAAAGGAGAGGAAGAGACTTACTGAAAAGACTTTGCTACTTTGTGCTTGAACATTCTCCAAGGGCTTGATCTGAGCTTGCCCCCTGAACTGAACCCCAGGAACAGTGGGTTCTCTGTGCTTCTTGCTCATCCTCCAATTCGAGCCGTGTGGGCATCCCGCTGGAAAAGAGACTGCGCCCCTCATCGCCCCTCCTAGGGCCGTGACACTCAGGAGCTCGCCTGCCGCAATCCCGTGAGAGCCCCGCTCCGTCCGGAGCCGCTCTCTGTCCCCGGGCCAGGCCGCCTGCACCCCTGTCACCGCCTGCCATTGGAGTGCGCTGAACGCGCTATCACCCCTCCTGCCGGAAGCCGTCCGACGACTGTGATCGATGCCGGGTCACCCAGCTGCACTGACTGTGCCCTGGGGCCCCGCTTCGCTATCCTCGGACATCTCAGGCCGCGCCGCCCCCGCTGTGGAGACCCTCCTGCACCGCCGTGCTAAAGGGTCGCTGGCCGCGCCTGCCTACGTGCCCACACCTGCTGATTGAGGACCCAAGAACACTTCCCAAGCTGAGAGTCGCCCCGACCTGTGCCGACTCTCCTAATCACGAAAGAAGTCCAGTATCGGGCTCGGGGCCCGCAACGCCTTATTTCCCCGTTCGCAGGAACCGATCTCTGTGAGTACTGGAACTACGAGTAAAGAGACTACGAAGTATCCATTTGAAGCTACGAACAACGAACATTTGCCCGCTGTACAACCTGGTGGCATAGCGAAAACGTTATTGGTCTTGTGATAAGTCTGCTGAGATATATATACCTTATTTTTACATAAAGAATCGTATTTTTATATATATCCAAGCCTGGTGTCCGTTTCTGGGGGGATTGATGTATTTACTGTGTGTATGATTGTAAGTGCTTAACCAACAACGCCTGAGGAATCGCCTTGGCTGCTCACGCCACGCACCTAGAGGGTGAGCAAGGGTCATTCGCGAGGGGTTATCCTGCGCCCTGACGTGGAGGAGAGGGTTCCTGCTTGACACAAGGGCAACCTTGCGCCAACCAGAGATCCCCGACTCTAACATTGTTGGCAGCGGGTGGGATTTCGGATTTGCACTTGTAATTTGCATACAGTGAATTATTAATCACCAGATAGTGAGAGCAGACCAAATAACGCAGCCACAGGTTTGTAATTGTTGAACTTTGTTGAGACATCTGCCATTACTGCAACCATGCCTGGCTCACACTCCGCTGGGAGAGCACTCTCTGTGATTTCTGGAATCGATGAGGTGGATTGGGAGAGACTGGAAGGCTACACGATAGAGCAATTGAAAGGCTACAGTGTAAAATTCCGAGTCCCCCATGCTGGATTCAAGAGGAGAACCCAGTACGCCAAGGCGCTGAGAGCCTGGAAGGAGTCACGAGACCCACGGAATGCGGGGGACATCGTTCCACCCGACAACCTTGAGGAGCCCAGCAGAGTCCGGTCGCCAGAGGAGCTGGCAGACAGGGCAGCAGACAGGGCGCATGCAATGGAGATGGCAAAGTTGGCAGGACAAATGGAAATGGAAAAGCAGAAGTTGGCCCTGGAGGCACAACAACGCCAAATGGATCATGATATCAGATTGAAGGAGTTGGAGCTGAAGGCGAAAAGTTTGGACACCGCTCCTTCTGGTGGCAGCACTCCACCAGCGCAGGTAGAGTCCAAGGTGTACATCCCCAAAGATGTAGTAAAGGAGTATTTTAGAAAGGATGACATAGGGCAGTGGTTTAGGGCCTACGAGGTGGCCATGTCCTCACACCGGGTCCCTGAGAAAGACTGGGGAGCGGGGTTGTGGGGAAGGTTCCTTGCTGAAGGGCGTGACACACTGTTAGATTTACCCTTAGATCTCCAAACCTCATACCCCCATATGAAGGAAGCTTTAATGACCAGGTATGGGTTAACTCCGGAGCTATATAGACAGCGGTTCAGGGAGACGAAGAAGATTCCTGAGAGTACGTATGTGGAGTATGTGACCTTTTTCTGCAGAGCGCTGGATGGTTGGGTGAAGGGTAGCAAAGTAATTGATTATCAAGGGCTGCTTGATTTAATTGCATGGGAGCACTTGTCCAGTCAATGTTTTCCTGAGCTACGCCAGCACCTGATTGATAGCAAGCTGTCCAACCCGAGGAAGCTTGCTGAGGAGGCGGACCGCTGGCTCAGCACCAGGGTCCACAAGGGTCAAGTGGGAGACTCCGCCAAAGGTGGGCAGGGTCCCCAGCAGAAGAGTGGGGGGGACAAGGGTAAACAGAAGGGGTTCCAAAAAGGCCCCCAAAGTAATTCCCAAGGGAACCAGCAGAAGGGTTCTCAGCCTCCCCCACCCCCGCAGCAGAACGGGGCCCCGACAGGTAGACCTGTTCCAAAGGGGCCCTTCAATTGTTATAAGTGTGGTGATCCGGGTCACATTGCCTCTGATCCTAAGTGTCGCCTGTTTGGTAAGACCGCACCCACTGGTGCTCCCCCCCGGCAAGTAGCTAGTGTTAACTTTGGGGAGGAAGTAGCAGTCCAGGAGGGTGGGGGTCCCGGGCAGATGACCCTAGTCTCGCTAGGAGACAGTGAGATGGTCCCTGTAACCTACCTGCCCTCTAACACTAAGAAATATGGGCAGGTGGTGACCATAAATGGAAAGAAGGTTGAGGCTCTTAGAGATACAGGAGCCAGCGTGACCTCGGTGAGGCAACACCTGGTGTCTCAAGAGCAAATTGTACCCAATGCCTACTGTAGGGTTGTCAATGCTGACAACGTAGAGAGTCGTTGTCCAATGGCTCAAGTTCCCTTTGAGTGGGGGGAGGTCTCTGGTACTCTACAAGTCGCTGTGAGAACTGACATGCCTGTAGACTGTCTGCTAGGGAACGACCTGGAGAGTTCCCCTTGGGAAAAGGTGGAGAAGACCACGCATCTGAGGATGGTGGGTCTACCCGACTGGGCGTGCGTGACCACCCGGTCCATGGCAGCCAGTAGGGGTGTTGAGAGGGTCCTGGAGCCTGAGGGAGAGGTCCAGGAACCGGCCTTAGGGAGAAGGCGCAGGAGGCGCGGGAAACCGGCCCCCGAAGTTCCCACGGCCCAGGAGGAAGTAGACCCTGAGGGGGATATTCTGGAGCCTACCGGGGAACAGATTGCCGAACTGGGAGATCTGCCTGAGCTGACCCATTGGCAGCAAGAAGGAGGTCCCTCCAGGGAGGAATTCTGCAGGGAGCAGAAAGAATGCCCTTCTCTCGTAGGTATGCGGCAACAGGCTGCAGACCAGGCCAATGGTGTTCAGGCCAAAACACACTACGTGTACTGGGAGAGTGACCTCCTGTATTCCGAGCCTAAGGCTGCTGAACCTGGGTCAGCCCGTGTGCTGGTGGTACCCCAGAAGTTCAGAACCTTCCTACTGGGGCTGGCTCATGATGTGCCGTTAGCAGGACATTTGGGGATGGACAAGACCTATGACAGGCTTGTCACCCACTTTTACTGGCCCCAAATGCATAAGAATTCGGATTCCTACTGCAGAACCTGTCAGACTTGCCAGGCAAGTGGTAAGAGCGGAGGGAAGCACAAGGCTACTCTGCAACCTTTCCCTGTGGTCGGTACGCCATTCCAACGAGTGGGTATTGATATTGTGGGGCCTCTGGACCCCAAGACAGCCCTGGGCAACAGGTTCATCCTGGTCTTGGTGGACCATGCCACCCGGTACCCTGAAGCCATCCCTCTGAGGACAGTGACGGCCCCCGTGGTGGGACGGGCACTGATGGGGATTTTCTCCCGAGTGGGATTCCCTCTAGAGGTGGTGAGCGACAGGGGGACCAATTTCATATCCACATATATGAAATCCCTGTGGAAGGAATGTGGGGTAACTTACAAGTTCACCACTCCTTACCATCCCCAAGGAAATGGATTGGTTGAGAGATTCAACCAAACCCTCAAAGGCATGTTCATGGGCCTGGACGGTCCAATGAGGCGTAAGTGGGACGTCCTCTTGCCATGCCTGCTCTTCGCTTACCGAGAGGTGCCACAGAAGTCTCTAGGATTCAGCCCCTTTGAGCTTCTGTATGGTCACCCGGTAAGAGGACCTCTGAGTTTGGTAAAGGAAGGCTGGGAGCAATCTCCCAGGAAACCTCCCCAGAATGTATATAGTTACATGCTGGCCTTCCGAAACCAGACTCGGCGTTTCAGGCAACTTGCTGAGGCAAATCTGGAAGCCAGCCAGGAGGAGATGAAGCGGTGGTACGACCGGAATGCCACTCTGGTAGAGCTTCAACCTGGACAAAAGGTGTGGGTCTTGGCCCCAGTGGAGCCGTGTGCACTTCAGAATAAGTGGACAGGTCCATTTGAGGTTGTGGAGCGCAAAAGTCCTATCACCTACTTGGTGGACATGCAGACTCCCAGGAACCCTTTGAGGGTCCTACATGTTAACCGCCTTAAGCCCCACTTAGAGAGGACCGAAGTGGGCATGCTGCTGGCCACTGATGATGGAATGGAAGAGGAGACCGAGCCTCTTCCCGACCTCTTAGTGGCCTCTGAGAAAGATGGGTCAGTGGAAGGAGTTAACCTCTCACCCTCCCTGACGCCCGAACAACAGGAAGATTGCCGCCACTTGCTGGGACAATTTTCCGACCGATTCTCCCTGGTTCCTGGTGTCACAGATTGGTGCGTCCATGATGTGGACACAGGAGACAGCTTACCTGTAAAGCACAAGGCTTACAGGGTAACTGACAGGGTCAGAGCCTGCATTAAGGAGGAGGTCTCCAAAATGCTTGCGCTAGGGGTGGTTGAGTCCTCCAGCAGTCCTTGGTCCAGCCCCGTGGTCTTGGTCCCCAAAGCTGCTGCGCCGGGAGCCACACCTGAACTCCGGTTCTGTGTGGACTACAGAGGACTCAATTCAGTCACGAAGACTGACGCGCACCCCATCCCCAGAGCTGATGAGCTCATTGATCGGCTGGGGGCTGCCCGGTTCCTCAGCACGTTTGATTTAACGTCTGGGTACTGGCAGATCGCCTTGACCGATGGGGCCAAAGAGAGGTCAGCATTCTCTACACCAGATGGGCACTTCCAGTTCCGAGTCATGCCATTTGGGATGAAGAATGCCCCTGCCACCTTTCAGGGGTTGGTCAACCAGGTACTGGTTGGGCTGGATGCGTTCAGTGCCGCCTACCTGGATGACATCGCAGTGTTCAGTGCCACCTGGCCTGAACACCTGCGCCACCTCTGGGAAGTGTTGATGGCGCTGCGCCGAGCAGGCCTCACGATCAAGGCAAGCAAGTGCCAGATCGGGCAGGGTTCCGTGGTGTACTTGGGACACCAAGTGGGGAGTGGCAAGGTGGCACCCTTGCAACCCAAAATCGAGACCATCCTGGCTTGGGAACCCCCCAAGACGCAGACCGCAGTGAGGGCCTTCCTGGGGCTCACTGGGTACTACAGGAGGTTTGTCAAGGGCTATGGAACGATCGTTGCCCCCTTGACAGAGCTGACTTCGAAGAAGCAGCCCAGGAACGTGATTTGGACTGAAACCTGTCAGAAAGCTTTCGACACCCTGAAGACTGCCATGTGCACGGCGCCCGTGCTCTTGGCCCCCGACTTCTCCAAGGAATTCCTAGTCCAGACAGACGCTTCAGAGCATGGTGTAGGGGCTGTTCTTTCACAGATGACTGAGGAGGGCTGGGACCAACCCGTAGCCTTCATCAGTAGGAGGTTACTTCCACGGGAAAGTAGGTGGAGTGCAATTGAGCGAGAAGCATTTGCTGTCGTCTGGGCGCTGAAGAAGCTAAGACCCTACTTGTTTGGGTCTCACTTCCGGGTTCAGACGGACCACAGGCCCCTCAGATGGTTGATGCAAATGAGGGGTGAAAACCCGAAGCTGTTGAGGTGGTCCATCTCCCTACAGGGTATGGACTTTATGGTGGAACACCGTCCTGGTACAGATCACGCCAACGCTGACGGTCTGTCCAGGTATTTCCGCCTTAGTGACGAGGAACCCCCTGGGCAAGGGTAGTTCGCCCCACATTTCAGCTGGAGGGGACACGTGTTAGACCTGGCACCTTGGCGTGAGTTTCCCTTCCACTTTTTGATGGTGTGCCTCGATTGTTTTGCTGGTGTTGTCCGCTCAGGGCACTGCGCCACGGCTAATCCGTGCCGCAGTGCAAGTGCTCCCTAAGTAAAGTGTACCTGTAATTGATGTTCACGATTGGTTTATTGGATTCACTGTCAGTCCCCAGTAAAGTGCACCAGGGGTGCCAGGGCCTGTGAATGCCAATGCTGCTGGTGGGCTTGCAGCGCTGGTTGCGCCACCCACGGAAGCGGCCTTGTAAAGTGTGTCTAGGGTTTGCCACCGCAGACCCTGTGCGCGGTCCGGGACCGTCGCGCTGACTGCGCAAGTGCCCCCACTTACCAGTCCCTAAACCTTCCCTTACCTACATATTAGCCACCCCTCTGGTAGGCCCACGGGCAGGGTGCATTGTAGGCATAAGGTAGGACATGCCCTGCTGTGTGTGGCATGTCTTAGTAGTGAATTACAGCCATTTTTCGTTCTTCACTATTGAAGGCTACCTGCTCTCTATAGGCCAGAATGGGCTGCCGGGATCACGCCGACGCTGTGACCCCAGTGGACTCAGAGAGCATGGTAGAGTGTCAAGTTTGGTATGCCTGAACTCAGAATAATAAAATACTTCTTGTAGTCAAGTTTATTTTAGTATCCTGGGTTTGTAAATACTACTTTTAGAAAGTTAGTATTTACTGACCTGACCATCTCAGTCCGCCTCTGCTGTGTGTATGTGTTCTGCCTGGCAACAGTAAGGAGCAGGGTTGGGGAATCCCCAGAGACAGGTTGGCTGCCAGGTGGTGGGTAGAGAGGTGACACCTGGATGGGTGGGAGGAGTACACCTTGACTCTTGAATAGACCTGTGCTCTGCCACCACAAAGCCGGCGCCACCCCCTGTGGGGCGGCTGATGTCTCTGCCCTGCTGCTGAAAGGAAAGAGCAGAGTCACCATAACAAAGTGCTCCAGAACTGGACTGAGCCAGGCCTAGGCCCCCTGGCGCTAAAGAACAAAAGAATCATGGTATAAAAGTAGGAGCCTGGCTCCTAAGAAATCAGAATCCTGTTTACCACAAAGAACCTCTGCCCGACTAGAAGGAGAAGAAGACGCTGGAGGAGCTGGCCTGCTGCTTGCCTTGCTGAGAAAGGAGAGGAAGAGACTTACTGAAAAGACTTTGCTACTTTGTGCTTGAACATTCTCCAAGGGCTTGATCTGAGCTTGCCCCCTGAACTGAACCCCAGGAACAGTGGGTTCTCTGTGCTTCTTGCTCATCCTCCAATTCGAGCCGTGTGGGCATCCCGCTGGAAAAGAGACTGCGCCCCTCATCGCCCCTCCTAGGGCCGTGACACTCAGGAGCTCGCCTGCCGCAATCCCGTGAGAGCCCCGCTCCGTCCGGAGCCGCTCTCTGTCCCCGGGCCAGGCCGCCTGCACCCCTGTCACCGCCTGCCATTGGAGTGCGCTGAACGCGCTATCACCCCTCCTGCCGGAAGCCGTCCGACGACTGTGATCGATGCCGGGTCACCCAGCTGCACTGACTGTGCCCTGGGGCCCCGCTTCGCTATCCTCGGACATCTCAGGCCGCGCCGCCCCCGCTGTGGAAACCCTCCTGCACCGCCGTGCTAAAGGGTCGCTGGCCGCGCCTGCCTACGTGCCCACACCTGCTGATTGAGGACCCAAGAACACTTCCCAAGCTGAGAGTCGCCCCGACCTGTGCCGACTCTCCTAATCACGAAAGAAGTCCAGTATCGGGCTCGGGGCCCGCAACGCCTTATTTCCCCGTTCGCAGGAACCGATCTCTGTGAGTACTGGAACTACGAGTAAAGAGACTACGAAGTATCCATTTGAAGCTACGAACAACGAACATTTGCCCGCTGTACAACCTGGTGGCATAGCGAAAACGTTATTGGTCTTGTGATAAGTCTGCTGAGATATATATACCTTATTTTTACATAAAGAATCGTATTTTTATATATATCCAAGCCTGGTGTCCGTTTCTGGGGGGATTGATGTATTTACTGTGTGTATGATTGTAAGTGCTTAACCAACAACGCCTGAGGAATCGCCTTGGCTGCTCACGCCACGCACCTAGAGGGTGAGCAAGGGTCATTCGCGAGGGGTTATCCTGCGCCCTGACGTGGAGGAGAGGGTTCCTGCTTGACACAAGGGCAACCTTGCGCCAACCAGAGATCCCCGACTCTAACAAAATGTGTTTGTAGGAGAAGAAGAAATAGAGTTAGCAGAAGATACTGAAATATTAAGTGGACAAATAGAAAAAGTGGACATGTCCAGATGAGAAGAAATCTATGAACATTACAGTGTACATCCACTTCATTCCAAAGAGGTGATGGGGAATACAATTGAGTTGTTTCAAATGAAAAAAGCAACAGGAATTCCCATGAGTGTATGGGAAGAGAGCTTGGAAGCTTGTTGTTTCCCGCAGTTGTCTCCAACAGGAAAAGATGGACGATATGATGAACGTCCTGTGCAGATTTCTGCATCTGAATATCGGACAACAAGATTATATGCAGAAGATCCAAGATTTTGACAATGTATCCCTTATATGTTTCATCTTCTGTTTGAAAGTGACTTGTCTGGACTTTCATATGCAGTAAATCACATTTTAAAAACTGGAATGCATCTTCAAATTGTAACTGCAAAGGATTTTATGGATAAGGTGCATCAGAGAGATGATCATTTAGAATCTCAGTTGATTAATCTGATGGCATGTCAGCGTGGGACTAATTAATATTGGTACCGTCTACATGGAGAACTGAAATGTATGCTACGTAGCTTGGGAACTCCTACATGGTTTGTTACACTAAACGGTGCTGAGTATGCTTGGGATGATTTACTTGAATTTCATCGAGAGGCAAATTCCAATATAAAAAATATTGAATTCAAGACACCTGGAGAATTGTGCTCTTTGGATCCTTCAATGTATGCAGATATTTCAATCATAGATTTGAAGCTATGATGTCTTTCATCTGCAATATAAAGAATCCTCCTCTTGGAGAAGTTGTGGGTTTCTTTTGGAGAAAGGAGTATCAAGCAAGAGGTGCTCCTCACATACATATGTTGTTATGGATCAAGGACGCCCCTAAATTTGGAACAGGTTCAGATGAAACTGTTTTTGTCTTTCATTGAAGATTATGCTACATGCGCTCTTCCCAATAGCAGAGAAGATAAAAACTTAAAACAACAAGTCTTACGATTTCAAAGCCACAGGTGTGGAAAATACTGTCAACGAAAGTACATGTCAAAGGATAAGTTCTATACCAAATGTCGTTTTGGATTTCCACGTCCTGTATTATCCAAAGGAAGAGTGAACAGTTTTATGTCAGCTATGCGACATACCATCACAAGAAAGTCTCTGAAAAACACCTACAACTTAAGAAGAAGCGAAGAATCGAAATACATAAATGACTACAATCCAGTTATTTTATCCAAGTGGAACGCTAACATGGATACTCAGTATGTTGCGGACAATTCCATTGCTGTTGCTCGATATGTAACGTCTTACATTACTACATCAGAAAAGACTGAATTGAAAGAAATGTGGGAAGAGATTTCTCACGAGAAGACTCTAAGTAAGAAATTATACAGTTTCAGTTTGAAGATGTTATCGCATCGTGAAATTGGAGCATATGAATGTTCAGATCGGTTATCATCTGCAAATCTATATTCCAAAAGTAGAAGAATCATTTGGGTGAGTCTAGGTCTTGCAGGAATGCGAAATCGGGTACTGAAATCTGTTCAGGAAATTGAATATTTAGAAAATAAACCAGAAAGTACAGATATTTTGAAAACGAATATGTTGGATACATACTACCCAAATAGAAATCATCATCTTGAGAACATGTGTCTCTATGAAGTGCTGCAAAACTACACTTTTAAATGGAATACTACAGAGAACATCAATGGTGGAAAATATGCAGTGATTGGTTGCAAAGGATGTCTGGTGAAACAAAGGGAAGGAAATGTAATTAATCACAGGAAACGGAGTTGCGACACTGCTGACTAAAGGGAATTTTACTATTTAGCCCTTTTGCAAATGTTCAAACCATGGCGCTCAGAACTGGAATTACGTGGAGATTTTCCCAGCTATGAAGATTCATTTAATGCTTCTAAAGATAGCATACAATGCAATGCTTTCGCAAATTATGTCAAAATGTTGAATGATGAAATTCATCAAGAAGCTACAATTGCAGCTGAGATTGCTAGAGACAGTTCTCAAGACAGTGAAAGTTCTGCAGCACTGAGTCAAGATCCACTAGGACAACCAATTGTTGAAAATGAAGCAGCGATTGCAATGAATGAGGTGGAAACAGCAACGTATCCAGCTCATGAAGATGCAATGCAGTTAGGAAACTTGGAAGAACAACTAAATGTTGAACAGAAACAAATATATCAGCAAGTGAAAGAGCAGATTGACCATGGATTACTTCATGAAAAGAGAGGGTGCTCATATACATAATTTCAACCTATCTGAATGTATGTGAGTGGTCAAGCTGGAACGGGAAACAGTTTCTTAATTAAAGTAATTACAAGTTATCTGCAGAAAACAACTGATTCGCATTTTTCTTGTGTTGTCACTGCTCCAACTGGGTTGGCAGCACATAACATTAAAGGAATTACTTTACATTGTTTACTAATGCTGCCAGTAGAGCATGAGAACAAATTGGAATACCACAAGCTATCTGGAGAAGCTTGTTGTGAAGTTTCAAGAGTCCTGAAGAAAATGAAACTTCTCATTATTGATGAGGTGAGCATGGTCTCAAACTTGATGCTTGCCTTTGTGCATTTAAGAAAGCAGCAAATTCTTAAAACAGAGTATGACGTGTTATTTGGAGGAAAACACGTCATAGTTTTTGGAGATCTACTGCAACTGACTCCGATAAAAGGACAACCGGTATTTAAAACACTAGCCCATGAAGATATCAGAAAGTCTCTTGGCAGTGTTGGTAATGTGAACATTTGGACTCATTTTGAATACAAAGAACTGACAATAAATATGCGACAGGCAAATGATGCTGAATATTGAAGTATTCTTCAAGATATAAGAATTGGAATTCTTTCAAAACAAGGCAAACAAGCTTTCGAGAGTCGATTACTTTGCAATGTCTTTCCAAATGAAAATGCAGTTCCTGCAAAGTGTACGTGGAAATTGCTAAAAGTAAATCAGTGATTTGTTTAATGCCAACACTGCGCGAGTGTTCCATATTCAACGAAGAACTATTGAAACTGGAAAATGAAGAAATTGTAAAAATGGAAGCCATCGATAAAATACAGCATGAATGAATCACTATTATTTTGATGGGAAAGTTGAGATCAAAACTGGATTGTTTAGAAAACAAAATATCTAAAACTGCTGGTTTAGAAAAGACACTATATGCGTGTGTAAACTGTCGGGTAATTTTAAGGCGTAATTTAGATGTAGAGAAAGGTTTAGTTAATGGTGCAATGGGTAAAGTGGTGGGTTTTGTGAATTATCAGAAAACAGAAGGAATTGAATTTTTAAAAATTACATTTGATCAGATTGATGAAGTTAAAGAAATTGGTCGTTGTTCAGTTCATTTTTTGCTTGTTAAAGATTTATATGTCCGTAGGAAACAATTTCCATTTTCTCTGGCATACGCGGTGACTATTCATAAATCTCAAGGATTAAGTGTAGACAGTGCATTGGTGAACATTGGATCTACCGTATTTAAAGAGGGTATGGCATATGTTGCTTTGTCACGAGTCAGAACATTATCTGGTTTGTTTTTGATTGATTTTGATGAGACAAAGGTTACTGCAGATTGAAACTGTGTAAAAGAGTATAATAGGTTAAGAAGGGAGTATGCTCTCAATTTAGGTCAATATCAGTGATGTCATTTCAGATGTCATCAGTGATGTCATCAGTGATTTCACTGACCATGTCATGAGTGATGTAATATGTGACGTCATCAGCAGTGCATTGCAGGGGAGTGAGTTATAGGTAGCTGAACTAACTATAACGGGGGAATTTCTGTGGTTTTGTACGAGGGAAATGTCCAGCTAACTATAACGCCCCTGAAACCTATGGTTTTTTCAGTGAATTTCTAAGGTTTTTTTAAATGCCAATTCCTAACTATAACGCCCCTGAAACCTTTGTTTTTTTCAGTGAATTTCTAAGGTTTTTTTAAATGCCAATTCCTAACTATAACGCCCCTGAAACCTTTGTTTTTTTCAGTGAATAAGGACACAGCCCAGTGTCCGAAACTCGTCTGAGGCAGTACCGTTTGTACTCACTAAATAAATTTCTGGCAACAGCAGATTGAAGTGTTCGTGTTCGGTGCGACGATGCACTAGGGAAAAGCGGTGTGGATATATATATATATATATATATATATATATTCACTGGAAAAAACATAGGGGCAGATTTATGAGGTTTTGCCGTAGGGAAGCGCAGCCGGGCCTTCCTGCTGCGCTTCCCTACGGCAAAAGAAAAGGGCAGGATGCGCCGTATCTATAAAATGCGGCGCATTCCTGTCCTTTTCCCCTGCGCCGGCGCACAATGGGCTGCCTGCGCCAACGCAGGCACCTCTGCACCATGGTGCAAGGGTTCCTGCGTTGCGGAGTTGAATATTTTTGTACAGGAAGGGAAACCTTTCTGTACAAAAATAATCACAAGAGGTTTTTCCTCTTTGTATGGGTGCTGCAGAATGCAGCACACATAGAAAAAGGAAAAGGAGGAGAAATAAAGATATTTCTCCCCGTTGCGCCTCCCTTACGCCTCCCCTGGGGAGGCGGAAGCTTTTGGCGCTCCCTCAGATTTACGATTTCTCGTAAATCTGGGGCATTGTCAAAAGGCCATGGATGTTGCTGGGAACGCCCCCAGCAACACCCATTGCACGCCCCTTTAACGCGGAACACTGCGTTAAAGGGACTGATATTTATGAGGCAGCATTAAGCCAAAAAAAGTGGCTCAGTGCTGCCTGATAAATATCACACAGGCTTCTGCGCCACGGAACGTCACAAAAAGTGACGTTCCGATGGCGCAACGGGCCTCATAAATCTGCCCCATAGGTTTTACAGACGCTATAGTTAGGAATTAGCTTTTAAAAACCACAGAAATTCACCGAAAAAAACATTGGTTTCTGGGACTTTATAGTTAGTTGATATTTGCCTCATGTAAAACCAGAGAAATTCGCCTGTTATAGTTAGTTGAGCTAACTATAACTCGCGCGACCGCAATGCACTGGTGATGACGTCACATATTACATCACTTATAACATGGTCATTGACATCACTGATGACTTCACTGATGACATCTCAAATGACATCACTGATGCTCATCCAGTGAATGTGTGTTTCTGTAAAGTTTAAATATTTTTCATATACATCTATGCCAAGGTGTATTGAAGAAAGAGTGAATTTACAAGTCCCTGAATGGATTATATAGTAGGTGTGTGCCTGACTGTATAGCTGAGTGATTGAACATGTGTTAATGAATGTATGGGTTAGTGACTAAACTGTGCGAAAGTCTGTATTAGTGTCTCAGTTGGTGTATAAGTGGCTGCATGGGTTGGTGAGTAGCAACATGAGTGTCTATATGGGTTATTGATTTGTTGTGTGAGTATCTGTATGAGTGCCTGAGTGTCTGTGTGGGTTGGTGGGGTGTGTGACTCTGTGCATACATGTCTGAGTCGGTCATTCACTGGTTGTATGGATTCACAAGCACATCTGGGAAGCGCTGTATGGGTGAGTTAGTGTGTGTGTCGGTGTGTTGGTGAGTTTCACTGGTATATGTGTGAGTAACTACATATGTTTTAAGGCAGTATATGTGAGTGTTGGAGTATATAAATGACTATACATTAGAGTAAGTTATTTGAAAGAGTGGGTGTATGAAAGTGTCTGCTTGTATCAGTGATTGTATAAGACAGTAAGTATGTTTTAGTATCTGCATAAATAAGTGATGTGGTGTGTGTATAAGTAAAGCAGTTGGTGTGTATAACTGTATACATGAGTAAATGGGTATATGATTGATTCTTTACATGACTGACTAGGTGTGTGAGTAACTCTATGGATGAGTGGTAGACTGTGACTGTATGTATAGATGTATGAGTGCATATTATAGTACTGTATTGATGAGTAACTGCATGTATAAGTGAGTGAATGTGAGTGTAGATCTAGGAAATAGTTGGTGGTATGTAGTATCTGGCATTGTTGTGTGCATGGTTTCAAAAATAGTAGTCTGTATTTTAGAGTGCGTTTATATTAGGCCATCAGTATGTGCATCAGATTATCATGTGGATGATGTCATCAGTGATGTCATCAGCGATGTCATTTGAGATGTCATCAGTGATGTCACTGACCATGTCATGAGTGATGTAATATGTGACAACATCACCAGTGCATTGCGGGCGCGCGAGTCATAGTTAGCTCAACTAACTATAACAGGCAAATTTCTTTGGTTTTATGTGAGTCAAATGTCCAAGGAACTATAACGCTATAACGTCCCTGAAACCTATGATTTTTTCAGTGAAAAAAAATATATATATATATATATATTACTAGTAGGTAGTTAGACTAGTTAGGACTTAGTTCCCATTGGAATGTTTGCTGTAGTTTTTTTCCAATAACTTTGGCGCCATTTTGATGATACTTTCTAAAATGTTCAATATCGCCACTCTTTAGCTCAGTAGCTCAAGGCACCCATTTCAACCAGAGGGAGGCTGGGAGCACACTCTCTCACATTCACACCTCAATTTGCCCCAATTCATCATAGTAAATGCAGTACATGATAACATTTACTTCAGTCGTAGTCTTCAATTATTTTGTTGGTGCAGCCTGTACGATATAACTATAGAGATGTGTTTCTGAATCTACCCCTCGATAAGTAGAGAGCAACAATTCATTTTGGGGGGCTGAAAATGCTGCCCAAACTCTTCTAAGGTCTCTGTACAGCTCAATGGGCAAATGGGAAGGAGGGGGGCACACTGTCTCACATCCCAGCACTCAATTTGACCCAATGCATCATGGTAAATGCAGTGCTAGAGAACACTTGCTTCAGTAGTTGTCTTTTTTCCCTTGTTAGTGCAGCCTGTGCTGTATAACTCTAAACATGTGTTTTGGGATTTATTCCTTCAGCAGTAGAGATCAACAAGTCATTGTGGGGAAATGCTGCCTAAGTTGTCTCATGTCTTTGTACCAATCAGGTGCATCAATACAGGCTTATCAGCTTCGCAGCTCAAAGGGGCAATTTCAAACAGAGGAGGGGAAGTACACTGCTTCACAAACCAGCACTAAATGTGGCCCAATGCATCATAGTAAATACTTTGCATGATAACACTTTCTTCAGAAGTAGTCTTTTATTGTTTACCACTCTTGGTGCAGCCTGTGCTGTATAATTCTAAGCATTTGTTTTGGGATTTGTTTGTTCATCAGTATAGAGCATCAAGTTATTTTGGGGTGCTCTAAATGCTGCCCAAAGTTTTATCAGGTCTTTGTACCACTTACAGGGTGCAGGTGCATCCAAACAAAATTACTCCCTTGAGCAAATGAGCTGACAATTTTGTTTGGATGCACCTGCACCCTGTAAGTGGTACAAAGACCTGATAAAACTTTGTCTCTGTAACACTCACTGGGCACAGGTGCAAAAACACAAGCTCGTCAGAACAGTAGCCCAAGGGAGCCCTTTGAAACAGAAGAAGGGAGGGAGCACACTGTCTCCAGTAGGTCACTAGTAAAGTGCACTGAGTGTGCCAGAGCTGGTAAATCAAGTGCTACTAGTGGGCCTGCAGCACTTATTGTGCCACCCACATGAGTAGCCCTGAAAAAAAGTCTCAGGCCTGCTACCATGGTGCCTGCATACAGTTTGTTAACGGCCATGTCGTCTTGAAAAGTGCACCCACTTGCCAGGCCCTAACATTCCCTTTTTTTACATATGGGGCACCCCTATTGTAGGCCCAAGGAACCCCCTGGGCAGGGTGCAGTGTATCTGAAAGGTAGGACATGTGCTGGTGTGTTTAACATATCCTGATAGTCAAATACTGCCAATTTCGTTATTCACTATTGAAAGGCTCTTTAGACCCATAGGACAGAATGGGGAATGCTTTGTAACATTTTACAAGCACAACTTCCCATAGGGATATGGTGAAAATATAGAGTTTGGATTCCCTGAACTCAAGATTTAATAACACATCTTTTAGTAAATATGTTTTTCAAATTGTATGTTTGAAAATACCACTTTTAGAAAGTGGCTATTTTCATGTTGAACCATCCTGAGTACGTCTACCTGTTTGTTGATTGACTGTCTGGCTTTGGAATGACAGAGGCTGGGGAAGTGCAGTGGCTCACGGAATGTGGATGAGTCAGGAAGAGCCTGAATAGGCCTGCTCTACATTTGGAGTGGTGGTAGGTGTAGCACCTGTACCTGAATAGGGCTGTGACTACCTTCCACAATGTTGGCTCCGCCCCCGGCGGTGTGTCTTGGGCCACTGACAATGGATGTTGTTGTGCACTTGCAGAGTGCCCCACAGCACTGATTTGAACTAGGCTCAGAGCCCATTTCACGAAGAAAACAAAGAATTTTGGGGTATAAGTAATAGCCCTAGAAGAAAGAAGACGCTTAAAGAACTACTGAAATCGATGCATCGCTCTTCTTACGGCTAGTTTCCCGACGCATCTCCACGGCGTGAAAAGAATTTCTACGCATTGCCATGCTGCTGCGGAAACCACCACAAGGGCAGTCGCTGCTGCAAGAAAATATGCATCGAGGGGTGACAGCTAAAGTAGACCGACGCAGCGCCACTCGACACCGCCACATCGATCGCCGATGCATTGCGGATTTCTGTGCATTGCACCTGTTAGGCAAGTTCTTCCGACCCATCAACCGTGGACCGGAATCGTCACAAAGAATTGATGCATCACTCCCCATACAGACCGGATTCGAAGCAACCCTTCCTCTGCGTGCAACGGGACTGTTGCATCGCCTCTCCAAGGTCTCTGGAGTGTTGCATCTCTTTGTTTTCCGACTCTGCGGCTGTTTGTCTTGTGAACTTTGATGCATCTACAGGTTCGTTGTTGAAAAGTCACGCATCAATAGTTTCTATGGTACAAGTTCTTGAAACCTTAGGAAAGTCATATTGATAACTGCGTATGTTGGATTTTTGTTGTCATGATCTTGTTTAGTTTAGCTAAAGGTATCTTATTTTTATAAACTGGTATGGTGTTCATTTGTGGGGTTTTCACTGTGTTACTGTGTGTGTTGGTACAAATACTTTGCACATTGCCATTGGGATAAGCCTATCTGCACATGCCATTTCTAACATGGGTGGTCAGCGGTGAGGATTTGAACCTGTATTTGTACTTGACCCACAGTGATTGGTGTAGATCACTAGTTTAATGCAGACCACTATGCAACCACATGTTGTGGTTTATATTTTGTTCTACTTTTGCGTAACCCTTTAAGTATCCAAGCATCATGTCTCAGAAGGGTAATCCAGCAAGTGAGATGTCAGAATTGGAGTTTGATATTGAAATGTTGCATACTTACAGAGTAGATCAGATCAAGCAATTTTGCAAAGATTTTGGATGTCCCATGAAGGGCAGCTCCAGGAGGGAGGAGCTACAGAAGGCCTTATGTGCCTGGTGGAAGGCCAAAGAGGCTGGGGAGACAAATGATGCAGAGGGGGATGAGGATGCGCAGGAGAATGGCTTCAGGTCACATGATCTGCTTGTACCAAGAGCAGCCTCCAGGTCTGACAGCAACCATTCCGCTTGAAGTTTTTCCCCAGTGGAGCTGGAGGAGAACCAAAGGGTTAGAGATCATGAGTTAGAAGTCATGAGGCTCAAGATGAAGCAATTGGAAATGGAGAAAGAAAAGATGGCAGAGCAGAGTAAGAACGCTTGTGCCTTGGAGGAAAAGAAAGTGGTTTTGTCTCATGAGTTGAGCATGAGGTAACTGGACATTAAAGCTAAGCAAGTGGAGTCTAGTTCAAATGGTGGCAGCATGCAGCCAGTGCAAGGGGGTAAGGTTTACATACCCAAGGACTTAGTGCAGAATTACCAGAGGGGTGATGACATTTATGCTTGGTTTACAGCGTATGAGGAATTTGAGAATGAATGGGGTTCCAGAGAGACACTGTGAGCGGGCCTGTGAAAGCACTTTAAGGCCATTGGGAGGGACACCCTGTCACCTTTGGAGGAGGCGGGTAACCTGACCTATCCCCACATTAGAGAGGCTTATGCCTCAGGTATGGGCACACACCAGAGCAGTACAGGGAAAAGTTCAGGAACTTCGAGAAGCCTGATTCTCATACTAGAGTTGAATGTGTAAACATGTATAACCATGCACTGTATGGTTGGATAATGGGCAGCAAAATAACTGATTACAAGGGGTTGTGCAACTTGATTGTTTGGAAGCACTTGAGTAGTCTCTGTGTTCCAAAGCTGCGCCAGCATCTATTGGATAGTAAGCAACTGATCCCAGGGAACTTGCTAAGGAGGCAGACCAATGGACTAGCACTGGAGTCCACAAGGTGGTTGTGGGTAACCCAGCCAAGGGTGGGTAGGGCCCATAGCAGAAGAGTGGAGGGGACAAGGGTAACCAAAAGGAGTTATCTAAAGGGCCCCAAAACAGTTCCCAGGGTAAGGAGTCCCAGCCCCCCAAGCCTAAAATGTCCTGGCCCCCTAAGGGCAGGCACGACAACCGGGGTCCCCCAAGTGTTATTCATGTGGCCAGGTGGGCCACATTGCAAGAGATCCTAAGTGTCCCAATGCACCACCAGCACCCACTGGTCACCGTCACCGGGGTTAGTGAGTATAGCATTGGGGGAGGAGTTGGTTCCTAGTGAAGGTGTGGAGCCAGCAATTATGACCGTTGTCTCATTAGGAGACAGAGAGATGATCCAGTGATCCTATCTGCCTGAGAACACTAAGAAGTACCGGCAGTGGGTGACCATCAATAGGAGGAAGGTGGAGGCTCTGAGAGATACAAGAGCCAGTGTAACATCTGTCAGGTGTCAATGGGTGTCTGAAGAGCAGGGTATTCCCCAGGTACTTCACCCTGCACTTGCAGCAGACAACTCTGAGTGCCTGTGTAAGGTGGTACTACTAGTTCCCTTTGAGTGGGGGGGTCTCAGATTCCTTGAAGGTTGTTGTTAGTCCGTCCATGCCTGTAGACTGTTTGCTTGGCAATGACCTGGAGAGTTCCCCATGGAAGGAGGTGGAATGCCAGGCTCATTTGGAGATATTGGGTCTGCCTGAGTGGGTCTGTGTGACCACTCGGTCAATGGCAGCCAGTAGGGGTAAGCAAGAGGACCTGGAGCCTGAAACAGTGGCCCAGATGCCTGCCATGAAGAAGAAGGGCAGGGGCGTGGGTAACCAGCCCTAGAAGTTCCCACCGCCCAGGATGAGGCAGAACTTGAGGGGGATGCTCTAGATCCTACAGGTGAATAATTGGCTGAACTGGGAGACCTTCCTGAGCTAACCCATTGGCAGAAGGGAGGGGGTCCCTCAAGGGAGGAGTTTTGCAGAGCGCAGATGGAGTGCCCTACTCTTGGTGGTTTGCGGCAACAGGCGGCAAGCCAGGCAGCAGGTAATCAGTCTGGATCACATCTGATTTACTGGAAAGATAGATTGTTGTATAGTGAGCCTAAGGTCTCTGAGCCCGGTGCAGCCCGTATGCTGGTGGTACCCGAGCACTTCAGGACCTTCCTACTTGGTCTGGCTCATGATGTGCCTCTAGCAGGACATTTGGGGTGCAACAAGACCTTTCAGAGGCTTGTCCTCCACTTTTACTGCTGCAAAATGAGAAGGCACGTTGGTACGCATTGTAGGACTTGTCAGACTTGCGAGGCAAGTGGCAAGAGTGGAGGGAAGTGTAAGGCTCCCCTGCTGAATAAGTCTAGATACATGGTTTTGGATTAATTCCTTCCTCAGCAGAGAGCAGCAAGTCATTTTGGGGTGCTGAAAATGCTTCTCAAAGCCTTTTCCAGTCTCTGTTGCACTCACTGGTCACACATGCAACAACACAAGATAGTGATCTTATTAGTTCAATTAAGCCTTTTTTAACAGAAGGAAAGTGGGAGCACAACTCACATCCCAGCACTCAATTTGCCCAATTGCATCATGGTAATTGCAGTGCATGATAATATTTTCTTCAGTAGTAACCTTTAATTTTTCACACTTGTTTGTGCAACCTGTGCGGTACAACTGTAAACATGTGTATCTGGATTCATTTCTTCAATAGTTGTGAGCAACAATCACTAACTGGGGTGCTGGAAATGCATACCAAAGTCTTCTCAGGTCTATGGGTGCAGATGCATCAACACAAGCTTGACAGCTTCTTAGCTCAAGCGAGCATTTTCCAACAAAAGGAGAGGGAGCACACTGCCTCACACTCCAGTATTCAATTTGCCCCAATGCAGCATGGTAATTGTAGTGCATAATAACACTTACCTCAGTAATAGTCTGTAATTGTTCACTCTTGTTCATGCAAGCTGTGCTGTATAACTCTAGACATGAGTTTCTGGATGTATTCCTTCATCAGTAAGCAGCAACAAGTCATTTTGGGGTTGCTGGAAATGATACCCAAAGTCTTCACAGGTCTCTGTACCACTCACTGGGTGCTGGTGTGTTAGAAGGTGCCCTGATATATGCTGATATATGCTGTCCACTAGTTCTAGTGGGCACCTTGTATCAGTCCAAACAACCCCTTATGGTGAATGGTTCAAGACAACCTTTATTGAAAGCTATCCTAGTGATAGCTATAGAGAGCAGCCTTCAGGCTAAGTCTTGAAGGAATGTAAAGCAGCTTGTTTTACCAGCCTATAATCTCTTGAATGATCAAATGAAAGGACAACCACAACAAGTATATATTCAAAATATATGTATTTAAGTTAGAACACACCACTCTAGTGAGACTGGAGTTCGAAGTACTTTGTTTACAAGTTAGCAATTATCAGTAATAGCACAAATACACGTCGTTGATTTCAATGGAAGCCTGCAAAGAACTGCTGCTGCCGTGAAGAGGAGAAGTGTCCGAAGAGATCCAAGCCTGGATCGAGGATGGAAGGAACCTGAAAGCAGAGGGGACATGATCTGGGTCACTAGCCAGTGACCAAGGGCAGGATGGACCAATGCCCACAGATGTCGGGTGCTTCAGGTGAGTTGAGGGGTTTCTTGACTCTTCACCCACGAGGTCCAGGAGGCGTCGACGAGGTCCACGAGCCGGATTCAAGCTGTGCCACAAAGTCTATCAAGTGCTGCGGTCTCGGCGACCAGAATGGACCCAACAAGCCTTGGCAACGGCAAGTCACTGGAATTCAGAGAAAGGACTGCGGTGCACACCAGCAACGTCTGAGGGACTCACACAGCAAGGGTAAGTCGCCCTGACTTACCCTTGCTGTGTGAGTCCCTCAGATGTCTGGAGCAACCAGGAAAGCTCAAGTAGAAGAGAAGTTGCCTTCTTGGGGACCTGCTAGCCAACGGGCTAGTGATCGTGAAGGAACCTCGAGCGGTCGCACTTGAAACTGGCACACAGGTCTCTCGTGGAGTGGAGGCCCGCAATCTTTGGTGTAGGAGGTGCTGAAGGCAAGGGCTACTCGGAGCCAGAAGCACAACTTCGAGGAGGACCAGGAAGATAGTGTTGCTGCAAAAGTTCACGGTGACCAGGGGTCACAGTTCCACGTCACCCACGATAGCCACGGGCCTCAGATTTGCTGTGGACTCAGGGTAGCCTCGGTGAAGTCTGGAAATCCACCTCTGGTGATGTAAAGACTTCGGCATCTGGCGGGAGCTTCAGAGATGCAGACCGGTCAGTTTATTCTTTGGTGCCTTCCAAGCAGGGGAGTCACTCCTTGACCCCAAGGGACATTTCTTCAGTCTTCTAATTAGGATAGAACGTCGAAGGTCCAGGATATATGTTGCAGAGTTTCGTCCAGGGTAATCTAAAGTCCTAGGGCCTGGATTCCTATACTTATACCAAGTTTAGGGGATGGACTAACAATAAGGCCTCACATATGGGTGGGCTTGGACAGAGGGGTGGTTACACCCATTTCCTTTGTCCAGTTTCACGCCAGAGCAGGGGCAGGTAGCCCCCTGCAACCGGTTTGAACTGGTCTATGCACAGGGACAGCAAACGTGCCCGCATTGCAGGACTTCAGAGCACCAGAGAGTGCGCCCGCCCAGCCCCAATACACATCTGCCATTTTGTAGTGCTTCCCAGGGGTGGCATAATACATGCTTCAGCCCCTGGTAGGCCTCTGAGGTACTTATGCCCTAGGTACATAGTATACCATATACTAGGGGCTTATAAGGCACTCCAGAATCCAATTAGATATGTACCTAATGTACATGCAAACCTTTTTAGAGAGGATGCAGCTAGGCTGTGGGCCTGATTAGCAGGGCCACAGCCAGACTAAGGTCGAAAAACAGTGAAACACCAGCAAAAAAGTGGAGGTACCCATGTGAAGCAGATCCTACTCTCCTACACAACACCCCCAAATGCAGGGACATTAAACTAACCTTGACCAGTTGAGTCTTCATGTTCTAAGTGGAAATACCTAGAGAGTCCATCTGGATTGGCATGGTTACTCCCAGGTCTATGTTCCACTGTAAAGTCCATCCCCTGTAGGGAAATGGACCACCTAAGCAGTTTGGGGTTTTCACCCTTCATTTGTGTTAGCCATAAGAGGAGATTATGGTCTGTCTGAACAAGGAAGTGAGTACCAAAAAAGTATGGCCTCCACTTCTTCAGAGCCCAAACCACAGCAAAGCCCTCCCTCTCAATGGCTGACCAACGTTTCTCTCTAGGGGTCAGCCTTCTGCTTATGAAAGCTACTGGCTAATCCTGACCTTCATCATTCAATTGTGACAGTACAGCCCATACCCCCAATTCAGATGCATCTGTTTTGACAATGAACTTATTGGTGTAGTCAGGGCTCCGCAGAATGGGAGCAGTGCACATGGCCTGCTTCAGGTCATCAAATGCCTTTTGACAGTTAGCTGTCCACTGAACATTTTTGGGCATCTTTTTAGAATTTAAGTCATTCAAGGGTGTCACTATTGATCCATACCCTTTGACAAATCTCCTATAGTACCCAGTCAGGCCTAAGAAGGCTCTCACCTGAGTCTGGGTAGTTGGAGCAATCCATTCCATTATGGTCTGGATTTTCCTCTGCAATGGTTGAACCTGGCCTCCACCTACAAGGTGGCCCAGGTACACAACTGGCTCTGCCCTATCTGGCACTTAGTAGCCTTGATAGTGAGGCCTGCCCTTTGAAGGGCCTCCAACACATTCCTCAGGTGGACCAGGTTATCCTCCCAGGTGGAGCTAAAGACAGCAATTTCATCTAGATATGCTGCACTAAAGTTCTCCAGACATGTAAGGACTTGATTCACCAACCTGTGGAAAGTGGCAGGTGCATTCTTCAAACCAAAGGGCATTACCACAAATTAATAGTGCCCACTAGGGGTAGAAAATGCTGTCTTTGACTTTGCATCATCAGCTAGTCTGATCTGCCAGTAGCCAGCTGTTAGGTCAAATGTGCTCAGAAACTTGGCTGAGGCCAAAGTATCTATTAGCTCATCTGCCCTGGGGATGGGATGGACATCAGTCCTAGTGACTGCATTGAGACCCCTGTAGTCTACACAAAACCTCATCTCTCTTTTTCCACCACTGGTGTGAGGTTTGGGTACCAGGACTACTGGGCTAGCCCAAGGGCTAACTGAGGGTTCAATCATACCCAGATCCAACATCTTTTGGACTTCTGTCCTTATATAGTACCTGACATGGTCAGGTTGCCTGTAGATCGTATTCTTCACAGGTAGACTGTCCCCAGTGTCCACTTCATGAGTGCACCAGGTGGTCTGACTTGGAGTCAGAGAAAACATATGTCTAAACTGGCTGAGAAGGTTTCTGCAGTCAGTTTGTTGTTGGGCAGTGAGGCTGCCTGCCAAGGCTACACCATCAACTGATCCATCATCATTGTTCTGAGAAAGCAGGTGAGGGAGTGGGTCACTCTCTTCCTCCTGTCCTTCATCAGTAGCCATGAGCAAGCCCATGTCTGCCCTGTCAACATATGGTTTTAGTCTGTTGACATGAAGTACCCTGTGGGGACTCCTAGGGGTTCCAAGGTCTACACAATAGGTAACCTCCCCTTTCTGTTCAACAATTGTATGGGGGCCACTCCATTTGTCCTGGAGTGCTGCTGGGGCCACAGGCTCCAACACCCACACTTTCTGTCCTGGCTGGTAAACATTCAGTACAGCCTTTTGATCATGAAAGGCTTTTTGCAGTTCCTGGCTAGCCTCAAGGTTTTTGTTTGCCTTTTTCATGTACTCAGCCATCCTGGAGCAGAGACCATCTAGATAGTCCACTATGTCTTGCTTTCGGGGCTTGAAAGGTAACTCCCATCCTTCCTTCACCAAACACAATGGACCGCTGACAGGGTGTCCAACCAAAAGTTCAAATGGGCTGTAGCCAACCCCCTTTTGAGGCACCTCCCTGTATGCAAACAAAAGGCAGGGCAAGAGCAGGTCCCATTTTTGCCTAAGCTTCTCTGGGAGTCCTTTGATCATGCCCTTTAAGGTTTTGTTGAATCTTTCAACTAAACCATTGCATTGTGGGTGATAAGGTGTGGTGAACTTGTAGTTCACTCCACACTCCTTCACATAGCAGTCAAGTAACTAGACATGAAGTTTGCTTCCCTGTCAGATACTACCTCCTTAGGAAAGCCTACTCTTGAGAACACACTCAAGAGAGCTCTTGCCACTACAGGTGCTGTAGTGCTCCTGAGGGGAATTGCTTCTGGATACCTGGTGCCATGATCCACTACCACCAGTATAAATATGTGCCCAGATGCTCTTTAGGGATCCATGGGACCAACAATGTAAATCCCTACCCTTTCAAAGGGCACCCCCACCACAGGTAGTGGTATCATGGGGGCCTTTGTAGTGCCACCTGCTTTGCCCCTGGCTTGGCAGGTTACACAGGAGCGACAAAACTCCTTTGTGTCTTCAGACATGTGGGGCCAGTGAAAGTGAGGAACAATTCTGTCCTAAGTCTTGTTCTGGCCTACGTGTCCTGCTAGGGGAATATCATGGGCTAGTGTCAATGGGAAACCCCTAAACTTCAGAGGTATAACCAACCTCCTGGATGCACCAGGCTTGGGGTCCATAATCCCAATAAACTTTATGGGTGCCACTAACATTTCCAGCAGCCTCGTCAGCAGCTTGCTGTCTGAGGGTTTCAAGAGAGGGGCAGGTTTTCTGCTCCTGGCTCAGATCAGACCTGGAACGGCCCCCTGTCCCCAAGAGCTCAACCTGGTCAGGTTCAAGCTCCTCTGGGACACTTTCTTTTGACGACTCAAGATCATCTTCCTGAGGAGACTGGTCAGCATTTTGAGTCAGGTGGGCAGGCTCTGCCTTAACCCTACTGCTCCTCCTCTTGTGAGGCACCTGGTCCATTATTCCAGAATCCAGGGTCTGTCCAGTTTTAGACATTTTAGCCTGTGACGTAGTCACAGCAAAGACATGTGCAGGGATCCCTAACATTTCTGCATGTGGCCTGAGCTCAACTTCAGCCCAAGCTGAAGTCTCTAGAACATTGCCAAGCAAGCACTGTTCTGGTAGGTCTACACTTACCACAACCTTCTTAAGGCCAGTTACCCCTCCCCAGGAGAAGTTAACAACTGCCAGAGAATGGTCTGTTTTGACATTGCTAGCATTGGTCACATGGTACATTTCACAAAGTATAATCTGCCCAGGATCCACAAGATCTTTTGTCACCATTGTGACACTTGCTCCTGTGTCCCTGAATGCCCAAGATTCTACTCCATTTATTAAAGGCTGCTGTCTGTATTTGCCCATGTTACTGGGACTCACAAAGGGGGACATATCCATGCCCCCATCGCTGACAAGCACAGCCTGAGTTGGTACTCTGACGAGGCCAGAGTCCATCTCAGAACCGAGGGTCAACCCTAGTACACCCTTATTCTGTGTATTCCCACCACCAATTGTAATTGCACTAGGGGGAGAAGGTGCCTTAGGGGCATTGGTGGTGGTTGGAGTATTTTCTTTGGCCTTGGTGCAGTCACTGGTCCAGTGGGTTTTCCGCTTACAAATTTTGCACCAAGGTTTCTTTTGGCCTTTCCCTTTGTTAGCCTGTGAATCCCCACCTGAGGAAGATTTTTGGGGCCCTTGAGAAGACTTCTGGTCATTACCCTTGTCCCGACCCTTGTCAGAGTTTTTGGAATCTTGCTTCTTTGGTTCACCACCTTGGTTCTGTACCTTCTGCCTCACCCTGGTTCTGACCCATTTGTCTGCCTTCTTTCCCAATTTTTGGGGAGAGGTCAAATAACAGTCTACCAGGTACTGGTGCAACAGCTGATTTTGACAGTTATTAAGAATCTGCTCCCTCATTATCAGATTGTACAATCCTTTGAAGTTACACACTTTACTGCCCAATAACCAACCTTCCAGGGCTTTAGCAGCACAGTCAACAAAGTCAAACCAGTCTTGATTTTGTGCCTTTTGGGTGTCTCTGAACTTATACCTGTATTGTTCAGTGGTTAGGCCAAACCCATCTATTAGTGCACTTTTCAAGACTTTGTAATCATCAGCATCCTCTTCTCTTACAGTGAGGAGCTTGTCACTACCTTTGTCTGCAAAGGAGAGCCATAAGATTGCTCCCCACCGACCTTGAGGGACCTTCTGTACTTTACAGGCCCTCTCCAAGACAGTTGTCCATTTGTGAATGTCATCCCCACTCTGGTAGGGAGGGACAATCTTACTTAGGTTTCTATGGTCATAAGCAGCCCTGGGCGTAGTGGGCGTAGTGAGGCTACGTGAAGCAATACGGAGTGAGGGCAAATCTATGCCCACCCGCACACTTCACGTAGCCCCACTACGTGCCACCCGCCTCCCTCCCGCCCTCATTTTACAATTACTAGAAACATTAGATAAAGAAAAATTACTTACCTGAGCTGCCGTGTCCCGGGGCTCCTTCTTGCTGTTTCCTGGATATCTTCTTCCTCACGAATGTGCATGAGCGGGCGCCCGCGCATGCGCATTCGTGAGGAAGAAGCTATCCAGGAAGCAGCAAGATGGAGCCTCGGGACGCGGCAGATCAGGTAGGTAATTTTTCTTTATCTAATGTTTCTAATAATTGTAAAATGAGGGCGGGAGGGAGGCGGGCAACTCTGCTTCTCCACGGGGTGTGCGTAGTCTGCCCCTGCTACACCTACTTTGCGCAGTGTGAAGTGGGCAGTACTACGCACACTCCGTGGGCGGAGCGGAGCACTGCGCCCACCCTTAGTCATAAGACCTCTCCCTATCTCTAGGGACATTGCTGCCACCAAGGGACTTTAGTTCTTCCTTTTTACTAGCTCTGTAGAGCTCTAGGGCTTCCCTATCAAAGGCCATCTGCTGCTTTCTGAAGTTGAACTTGTCTTGCTCATACTTCAGCAGTCTCTCGCTGCTCTCCTGGTAGGTTTCCCTCCCTCTGTGAGAAGAAACAGAGGTCCCTGTAGAGGAGTTAGACTGGATAGATCCCATTGACAGATATCTATCCCTTCTAGCCCTGTTTTCAGCCCTACCTGGAGGAATAAAGGAAGTAGCATTATTGTCATCCTTCTCCTCCTCATCCAGGAGATCTGGGTTCACCAGAGTCTGGTCATTGTCACCAATCTGGTCAGCATCAGAGGTAGGGTCAGGGGAGTTTCCACCCCTTTACCCACCCTCAGGTGCTGCCCCACCCACACTGTCTACCCCATCAGGCCCACTAGGCACTGTGATATTACCCAGCTTAAGTATCTTTATGAGATGCTGGGTGGATGGACTTTTACCTGTCTTCAGCTTCCTAATGGAACATAAGGCCCTAAGCTGAGCAAAGGATATAATATATGTACCTTAGGTACCTTTATTGGTTTTCAGTTGATCAATTCAATTGAGATTATCTGGTAAAACAATAGCAAGCTGGAATCCCACACGCTGCACACCAATGTGAGAAGGTGGCCTGATATATGCTGTCCACTAGTTCTAGTGGGAACCTTGTATCAGTCCAAACAACCCCTTATGGTGAATGGTTAAAGACAACCTTTATTGAAAGCTATCCTCGTGGTAGCTATGGAGAGCAGCCTTCAGGCTAAGTCTTGAAGGAATGTAAATCAGCTTGTTTTACCAGCCAATAATCTCTTGAATGATCAAATGAAAGGACAACCACACCAGGTATATATTCAAAATATATGTATTTAAGTTAGAACACACCCGTCTAGTCTCTTTATCAGACTGGAGTTCGAAGTACTTTGTTTACAAGTGAGCAATTATCGGTAATAGCACAAATACACATTTGGGCCCTAGGGGCGTACCAAACCATATACCAAAAAGTGGTATAAGAACCATGACTTGAATAGACACAAGGCCTAGAGCCTGTAGAACCTGTGGTAAATATTTCGTTACCGGTACTATTTTTTATGCGGTAAAGTCTATCAAGAATAACTCAGTAAATATAAGAGGCAGAATCCGTGGTATTAGAGGTTTTAAAAGGCTTTATTCCTATAAAAAGGAAGACAATTCGAATTGTGGGCCTTCTATTCCATCACCACGAAAGTTCAGGAAGGAAGGAACATATATTATTGACAGATAAGCAGTTTTATAGAAAATACATTACAATGAAACAGATGCAAGAGGCGTAACAGCTGATAAAAGGTGCATACGTAGCTAATAGAGGGCGTAATTTAATAAATGTCATCATACATGATGTCATAAGTGGGTGGATCCATAAGAGAATCCTGCAATGTCAGCAGAAATAGTTGGCAGAGATGCGCGCGCAGCCGCATGACGTGTGATTGACGTGCAACTAGAGGGTGAAGGGGACTTGACATTTAGCTCTACATGTGGAGACAGAAGTCTGGGGTTATGTCAACCTAATCCCGAATCATATCTAATATCCTATGTTTAAAGAACTGTGTTATCCAAAAAGAGAGGTCTCTTAGGATAGAATCTTATTCTATACTGACTATACTGACTGTTAGTGCGTGTACAAGCGTCTAAGTGTCTACACTAGATGCGAGGGAGTAGGAATATTCCATGGTAACGGGGCTATGAATTACTTGCATGAGGGCAGCGAGGCCAGGCCCTTTGCACGGGGGCTGGAAGAATGTTTACCTAAACTACTAGACAGGAATGCATCGGATGAGGAGCGAAGGAGATAATCTCGAAGGTGAAATACAGTTTTTTGGCAGGCGACAGGCTGGATCAGGCACCGTTAGCCGCGCAGGGAGTAAGACAAAGTTCATGGTCACAGATGCGGGCTCAGACTGGAGCTTTCAGAGGCAGAAGGCAGGAAAAGGCTTGATGACAGAATTCGGGCCTACTCGCCTGAATCTGTAAAATGTGGAAAGTGAACCATATAAAGTCGGTGGCCTTTCATACTTAGGAATGGAATATCTGACCCATTCATGGCGGATCTGAAAGAGGACATGTTGACGGTGGACGCACATATATTTGCGTCTTCAAAAGTGGAGCAGGAGGGAACATACATGTACTTATAGCATGCACATGGAGCCGTTGGGGTCTACGATAGGGGACATAACTGATCACAAAATTCATATTTCCTCATTCCCTCCTTGTCCCCTTCGGACCCTAAGGAGATATCGATCTTCATCAATCCATCGATCTGTTCATATAGCATCATTTGTTCTTCTTTCTTCTTCCGGGATCTCGAACGAATACTTGGATGTGGGATACACGAGGTGGCACACAGACCACAAATCGCCGGCCCACATTGTAGACATAAGCAGCAACTGAATAGTATGAGAAAGCCAATACCTAGGAAGGATAGGATTCTCCATCCCCAGGCTGATAACACGCCCCAGAACCAACCGGACCAAGTCCAGGTGCCTGGACTCTGGTGTATCTGGCTTACAATCTTGTGAAGGCGAGTTATGGCTTTATATACTGATGGCGAATTTTCTGGGATGAAAATGCAGCAACTTGATCCGATGACCCTACAAGCTCCGCCCCTATCGGCCAGGATGACGTCAAGGACAAGACGATTTTGGAGCACAACAATCCGCATAGCAGACTGCTCTTCTGTTAAATTGCCTAAGGCGGAAATAGTTTCATTCACTACTGCTTCAAGGGTTCTGGTTAATCTACGTATCAGCTTACTATTAGTGACTGTACCTATATAGGGAAAGAAACCTTTATTGAAATCTGTGTATTTCTCCCATGCTGTTTCAGTGTAATCGACAATTGGGAGATCTCTCTGCTGTCTATTGTGTACTAAATGGGTATTTCTATGATAATCAGGAGGAGCTAGGAAAACAGGTGGTAGAAGGAATGCTATGTAACAGGTACCATCCCAATCTAAAGGTAGACGTATATATGCGGTCTGGCCACATATAAAGTAGGAATGACGAGAAGCTCTAAATGTAGACTTGCCTTGATCACTGAATTTTATTACAGTGGTGCATTTACTATGGCCCATGTGTATGGAGCCATTCTTTTTTATACATAATTCCCCCTTTACTGGGAATACTGACATGGCGGGCAAGATTGGTGTAACTTCAGATTCAACGTTCAGGATCATGAGGTTAAGTGTAAAATTACCTAATCCATATACTTCATTTTCTAGATCAGTTCCTGTTCTTTTGGGAAGTCCCTCCTTGTTAGGGTAGCAGACTTTAAGCAAAACTAAGTTCAGGTTGCCCCATACCCAGTTGTCTTGATAAACCGCGAAATTTGAATCCAGGGAATTAATCAAACTAAACCATGCTCCACAGGAGCCATTGTGTGTAAACGGATAGGGAAAGAGGGGCAAAACTCCCTTATAGTTCTGATAGGGAGGGAGTCGGCCACATATCCAACAATTTGTGGCATTGCTGGTTTGATGGGAATGATGTAACATACTAATGAAAGTGTTATTGCGCAGCGCAAATCTATAAGACAATTCATGTGGAGGTAATTCACTAAAAGAATGTTCTGCAGTTATATTATAAACACGCTTAGGAATAGGGTAATACATGTGCAATAAGATGCTGACAATGATGATCAGAAGACTTAGAAAAAACAAAATTAATAACGTTACTGTGCAGTGACTACGAAATGATTTACAATATGCATGCTTTTTGAGCTGCATCTGATTATTTCTTTCTCTATTCCGGTCTAGAGGATACATGTCAGAGACAAATTCAACCGATTCACCTTGGAGAGGACTTAAACAATCAAATTGTCTGACTTACTAGACCTCAATTTTAGTTTATATAGTTCTGAGTTCGATTGCTCAACCAAGGGGAGCTTTGAGTCTGTCTGTGAGGGAATACAGGGGTGAGTCTCTATACTGGGTGGTAGTCCATAAAATTTCTTGATATGACTCGAGTGCAACCACCCTTTTCTTCCTTCGATTTTCACGGCTGTCCTTGTGGTGAGTAAAACCAACTTCGGTGACTTCCACCTAGGATCCAGTTGGGTCTTCCGGTCAAAGTTCCTGACCAGCACCAGGTCACCAGGAACTACGTCATGGGGCTTCACCTCAGTATTGTCGGGAAAAGCTGCGGATACCTGTGAACGACAAGATTGTAGTGCAGACATCAAGGAAGCCAGGTAATCTGTCAGCATATTACAGTCAACGTCAGTGATTTTGCGAGGTATAGGCGTCCCCCACATATTTGGTGGTCTACCGAAGATCACCTCATACGGGGATAGCCCTGTTCGAGAATGAGCTACCATTCTCATGTAAAAGAGCGCAACTGGTAAGGCTACTATCCAATCGACTCCTTTTTCTCTACATATTTTGGACAATCTAATTTTCAAAGTTTGATTATGGCGTTCTACGAGTCCTGCTGCCTCGGGATGTCGGACACAGTGAAACTTCCATTGATAGCCTAATAGAAGGGAAACGTGTTTCATTAGTTCGGATGAGAACGGCTGGCCGTTATCTGAATAGACAACACGTGGTAAACCGTACCGTGGGAAGAATTCTCGAACTAACTGTTTGGCAGTAGTCGGGGCAGTGTAATCTGAAACCGGGTATGCTTCTGTCCAACGGGAAAGAGCACAGACAACTACGAGAACATATTTGAATCCTCGACATCGTTCCATCTGGATATAATCCATCTGGAGGACTTCAAAAGCATGATCGGGAGTTTGAAATCCACCCTGTTCTACGGGGATGCTTTTACCTGGATTAAACTGACAACATATCATACAGGTACAAACTTTTTGTTTAGCTGCGGCTCGTAAATGTTTGTTGAACCAAATGTGTTGAATGCTGTCTAGCATAGCTTTTTCTCCTAGGTGCGCTGGACTATGTATAGTGTTAATGATGACTTGGACCATTGAGTCGGGAAGAAACCATATAGATTTTTCCTTCGTCATCCATCCTTGATCTGTTTGGATCCCTCCTAATTCAGTCCATTTCTTTATTTCTTCTGGTGTAGCGTGTGTCTGTATATCAATTACATCAAGGGCGGGATCCTTAACTGTCATGCAATGTGTTGGTGTCGGAACTATTGTCTTTGTCATGTCAGTTGTGTGAGTCTGATTCTGAGCAGTCTGTTTAGCTGTTCTGTCAGCTAGGTCATTACCCTGAGAGATGATATCGGTAACTTTTGTATGGGCTTTGCATTTTATAATCGATATTGCAGTAGGTAGATGAATCGCGTCTAATAGGGCTTGAATGAGGAGTCCGTGTTGGATGTGGGCACCGCGAGAAGTTAAATAACCTCTCTCTCGCCACAGTACGCCGAAGTCATGGACGACTCCGAATGCATAACGTGAATCTGTGTATATGTTGACTTTTTTATTTGTGGCTTGAATACAGGCTTGTGTCAGAGCGGTGAGCTCTGCTGCTTGAGCTGACAAAGTGTTAATACAATTTGTTTCAATGACTTCAGTGTCTGTTGTGACTGCGTAAGCGGCCACTAACTCTCCTGTACTTGTTCTCATACATGACCCATCTACATAAAATGTCAAGTCTGGATCTGTCAAAGGGATATCTGTCAAGTCTTGTCTGGGTTTCGTCGTGATAGTAATGACTTCGACACAATCATGTGCCAATGGATCTGTTCCGCCTACTGGTAACAGTGTGGCAGGATTTAACGTATTGCAACGTCTGATTTCTATATGTGGCTGAAACAATGTTAATTCGTAACCGGTGAGTCTCGCTATAGTCAAGTGTTGTGTTTGTGTGCGGTTCAAGAGAACCTCTACTGCGTGTGGTACTTGTACTGTCAATTGATGTCCTAACACTATGGCATCGCTTTGTCTGATTGCTAAAGCTGTTGCTGCCACTGATTTCAGGCACGCTGGAAGTGCCTGAGCTACTGGATCTAATGTACTAGAGAAATAAGCACATGGTTTGTGTGATCCTGCTTGTTCCTGAGTGAGTACTGACAAAGCAGTACCTTCGCGTTCTGTAACAAAGAGTGTAAACTGTTTACTGTAACATGGTGTTGCTAGGACAGGTGCTTGGCATAAAGCTTTCTTTAAGCTTTCAAAGGCATGTGTATGTTCTGGAGTCCAAGGGAGGACAGTCGATGTGGCTGCCTCCTGTGTTGTCAACTGGATGAGTGGTTTTGCTAGAAATGCATATTGAGGGATCCACTGTCTACAGTATGAAGTGAGGCCTATAAAAGCCCGCACCTCCTTTTGTGTCTTGGGTGGTGGCATGTTAGCAATTAACTGGATGCGGTCGGATGTAAGCTGCCTTCCCTCCTTGGACAGCGAGTGCCCAAGGTAAACAACTCGCTGGACACAGAATTGCAGCTTAGAAGGGGACACCTTGTGCCCCTTGTCAGCCAGAAATTTCAAAACCGTCAGTGACGCTGTTTCACATTCAGGTTCGCTTCAGGTGGTGATCAGCAGATCATCGACATATTGAAGCAAGGCAGTGTTAACTGGCATATGGATACTGTCAAGTTCTCGTTTCAGTGCTTGGCTATAGATGCTGGGGCTTTCTGTAAATCCTTGAGGTGCGCGTGTGAATTTAAAACTTCGTCCATTTAAACTAAAACCGAATAAATATTGACTTTCTGGATCAATTGGGACACTAAAGAAAGCATTCTTGAGATCAATTACAGTAAAAAACGTTGCTTCTGAGTCAATAGCTGTGAGTAATGAAGAGATATCTGGGACCACAGGGTATTGTGGTACAATGCATTTATTTAATTCGCGCAGATCAATAACTAATCGATATACTGGTGGAGCTTTTGGATCCGTTCTTTTAAGAATCAGAATTATCGGAGAATTACATACATTGGAGTCGGTTTCGACAACCACTCCTTGTGCAATGAGCTCGTCAATGATTTGCAGTAAAGCCACTACAGCATCTGGAGGTAACTTGTATTGTCGCATTCGTGGTAGTACTATTCCTGATTTCAGTGTAACTCGATATGGTGTAATGTTCATGCAACCAACATCAGTGGGGCCTTGTGCCCATAAATGTGTAGGTAAATTCTGCAGTCGGTGATCCATGTCTCTGGATACGTAGTGACCCTTAAAGACACGTAAAAATAGTCGTACTCCTTCCGGAGAACAACATATTATGGCTCCTAGAGCTTTCAATGTTTTTATTCCTAACAAGTTTTCTGGACATGATTTAGTAAGCAACAAATCTGTTGTACGTGTTAATGGACCTACTGTGAGTGCAAGAGGTTGTGTTACGTCATTAATTATAGGTTTTCCTGAGAATCCAAGGGAAATATTCTGTGAGCCTGAGAGGGGTGCCCCTGGAACTTCACTACGTCTTATAGTTGTTCTGCTTGCCCCTGTATCAAGTAAAAACTTTCTGTCTTCCCCTAGTAGTTCACTATGTACATAAGGTCCCTCTTGGTCTACAGGAACCTCTATAAGGGGTAAGCCAACTTCCCTCTCTAGGCTATCTCATGAGTATCGCTGATAATCGGGATAATCTGCTTGTGCATACTGATACATCTGTTGTGTTGTCGCTTGTGTTGCAGCAATAGGCTGCGCTTGTGGCGGTGCTACGATCTGTTGTGGAGCTGCCTGTTGCGGAGCTAATTGTTGCGGAGCTAACCTAGGTTGTGCCTGCTGAGGCGTCTGTTGTTGATTCTGATCCTATCTGGGTGGACGTGGTCTCTCATGTGTTCTACCTGTGGCTATATTATGTTTCAGGACTGGACAATCATGTATATAATGACCTGGTTGTTTACAATAGTTGCATGTCCCTTTTGCAGGACCTGTGGAATCACCCTTTTGATGACTATCAGCTGGAACTGACTGTGCAACAAGCATTTTCATTTTCGTATCTTTCATACGTCTTTGTTCGTGTTCTTGTTCTTCTCTAATTCTATTGTGATGATATTGTAACATCTGTAGCATCTGTGATGGGGTATTACCTTGCCAGGTACTTTCGAATTTCAATACTCTATTCTTGACTTGTAGCAGAGAATTTTCAACTAATTTTGTCACAAACAGATGTGGATATGACTCACTACTAGCTTTTATGCCACTATTTATACTGAAACATTTTTCAAATCGGGAATAGAAATCACTGGTGTCTTCATCTGGTTTTTGTTTACAGGCTGAGATTGCACCCCAGTCTTCCTTTTTCGTAGTTAATAAACGTGGCAGTACCTGTATTAGTAATCCTGCTAGTGCTGTAGTCTTTTCCCCAAGCCCTGCTCCTGCAGCTCGGGCCTTCTCTTCGTTTTCTAATGCTGTCCAATCTATCTTTTGGTCTCCTACCTCCCATTCTTTTTCTTTGAGTTTTTCATAAACACCGGCAGGTAACAGGACTTTTAGTATTTTCATAATGTCGGGGTAGGTATACTCTCCCATGAGTAACATGTCCTTTATCTCACGGTGGAAACCTGCTGGGTCCTTGTCATGGCTGGGTACTACTTTCTTCATTTCTAATAATTCCAGTTTAGTTATAGGCGTGTACACAAACACGCGTGTGAAATTATCGCCGGCACCTCTGATCGGGTGCACTTCGCGTAACGGGTTCTGTCTATCTATGTGATACATTTTTCTTCCCATAATGGGAACTGGAACGTGTTCTGGGCATACGAAATTTAAATATTGGTTTCGGGATTCTAGTATTTCCTTAATCAAATCAGTACCTGACCCTCTCCATATGTTGGTGAGTAGTTCTGTCAATATGTCAGGTAAGGGTCCTGGATCAGAGTGTTGGCTTTTATATAATATAAGGAGGTGTTGAATCATGTATATACTAGCTAAACGCTGTTCATATGGGTCTAGATTCAGAAACGTGTGTGCAAGTACATCATCATTGTATTCGCCGGGACTGTCAGCCCATTGTACTGCTGACCTGGCTAATTCTTGTTCGTCCATGGAATCGAGCACGTGGTACCCCCTTCGATCTCGGAGTAATTTATCAGCGGCTTGGAATAAATGTTCAGGGGATTTTGTATTTAGCATAGGGTTTGGAAAATGTCTATTATATTCTGGACGTATTGGACGTATTGGGTCGTTAAAACCTCTGGTATTATTATGGGGTCTTCCTTTACCTACATAAGCTATCGTGTCTACTTGCTCTGATTCTTGCTCCTCCTCCTCTCTGTTTAGGTCAGCGGCGTCTACCTCTAATCTTTCTTCGTGTATTCGTTCTACCTCTTTGCGGATCTTTCGGTACATAGCTACTATACATAACTGTTTATCATGTCTTCCTTCTGATATATTCTGGCCCCAAGTGACAAGTTTTTGCATTTCTTCCGGATTTACCCCAGGCCGGTCTTGATTTCTAATTACACAGTTTATGAGGAAACGTAACAGTTGTCCCTGTACCTCCGCTTTCTGGTACTCCATGGCTCTGTTAATACTTTCAGGACCTCGCCCTGACTGGACAAAGTGATATATATTTTCTAAATGTGTATTCATTCCTGGTAACTTCGTTAAATATATTGCAGCTCGTCGAATACGTAATGATGACAGCAGCATTTCGTCCCGTTTACCGGGCACAGGATCATATCTACAATCTACTAGAAGCTCCTTAAGCATGTCGGGAGTTGCTAGTTTGGGCGTACGTTGGTGTGCTAATTCTCTAAGGGAAAATTTATTTCCTCTGGGTGGCGTAGAAAAAATGTCTGTCGTACCTCCTGTAGCACCGTCTGGGGTGCTGGACGTGAAAGGATTTGTTGAAGGTGAGACAGCAACCGTCGTTGCGGGAAAAGCGGTGGAGACAGATGTGTTTGTCGGAATGTGTGTCGAAGCGTGTTGTTGCGGAGGTACAGACGAATGCTCTTGGCGATGAGCATCATCGGCAAGCAGTCTATGTGGTGCGGTATTAGCATACTCGGGAGCTGCGTCATCTAAATAGCGGGAAAGAAAAACATCTTCTGCAGTTCTGGGATGCCCCTTGGGATGTGCTTTTATCGGAAACAATGGAGGTGGCAAGTCTTTTGGTATTTCCGGAGTAGCCTTAGGTAACCCTTCGGCCAGAAGTGGATACATACCATTCATAAGGGCGTTTCTTTGTCTATCTCCTTGTTCTGATTTTACTCGGGTACCTTCCTCAAGTAATAGATTTTCTCGGACTTTATTTGAATTCTCCTTACCCTTATCTTCCTGTCTAAGTGCTTTTTCCGTACGTCTATATGATTCTTTACGCCATAATTCAATGGCATCTTTCTGTGACTGTCTGGCTTTCTTTTTCCATAATTCTTCTTCTACTCGCATGATGCAATCTGCATCCCAGGTCCCCGCTGCGGGCCATCTCTGACTCTCGGGTAATTCTTTGGTGTAGTCCACCCATAAATCAAGAAATAATACGGCATCTAGGCCATGCTTATGATACATAAAGTACCCTGGAGTGTCCCTCGGTGGGATGGGAACAGCTTCTTCGAGTACACCTTTTCTAGTTTTGATTTGTCTTAGTTTCGAAAAGAGCGGCATTTTTAGACCTTATTACTAGAACCCACTTTATAAAAACACAATAATGAACAGTCATTCACACTAGGGGTGGGCGGAATTTGCGGAATTAACCTTCGCAAATTATCGCGAGAATGTTTAAAATTATCGCAAACAAGCAGAAATATCGCGAAGATGCGGAAGTTTTTTTCCGGCATGTTCGCGCGATTTTCTGCATGGTTGCGGGTCGCCAACTTACCCATGTGGCTGCTTGCGGGCGCGGCCATCTTGTTTTGAGTTGTTCTCGCGGTGCATGATCGCGAGAAGAAAGACGTGATCGCGCGACGCATGACGTCACTGCGGGCGCGAACTGTCGCGAGACAGCGCAAATGGCTAAAAACAATACAACATCTCATGGAGAACGCGACCGGATCAAGAAAACTTGTCGGCGAACGCAGGGATTCAGGTAAGGCGATCGCGCGCGCGCGAGAATGTATCATTTTACAGCGCGAGCAAGAAACAAATTATCGCCAAGCTGCGGAAACCGGAATTTTTGACATTTTCGCGCTCTCCGCGGAACGCAAAAATGTCAAATTATCGCAATTTCCGCGAACGGAACGAAATTTTTGCCCAGGCCTAATTCACACCACAGTATATAGAACGTATTTTAAAACACTTAACACTTAACAGTTTTACGAACAATGATAACTAATAGAAAACTAGTTACTGACATTATACTGACACTAGATAATACTTATTTATATGCACAACATACTATATATACTGCTAAACAGTACAGATACACTGCTAAAACAGTGCAGACCGGATTTGTGTACCCAAACCCGTCTTGACCGGCACAGACTATGTGCACGTTAAATGCCTCCCCGGTAATGGTACTCACCGGGTAGCTCGGAACGGAAGGCCTCGGAACGGAACTTGAAACTGGACCGGACTGGACTCGACTCGACTGGACTCGGAACTTCGGAACCTGGCGGGTCTCTGTATACCTCGGATCTTGCTCTCTCAGCTAGGCTCTGGTCGGGATACTTCGCACTTCTCACCGCCTCGTCTGGGTGTTGATCGCAGCCTCAGTCGTCCCCGCTTGGCCGGAAGGAGACACAGGAAATCCTGTAGATACGCGTTTTTGTCCGTTCAGCTGTGGCAGGAGACCGGGCCTGCAACGCACCGCCGGCGCGTGAGATGAGAAAGTGTCCCTATTCGGGCGCCAATTTATGTGGTAAATATTTAGTTACCGGTACTATTTTTTATGCGGTAAAGTCTATCAAGAATAACTCAGTAAATATAAGAGGCAGAATCCGTGGTATTAGAGGTTTTAAAAGGCTTTATTCCTATAAAAAGGAAGACAATTCGAATTGTGGGCCTTCTATTCCATCACCACGAAAGTTCAGGAAGGAAGGAACATATATTATTGACAGATAAGCAGTTTTATAGAAAATACATTACAATGAAACAGATGCAAGAGGCGTAACAGCTGATAAAATGTGCATACGTAGCTAATAGAGGGCGTAATTTAATAAACGTCATCATACATGATGTCATAAGTGGGTGGATCCATAAGAGAATCCTGCAATGTCAGCAGAAATAGTTGGCAGAGATGCGCGCGCAGCCGCATGACGTGTGATTGACGTGCAACTAGAGGGTGAAGGGGACTTGACATTTAGCTCTACATGTGGAGACAGAAGTCTGGGGTTATGTCAACCTAATCCCGAATCATATCTAATATCCTATGTTTAAAGAACTGTGTTATCCAAAAAGAGAGGTCTCTTAGGATAGAATCTTATTCTATACTGACTATACTGACTGTTAGTGCGTGTACAAGCGTCTAAGTGTCTACACTAGATGCGAGGGAGTAGGAATATTCCATGGTAACGGGGCTATGAATTACTTGCATGAGGGCAGCGAGGCCAGGCCCTTTGCACGGGGGCTGGAAGAATGTTTACCTAAACTACTAGACAGGAATGCATCGGATGAGGAGCGAAGGAGATAATCTCGAAGGTGAAATACAGTTTTTTGGCAGGCGACAGGCTGGATCAGGCACCGTTAGCCGCGCAGGGAGTAAGACAAAGTTCATGGTCACAGATGCGGGCTCAGACTGGAGCTTTCAGAGGCAGAAGGCAGGAAAAGGCTTGATGACAGAATTCGGGCCTACTCGCCTGAATCTGTAAAATGTGGAAAGTGAACCATATAAAGTCGGTGGCCTTTCATACTTAGGAATGGAATATCTGACCCATTCATGGCAGATCTGAAAGAGGACATGTTGACGGTGGACGCACATATATTTGCGTCTTCAAAAGTGGAGCAGGAGGGAACATACATGTACTTATAGCATGCACATGGAGCCGTTGGGGTCTACGATAGGGGACATAACTGATCACAAAATTCATATTTCCTCAAACCGCTGGGACCCCAAGGAACAACCCAAGGTAGAGACATAGGGGACCCACAGGGACTGTATGTAGTGTGTAAACACAACCGCGGGTTCCCGTTATCTTCTATGTGCAATGTCGCGGTTGGAAATTTAAAGATTAGGGACACTTAGAATCGAGTCAGGACCAAATCCTTTTGGACTTAAGAAGTGCTAGGGCTAGCACCCACGGGAGCACCGGAGTAGTCAAGTTACCTCACCCAGGGAAGACGGGTGCATAGGTGTCTTTTGGTGTCGGGACGCGTTGTCGATTTCAGTGGAAACCTGCAAAGAACTGCTGCTGCCATGAAGAGGAGAGGTGTCCGAAGAGATCCAAGCCTGGAGCTAAAATGGAAGGAACCTGAAAGCAGAGGGGACAGAGTCTGGGTCACTAGCCAGTGACCAATGGCAGGATGGACCAATGCCCACAGATGTCGGGTGCTTCAGGTGAGTTGAGGGGTGCCTTGACTCTTCAGCCATGATGTCCAGGAGGCGTCGACGAAGTCCACGAGCCGGATTCGAGCTGTCCCACATAGTTTGTCGAGTGCTGCGGTGTCGGCATGCAGAATGGACCCAACAAGCCTTGGCAACGGCAAGTCACTGGAATTCAGAGAATGGACTGCGGTGCAGAACAGCAAGGTCTGAGGGACTCACCCAGCAAGGGTAAGTCAGGGCACATCTGGAGCAACCAGGAAAGCCCAAGTAGAAGAGGAGTTGCCTTCGTGGGGACCTGCTAGCCAATGGGCTAGTGATCGTGAAGGAGCCTCAAGTGGTCGCACTTGAAGCTGGCCCACGGGTCACTCGTGGAGTGCAGGTCAGCAATCTTTATGCAGGTGGTGCTCAAGGCTGGGGCTACATGCAGCCCAAAGCACAACTTCAAGGTGGGCAAGGAAGATAGTGTTGCTGCAAAAGTTCACAGTGTCCAGGGGTCACGGTTCCCCATCACCCACGATAGCCACGGGCCTCAGCTTTGCTGTGGACTCAGGGTAGCCTCGGGGAAGTCTGGAAATCTACCTCTGGTGATGCAAAGAGTTCAGCGTCCGGCGGGATTTTCAGCGATGCAGACTGGTCAGTTGCTTCTTTGGTGCCTGCCAAGCAGGGGAGTCACTCCTTGACCCCAAGGGAGATTTCTTCAGTCTTCTAGTCAGGATAGAACGTCGAAGGTCCAGGATATATGTTGCAGAGTTTTGTCCAGGGTAATCTAAAGTCCTAGGGACTGGATTCCTATACTTATACCAAGTTTAGGGGATGGACAAACTGTAAGGCCCCACCTATGGGTGGGCTTGGAAAGAGGGGTGGTTACACCCATTTCCTTTGTCTAGCTTCACGCCAGAGCAGGACAGGTAGCCCCTGCAAACGGTTTGAACTGGACTATGCACAGGGACAGCAAACGTGCCCCCAGTGCAGGACTTCAAAGCACCAGAGAGTGCTCCCGCCCTGCCCCAATACACATCTGCCTGTCTGGGGTGGTGGTTACACCTCCCTTCGACAGGAAACATATTGTCCAGGCCTCCCCTGCCGGAGTTTCGGTCAGCAGCAGGAGGCCAGACCCGTGTCTGTGGCAGAGGCATCCATTTTGTGATGCCAGGGCTCAGGAAAGTCCTACCGGGTTTGACCAGTGTGAACATGTCTCTCCCTGTGGAAGGGTGGAATGCTACCCCCGCCGCCATTACTGGCGGGGGGGGGTAGTATTCTAAATCGTTTGACACCAAACACGACATGTTTTGATGCAGCCATCCCAAAGTTAGCATTTACAGCGAGGTTATAATGCACTTAAGAGTATATGGTATGGCGGTATCACAGAACAGCTATAAGGAAGGATTTCCGAAAGCTGGAGAGGTGCTCAGTTCATGCTTGGACACCCTCTCACATAAAACCAAGCACTCTGCCTTCAGGATGCCATAGGAGTGGCTTATAGGTTTATATGTGCCTGTATAATGGTAGTGATCTAGGTAGTCTATACCACAGTAAGGGGTGCAAGCACACCCTTACCCAGGCTGCAGTAGCAGACCTGTGGAGCCATTTTGGAGTGCTTCCCAGGGGTGGCATAATACATGCTTCAGCCCCTGGTAGGCCTCTGAGGTACCTATGCCCTAGGTACATAGTATACCATATACTAGGGGCTTATAAGGCACTCCAGAATCCAATTAGATATGTACCTAATGTACATGCAAACCGTTTTAGAGAGGAAGCAGCTAGGCTGTGGGCTTGATTAGCAGGGCCACAGCCAGACTAAGGTCGAAAAACAGTGAAACACCAGCAAAAAGTGGAGATACCCATGTGAAGCAGATCCAGCTCTCCTACAAGGTGCATCAATAAAAGCTTGTCACCTCAGTAGCTCAAGGGAGTCTTTTCAAACAAGAGGAGGGTGGGAGGGCACTGCCTCACAGCCCAGCACTAAATATGCAACAAAGCACCATGGTAAATACCGTACATGATAACACTTACTTCAGTAGTAGTCTTTATTCCTTCACCCCTCCTGTTGCAGCCTGTGCTGTATAACTATAGACATGTGTTTCTGAATCTATTGCTTCATCAGTAGAGAGAAGCAATTCATTTGTGGGGGGGAGGGGCGTGTTGAAAATGCTGCCCAAAATCTTATCAGGTCGCTGTACCACTCACTGGGTGTGGGTGCATAAACACAAGCTTGTCAGCTCAGTAGCTCCAAGGAGCCTTTCAAATAGAAGGAGGGTGGAAGCATACTTGCGCACACTCCAACATTCGATTTTCCCCAATGCATCATGCTAAATACAGTGGATGATAACACTTACTTGAATAGTAGCCTTTAGTTTTTCAGCCTTGTTTGTGCAGCTCTAGACAAGTGTTTCTGGATTAATTCAATCATCAGTAGAGAGCAATACATCTTCTCAGTTCTCTGAACTGCTCAATTGGCGCAGGCAGATGCATTAACACAAGCATGGCAGCTCAGTAGCTCTATAGAGCCTTTTCAAACAGAGGGAGGGTGGGAGTACACTGCCTCACATTTCACTCTCAATTTGTCACAATGCACCATTGTAACTGCAGTGCATTATAACACCTATTTCAGTAGTAGTCTTTAATGTTTCCCACTTGTTGGTACAGTCTGTGCTGTATAGCTATATGAACGTGTTTCTGGATTTATTCCTTTATCAGTAGAGAGCAACAAGTCATTTTTGGGGTGAAAAATTAAAGATTACTACTGCAGTGTTAACATGCACTGCATTTACCATGATGTATTTGGGCAAATTGAGTGCTTTGTTGTGATGCAGAGTGCTCTCACCCTCCTTCTACCACAATATTATAATGGAATAATATTTTGGATTTCAGATTCAGGTACCATACTGTTAAGGGTACGTCAATTATGATTTTGTCAGTTCTGTCATGGGTTATGACACATGAAATCCAATGTACTCGCCAATTACCTCTCAAAACAGGTGTATGTTTCGCCAAGGGAGGGGGGTTTAATATAATTTTGGAGGATTGAGAATGTGTTTCAAACAATTTGGTGTCTCTCTTGAAGTAAACGATGCATTACCCTGGCACACAGATATAGGCATCTGAATGGCTGGTATAAGGTGTAGAACATATGTAAGGTATGCTTATGGCCACAATTTAGGGTGTAAAAAATCAAAACAAAGACTTTTAGTTTCTGCCTTTGCTTTTTTGCTAGCTAATGCAGAGGCATCAATGCAGGGGTGTCATGGCCTATGAACCTCAGGCCAGATCTAAGACAGCCCACATGCTAAAATGCATCAGTTTTCTTGCAGAGAGGCTGTTGCTCTATACAATGAGGGAAACCAATGCTGAAAGAAAGAGACACGGTTCACTTATGCAAGGATTGAAACAATAGGATCTTGTTTGGGATGCATAGAGATAGAAATCACCTCAACTGGGGTGTTTCTTAATTACTGTAAGATATCACATTTGCCTTTATGAACCTATTGTGCATGAGTGACTATTATGTGACATTTGGTGTCAGTCATTGGAACACACCTTAGTTATTTAAAATTGCTCTTTATTCTGTAACTGCAATTGTCCTGCTGCTCTGCTTTTACTTCAAACAAAATATTCAGCGATCAGCTCTGCAAAGAAAAACAGAATATCGAACTAAATAAATAACTGCTTGTAATATATAAGCCACTGGAGGCGTTCTCTCCACCCTTAAGTTACAAATATATCACTGACTAACATTCAGATAAATTATGCATTTAGGTCAAAACATGCACACTTTTTTAAAGTAGAAATGCAGTCCGAGCAATTCTTCATCAATGTATTTTGTTTACTTTTTAGAAGTGTTAGGGATGTTAGTAACTGCGGGCGCATTTCAGGAAACATTATTCCAAGCGAACGTAATGTGATGGATGTGAAGCTAAAATAATTTTAGTAGTTCACTACAGCCTTTTCTGTTCTTTGTGACGCTACTAATACGTGCTATCTCCTGCACCATGCATTTGTAATGTTCGGCTCAATAGGCCAATAAAGTGTGTTACCAGCATGTTGTTTATAACACATTGTGTACTAAAATTTCAACTGATCGTCTGTGCTGAGACAAAATTCTCTCTGACCTATTCAACAAGTGCATCTTTCATTTTGAATCTCCATTTTTATAAATACGCTTTGAGACAATTGGAAAAGTCAAGATATTTACATGCATCCGAAAACTAGTCACCAAATATTCTAGAAATATTTTTCAGAACAATGTAGTTCAAAGGCAAAAAAATCTTCAAAACTGGATCCCTAAAAACTCTTCTAAAAATATAAGCGATTGTCACATAATTATTTGTATGCATTGTTGTAGCATTTCCTTTCACTTCATAAGAAAGGCAAGCTACTTATTGCTGTCGAGAAAGTGAAGGTGTTCCACAAAATTGCATTGCTCCTCAGGTTATGAACATAGAACGAGCTCACGACCCGGGCCCCATAGCCACCATGCACTCCGTCCACTCAGGAGCACCCACAGACCCCTGTCTACACCACATGTTCAACCTCGGAAACAGGACTATCAGTAACAAGCAGACAGACATCTTCAACACATCCATCACCTTGGTCACCTTCCCTGAAGAATGGAAACATGCTGAAGTCAAACCCCTCCTAAAACCGCAGCCATTATCCCTGCTCCTCTTTCCACCCAAAGTCCTTGAGTAGGCCATCAACCACAAACATGCAGGTTACCTGGAGAAGAGCAGTCTTCTGGACCCATCCCAATCAGGTTTCTGCTCAAACCACAGCACAAAACCTACCCTAATTGCAGCCTCCAACAACATCAGAGCCCTCCTAGGCCACTGATAAGCGGCCTCCCTGATCCTCCTCAATCTCTGAGCATCCTTTGACACCATGTCCCACTACACTCTGATCAAGAGATTTTATTATATCGGAATCCAAGACGATGCCCTGAAATGGATTGCATCCTTTCTCACTGGAAGAACACAACATCATATGCAGTGTCCCTCAAGGTACATCCCTAATTCCTACCTGTTCAATGCCTATATGAGCACCGTGGCAAATATCGTCAGAACCCATGTCCTGAAAATCATCTCCTAAAGACCCATCCACCATGAGTGACAACTTCTGCCTGTGCATGACCAGCATCGCTGACTGGATGCAAAAAAGCTCCCTCAAACTCAACACAGACAAAACAGAAGTACTGATCTTCAGGAACATCACCTCCTTGTGGAATGACTCCTTCTGGCCAGCTGAACTTGGACCCTCACCCACTCCGACAGACCATGCCAGAAACCTCTGCATCATCCTAGACAGCAAACTCACTATGAAAAACCAGGTAAACACAGTCTCCACCTCCTGCTTCCTCACTCTTCGCTTCAAATAACTCAGAGTCACCACCAGATGCAATGTCACTCAAACCCTCATCACCAGCCACCTGGACTATGTCAACGCACTCTACACCAGAATTAGCAGACTGCTACTGAAGAGACTGCAGGCCATACAGAACACAGTGAACTGACTCATCCTCGACCTCCCCAAACTGACCCATATTAACCACTGTGAGGAGCAAAAAGCACTTTACAGTGTGCCATGCTGAGTTGGACGGTTGGCATTAGTGCTGCTCTGTTGTTGGTTGGTACGTCACAGGATGCCACCCTGGGATAGATCAATTGTTGTTAAGTGCTGCACTGAGTGTGGTCATTGAGTCATCAAGATTTAGATCTTGATAGGGGTGAAAGAGAGGTTACAATAGGATTGGAGGATCAGGATGACGTATGCCGAATTAAAAACAGAACCAAACACATTTAAATTTTGAATTTGATCCATGCACAATAATTGTTAAATTATTGCAAAGATTAAATGATTTGATGATGGGAGATGTGAGAGTCCCTGTTCTGGAGGGTGAGGGGGCACCACCTGAAGGTATAAGCTTATTATACGGAGACAAATGTAGAGCTTCATACATGTTTGTGGTTCCGCCAAAGGAGCAAGATCACTGAAAATGAAGCATTGTTTGAATTTCCACAATATGGTGCTTTTGATTTAAAATTGTTTAAAACTCATGAAAAAAGTTATATGAAATGAAGTCATCTCCTAGACTCACATAATATGAAGTGTTACACACTTAGGAGACAACAGCTCATGCTAAAGAGATGAAAAGTACCAGAATAAAGCAATTGGATTAAGAGTAGCAACGGTAGAAGAAGTGCATAGTCAAGGAAGCTAGATTGTATCCAGATATAACTACAGAAAAGACAAAAAAGAATCAGAAACAGGGAACTGATGATAGTGAAGCTGCAAAGAAAACAGACACTGATAGTGATTTAGGGGACTGTATTTTAGGTGCTTAGTTTTTCTTACGTTCACCTCCTTATGTGACTTCTCCAACGAATAGGGATGGTATTACAACCACTAGTACCAGAGTTGCTCCAGTCCCTGTTGGTCTAAGCATTATTCAGATGAAAGACCACTTCCAGCACTTCCAAATACTCCTACACCTATTGAACCAACCCCTACTGTTATTGTTTTGGTGATTAAGGCTTCAGGTGTGACTGTTCCTTCCCCAGTGTCACGAGTTGCGACAGCACAGCTATTGGCAGTACCAATTGCTACTTCGCCAATAAATATTGTTCCAACCACGGTTGTTCAAGGAGCTATGGAATGAGTGGCTCTGACAGGGTTTATCCCAACATCATAGAATTCACAGATTATTGCCTGGACAGCACCACATAAGGTTCAATCGCTGAAAGAAGTGAGAGGAATTGTCTTTATGATATCAATTGCACATGGGGAGACAGGAAAATTTCAGGATAGGATTTCTCCCCCATGGTTTAAAGAGACTTCAGAGAATAAGAGAGTGGGAGAATCAGAAGGACTAACTGCTAGTCAAGACAAGACAAGACCTTACCTTAGATGTGCTGTAATCAAAGGTAAAATCGGAAGACATTATCAGAGGATGTTTGGACGTTTCACATTTAGATCAATATCAGAAAAATGAACTGATCTATGTAAGTAAAGAAATTATGGCACATGCGGCTGCCACACATGACAAAATGACTAAATTGGCAGGAAAATATGAGGTGGATCTTTAAACAGCTAGATGATGAAGCTATTGTAACTCTGCGGTTCTCTGGGATGAGATTGCACATTGCAGAGCTGGTAAAATGCATCCACTTATTGGGCGATTTTGACATATTAAAGAGAAAATGAGTAAGAAAAGAGGTGAAGGAAAAGAAACAGTCATACGATAAAGAGGCGAAGGGAAAGCCACCACCACCACCCTCAGATAAAGATGAGGGGGCCAATTTACAGAACTAACTTAAGACAAAATCCTAAACTAACTACTTTTGGTATTCACAGAAGTTAGGATTTTGTCTTAAGTTTGACTTAAGACAAACTTAAGACAGACTTTAGACAGACTTAAGACAGACTTAAGACAAACTTAAGACAAACTTAAGACAGACTTAAGACAGACTTAAGACAGACTTAAGACAAATTTAAGACAAAATCCTAACTTAAGTCTGAAAATATCAGGTGGAGGATATGTTCATGTGCTATGTAGTAGAGGTGATCTGACAACATTTACAAAGATTTTCCAAAATTGAAGAAGAATCCTGTACGGTGGTATATACAAGTTGGCAGATATACAAAAGTTTCAAAGGTTTTATGGACAGACTTCACTACTTTGATATTGTGGGACCGAGTGATTTGTGTGTCAAATGTAATTCCATCTGACATGTTTGGGAACTGGGACTGAACCACCTCCTGTCGTCAGTCCCAACCCAGCGCATCCTTATTCTTTACAATGGGAGCATGCATTCTGACCGAAATGCATGTTCTCATTGTAAAGAGCTGAGGTGCAGTTCATACCGCAGTTTATCCCTGCACCCCATGGCAGGCCCCTAAAGGTGAATTCCCACAGCCTTTATGTGCCGGAAAAGCCGGCACAGAAAGTCTGTTGGAATCTGCCATTGTAATCTCTCGGGCGGAATGAGCGGCCCAAGGGATTCCTGGAGGCTTTCCGAATGGCAGACGGGCTCTCTGAGCCCGTCGGAGGCCATTCGTAAATCCGGTTTGGTTCCTTTCCGACTGACCCCATCAAAATGGGTCGTTCGTAAAGGAATCCAAGCAGCCGATTACGATGCCGTAGGAATGGATCAGACCGAGGGTTGGAGCTGTTTCCTACGGCATCGTAATCAGGCCCTAAGGGATGCATGTATTTGTGCACCTTCACCTGTGGTAATGAATAAATACGAATAGGTGATTACCTTTTTAAAAGGAAAACTGCCAAAAAGGATATTGATTGGTTAAAAATCCATAGAACTACTCAGGAAGCTAAAGAATCAGTGCATACTTATTATAATCAATTAGTTCAGGTGTATAAACTACACAGTGGACAAGAATAAACAGAAAAGGGAGATATGGGGAGATTTGTGTCACAGTTCGTTCTTGGGGTGTGACTAGAGACCAGTATGCACATACAACAGAATGTGATTTATTCAGACAAAACCTTTAGATGAGATCCTGAAGTATGCAAAATAGTGATGGGCAGGAAATGAAGAAAAAGAAACTTAAGGAGAAGTTTATTCTTGCACGGACAAAGCTGGCTTAAAAGGGGTTTCAGAACCAATTGCATGGTGGAAATGTTGGTGAAATACAATGTGTTGGGTTCCTCGCTGGAGATTAAATCATACAAGGTAGAATTGGTGATTCACAGGGTAGACGTCAGAGTGTTTCAGTTGATCCGAATTCTGGAATAGGCATTGCAACTCTTTGTTATTATTGTGTCATGCTTAGGCATCGGAAGAGATAATTAGACAGAACCCAAATGGAGTGGCCAGGGTCAAATGCAAGGGGTAAATCAAGCACAGATGCAAAATGTTTCTGTTCAAGTACCTGCCCAAAGGACACAAATGCCAATACAATCTTAAAGTCCTATGATGCAAGTTCCTCAAGCCCTGATGGCTCCACACAATAGGGAAAACATCAAATTTAATATGATGCAGTAGCTGAGAGGCAATTTAAATACAGACCAAAATCAGAACCCATTTTAACACTTTACCATGTTGAAATAGGAGAGTTTCAATTCCTAACGACAGCCTTAGAGGTAGAACAGAGTAGACCCTTTGCAGAAGGAGAAGTTAATGGCCACCAAGTATAATTACTTATTGACACAGTAGCCAGCCATTCCACTGTTAGAACAATGCAAATCTCAGACCTACCATCTTGGGAAAGAAGATCCAAGTTGTAGGTGTCAGAAATAAGCAAATTTCAAATCCTGTTTCAAAGAAACTGCCATTTAAAATAAGTTTATTAGAGGAAGACCATGAGTTTGTGATATGTGGTTCAAGTCCTGTAAATCTGTTAGGAAGGGATCTATTGTGCAAATTGAAATGTACCATTTATTGCACACCTGAATTTTAAATGCATGATGAAGTTGTCAAATTTTATCAGCCCAACAAGAAATATTTGTAGGGTTATACCTGTGAGAAAGGTGGAGAATTCACCTTCCAATTTGAAAGAGACAGTGAAAGAAGAAGTATGGGATTTTTCATGGACTGAAATCACATTCATTAAAGGTGTAGAACCAGTCTGAATTACAATCAAATCAAAGGCAGTGTTCTGAAGAACACTGCCATATACACTAACACTAGAGACAGTAGCTAGTATAATGCCAGCGATTGAAAACATGCTAAAACATGGAATCATTCACAATTGCATGGATAAGGACACTGTGCCTCACTGTCTCAAAAAGTAACATTGATGGCAAATATTTATACCATTCGATGTGCACGGAGCAACTACTTAATAAGAAGAATTTATTCTAAAAAAGGGAGCTGAAGGAGATTCTTGGAAGCCCTTCAAATTCACCCATTACTGGATCACAGAAACCCAATGGGAAATACTGCATTGTACAGGACCTTTGAAAGATTAACATTATTATTGTTCCATTTTGTACCCTGGTACCGAATCCAGCAATGATATTGTTCCATATTCCATGCACTGTAAAATGGTTTACCATTGTGGATCTTTGTCAGTCTTTCTTTTCTATTCCATTCCATGAGGACAGCCAATATCTACTCTCATTTGTGTTTCTAGTCAAAGTTTTGGCATGGTGGCAAGTTCCACAAGGGAATACAGAAAGTCCCTCAATCTTTAATAAGATCTCAAAAAAGAATCTTGAGGGTATGCAGAAGTCTTATAATTCAATTCTTGTCAAGTACGCAGGAAGCTTATAAACAGTACACAATTGCTCTTTTAAATCACCTACCTGAGAATGGGCATAAGTTGTCCGTAAGCAACTTGCAATATTTTCAAAAAGAAGTCCTATATTTAGAACATCTCCTTGTCACAGGAATCAATAGAGATGATTTTGAAAATGAACCCACCCAGAACCCCGCGAGAGGTCAGAATATTCTTAAGAATGGTTGGCTACTACAGACAGTGGATACCCAACTTTTCCTTAGTGGCCAAGCATTTAATGAAGCTGACGCCCAAAGATGTGCCTGATGCACTTCCATTGGACAATGATTGCTGGAAAGCATTCATTGAGCTCAGAGAAAGTATCTATCATGCCCAGTACTAGGAATGCTAGTCTACAGTAAGGTGTTCACATTGTTTTGTAGTGAGAGAGAGGGCTGCTCTCTCTTAGTGCTTATTCAGATGCATGGAGAATCTCAAAGACCTGTGGCATATTTTTCAACTACACTTAGTCCTGTTTGCCGCAGGACTGCTTTGATGTCTTAAAGAAGTTGCAGCAGTTGGGGTCAGTACTTTTCACACTAAAATCTCAACAGCAGGTAATTGTTGTTCATACTTTGTAAGTCTGTTGATTGTCAAAGACTGTGTTTTGGTATGGGTGCGAACCATCTCAGCCAAGTGGGGGACCATGACTTTAATGGATGTCCCACCACTTTGCTTTCCCCTGTTGGCAGGATGCAGTGTATGTGAAAGGTACGACATGCCCTGGTGTGTGGCATGTCCTGATAGTGAATTACTGCCAATTTCGTTTTTCACTATTGCAAGGCTACCTGTTCCCATAGGACAGAATGGGGAGTTTGTTTATAACATCTTATAAACATAACCGGCCCTGGGAACAGGGTAGAGAAATAAAGTTTAGTATGCCTGAACTCAGAATCTAAAGATGCATATTTTAGTAAAGGTGATATTTACATTCTGTGTTTGAAAATATCACTTTTAGAAAGTAGGTCGTTTCTTGCTTAGCCATCCTGTGTGCCTCTGCTAGGATGTGAATTGACTTTCTGGCTTTGAAATGACAGGGGCTGGGGAGGAGCAATGGCTCCAGAGAGTCTAGATGGGTCAGGGATGGTCTGAATAGACCTGGGCTACATTCAGAGTAGTTGGAGGAGTTGTCACCAGCACCTGAATAGGCCCGGTCTGCCTTGGACAATTCTGTCTCCGCCTCCTGCTGGGAAGCTGGGCCAGAAACGACCAAACTGGTTTGGACTAAGCACAGACACTCTCTCCCTGTGAGGACCCAGGAATTCGGAGTATAAATATTGGGGCCCAGACCCCAGAACTTTAGAACTCTTCTAAACCGAGGAGATTGCCAAGAAGAAGAGCTGGAGAAGCTGTGAGGAGGAACTTCCACTTTGCTAAGTGCTTTGCTGTGTTGGCCTGCAGTGGTTGCTTATGCCTTGGGCAGTAAAAGGACTGGACTGAACTTTCTGCAACTTATTTCTTTCCGGAACCGACGCCTGTGGAGGCTGTGCTTTCGGAAGCTCAACGAGAGGTCGCCGATGCCCTTCATTTCTAAAAGTACTGTTCTGCGGTTCTCCCCGACAATGTAGTTGGCCTGTGATGCCGCAGTCAGCCAGAACTGTTTGGATTTGTTTGTTCACGACGCCGTGATAGCCCCAGATGGAGCTATCAACTTCAAGGAACTTTATTTCAAGGTTATTTTGATAACTGATTATTTCTAAGTACTGTATAGTGGATTTTTTTATCATTTTTGGTCTTGTCTTAAGTATATAAAAATATTGGATATTTTTCTAAACTGGTGTGGTGTCCTTTTGTAGTGCTTACATTGAATTACTGTTGGTTATGTGCAAATGCTTTACACACTGCCTCTAAGACAAGCCTGACTTCTTGTGCCAAGCTACCAAGGGGGTGAGCAGGGGTTATTTTAGGAGTGGAACTCCCTTATCCTGACTAGAAGGAAGGGTCCCTACTTGGACAAGGTGCACATCATTGCCAACTAGAGACCCCCATTTCTAACAAGATGTATAACATGTCAACAGATGAATATGGGAAGGAGGACATCCATAATCATGAGTCACGTAGGAAGATCAGGTAGACCGTTTAATAGGATGCAGTTACACTTTATTGAGATCCCTGTTTGTGACGGGCTGAGGAATTTGCTAGGTATAGTGTGCATTTTCTCTTGATAGGTGGAAGCCCACCCAACATGGAAAAATGACAGTCTCACTGTAGCTAAGCTTTTGTTACGAGAACTCATACCACGGTTTAACTTTCCGGTTTCTCTGGAGTGAGACCGAGGGTCCCACTTCAATAATGAGGCCCTTTGAATGCTGTGTGTGGCCCTTCAAGTGGAACTGAGATTACACTGTAGTTTTCATCCCAAGGCTTTGGGGATAGTGGAGCAAGTAAAAAGAACTTTGAAGTCACGATTTGCCATGGTTTGTGCATCCATTTTATTGAAGTGGCTGATGCTTTACCATTGATTTTGATGACCTTTTGTAGCACCCTGAAAGGAGAACAGGATTGTACCTCCCAAACTCCTCATGGGTCCTTGCTAGGAGACTGCCTGCTGTACCCATAAATGCGCTTGTGATCACCACAGAGGACATGATACTCAATTTTTCTGCAAAGGATTAGCTGATGTGGTGTGGTCTGTTTCTTAGCAAGTTAGAGTTCTCACTGCCAATCCACTTCAGGAGCAGTGCCCTCAACTGGCTTTTGGTGAAGAAACATGTGCGAAACATGTCTTTTTTGGTGAAGAAACATGTTAAGAATTACTGCCTCAAGCTAAAGTAGAAAGGCCACTACCAAATTGTCCTAATCACAAACACTCTTGTCAAATGTGCCGGGTTTCCTAATTGGGTGCATGCTTCACACACCCAAGGAGTAATGTGCCCACATGAAGAAGTACTTTGAACCAAATCCGAGATCTTCAGTACCTGCATATCCAGAAGGATCAGAGGAAGGCGAAGTATCACAGAATTCTACACCTGTGCCACTTCCTGAAACCTCCCAGAATTGTGTAGAACTCCTCACTGAAGAGGAATAATAGAGAACGGAAGAGAAAGATTCTACCAAAACACCACAATAGCAATCCAATTATCCAGATAATGAAACCAGTGTGAGGAGAGAAAGACCCTATGGATATATGAATGGACCAATGGTAAGAGGCAATTGAGATCAAGTGTGTCATTTGGATGAATATCACAAACCATTGTTGAAGAAACAGAATCTAGTGGTGAAAGCGTGACAGAAGAAGACCAACAGCTGCCAAGGAGATCCAAAAGATAAGAATGCCTTGTTGAAAGTATTCTATACTTGAATGTACACAGTACATGGAGAATCTGCAGATTACACTGTCAAATAATCCTAATGAACTGAGAGAAGAGTCATTGGAACCTCTATGATATGCTACACTGAGAAAGAAACAGCATTGATTAAATAAAGATTTCTGAAAACAAATGTTTTACCTAGTGAATAGAAATACTGAATTAATTGTGAAAACACCGCAATTTTCTGTTTTTAAACTGACAAAATAGATACTAAAATAACAGGATCTGACCATGAACAATTAATAAAAACAAATTAAAAGAATTAAGGAGATTTCCCTAGGGCCTGGGTTGCAGTAGAAGAGTAGAGATAACACATTAGAAGAAAATGGAGTAGGGTTAGGTATGTCTCACAAAAACTTCTGTATATAAACCAAGTGAAATTACTGCAAGAAATAAATCAAGAATTGTGCACGTGTGCACAAGTAGAAGTCAACACAGAATATAAATTCACCAGCTGCCATCATTCTGCTTCAAGTCTGACTGTAGACACACATGTGCATGGCTACCAATTTTAAGTGTTGAATATTAGTTCTTGTCACACTATTAGTTATTCTATTCACTATAATACTCCTGTTAGTTGGCATGAATTTTGCACCACAATTAAAAACTTCTTAGCAATCGTAAAGGAAAGTTTCAGTTCTATTACGGACATGGAGGCGAGGGTTATGCCATCGCTTTCTTCAATTTTTTTCACAGCAGCCTTATTTATAAGAATATAACTGCATTTTCCATCATACATAGGGAAATAAGCAGAAAAAAACAACAGTAACCTAATAGTTCAATCAGGGCTCAGTATGACCCTTTTCAGCCTCCATCTGCCTGAACTTGTACTTTTTCTTCTATCGACCAAAGCGGACGATAGAGCACCTCATTCCTATTTGGATGACTCCAATCTTGCAAAATCCATAGAACGAGAATTCAAACCAGAACCTCACGTGAATCAACTAGTATTGTAATGCACATTAACACGGAGCATATGAATGTACCAAACCTTGCAATGCATTTTCAGTTTAGAACACAATCACATTATCGGAACGAAAAACACGTTACTTACACCCATAATGAAAATTCCAATAAAATGGGTGGGTAATTGTCACAGAGTATACCGGGTGGGTTAATCCTCTCCTCTGTGTCCTTAATATAATTGAAACTTTCCTTTACAATTGTTAGGATATTTTGTCATTCTATATCAGGACGCAGAGGCGAGGATTATGCCAGTTTAAAGCTTGCCTGCCACCAAAGATGCAATGGAGGAAAGTGGTTTGAAGCAAAACCTCTTGAAGGTTGAATCCAAAGACCAGTCTGCAACATTCATAATACCCTCCAAGAGAACCCCTAGGGCAAATTCTTTTGACACCATAGCCCCTTTGGTTAAATGAACTCCAAACACCTTTGTGCCAATATCCGCCTCTTGCATGGCCCACCATACCCATTGTGAAAAGGTGGGAGAGGAGACAGCTTTATGAGACTTACAAGTGCCAATGACCAACTTTCGCTTTCCATGGGCCCAACGTTTTTCAGTCATTGATTCATACTATTTGATGCAGCAAACAGTGCACTGCTTGGGGGAATCCAGGAAAGCCAAAAATTATATGTCTAGAATTGCACCTTATCCTCATGGACACATGGATGGAAACCCCTTCAGATGTAAACGCGTGGCTGATGATGTCCAGAGCCCGGACCTCTGACTCCCGGACATCTGAGACCTGGTGTCAAGAGATCAAACACAGCATTGTAGCCAAATTTGCAGACAACTGCCCCCTTGAAAGATACTTGTTTTGAGGCCAGGAGGGGAAGAGATTCAATACCTTTTTGATGTCCCAAAGCACAGATTTTCTTGGTTCTGGAGGAAGAGACAGTCAGATACCCCTGAGAAGCTTGGGGACCAGAGGGTGCTCATGAACTGGACAACCCCCAATGTGTGCATGTCCCTTGGGAATCGTGAATCTAAAGGTGCTGACCGACCTGTAGACCAACCCTTCCACTGCCAACGTGGGCAGAAAGTTCAAGATGTGGACATCATCTGTCCTCACAGGATCCAAACCCCGGATGACACAAACACAACCATCAAGACCAGGCCGATCGGTATCTTTTAACCATATTCTCCGCCTAGGCCTGGGAGAGGAGGACCTTGAAAGTATAGCTCAAAAGTCCTGGGACTTGCCAACGTGACCTGTAATCCTCCAACCATAAGTGGGAAGTACTTGTTGAATACCAATGGGTGAGGGTCCCCTGAAAGACCCCTGATGAGAAATCGTTCTTGGGGTAAATAGATTGGAAAAACCCAAGAATGTTCTAGAAGAACTGGAAACTAGACTTGTGACTTACAAATTGGGGTCACTACCACCATGTCTACCCACTGTCAGTGGGTCTACACTGTGACTCCCATGGTCATCGTTAATGGAAGGAGGGCATAGGCCATCTCCCTGGACCTGTCTAGGAGAAAGGCATCTGTCACTATTGCGTCGGGATCCGGTCTTCAACTGAAGTACAGTGAAGTTGATGGTCCACTCGGGATGTGAAAAGATTGATCAAGAAAGGGCTCTACCAGCTCAATAGGGCCTGAAACACCTATTCCAGCAGTTTCCTCAAACGTGTGTCTTTGAGATGACAAGACTACAAATCTGCCATTTAGTTGGCAGATCCCGGAAGGTGTTCTTCCTTCACTGACACATGATGGTCTTGGCAATACTCCCAGAAACTCTTTGCATGATCAGACTGCGCTCTTGCGCACATAGCCCCGAAATGGTTGATGTAGCGTACTACAGCTACAGTAACCATCTTCAGAAGGACATAAAATTATTCCCGTTTTCTCATCCAACACCTCACCGCAAGAAGCCTGCCATCAGTTACAGACAATTGATGTGCAGGGCTTGCTCAGGGGGGGACCATCTGCCCCCGGTAGTAAACTCCCCACAACATGCTCCCCAGCCTGAACCGCTGACATCTGACTCTATTGCAATGTCTGTCTGAGAGCCGAAAATAGCTTGCCATTCCAGGTTTCCATATGCATGACCCACCATCTCAATTAATCCTTGGCCTACTCTGAGAGGGAGGCATGTTGGGAATATATGAAGCCACAGCATAGGTGTGATGCTTTCAGGTGTTACAGCCTGGAAATGAAGGAGGCCTGGAAAAATGGCCTCCATGAAGGAGGACAGAATTGAATTTTGGCCATCTTTTATGAAAGGATACTCAATGTTGCTGCTACCAAGTTGATCACAAACTCCAAGAAGATCAGAGACTGGAATGGGATCAGGGCCGTCTATTTGCAGTTGATTATAAACCCGAGAGACTGAAGGAGTTCCGCTGTGCTCTGCGGGTGCTTGTTCAGAGTTTGAGGACACTGGTCCATGATGAGCATATCATCCAAGTAGGATCCAAGAGCATATCATTGAGCACCTTGGCGAAACACCATGGAGTGGATGGAAGACCGAAAGGTAGGGATGTGAATTTGAAGGTCTGGGGCCCCATTGGAACTGTAGAAACTGATGATGTAGCAGGAACACCAGCATTGTTAGATATGCATCCTTCATATCCAGGCGCACCAGCCAAACATGGAGTTGGAGGAGGTTTCAGAGGAGGTGGATGCCCTCCATCTTAAAGTATGAAGAACAAAAGTGAATGCCAATGCTGATCACCAATTTGCAAAATAAATAGATCACGGAAGAACTTTGAAACAACCGCGTCTGCACTAATTTATTTATTCAAGCAACATCTTTTTTGTTCAATTGAATCTTATATGAAAACATTTTTTTTAGCACACATACAATAAAACACCACGTTTAATTATTACAAAAATAATGTACCACACAATTGACAACAATGACTGAACTGCCAATTTGGCAGATATCCCAATTCACAAAAACATTCATACACCACTCCTCATTCATCAAAGACACACTCATTCATACATTCTGCCTTTGGTTACCAGTAACATAAATTTGAATGAACCAAAGGTCTACCCAAACACGGCAAAGAGTTAACCAATTACATTTTGATGTGCATATATCCTATTGTTGGACAATCGTTTTACAAATAAGCAAAATACTTTTTATAATGCACCAAAGAAACCACTTAAACCAAAGTTTGGTATTAAAACAGAAGAAGGTCTACGCGTTTCGAACCCCCAATTTGTTTAACCGAAGGGGTTCTCTTCAGGACCAAGACACGAAATGGTAGCGCATTTGTGGGTGCCCTTTCTGTATTCTCGAGTAGGAACAATATAGTGATGAATGCTCCCGTGGTGAAAAATGAGGCTACTGCCTCTGTAGATCTATTTTCATTTCACGTAATTAAATAGGAGCTCAACGCTCCGAGCTTACGAGTGCTTAAACACTGACCCTGCAGATCAAATGGTCCCTCGGCTATCTGAAAAATCTTTACGGGAACCAACGGGTCTAATTCGTAGAGGAGAACACGTTTCTTCCGACAATGTGTGAATCAATCGCATATGAAAGGCTCACCAAAGAGTCTGCCGTGCACAACATGTCCTGCCACAGAGGTCACTAAATCTCCCAACTTAGAATTGCACCTTTCTCTAGCTATGGCGCAGTTCTTATTTCCCAAGAATATCACCACCCACTGGGACCACCCAGAAAGTACTTCAGGGGAGATAAGGGCGCCACATGTTTTGGCACCTTTGCCATATCAAGGATTTTTGTTAATGCCCTGTCCAGTCTAACAACTTATGTTGACATGACTGCCAGGAGTGGTCAATGCCCTTCTTAGGCTCTCTCACATACTTGGCCAAGAATGTGAACATTTTGGAGTCGATCTCAGGCATAGCCATGACTTTGCGCTCCAGGAATGTTCTGGGTCATTCTGGCTGTAGGCAATTGTGTATCTTTTGAGTCAGAGGCTTATGAAGCCTCCTGACCATATATGTAGCAACCTTCTTGTTCAGAGCCCACTAAAACTGATTGGGGGTACCAGAGCGCCTTGCACCATTACAGTGTCTCCAAAAGAGTCAGCCCCCAAAGGCATGCTCTGTGGTCACCGGGATCTCTCCTGATCAGAGTCACCATCTAATTCCATTGTGGAGCCATCATAGCCTAGGGAAGGGAAAAGCGGGGGGCAGGTACTCTGTGGGCTCAGGGTTTAGGGGCAACATCTGGCTCAAGAATGTCCTCTGCAGTCTGTCAAAAAGGCATCTAGATCAACCCCCAGGGGCCTGCAGGCATCTGCACGCGTTCTCAGAGTTCATGAACAGCCAGGAGGTAGGTGGCCTGAAGGCTCAGGTAAGTCTTCCCTCGAAGGGGGGGGGTTGGAAGCACTTCTGTGCATAATCAAGTAATTTCTTTTCTTAAAGGCACTACTGCATCTCAGACTGCCCTGTAAATTGTGATGTACACTGCCTCACAAAACTCATCTTACATTGGTAAGTAGGCTTCGTCAGTGCAGGGGTCCTCATATTGCTCAATTGTGCCCAGATAGTAAAGGTAAGTAGCTCCCAGGGAAGGCGCAGATATAAAGGGCAATATAGGTTGGGGGAACCAAACCAAATGGGGGTAGTAAAACTACTTTTGCAGGGAGGCAGTAGCCTAAAGGGCACCGAGCGTCCTTGTATTCAAAATGGCTTGTAATCACAGCTTGGGTTGTGTCCCAATCAATAGGAAGTGCAGTCATGTACAATTGCAGACCCCAAGGTGGATTCAAGTTGCTGCTGTGTTTTCAAGAAAAATACAGACCCGGGGGTGTTAATTCTGCCACACACACAATCGGGCAATGCTCGGCTCTGTCAGTGTCTTTTGCCGAAAGCAGTGTTCGATCCCGTCTGAGGGAATGGAGTGTCCATGTAGCATGTGACATGATTGTGCACCCTCTAGCGGTCAGAGAACTGCTGGGCTTCAGCCCCCGGGGTTCTGCAGAGCCAATAATGATGTGAGAAAAGCATCCGCAAAGGAGCATCAGAGCATTACCATGGCCGCTGCGGACAAATACACAGCAATCCTACATACAAGGAACATTAATCATGGCATTAAAGAGCATCATTTGACAAACAAAAACCAAAGGGTACCAAGTTCAGGCGAACGTAGGCTGAAAAGGGTCATGCTGAACCCTGACTGGATTATTATGTTACTGCTGGTTTTCTACTTATTTCCCTATTCATGAAGGGAAATGTAGTTATACTGTTATAAATACAGGCGTTGTAAATGAAATTGAAGAATACGATGGCATAAACCTCGCCTCCGGGTCCTGACAAAGAATTAGAAACACTTAAATCTACATTGCACCTCCAATGCCTACACAACAATAGATAAGACAAGTCTAAAGGCTTTATATATAGATTATTCAAAGGAATAGTTTTCAACCAATGTTTATTCTAGACTAGTTAAAGAATATGCACATGCTTTAGATGCTAAGGATTGTTATGTTTGTGCACATTTACCTTCTTTAGCTGTGGAGGAGGTGACATACCACCATATTCCATTGTCACATGTAATACATGTAGCTGTTTGCTTAGTTCATTTTATAGACAAAAACTGTTTGTATATTATTTTCCAATTATGGCATGATCCTCTCAAAAGTCCTTCTTCAGAAAAGAATGAATCCTCATTCACAAGAATGTGGAACGTGCATGGTATTTCCGTAGACCACCCACAGTCATAGACATTGCTAAGGCATATGAGAAGAACCTAACCTGCTTAATGAGACCATTTGAAAAAACATTCATATTAACATTAGAGGAAAGAGCTCACATTTTCTGTAGTAAAAATAAAGAAGAAGATGTTTGAAGAAATGTTTGGAAAAAAAGAAGAAGATGAATATAAAAAGAAAATGGTTTATCCAAAATTGAAATTAGATGGAAAACAAAAAAGGGAATTTATTTCTTTGCAAAAGATGAAACCAGGCTAGAAAAAGACATAGTGGGATAAGTAAATGTGAACACACTTTTTAAGTTTTGGGAGGACCCGTCCAAATATTGACAGGGGAGAAGGAAGTTATTCCTGGAGTTTATTTTGTTTGTGGCTTCTTTTCAGTTGGCCTCCAATTGGGAACATGTATGTTATCTAGCTTAGCTATTTCCTAAGATGCATCATGTAAATAGTAAAGATACTCCAACATTGATATCACCAAACAGACACCCAGGCAGTACAAATTAGTGGGAAATATTTTTGGAGCAATAATACTACCTGTGGTACTAATCTTAAATGATGACAACATTTGAAAGCTATCAACAGTAGTAAATAAGCTGACTACAAGTAATTATCGTGCTTTTCTAGCAGTCAACATACAATTAGTGTCTATTAGCTCAATGAATTTGCAAGGTCGATTATCTCTAGATAAATTATTAGCAGAGATAGGCGGAGTTTGCAAGATGTTGAAAGCTCAACATTGTTGCTCACACATTTCAGATAAGAGTAGAATGATAGAATGATATCCAAAGAACATTTCTGATCTGAAATTGGAATCAGAACCCTTAGAGACCACAAGTATTTTGTGAAGCTTAGGTAAATGAGCTTCAACTATTGGCAGTTGGTTTACAACACATGGGTGAGGACTTTTCACAGTCATGTTAAGGCCTGTACTAATAGCTGGAATTAGAAATTGGGTTTCTTGTTGGCAGAAGTGTGCACCCTGTCCAAGCAGGAGCCACAATCCTAGCAAGGGTAAGTCAGTAACACTTTAAATGAACCTGTGCTCACCCTCTGGTAGCTTGGCACAGAACAGTCAGGTTTCATTTAGCAGGCAATGTGTAAAGTATTTGTGCAACACGCCAAACAGTAACACAGTGAAACACCCCAAAAAGACCCCACACCAATTTTTTCTATGAGTAAAACAAGACCAGACCAGAACGACAAAAAAACAATATGGAGAAGTCAAGATATGCATTCGAATACAGACACCAGCCTTTGCCTGCTGAATGCCTTGGATGAGTCAATTTCAAAGGCGATGCGTGGAGCAAAGGAAGTGATGCATCACTGTCGATCATGCAGATGTAGGTGATGCACCAGTTCCGAGCAAAGTTGAAGATGCATCAAGAGTCAAGATGCGATAAATACAGGGGCAATGCATTGTCGAACGGCTTGGCTGTAGGCGATGTGAGCAGCATAAAGCTATGCATTGGCGCTTAGCCACACAAATTCAGAGATGCGCTGAAAACAGGGGATGCATCACAGAGTCAGTGGTGCAGTGACCCCAGTTCATACAGCAGCCGCAATGCATCGGTGTTGAAAGAAATGAGCAGGTTCAAAACGATGCAACATCATCAATGCATGGATTTTCAAAAGTTGCAGCAATTGGTACTCACTTCCAAGGGCCCAGGACAGGATTGACACTACTTGGCAGAGCAGGACTCACAGCAAACAGAGTCCAGGTGCTTTAAAATGTCTTTGGGGTGTAAAAGGCTATGTGGCGCTACAAACAATATCACACAGTATCAAAATTGTAAGAACCAAGGTCAACAGTGGTGCCCACTACAATGGGAACAACACCCAAGATCCCAAATATGCTCAATCTAAGATTGATAGAAACAATTAAATGAAATTGATGCACACGCTACGAGAAGAGTAAATATTTAAATAAATCAAATCCAGCAAAAACTTCAGTTCTTCTTTCTTTATTTGCGAGATTCTTCCACTCCCCAACGTGTTTTGTCGTTTGAAAGGGATTAACCCATACGACTTCCTCAGGGCTGGAAGTAACACAAATAACACAATGTATAGAATATAGAATAGTGGCGGTAAATAATATCAAACAAAGAATAGATCCCACAGTTTTTTTGGACTCAAACAAAAGGGATGACCGGTGCAGTTACAGACAAATGTGAAATAAAAGCTGTTTGTGTGAAACTAAAGACATCAGTATGGAACATTAATAATCCAAACCTTAAAATATAATAATTGTTTTAAAGAACACAATTAGATAGTGGTGACAGCACAAGATGTATAACACTGTATAATCTACTCACCAACCCATGTGAGTCTCATGCTACATATAACTCGAATAAAAATATCTGTACCTTAATTTTTTTGAAGAACTGCAAACCTATAATGGTACAAATAACCCTTGGTTGAAAAGGGAGGTGCTTCCTTGTGAATTTAGGGCAGCGTGTACAGACAAGGATGACGAGGATGATTAATCTTCAAATATAAAAATTCATCCTCATCTAGGAAATGATTATCATGCCAGTGTTTAAGTAACCCATTAATCTTAGTTATAAGAGAGAACATAGGGTTGTGTGGAATCTTCTGGTAGCATTGTTCATTATTTAATTGTGAATAGATCTCTTGTTCATAATCTATTTTGTTCATAACCACCAGATTGCCCCCTTTGTCTGCTTTCCTTATGATTAAATCAGGATCATCAGCTAAAGATCTAAGTGCTTGTCTTTCTTGCCCCGTTAAGTTATCATGATGATACCCACACGAAGATATGGTATTCTTAGCAATTTTATCCAAATCATTGATAACCAAAGTATGGAAAATCTCAATATTATTTCCACTGATAAGATTCGGAGACCACCTGGATTTTTCTTTTAAACCACTAGATATTGAAAGATCAGATCTAATATCTAAATCTGCAAGAACCTTGCCTATCGTGATCGGATCATCCTCCATTTCAGTGATAGAAAGTGGCATCATAGTATCCTGTATATCCTTTATTGTAGTTACATCAGACAATGGGTTACCTATTTGTTATGTAATTTCTTTATTAGGTAAGGGATTCATAGTAAAGTATTTTTTCAGTTTAAGATGTCTTACAAATTTGAATACATCAATTTTAATGTCACACAGATCGCCTTTATAAGACGGACAAAATCCCATACATTTCTTCAGTAACATAGTCATGTCCTTAGTGAGTGTACGATCGGATAAATTAATTACTTCAACTTCTCCCCCTACTACTGTTTCTGGTCTTTCTTGTCCCAAGATCGTGTTTTCATCCCTGCTCTGTCTCCTTCTCCTGCCGCCCCTGTTGCCCCTTCCTTGTCTTCTGAGGATGATGGGATTCAAGGAACAAAGGGATGATGCATCATCAACGATCCGTAGGATGAAGGCGAACCATGGAGAAGATGCACGATGCAGTCAGCGACGAAATGCAGTCCATTCTTGCAGCAGTGGTGATGTGTTGTCGCTAATGGAGATGCAATGGTTCTGAACCATGCAGCCAGCTTGATACATGGAGTTCTACTGGGGCAGCATTTTATACCCACTTCTAAGGGCCAGGGACTGTTTTTGCACAACTTGGCAGGGCAAGGCTCTCAGGGGCAGATTTACAAGCCCCCTGTGCCACCAATACGTCACTTTTTGTGACGTACTGGTGGCGCATGTTACTGCTCCATATTTACAAGGACAGGAAAAGCAACTCTGAGTGGTTTTTCCTGTCCTTGTAAATATGACCCCTTTACATGCAGCACTTTGCGTGAAAGGGTTTTTCCATAGGTGCTGCTGTGGGTGTTCCCACGTAACACCCATGGAACAAGACACATTTTCAGATTTACAAGGAATCGTAAATCTGGAAATGTGTCTGAATGCTGTAGCGCGGCGCAACGAGGAGAAATGTTTTCATTTCTCCTTGTTTTTTCCTCTTTCAATGAGTGCTGCATTCTACAGCACGCATTGAAAGAGGAAAATGCCTGAAGTGATTGTTTTTGTGCAGGAAGGTGCCCCATGATGCAGGCAACCTTGCACCAAGGCTGCATGGCTGCAGTTTGTACACCAGTGCAGGGTAGAGCACAGGAATGCAACATACTATTGTAAATATGTTGCATTCCTGTGCTTTGGAAGTGCTGCAGTGTGGCGCAGCCAAAGGGCTTGTGTTGCAGAGCTGCAGCACTTCCTTGTAAATTTGCCTCTCAGTTGGAAGAGTCCAGGTGCTGTAGCAGGGTGAGTTAGATGTCTTTTATATCCCTGAGACTTCAATCAAGAGGCAAGCCAGCAAGCCCTTGGAGTCAATTTGGTTCTGAGTTAGAGAGATGCAGGTTCAGTCCTAATCACTCCCAGGTGAGGAATTCAGCAGGTCAGCATACTAAAGCTGGAGTCGATGTCAAGCTGAGTCATAGTCCTTGTAGCAACAATGCATTCCTTCTATCTGGCAGAATACCCACACGTCCCGAAGTGTACTAAGTTGGTGGTGTCAGAGGTCCAGTGATTGGAGCCACTTGGCAGAGCAGGACTCACAGCATATAGAGTCCAGGTGCTTGTTGCAGAATGAAGAAAGAAGTCTTTGGTGTTCCTGTTATTTCAGAAAACAGGATGCAAGCCAACAAGACCTTTGGGGTACTTTGGTTCTGGGATGTAGAGATTCAGGTCCAGTCCTTCTCACTCCCAGGCAAGAGCCAGCAGACCATCACTGCAAAGCAGTTTATCAAAGTGGCAGTCCCACCAGCAGAACAACAGTCCATCTTTCTGGTTGAATGTCCTTAGTTTCAGAAGTGTTCTGATTTGGTGGTATCAGAGGTCCAGTACTTATACCCAGTTGTGCATCTGAAGTGGGGGAGACTTCAAAGAGAGGCCTTTGAAGTGCACAGAGTCCCTACCCTTCCTGACCTGGCTTTCAGGTCAATACAATGGAGTATGCAGCCCTTTGTGTGGGGATTGGACACAGTCTTTTCAGGTTTAAGTGTCAGCTCTTCCCCCCATCCTGCCCAGGATGACCCATCATGATGTGGATGGTCAATCAGCCACACCTATGTTTCCTTTGTGTGTGGATCTCTAGAGGGAATGCACAAAGCCCAGTTGTCACCCACCCCAGACGTGTATACAGAGACAGGCTGAAGTCACCAAATGGCCTATAGAAGAAAATGCCAACTTTCTATCAGTGACATTTTCAGAATTACAATTTAAACTCCGACTTCACCATCAGTTGTGATTTTAAATTGTGATTCCAGACTCCAGAGACATCAAACTTGGGGGGTCAATTCTCTTCCCAATTGGAAAATGCACTTATAAAATTTAATACGGTATTCCCAAAGTTATCCTATGGGAGAGATAACCCTTGCAGTAGTGAAAAACTAATTTAAGAATATTCCGTTACCAGGACATGTCCTACCTTTTATATACATTACACCCTGCCCTTGGGCAGTCCAGGGTCTACCCTAGGGGTGACATATGTATTAAAAATTAAGGATTGGGCATGGAAAGAAAGTAAACTTGGTGGGTTGACATGGAAGTTTAAAACTGCCCTCACAGACTCTGCAATGGCAGGCCTGATATATTTACAGGGCTACTTAAGGGGAAGCACAATCAGTACTGCAGGCCCACTGTATTTAACTTACAGCCACTAGGCACAAGTACTGCACTTTACTAGGTGGTAAGGTGCCCAGAATCCTAAACCCAACAAAATCAAATTCAACACTAAGGGGAGGATTAAGGCAAAACAGTACCCTATGGGAGAGATAGGCCTAGCAGTAGTGAAAAATTAATTTAGGACTTTTTCACTACCAGGACATGTAAAACTTAAAAGTCCATGACCTTTTTTTAAATACACTGCATGCTGCCCATGGGGCTGTCGATGGCCTACCTTAGGGGTGACATATATGCATTAAAATGGAAGGTTTTGGCCTGGCAATAGGTTAAGAGGTTAATTTTGCCAGGTTGACATGGCAGTTTAGACTGCCCACACAGGCTCTGTAATGGCAGGCCTGCAACATTTATAAAGGGCTACTCAAGTGGGTAGCATAGTCAGTGCTGCACGCCCACTAGTGGTATTTAATTTACAGGCCCTAGGCACATGTAGTGCACTTTTCTAGGGACTTACAAGTAAATTAAATATGTCAATTGGGTATAAGCCAATGTTACTATGTTTTGAGCAGATAACACAAGCACTTTAGCACTGGTTAGCAGTGGTAAAGTATGCAGAGTCCTGTGGCCCGAAGATACGAACTCAGCAAAACAGGAGGTCTGAAGGCAGAAAGGTAGGGAGGAGAGCACTCCAAGGATGCCAGATTTAACAGAAATAAGTTTACTTGATTTGATGAATGAAGGAGACTATGTGAAATTACATTCTAGTTTTATTACAGCATCCCCGAGACTTTAGCATGATTGAAAATAGATTTCTCAATTTCACGTACATTGACACTGACAGTAAAGGGCTACCTACGCTTTGCCTATGGTTTATATATACTTTCTTATATAGCACACGTTCACCAAGGCATCATGACAATTAAACCCTTGGGATGGCTGCAATTGAAACAGAAAGAGAAGAGATAGTTAAAGCATGTGGGTTTTATGCTATGTTTGATTCTGAGCGAAAGGGAATCACGTAGTAAAGTGTTCAAGACTTTAGCTGAGGAAGCATCGAAAGCTCTCTCACTGAACTTTCATGTCTGAGTTTTCTGAAAATTTTAGGCAAGGGGAATAAACTGCACTATGCATAGCTATCATAGCCTTGTTATTTAATTTTTTAATTTTACTGCAAAACAAGTGTAGACGGTTCAAGATCGTGGAGATATGTACTTGATGAAATTATGAAGCACATTCAATTCAGTAAAACACAGCTTTACTCTTGTATCTTCTCTCTCCACCATAAAGCTTCATCTGACCAACAACATAAGTTCCTCCCAACATTCTAAGGCAGGCTCCCAGGAATAATAGGAAATACCAACTCACAGGCAGGGAAAGGGGTATGGAAGGAGAAAAAGGGAAATGGAAATAATGCCTGCACAACCCCAAAGACACAACAAGGTGGAAGATCCCAACCAGGAATTAAATTATAGGATCCCCCCATGACCATTCACAAGAAATAAAAAAACATAAGTACTATAGACAGCTCGAATGGATTAAACTGGATGCATAAAATAAAAAATACACCAGCACCATTAATAATTTCAATTCTTCATGTCATAGCCATTTGGGAGCAAAGCATATTCTACGATTTCAAGAGAAACAAGGTATAGGTTTCAAGTGTGACTAAGAGGAGGTAGGAACCTCCTGGTAATCTTGTTGTTAATGGGATGGACTTTCAATAGTCTGTCTATGCTCCAACGTTGGCCATTATTCATAACAGCTACGCCATGCTTGATTGCCACGATCTGCATGGGTTTGGAGAACTTGGAATCCCCATTTTCTTCCTTGGGATTCCTAACATAAACTCAGTCCCCCTCTACCCACTGCGGGGGTTTATTGCCATGCTTGAGGTCATAAAAGGACTTGTATTTGGCTTGGTGTGTGGTAATCTTGTGTCTGGTGTCCCATGAGTTGTGTACCACCCCCCAACCAATTGGGAAAGAATTTAGTGCAGAGTTTTCTTCCTCTAAGGGCAGAAAAGGGGATATGCCCGTGATTTGGTTGGGAGTGGTATGGTAAGCCCAAAGCATTTTGTGGAGGGCCTGTTCCACCAGGACCTTGTTGGCACAGGCTAACTGTATACAATCCTTAGTCATTCTATTCATTCTTTACACAAGGTCGTTAGCCATGGGGCAGTGCAGAGGAGTTCTGGGGTGGGAGATGTCCATGGTCTCAAGGTATTCCATCATGACAGAAGAGTTGAATTGTACCCCATTGTCTATGACAATAGTGGACGGACTATCTTTTGTAACATATATGCCTTTCAAAAATTGCATGAGAGAATCAGTGGTGATTTGCTTTGCCAGTCTTATAACAGTCCAATGGGACTGGTAGTTTATCAGAATGAAAGCAACACATTTCAATACGCCTTTAAAGGTTTATGGGACCAATGATTTCTAAAGCAAGTATTTCCCATGGTTTGTCCAGAATCCAGACCGGCGAAATAGGGACCTTGCGAATTGTTTTAGACTTGTCACCGTTCTCACAGATATAGCAATCTTTAACTTTGGTTTCCACCATGGAGTCTATATTGTGGAACCAGTAATGTTTCTTGAGCCTGGATTTGGTCATGCTCCTACCTAAGTGACCCTCATGTACCAGACCTATAATCCTGCAGTGCAAGAGTTCAGATGGTATAGTTTCATCTGAAAGATAACGGAAGGTCCTCCGAAACATTCTAAGGCAGGCTCCCAGGAAAAACCGGAGATACTAGCTCACAGGCAGGGAAAGGGGTAGGAAGGAGGAAAGGGAAAAGGGAAAATAATGCCCGCGTAACCCCAAAGATAACAAGGTGGAAGATCCCAAAGAGGAATGAAATCAGAACAGTACTCTTTTTCCATTCTGTGTAACTGGTCTTACCACTGCATTTTAGACTAGTTTCAGCTGGTGGAATATGGTGTTCATGGGTGAAAATTAAGTGTCACTCACATAATCTAGCCTAGATTGGACAAACAAATTTACACTTGTGAAGTGATGGTTGTCCTCGATTTCTGATGGCGCAAGTTGTAACTTTATTACGTGTCAGCAACACAACCCGCGACTTGGTTTAGCTCCTGGTTAGCTTCACTGAAGATGCCAAGGTTGTACAGCATTTCCGATGGACTAGTGCAACTTCCTATGAGGAATGGCTGGAATGATGGCATTGAAAATGGTACAGTGCTTAATATTGAGAGAACTTCGAATTTGTCACTTTTTTCCCATACATGTAGCTGCCAATGAATGGTGATGAGTGGCTTGGCCATCTCCCACAACCGGTGTTTTACCGTATATAATAAAATGTGTAATTTTAATTAGTAGCTTTAATTGGGTTTCCAGTCTCAGTTAATTTTGATCTGTGTTATGAAGGGTAAACATAAGGTTCTCAAATATGGCATAAGAAATTTCATCCCTGAAGTCGGTGGCAGGACTTTTGTTTTTCAGGCTATTTGCTTGTGGAATAGGTTGCCCAAATATTTTAGGAAAACACGGGCCAATATGATATTCCATAGGCAGGTAAAATCCTTTCTCTTTCATAGGTTTTGTCCTATTCTGGGACATGTCTAGGACCTGAATACTGAGTTTCTTGCGTACTTGAAATTTAAAGTTGCTAGAAGCTATTGCATTAAATTGAAAGTTACTTGGAGCCACAAACTGAAAATGAATGTTTGCCACAAGATATGCAGCCAGGCAGGTAGTTATCAGGAGACGTGTCACCCAGTGCCTAATATTTAACCCCTTCGACGCTCATGACGGAACGGTTCCGTCATGAGCGTCGGTTGAGCTGTGCTCATGAAGGAACCGTTCCGTCATGACCACGCCCGCGCAAGCAACGGTCAGCACCGCGGGGGAATCCGCGCCGCATGGAAGGGGTTAAATAAAGAGTGCTGATGCCCAGAGCTCTGCTCAGAGCCAGAGCTGTTTTTAGAAAGAGGAAAGAACAAAGAGAAATAAAGATATCTGTCCTTGTTGTGCCTTTATTGGGAAGACATAGCATTTAGATGCATTCCCAGGTTTACATGTCTTGGTAAATGTGGGAATGCACCAAAATACAGGGGTGGATGTGAGGGAACACCTATTTTCCATCCATGTAATGCCTTTCCAGTGCAGAGTAATACAAGGCAATGATTTGTGCTGCCTTGCGTTACTCTAGATTTACCAAGCAAACCAGGGCCATGCAAGGTGGTCTTGCTTTGCCTGTAAAAATCTGACTTGAAGATTGCATTGCCTTTACATCACCCTGCACGACGCGGGTGCAGCACAATCCTATGATAAATCTGGGCCAAGAAATCAATGTCAGACTTTGGCAATTATATTACACATTCACAAATGGTGATCCTTATATGTTATAAACATGTGTATGTGCCTTGACAAATGTTGTTGAACATCTTCTATCTACATCTTGGAGGTAACATCAGTAACAAATACCTAAGAGTAAAGACCACAGACACAAGTTTGACAGTAATAGGTGGCTTCCGAGAGGGCTTTGGGAAGTACCAAGGCAATGGCACAGTGCAAAATTAGCATGGCTATTGTGGGTTAATAATGTTAAAGGCTTGGTTGCCCAGATTAGTCATAATACAAGCTCATAATATTTGCTGATAAAAACTGATTTAGGTAGATAACCTGTTAGTCCCAATTAATCATGAGGTTAATTTCTTCTACAGGTGGTACAAGGTGTCTTTGCAATTAGAGACCAGATTTCTAAATAGTTTTGGCTATCATTTGTAAGTTGTAACTATTCGCAGTTGTTTGTCTTCTTGTCAATTATCTAGTTGTGTTGCTTTTAGCTGAGGTTAGCTATTTCATTTTTTTAAATGTGCCTCAATTCAAAGTAGGTACACTCTGCACTTGCTTTCTGTCTTCTTGTTACACTATTATTTGTTATTCATTTTACCAATGCAACTGTCTACATGCTTTGATTGTATTACATTATTTCGGAAATTGGGTTGCTATTTGAGGGAGTGAACCTCTACTCAATTAGCAACCCCACTGCTTGTCAGGGTGAAACACCAGCAAAGCCTAAATTAACCTTTCTCAACCCTTTAGCAGCATGTTACAAAAGCAGCTAGACTTCACTTAGAGGCAATGTGTGAAGTATTTATGCAGCATTTCAAACAGTAATAAAGTGAAAATACAACACAGTAGAAATCTATCTCCTATTACTCGAGTCCAAAATGACAAAAATCCAATCAGTAAAATTGGAGATATGTCGGAGGATGCTGTCAATAGGGTGCTTGTGATGCGAAGGCCTGCATCAAGGATACATTGCACAGCGGCAATTCCAAAGAGACTGTCAGCTGTGATGCAAGGTCTTGTGTTGGGGATGCACCACGCTGTGGCAGTTCCGATGCGGCTGCGAAGAGATGCATCGCATCATGCCGATTGTACTTGACAGGACATATCTGGGCTGGTAGAGCACCTTCAGGCCCACTTTCAAGGTCCCAGGGCTAGGGCGGCACCTCTTGGTGGGCAAGACTCACAGCAGACAATGTCCAGGGGCTGGGTACAAGGTGGTTGGAGCCATTTCTGTCCCAGAGGCTCTGATTAGGAGGCCAGCCAACTAGACCTTGGAGTCACTCTGATGGTCCTGGGCTCAAGATGCATGTCCAGTATTTTTACTCAGGCATCAGGGCAAAAGGGCAACAGAGTAGCAGTCCTTCTGGCAGAGTAGCCTAACAGTCCTTCTGAGTCTTCCACAAGACCAGAGGTGTACAGAAGAGTTGGGTCTGGGGCCCAATGTTTATTTCAGGTGCCCACTTTAAAGTAGGAGAATGTTCTGGAGGTTTCTACCCCCAGAGGTCTCTGGAATTTTCTTCTTCCCTGCCCTGGTTCCGGCTTGTCTGGAGTAACAAAAGACTAGCCCCAAACCTGTTATAAGTGTGCTCAGGCATATAATCGGAGTCGGACCATCTTGCCAATACATAATGCTCTATGCCTCACTGTCTGGGAGCAATACACAAAGACCAACTGCCAGCTCCCCTAGTCATGTGACCCAGGATTCAGGCTGGAGTCACCAGAAAGTTAAGACAAGGAAATGCCAACTTTCTAAAAGTAATTTAAGGACATGCGTTGGGCCAGTATTACGTCAGCAAGGCTAGGCCACTGCAAGATGCAGCCTACCTGAAAATACCAGTGCTGATGATCCTTTATCTCATTCCATTTTCACCTTTGTGGTCATATAAATTAACTACTGTGACCACCAATAATTCACTTTATTTTCAAGAACCTTTCAGTCATTTTGACATCACAAAATCATAAACAGTTGACCAACACATACAGCAAACATTACATCTAGGACATCATTGCTGGTAATCCACAGTACATTTGACAAAAAATATACCTGCTACATACACATTTGCACCAAAGAAATAATTAGTAGTTTGTGTACACCAAAAAAACATGTGTATCCTCGTTCACTAGTTGCAACTACAATCTATTTCATTCGATTCGCTCCTATGTATTGGACTTTAACCAAAGGCACTCTCACAAGTTTGTGTACATCCTTGCTATTGGCAGGGGCCAATCTTTTAATCATTTATATTCATTCATTGTGTGCCAGTGATCTTAATCTACTGCTCTTTCTGGTGTAATGGTTCTCCTCAGGACTCAGAAGAACAGGATTCTCTCAATATAGGACCGGTAGCATATTTCAATTCTCCTTAATTTGATAAGAATTTATTCCAAACAGGTGGAAACCACCTTCCATCTTAATATCATCAATCTTGTAGAGTGGGCCAGAGCGATTTTTCTTGTGGGTCAGGTTTAATTCTGAATGTTCATGGCTTCACTGAGCATGCCACTCGGTGTACATTACTTTCGTGCAATAAATGCGTCTTTTTGTTGTAGAGCCTCCTCAATGAGGATGTTGGTTTCAAATGTACACGCAACTCTGCCTAATCCTATTCAGGTCCCTGCCAATAGCCAGGATGTATACAAACTTGTGTCAGTGCTTCTGGTTAAAGTCCAATGTATAGGAGCAAATTGAATGAAACTGGACGCTGGGATTGCACAAGCCAACTGTTCGACTGCAAGGCAGGAACTTATCAAGGTCTGTGCCTGACCCTTCAAATTGACACCCTTAAGCTGCAAGAGTGTACATTTCCAATAAACATATGGGTGCAATCGAACCAACAACCAATGTAACTTAGGACCATCGATAGATACATATAGTCCTACAGCTTTGAAATTTAGCAGGAGTGCAATACTGCATCTAATAATTACAGAGGATACTCTACTCCTGCAGTTTGGGACCAAATTGTCTGTGGCCCTCTAGACTAGGATTTTGGTGGACATTTGTATCTCTACTGCAAGAACCCATCCATCGATCTTTGTTGGATGAGGCAACTGCTTTTGTTACTTTTGTTTAATCTGTAATCAGATTCAGCACCACAATATTTCACAACTTTTTGCCAGGATATTATTACTTTTCTAGCCTTGAAGCACTTTGTAAGGAAACACGTGTTAGCTGTTCTTTGAGGGTTTCAACACAAATATACAGATCACAGTCACCTGGCTTTGGTCCTCAATAAACAACATAGTTTATACAATTACAAGAATCCTTACTTTATGGATTGACTGTGCTCGGACTTCTATTGAGTGCTTTTGTATCTTTGTCTACATACACTTAAAGATCTGAGCTACACTTTTTCCCTTCAATTGATGGGCCAAATAGTCAGGGTGGTGACTCATTTACATCAGGTTTTAAACTTTGGGGAGTTCACATGTCTGCTCAAAGAAATGAAGGTGCTGCATGAACCACAACCAATTGTCCTCTTAAACACAGAAAGTCATGTGTCCTCATGTCCTGGACTTTCCTCTGCTAGCTATGTGGAAAACAGGGACAAGTCGTGTAAGAGCATGATGTGCTATGGTTAGTATACATTGTTTTAATTCAGAGTGGTTTAGAATACGGCGATGCAATAGACACTTTTCTCCCTTACATCGTGCACTATACGCTAAGCCTTTTTTTAGTTAGCTACTCCTTTGTGAAAGTAAACATCTCACACATTTTAAAGTTGAGGGGGTGAGGGTTTAGAAATTAAAGTAATGACCCATGTTGATGACATGGCATGACATTTATTTTGTTAACCTTGCACAAGTCATAGGTGCTAGTGACCAGTATTTAGGTTATTGAATTCATTCATGTTACACATTCATTAAGATATCAGATTATTGTCTTTAACCAAAATTCACAAAATTATTTTAAATTGAATTGCAATTAATTTCTGTTGGAGTGTCTCAAAGTAATTAAAAATAAAAAAAGTTTCTGTTTTATTACCAGGATATTTGAAAATAGTGAAAATGATTTTCCTGTCCACATTTTCATATTTGTTTCACATGTTGCCCATTTGTGTACCCACACCACTTGTTAAAAGACCGTATGCTTCCATATCCATCTTCATTTGGGGTTATTGTATTTATTACTTGCCAGTCCCATATGTGAAAGAAAGGTGTGCCTTTCCAAAATGTCTGATTGTACTTATGGGTTGCAGTCTCCTAGGGGAGAGACAATGAGTACATTTAGTGATATTAAGATGTTCATTTCACTGAGTCATGATGTAATATGCAGCCGAAACATCATACAATCCCAATGTCATTTACAGCTCCAGCCATTTGAAACCATCTCCTACCCTTGAATTATTTTGTAGTACGAATGGAAAGATTTGGAAGCCGAGCTCACCATGCAAAGGGTATCAGCTATTTGATAGTATAAAATTTAAAAACGTCCCCCAAATATCATCCAAATTTGGCATCAATTTAAAGGATGTATTGAAGTATGTTCAAATCAGAGATTTGTTACGTTGAGCCAAAGTATTGCATTTTACACTCTTTGTTTATTTTTTCACTCTTTGAGACCAAACATTCAACCAGTTTCATATTTGCATTGTCTCTTTTCCAGAAGCAAGATGATGAGTTTTGTGGCCGATAGATGGTCACGTTGGGCTTTCTCCCACCTTGCGCCAGAGGTGATTACTCACTAATATATATGTATGGCACTACTCAAACCTTCAAGCACAGGAATTATCAGTACGAATAGATACTTGCTATTTAGTATAAATTTGATAAAGTTGCCAAATATGAGTGGTAGAAGGGGAAATATTCCAAGTGTGCCAACTAAACTATTCATAGATTACATATGTTTATCTTACATTCCTGAGCCAAATCCCTGATCGAGACTTGATATTTGATGATCAGACAATTATCTTTGCCACTTAATGTAAAGATAAATCATTGTATTATGCAGTGAACAGTTTTACGAGTGTTTTAATAATAATGAGAACATATGACCTTTAAAATAATGTGCAGAACTAACATCTAGGATTTAATGGAAAATACTGTGTTAAAATTCATACAAAAATGTAGTAAGCAACCTTACATACTTGTACTAGGCCTCAAAAGGCTAAAACAACACAGCCTGGCAAGATGACTTGACGAGAATCCTAAATGTACATACAAAGTTTATTTTTTATCTTTCCATGAAAATGTTCTTCATAATAAATAATAGTTGAATAAACATTTTCATATATTTTCACAGAATGTTTCTACCAATAAAAACATCACTGTTAACCATTGATTAGAAATTAGTCTTTGAATGGGCTTGTGAGGAGTTAATATATGAAGATGGAGTATTCTTAAGAGATTGAATGGTTACTGTACTACATGTTTTCTTTTTGTTATATTGATGTTTCAACTTCTACATAGACCATTGTTAAGAAACTTGATATATATATATATCTATATATATCTATATTCACTGAAAAAACCATAGGTTTCACACACGTTATAGATACGAATTAGCATTTAAAAAACCTTGCAAATTCACTTAAAAAAACCATAGGTTTCACACTTGTTATAGTTAGCTGGACATTTCACTCGTAAAAAACCAATGAAATTCCCCCGTTATAGTTACTGCAGGCAACTATAACTCACGCGACCGCAATCCTCTGCTGATGCCGTCAGATATTACATCACTGATGACATATGTGTCTTTATGAAAAATAAATATTTGTAATATATGTATAGCTAAAGATTAATTGCAAACTTAACATTGATGTCTGTAGACTATTGTATTCCTGTGAGAAGATGAGGAGTGATCCTGTTCCCATGAGAGCATTGAAAGATGATTGGCTGACTGAAGGAGGAAAAAGACCACAAGCTACAACAGTGATAAAATGTGTAGTCCATAATATTGCATGTTCCTAGAGCAGACCGAGACGTCTTCTACCCAGACTCTTTGCAGAGACTTTTGCAGACATTATTATCAAATCATTATCTTATTTTTCGATATTGCCTTAAGACTCAATTGAGTTTCTTGAACCTCTCTTTATAGAAAGTTCTGCTATGATATGTTTTTGATCTATTGAGCTGACTTTAATGCTGAAGTTTTATGCTTTTTTATCACTGTGACTCAATATTCTCCTATTGCTCAAATATGAAGTTACCTTAAATAAATGAATAGGCAAGAGGCATTTGGCAAAGCTTGATCATGTTGGTTTAATTAGACCCTGCAGCCAGGAGAGCCTGTACAGAATGCATCTTCTCAAAATCTGTTAATGTATAAAGTTTTGAAGGTCAATTTATTCAGTTCCTGAAGTACAATATAATGTTCTCTACATTCCAAAAAAGCATCCATTCATTAATCAATCACATGTGCGCATCTGAAAAGGACACAGATGTCTCTCAACCTCAGGGAGAGCTAATGTGGGCCAGTGTGTATGTGTTCAGATGTCTGGTGTGAGGAGCGTGTGATCTCTATATGTGGTATGCATGATGTGTCCTGATTGGTTGAGTTTACCTATCTTCATTTGGTATCTACGTTTGTGGTATTTCTGGGGAATGTAAGCCTTTGGCAAAATGGGATTTATTGGGACCAATCACCTCAAACGTATTTGTGGCGCAACTATCTATCTGTGGAATTGATCAACGTTTTCCATAGGTGCGTGTCTTCCTTTAAATTATGGGGGCCTCACCTGTGACTTGTTACTCAATAAGCCTGTGCATGGGTTGCAGGACCTGCCTTCCCACATATCTCTGACTCGGTGTTGATGGGGATGTCACCTTGGCTGAATCCGACAGCAATGATGTGAGTCCATTGGTACTCCTAAGAATAATATGGTAGCCACTGGTATAATGTTTATCGCTATTACCAACATTGTGCATACAGCTGTTATCTTGCATGTTGGCATTGTTCTTATTGGTTTTGTCAAAGGTATGTTGTTTTGATCTGAGCGTACATTGACATTGTTCTTATTAAATAAATCTGGTATTAGTAAAGCGCAAACTACTCACCCCTAAGGGTCTCAAGGCTCTGGGGGCCGTCAGAGAGATTAAGTAAGAGTCCTATGGTGCTGAGCTGAGCTGCCACCGGCACTAGGGATCGAACCGTGAGCCCTGAGCTCCGGAGTCAGCTGCCCTATCCACTGCGCTACACCTCTCCCCATTAGCAACAATAATATTATCATACAAGCATGGATTATGGCTACATTGATATCATTATTTCTGATGTCGGAGCTGCTGTGCTGGCACAGGTTACGGTATACATTGACACTGAACTGACAGGCATTGTCGAGATTATGTGGGCACAGGCTGTGGCATACCTTCACATTGCATTTGACAATATTGTTGTTGTTGGGACTGCACATGCCATGACATTCATTGACATTGTATTCACCTATCCCAGCACACCCAAATCTTAGAATAAGTATTCTAAAGAAATTAAACTGCTACTCTAATGTAATAACTTATTACAGTTGAGTTCCAACATCGCAATACCTGCTTGCAAAGCCAGCAGCCACAGGGAAAGGAAGGACAGAGAGCATTTTTAAATCTGCAGTTTAAAAAAAACAAAAATTAAGCTTGGCTTTTCCTTCTGCTCTGTTTTAGTAGATAACCAGTGATAAGCAGAAAAAAAAGATGTTTATGGCAGCATGTTTATTTTTGGACACCTTAGATAATTGTATAATAGACAGAATGTTCCTGCATGCTTCTACATATTCCCAGCTACAGCATTTTATTTTTCAATCTGACTGGAATCAAACAAATTCTAATATCTTTTTACAACAAGCACCTAACTGCTTTTTTCTGGTGTGTTTGAATTTGGAACAGTGATTTCTACTTTGATTTTTATGTTTGTTATCTCTTTCATATGGTACAGCAACACACCATGGATTTGAGTGGTTTATCAAAATAGTGATGGTGTGACCAGGAATTATGAGTAGGAAAGTATCCCTTGCTGTACATTTTAAGGATATTGCAAGTCACCTTGAAGTTTCATAATCTTTTAAAGGAACTCCTCAGTGACTTACAATAGCCTTAGAATGTAAAGCTGATACTTTATAATATTTATGTATATTCTATTAATTCTGTTGTATGCTAGCTGTTTTAGCCTGATTCTAAATGTTTCAAATAGTGGCAAGAAAATACTGCATACATGCACTCAATATTTACATAAAAAAAATGAACATAAAGTATTAGCTATACTAAACTATAAATACCATTGACCATGATTAGTAATAATCAATCCGATTTATAAATGGTTAATTGTAAAAACGTATTTTTTGGTTGAGAGGGTGGCAACCCTTCTCAAGCAACAACCACAATCGTTTCACTAAATTAACCTGTACTTAACACTCTGGTAGCTAGACACAAAATCAGTCTGGCTTAACTGTGTTAAGAATGTATACAGCACACTAACAGTAATAAAGTGAAAGCATAACACAAGAAAAATCCCAAATCAAATTAGAAAATCAGACTATATTTTAATACATTAAATGATACCAGAATGAAAAAAATCTAGTCAGTAGAACTGGAGACATTCAATTTGCAGGTTATAGAGTTAAGTATAGAGCCTAAAAGCACAAAGCGCCACTCGTGGTCATCTGGTCATGCTGGACCAGGGGAAAGTCCCAAGTTCACGCCAGCCATGATTGACCACAGTTGGATACAGGAAGCAGGTTAATCCAGCTGAAAAGTTACCTTCTAAAAGGAAGAGTTGAATTGGAGGTAGAGGAGATTGCGGTAAGAAGTGAGAGCCTTGTGGATGGTCGTCGCTGTAGTGCAAAGAGTAGGCCTGGTATGAGCACTGCTGTAGCACGAAGATCTAGTCCGGCACCACAGATGGTCATTGCTGGAGCTTTGAATTGCCTGTCATCGCGTGCTGTTGTTTCTGTAATGCGTAGTGCAGATCTCACATTACCGGTCATCGCTGGCAGTTGCTACAGCACGAAGAGTTAGGTTCATCGAAACTTTGCATTGGTGCTAATCACAGGTAGCAGATTCTTGGTGCGAACTAGCCGTTCACAGTTGAGAAGAAACAAAAACTTCCGGATTTCTCTTTTCTTCACAGAGGAGATAACTCTGATGCCAGACCAAGATCTGAGGCCTGGGAAGGCACCTCTTGAGGATCAGGGTCTCACTCTATCAGAGGCCAGCAGGGCTCAGGCAGGTCCAAGGAAGTCAGTCTGAGTTGCAGAATATGACTCGTTACAATGCGAGTCATTACATTGCGTGGCATTACAATGCGGTCGTTACGACAACCGCGTTGTTACCACGCAATGCCATTGCTACGCAAATCATTACATCGACTTGCAGTAGATGGCCGCTGACTTTAGAAATGTACAAATTACTATTCCAACTACAGCCTACATAACAGTAGGAAAGGTGTTGGAATAATAAACTATTCTATTCCTAATGTTAGCGCAACATCTACTGCAAGTCGATGTAATGACTTGTGTAGTAATGACTTTGCGTGGTAACAACACAGTTGTTGAAAAGACAGCGTTCTAATGGCATCACGGTGTGATGACGGCGATGTAAAGGTCGTCTTCCGAGTTGCATCAGGTCAGCTGGGCAGTTCAAGAGAGGCCTCAAGACCATGTTGTGTCCCCTTAGCTCAGAACAGAAGGTTATCAAACTGATACTCTGAGTCACTCAGGTTGGCCCGGGATGAAAGGAGCAGGTTCAGTCTTCCTTCTCAGAAATGAGGGCAGGACTCAAGCAGCAGGGTAGTCCTCTAGAGAACCAGGATGACCTCAAGCTGGGCAGTCCTCTGATAGCTCGAGGGCAGTCCTCTAAAGAACAATGTAGGACCCAAACAGCAGGGTAGTCCTCTGGGAAAGAAGGCAATCCCTCCTCTGTAATCCACTGATCCAGGAGTGTACTGAAGTGGTGGTTCAGAAGGTCCAATAATTATGCCTGGTGCCAGAATTTAAAGTGGTGGTGACATCCTGACTACCCCCACATCTGCTTTTTGAAATTCTACCCTTCTCCTACCAAGTTGCCAAGAAGTCTGGGGTGACAAAAGACTGACGTTCAGCTTCCTTTGTGTGTGTGTTCTGGAGGAGGCCCTTTGAAATGTAAGTGGGGAAGGGAACAGCTCTGTCCCAGCAATCCTGGTAGAGTGGCCCATCCTGCTAACCCCCAGTCTTGCTTTGACTCGCTGACTGAGAGGAATACACAGAGGCCAACTACCAAGTTATTCACAGTTATGCGACCCAGGATACAGGCAGCAGGCTCCAAATGGCAAGAAAGTGCCAAATTTCTGAAAGTGGCATTTCCAGAATTGTGACATAAAATCCTAATTCACCATACAAGAAGATTTTAAATTGCAATTCATTTGAAACCACACTTGATATTCTTACCTGTTCCCGATCAAATGTTAACACTTACTAAATGTACGAAGGTACCCTGATATAATAAGACGGTAGAGATAGGTCTCACAGTAGTGAAAACAAATGTAGGAGTTTTTCACACCCAGAACATGTAAAACATAAAAACACATGTCCTACTTTTTAAATACCATGCACCCTGCCCTGCTGGCTGTTTAGGGTGGCATATTTTTTCAAAAGGATGGTTTATGTGTGGTGAAAGGTGCATTTAGCCATACCAAAGTGATAGTTTAAAACTGCCATACAGGCTGCATTGGCAGGTTTGAGACTTGTTTTAAAAGGCTACTTAAGTGGGCGGCACAATGAGTGTTGCAGGCCAACTAGTAGCATTTAGTTTACAGTTCAAGTAGTTACATATATTAGGGACTCATAAGAAAATTACATTTTCCAATCAGGTGTAAGCCATTGGTAATCCAATTGTACCATGTGTTCAGGCAAGAGGAGAAGCAATTTAGCACTGGTCTTATCCCAACAAAAACGAAATTCAGGAAAAAGGAGAGGTGAAGGCAAAACATTTGGTAGAAGATCAAATCAAGGATGACAGGTCTAACAGTAATGCAATATTTGTGTACATGGGCAACAGCCATATACACTTATTCACACTTGATGAGGACAGTGCAAAATTAGTTGATGAGCGATGTTGAACGTGTTTGCAGTTTTAAGTACATGAATTGTGTTTCAAGGACTACGATTGACCAGCAATTCTGATCCCGTTGCCATTTTCTTTCTTCCTAATACAAATCAGTATTGAATTTTATATGCTCCATTTCATTTATATATGAATACGAATAACGGGTAAATGCCATCTACTTTTTTGGCTCACACATTTCTGGCAGATGCACTGTAGTTAGGGATCAAAGTGCGTGCATTTGGATAAGTGCAGCAAAATGAGCTTTAACAGTATTTGCCCTCTGACCCTTACAAATGTGACACCGCCTATTTTCAGTATTGAGAATGCCTGACAGGTGAATTAAACCTCATGAATGTAAATGGATGCTATGCTAAAAAAAAAAGTCAAGGTATAACTGAACAGCTGCCAAATTCAGAACTGCAAAAAAGATTGATTGTGCAGCGTTAAAATGAAAACGTCGTTACAAATACAATTTTCAAGTCAACATTTCAGCATTTATGTGAGTGTCTTTTAATGGATTAATGTCACGTAAATTAACAGAATAAATGTTTTAGGTGGTGAATGACGACTGGAAATGCTTCCTGCCTACAGATTATTGGCTGTTTTCAGCTTGCGTAGTCCTTCATGTAGCAATACACAAAGTCATTCTTACTGTGATCTCTATAAAAGTATGTTGATTATAATAAAACAAAGGCACATACACCAATACATAGGGGGGGTGCACTTAGAGTATATTTTTCATCCATTTTGTGGTGTGTGAACCATGCTAGCTAGTAAGATGAGTTTCACCATTCAGGGCTGGTTCAAGCATTGGTGGCGCCCGGTGCACCAAGCTTTGTCAGCGACCTCCCCATGACTCTCTCCACAGATTCGTTACTACCGCCCTCTAGTGGTGCCCCTCATCCCTCCATAGCCCCTCTCTGACATTTATTAATTTCAATTACAGAGTTACACATCCCAACGAAGGGTGTCAGAGCACTTTATGCCACAAACATATTGTACAGAGACAAAGAATCATAGAAGTGTGACCATACTGTAAGCCAGCTTCATGATCAGCCCATTCATCCACATACATCTAAACCTGTATTTGCTTCCGAAAACGAGGCGGGCTACGGAACAGCTTCTTAGTCATCTGAGAACCAGTGCTGATTTGCTCCACTCTGGTGCATCGGGTTGAACCGTGCTGGATCGGCTGCTCTTACCTGCTCTGCCTTGTGGTAGGCCATAGTCCTGTAGCTGTTCCTAGCCGCGCATCTCGTGAACTTAACTTATGCAACATGGGGGCGTGGCTTGGCACTCGCGGAACATGGCGATGTCCGTGTGAGGCTCCGGGACCCACCTCGGCAAAACCGCGCTCTTAGACGTTCCTCATGAAGCTCCTCGACGTTGTAGCTACTTGAAGGTATGCGGTCAACGATGCGTGTCTTTTCATCCTTGCGCGCTCGCTGAAAAAGCATTTCCTCGCCTCACAAGTTCTCTCCTGAAGCAAAGCTCCGTAGTGGCCACCATTTTCTTTTTGGCCGCGTACGGAACTCCTGGACCATAAAACCCATCATCATGTGCCGACTGCTCTGTTTTGCCTTTCAACAGAGATTCTGGGGTGTTATTACAAGTTTTGCTACTTCTGCCTTTGCTACATGCTGCTTTATTGGTATGAAATCCTCATAATTACGGAAAGGATTTATTGGCAGCTATTTTCTGACACTGAATTCTGAGGAGTGCTACAAACAACATTGCTGCTTTTATTATCATTTGGTTTTACCTGATGCATTAATGCATTCTGCCATAAACTTCCTCATATTTATTCAATGCTATGTTTAACTCTCCTCTTGTTTAATACCGACACCTGATTGAATGCCCTTAGGGAGACACAGACGTACTGGTTTTTCTCATGTTTTTCAATTACATGAACCTCCCTTAGCTGAGGAAAGGAGCTACCGGCAGCCACTTTGCAGTGCATTTTAACTTGGAGTATCATAAATAATATTGCACTTTTTGCTGTCATGTATTGGAGAACCATTTGGCGCAATTATTTTTCACTCTCCTCATGTTTTTGAGCGTCATTGACTTTTATGTGCCTTTGACTCCTGCATAACTTGCTCATGGGAAGACATAGTTCTATTGGTCATTTGTGCAACTTTACTTTCTTGGTCATATCTCAAATATAGTCTCCCTGGCTTTTCATCATATGTTTTTCAATTTTTTATATCTTTGATAGGTAGAACCAAGACTTCCTCAAAATTGCAGCAAACTTTTGTTAAAAATTCAAGAATCTTTGCAGAGTTTTCCAAATTCGAGGATTCTTTACCGTCTTTGCAGCAATCTTCTGAGCCTTAAATGGATCCTCCTGCAGCTCAAGGGAAATACATTACAAAACAACTGAAAAAAGATCCCCCTTCTCCACCCAAATCTGCCTCACCGGTCTCCATGGAGCTCCTGTTGGAAGAAATCAGAGCTCTTCGACCCTTTATGGAAGAGACTAATGTTAAGCTCCAAGTCCTCACGGATAATTGGTCAAAGTTAGATACCAGAGTTTCAACAGTCGAGCAAAGTATCTCCTCACTCAAGGTTTCGTGTGCAAGCGTCTCGCAACTCCATTCCCATGTTTCAGTGCTTCAGCGTCAAGTCGAGGACATTGAAAACCGTAATCGACGAAACAATCTTCGCATCTACGGCCTGGAAGAAGGACTTGAAGGATCAGACACTATCTCCTTTTTCAGATCCTTTCTTCCTAAGCTGCTTCACTTGCCAGAGGGCACTGTTCTCAATATCCAATGAGCACACAGATTGGGACGAGTTGCTTCCAATCCTTCACTATCGCAACGACCAAGAGGTGTAATCTTGTACTTTTTGGAATACACGGATTTGCTCAAAGTTTTATCTGCGGCTAAATCTATTCCGAAAATCATATGGTCTGGTTCTACTTTATTTTTTGCTCAGGATTACGCTAAGGCTACTGCTAACAGACGTAAAGCATTCCTTAATATGAGATCTGATCTTAGCTCACTGGGAGCTCGTTATGGACTTTTTCATCCTTGTCTCTTCAAGGTCACCTAAAATAACAAAACTACTACTTATAATGACCCGGTGAGATTGCAGAGCTTCATTAACTCCTGCAGGCCGATCAACATGGATTCCTCTGCTTCCTCCTCATCATTCAATACTTAATGTTTTGTTACTACTTAACGTTTTACTCTTTTTTCCAAAGTTCTGCATAAGTTCTATATTCTCTTAACACAGCTTATTTCCCATGCAATGGTTGTTCATGGATTTAATTCAGTTATTGTTCTGTTTTGGCTTAAGATGTGTTTTTTTTTGTCCTGCTATTTTTCTGTTTAATTATTGCTTCTTGCTTCCACAGATCTTCTAAGTTCATGGCGTGGTTTCTTCCTGGTTTCCCATATGTCCGTGCTCGGATGTCCCGTCTGTCCATATGGCCTCACCCTCCCCCCATTCACATCCTCCCTCCATGGGTATGTTTTTTGTTTTGTCTTTTGTTTTCGGTGTCCTACTTCTCATGTCTGTTCAGTCTCTTCTCTATTTTATATACATTTGCCTTTTTGACACTCTTAATACTTTTTCTTGTTCTTCTTACTTCTACTTCTCGCTTAAACTCGTTCTTGTATGTCTGCTTTTCATAATTTTCCTTCACTCTTTTTGGTTTGAAGTTACAATACTCACCTTTTTTATTATACATATGTTGTATTCATCTCTCAATCTACTACTTTTTTCTTCGTTCTTGTTACATAGTTCTCATGTCCTTTCCTTTTTTGAAACTATATTAACAGTAACTTTGCTTATTTTTCATATTTTTAATTTTTCCTTTTCTGAATTAGGATTTTCTTTTATATCTTTTGCTCAACCAATTTTCATCAATCTATGTCGTTAAATGTGATAACCTGGAACGTTAGGAGTTTGAATTCTCCCATTAAAAGACAACGGGTTTTGACTCACATAGCTAAATTGAATGCTGACATTGCCTTTCTACAAGAAAATCATCTCTCAGAAGTCGAATCCTTAAAGTTAAAGAGGGGCTCAGTGGGAGAGGTTTTCTTCTCCCCAGGCGATGGTAAACGTAACGGAGTAATGATACTCTGTCGCAAATCTCTCTCATTCTCAATTTTATCCCAAGAGTCGGATACTTCTGGTAGATGGCTGATTGTTAAATTATCTTTAAAGGGTGTTCCAGTCTCTCCTCTAAATGTCTATGCCCCTACTTGTGGAGAGCCTTCCTTCTGGCCCACACTCGCCAACCATATCTCTAAATGCATTAGTGATAACTTTATTTTAGCTGGCGATTGCAATCAGGTTTTTGATCCATTCATTGATAGGAATTCTAAGATTCCCTTTTCACCAGATAAACCTCACAGATTCTTTGTTCATACCATAACTCAACATAAGCTCCTTGATGCTTGGCGACTTTGCAACCCAATCACCAGGGAATTTACTTTTTACTTCCCATCCCACCAATCCCAATCCAGAATCGATTACATTTTTGTCTCCCATAATATCTCGCAAACCCTCACTCACGCAGAAATTGGTCCTATTCACGCCCCAGTTTCTGTTGGCCTTGACATCCTGCCTAGAATCACAGGTCCCAGGAGATGGCGATTTAATAGCTCCCTTCTTCTAGACCAAAAATTTACTGCTGCCTTTAACACCTTCTTTGAGGAATTTTACACGATAAACCAAACTGATTCCATGCCCCTTTCTACCCTATGGGACACTTTTAAAGCCTCGGCTAGGGATTTTATACTCTCCTATGTTGCTAGGAAACGTAGAGTCGCTCGTAAACAGACTATGGCTCTCCCACAAGACATTAAGAGATTGGAACACTCTTATTGTACTTCGCACACAGAAGAATGCTTGGCTGCTCTTATCAAAGCCAAATTGCAATTTAATAAAAAAAATCCACGGAAGACGCCTCTCTATATTTGCTAAAATCTAGTACTAAATTTTATGATGGAAAGAATAAAGCTGGGAAAATTTTGGCTAATTACTTGAAAGTTAAGCATAACAATTTGAACTTTGAATCCATTTAAGATGCAAATTCAGTTCTAAAGTTTAAGGACGAAGACATTTTACAGGAATTTTCTCTTTTTAAAAAAAACATTATATGCTTCTGAAACACAACCTACTGAACATGCCCTATCACATTTTTTCTCTACCATTCAAAAGCCTCAGGATGCTCTTCCTTATTTAGCTTCTTTAGAATAAGATTTGTCGCAACAAGAGTTGTTGAGCGCCCTTCAATCCCTCAAATGTGACAAAGCTCCTGGAGCCGATGGTTTCACTGTCGAATTTTACTCACACATTTCTAAACTCTTATTGCCTAAATTGCATTCGCTAATACATTTTTTTAGCACGTCAGGACACTCATCTGGCTCTTTCTTAGATGCTCATATTTGTCTTATTCCCAAAGAAGGTAAAGACTCCAACCATTGTAAGAATTATAGGCCTATATCTTTGGTAAACATTGATTATAAAATATCTTCTAAGGCATTAGCCCTACGATTGGACTCATATCTACCAGATCTGTGAGGGATAGAGCAATCTGGATTTGTCAAAAGCCGCTATATAACTGATAATACACGACTCTTGTTCAGCGTCCTGTCGAAATCCTCACGTGTTAAAGACTCCCTAGTAGGGGTGGGCAGAATTTGCGTAATCGCGTTACGCAAATCTCCGCGAAACGGTAAAAAATCTCCGCGAACACGCAGAAATTCCACTAACACGCGGAATTGCTTGTTCGCGATGCTTTTTTCCTGTTCACAGTTGCTGTTTGCGTGCTCGGGGAGAAAAATCTCGCGAACACGCATTTTGAGAACGCGAACAAGAAAAAATTTCGCGAAGTCGTGGAAAGCAGAATTTTGGGCAATTTCGCGTTCTCCGCGGAACGCAAAATTACCGAAATTCCGCAAATTCTGCAAGCGGAACGGAATTTACTGCCCAGGCCTACTCCCTAGCTGCAATAGCGTTGGACGCTGAAAAGGTGTTTGACAGGGTTGAATGGATATACTTGTTTTACACTCTTAAATGGTTTGGCTTTGGTTCCAAATTTATCTCCTTGATTTCTCTTCTTTCCTCTAACCCTAGAGCGGCTGTTTGTGCCAATGGATTGATATCCCCATTTTTTGATTTAGGGAGAGGGGTGCGTCAAGGTTGCCCCCTTTCACCCTTCCTCTTTAATTTGGCTTTGGAACCATTCCTATCAAAATTACGTCAAAATCCAAATTTACATGGCTTTAAAACACTTCACTCTCATATTAAAGTTGCTGCTTTTGCAGACGATATTCTACTCTTCATGTCTCAACCTTTGGTCTCCATTCCTGCCTTCCTAGTGGAAGTACAAGCCTATTCTAGTATTTCAGGTTACAAACTGAACAACGACAAATGTGAGATTTTGCATTTAACAAAATATACCTTTAAGCCTGATTTTGCGACCTCTAATTTTACTTGGAGTCCCCACCACATTAAATATTTAGGTTTATTTGTCACATCTTCACTATCAGACACAGTATCATTGTGCATGAACAAATGTATACAAAAGATATCGGATCTAACTGCCAGATGGCACCCCCTTTATTTATCATGGTGGGGCCGACTAGACACTAATAAAATGATGCTATCACCTATAATTATATATAATATCTGCAACATCCCAGTTCTCATTCCAGTAAAAAAATTTAAGAAGATAAACTCTACTCTCTCTTCTTTCCTTTGGAATATGAAGAAACCTTGAATGTCTTTACTTAGATTAAGTCGCCCCAAACCTGAAGGAGGATTTAATTTTCCTGATTTCCCGATTTACCATAAGGCATTCCTTTTACGCCAGGCTTCTTTGTGGCTGTACAATCCTACAGAGAGTTGCCCTCTATGGACCACAATTGAGCGTCTTTTTTTATTCCCCTTCTCCTTTGATGAATATCTTTCATTCTCACATAAACCGCAAACTTTATCCACTCCTATTATTAAATTGACCTCTAAGCTTCTACTGCCTCTATTCCCCTTTCCCCACAATTCCACTGACTCTTTTCTCAGCTCTACAATATGGCACAACAAAAGTTTACTTATTCTGAATAAACCATTTTATTGGAAGTCCTGGCAACGGAAAGGTCTCATCTGGATACATCAGCTATTTTCACACTCAGATTTTTTGCCTTTTTCCTCACTTAGTCACTCATTTAACTTACCTGCTTCATTTATACACAAATATCATATACTTAAAAAAGCTGTTTTGGATGTGTACACCCACTTGGCAGCAACAACTAGTGCTTCAATTATCCCAAACTCTTCCTCACATTTACGAACCCTGTTAATGACCACACCCAAAGCCTCCACATTATATCATTTTCTACATGATATGGGCAAGGTTCAACAGAAATCTAGAGTTGAAGAGGCCTGGGAACGAGACTTAACAGTCTCTTGGTCAGTGCCTTTATGGGATAAATTATGAACCAAGATTCATAGGTCCTCCAGAGTTGCAAACACAACGCAAACACAGTTTTTTGTTTACAACAGACTTTTATTGTCACCTATTGCTTTGAGCAAGACTTACACCACTGTACCCGATATTTGTTGGACTTGTTCTTCTCCAAAGGCTGATTTATTCCATATGTTATTTTCTTTTCCTATTGTACTTACTTTTTGGAAACAAGTTTGGTCTCAAATTAATTTGATTTTTGGCACTGTATTTCCTTTTTCTTATACTCATGTTTTTCTAGGTAGGGAAAATATTATGCTTAACGTTAAAATTGTTGATCTACTACTGGCAGTTGCATTTCAGCAAATCACAGCAAATTGGAAAGACTTTACTAAAATTTCCTATAGGGCATGGTGGTATGCTGTTTGCCATAATAATAGGTTGGACACCTCTTTTGTATATCCTATACACTTGGCTACGAAAAGATTAGATTTATGGTCACCTATTACAATTTATTTAGATGTATGTGCTAAGCGTTCTTTTCAACTGCACCCTATTCAACAAGAAGTTTTAAAACCTCCTTGAACACCCCTACTTGTTCCTAAACCATTTGATATTTAATCATTTATGTTATTGCTTTTAACAGTCTCTTTCTATTATCTTAATTCTTAACCCAATTCATTAATTACAATGTAACTTCTCTTATGTGTGACATGCATTTTATGTGATGTAACTTGTTGTTATATCTTTTTGAACTGAAAAAAATTATGCAACATTGCGGCTGCCATAGCATGATAGGTGGGGCACCATTCTCTGGCATCCTAGTGGTGGCCCCCACCTTCTCCTTTGAACCCCTGTTCCTGGACCTAGACCATGCCACTCAGAAGCCTGTTGACTGACCCAAATCCTCATCCACGGACATTCCTCCGCAGTAACACTTCTTCTGGCGGCTGCTCGTGCCGGACACTCTTCTTAACTGCAGGTGTCAGGCCGCTTTTGTCTCCAGCCATTTCATCTTATCCGACTGAAGTTGCAGAGGCTCTCTGATGCAACACTTCCCACAAAAGCGGTGCCCCATCTCTGAGGACACGCCATGAAACTGCAGTTGCACATGCTGACCCACCCATCCTGCTGATCAGGCTGTCTATGAATTGAAGGACTGGGGGGACTATCTTACTGCACACCATTGTCCTGTCTTAAGAAATGTAATCAGAGACACAGGGGCTGTCCATTTTGGGTCCTTCTCTGAATGACCATACTATTGTGGCATCAGTGTTTTGCGGTGCCATGTGGTCCACTTGACTCACTTTTTCAACAACGGTTCTATTCTGCGAACTCTAACTGCTCACCCTTGTTTCAATGTTATCACATCTTCCTCTAGAGGTGCATTAAAGGGGCACCTTATGGAAACCATGTCACACGCACACATAGTGAGAGAGACACTCTCCAGGGTCACCACATCACAAATAGAGCAAATAACCCAAGCAGGGATGGAAGCTGAAATCAATGCATCTCCATAAACTTAAATTTATTGAGCGATGACCAACGTAAATTGAAGGAGGAGGTCATATGCCATGAGCATTCTTTACACAAACTGCTACCACGGAATGATAAAATTACTAAACAACTCTTGGAACTTATGTACAGACTCATGGCGCGATGAAAAGTCTGTGGTTGACTTGCGGTGCAAAAATCTATGTAATACTGGTATGCCAGAAAATACAGAGGTCCCCGATAATACACTCTATACAGAAACATTGTGTGAGAAGATAAACAGGCAGCTGTTACAATTGATAATAGACATAACGGTATTTGTACTAGCATTGCCTTCTTTTCTTTGTGATTTACCTAATCATTAATGGGTAGCTGGCAATTTTCATATGCAGATAGAGGCGTAACGCCACTTTATAAGCGCTTTAATTTTCACTTTGGGATGTTCTATGGGTTTATGATATCACGTAGGGCGAGTGCTAGGGTAACGTTGCACCCAAACAATCGGGAGCGATGGGGAACTACTACGTCATATTGATGACACGCAGGGAGGAATTATTCAGTTTGACGCGCTAAGAGCGCCAAGGGAGGATAGAGAAATGATAGATAAATAGCCGCATACATTATTGATTGTACATAGTGGGAATCATAGATAGCTATACATTTTATTTATGTCTTATTTTGTAAGCCAGTAGGTGCGATTTCTCACATGAGGGTGATTCAGCTCATTTTTTACAGTTCGCTACAATTTTGTGCTGATAAATCTACTACTGAAAACGTCCTCTCTAAAAAGTTTACCCGCGCCGGAGGACCGTGTGGGTCGGAATTAACACAGCACGATAAGTATGTAAATGCTGATTAGGAATTGTCAATTCCTTTTAGTCCTTTTTGCTTTGGACCAATTTGTAGAGGAAGAGATTCATGTACTTTATTTTGTTTGGTTTTATTTACAGTATTCACTGATAGAAGCCGTTTCAGGTTGGTTGGACTTTATGATTGTCTACACACGTGGTTGGCAGGGTACTCACCTGTGTCTGTTAGCTTTGGTATTTTTAATGTCCACTTAATTTTGCAATAGTGGTGATTTGTCTCAATAGATACATTATGCGCACATAGATTGTTATTATATTAGCTTTGATAGTAAAATGATACTGACCTTATTTGCGTAGCTTGAATAATCTCCATATTCCTTTTCGGATTTGTCTTCACCTAAGTCACTTCTGTTTCTATCACGGTGGAGGTATTTTGGTGTGATGTCCACGAATTGCATTTTGGACGATTTGTAAATTCAGTGACTGTGATTTGTTCTTTGTTTAGCCTTGAAAAAGTTGCATGTATAATACTTGAAGGCGACGAAACATGTGTTGGCATTTGACATTGGCTTTCCACTGAATCACAGTTCGTGATAATAAATGATGGACGAAAGAAAAACTAAAGGCTTAAACTTCGCATCATTACCTATGAGAAAATGTTGTTCTTTTGGATTACACTGTTAATACTGAGATGCTATAATTGTTGTGTGCCAAGGGATTTGTATTAATGTATGTACTGTAGTCTCACTGCAGAAGTGTTAGGAGAGCAAGGTGGTTCTCTTCTCCCTTGTAGCACCAGACTAATATTAATACTACTTAATAACCTAGGGAATATTTCCAGGAGCGCCGTCCCTATCAAATAATACCACTACTCTTGCCTGTTGTTGTGTGAGAAGTTGGCCTGGTACATGCTTTCAACTAATTAAAGTGGGCACCTTGCACCAGTCCAAACAACCCTTAAGGTGATTTAAGAGGTCAAAGATAACCTTAGAAAGCTATCCAAGTGGTAGCTGTGGAGAGCAGCCTTCAGGCTTAGTCATGAGGGAATGTTAAGCAGCTTGTTTTACCAGACCTCAACCTTGTAGTATTGGTTAAATGAAAGGAGAACCTCACAGTAGTTATGAAAATATGTATTTATTAATATAACACCCTCTAGTATGACAAAGTATCTTCATCAAGAAAATAATCACAAAGCACACAATACTGTAGCACAGAAACAATAGTAAATTGCACTAATACACAGTGGGCTCCAGGTGGAGACCCAAAGCATATATTAAAATAGTGGTATCAGAACCACGATTCGAGTCAAGACAGTGTCTAGAGGAAGTAGAATCACTGGGACCTCAAGGAACCATCCAAGGTGAGTAAGTAGGGACCCCACGCAAGACGGGTGCAGTGTGGGAAAATGACCACATGCTCCGTGCAATTTGATGGGAGAGTCACGGTTGGAGTTGAAGTTTAAGGACCCTTCCCAGTGTACTTCGAAGAAATCTGGTGGAAGTTAGGAGGTTGGAGAGACACCCCACTGTGGATACCGAAATACCAGAGTTACATATCCCAGGGAAGCCTGGTGTAAAGGTCCGAAGTTGCATCGGAAACCACAGTCGAACCAAATGGAGAACTTCGAAGAAGAGCCGCTGCTGGAAGGAAGAAAAGTGTAGATGGAATCCAAAGGTGGATTCTTGTTAGAGAGTACCCGAAAGCAGAGGGAACAGAGTCTGGGTCACTCAAGGGTGATAAGGGGCTCAGTAGACGAATGCCCACCGATGTCGGGTGCTTCCGGTGCGTCGAGGATGTTCTTGACTCTGCAGCCACCGGGACCAGGAGACATCGAGGAAGACCAGTAGCTGGATACGAGCTGTCCCACAAAGGATGTCGAGTACTGAGGGGTTAGTCTCCGCTGGAGCACCATTGAGCCTTGGCAACGGCAACCCACATAGAAGTTCAAAGAAGGGTACGGTCAAACCAGCAAGGTCCAGGAGACCACCAAACACAAGGGAGTCAAGGCAGGTCTAGGGCAACCAGGGGAGCCAAAGCAAAGTTGACCCTCATATTGACCCACTGGCCGGAGTCACGAGAGAACCTCAAGCGATTTCACAAAGCAGCAGCCCACGGAGCACTCGGTGTGAGGAGGCTGGAGTTCTTTATAAGGATTGGTGTCAGAGGGTGGGGCAACATGGAGCCCAATACACTCGCTTGGGAAATGCAAACAAGCATATGCACTTGCAAATAATTGCAGTGCACCGGGTTACAGGTATTGCAGCCCCCATGAGGGATTCTGGCCTCGATCTTGGTAAGAGGGCAGCTCAGACCTCAAGAGATGTAGAAACAGACCTCCTGTTTTGCTGGATTGTTCAAAGTCCATAGGAGCTCAGGATCAGCAGACAGGTCAGTCGTGATGTGGTGCCTGCGGTTGCAGGGGAGTGACTACTTCACTCCAAGGGTGATATCTTCAGTTGTCCTTGATGCTCCACAGGTCCTGCATGGGGACTGTATGGTGCATGGGCACAGACGATGCTTTAGACAGAGAGGGAGATGAAGTTGGTCGCAAATGAAGTCTAGCGAAGTCCAGCGTGTCTAGACGGTCGACGTTCAGTTTTTTCTGGGTCAGAATCTTGTCCACATCGAATCTAGGATCCTACAGCCAGGTAAACCCTTTACTACCCACAGGAGAGGGTTGGAGAGATTCAGGGGACAATCCCAGGGGAGGGTCTGGACAGTGGGGAGGTTACTCCCATGTTCTTTGTCCAGTTTGTAGCCAGAGCAGGAGCCTACGGCTCCCAGGACGGATTTGAATCAGACTAAGCACAGGGTCACCAAATGTGCCCTTCATGCACACATTCAGTCGCTGGCAAGCGCACCCACCCAGGCATAATACACTAAATCCTGTCTGGGAGGTCGTCACACCTCCCTGTGACAGGATGCCTATTGTTCTGCCTTCCCCTTCTCAGCAGCAGGAGAGCAGAAATTTTTCTCTGATCGGCAGCAGCCTTTTTGTGCTGCCCGGGACTAGAAGGCTGTTACTGGGAACAACAGGGACCTCACAAAGCTCGTTTCTGAGGGGTGGAATCATATCTCCCACATGGGTTACTGGTATGGGGGTATGATTCCACAATGTTTGACACCAAACACGATAGGGTTACTTTCAGCTGTTTTAGAGTTGGTCATCACGCGGTCACATAATGCCACTCTATATGACGTAATTAGTAGGATCCCAGTCTGACTACTCAAAAACAGTATCACATTTAGCAAAAAATGGGGGTAACCATAAGAAGCAGATCCTACTTTCCTACACATGGCTTCAATCTAAAATATGTGGTTGAGCAGGTACACCATTTTGCAGTAAAAGGACCCCTTCTTAGAGCAACTCCTAGACACACTGTTGTGAAAAATTCTCAACTTATGGGTTTGTGACCTAGTACTTCAAAAAGCAAGAGGTGAGGACCCTATTTTGTGGGCGCATCGAAGATCATGATAGTTCCGGACTTCAACCTGGCTGTCCAACGCTGTTGTGCATCTTTTATGTCTGTCATAAAAAATGCCTAAAGTATGTGCTCATGTTCCCGTGCCTGCCTGAGTGTTGTTGTAGGCACTAAAATGTTCTTCTTTTACTGATCCTAAAGAGAAAATGACTTGAATAGATCAACACCAAGAAACTAAGAAAGACTTGAGTCACCAACGGGATTTCCCTGCTGAGTACAAGTATGGGAGGGTCATACCTGGACATCGAGACTGCAGCCCTCTTCAAACAACTACTGTATACTATACACAAATGGAAACAGAGGAAGAATGGAAAGACCCAGACTGCAGTTACCACTCAACAATCATTCCATAGGTCAGTCCACAAACATTGGGTGATAATATATGAAACTGATCTTTTTGCCTCTGCGGCATTGGGGAGGCAAAACCTGCAAGAAAAGTCCAAACCCCCAGATGATCTACATAGGCAGTGTATGCACTGCATAGGCGAGATTAGTTAATCTACCAGAGAGTCCTTGCAGTTGGCAGTGACTGGGTAGCAGGAGCAGGTTTGGCCTACTTGATCCTAACATACATTACATTCTGCCCTCTAGCTACATAGGCCCGCACATGCTCCCATTTGCATAATCCCAGAGATATGACTTCTTGCATTAACCATTTATGAGTCAAACTGATTGAGGGGGCTTAGTACTGGTCAGCCCTTTTCATCGTGCCGAAGCACTCCATCCCCACACCCAGCTGTTCCTGATCAGCCTCTTTTCCTTTATTGTTGCTCTTGCAACGATTGTCTGACATTCCCCACTTGGGATATGCTAATCATTTAGCTGGATGACTGGACTGTTACTGACTGTGCAGTTATTGTTCAGGGGGCTGGGATTACTGGGGGTAGGGCCTACTGACACAGGCTTAATAACAAACTTATATTGGAACATTTGCTTACTCTCTTACACGCTTGATAACAGAGTGAAATGTTTTTTCATATACATAATATTGTATCTATCTTAAGAATACAGGGTACATTTATTATCATGTGAAATGTGTTGGAAGGAATGGATAGGCTGGGTAAGAGTATTGTTGGATTGTTGTTTTTGTAAAAGGGTTAGTGCTGGTGCTTTGTCCCTGTTTTAAGTATGAGTCCATCGTGTCTGCTTTGTCCGTGTAATGATTTGCCGGTTTGTCCGTGAAATCTTGAGTAACGGGGTGAGTTCCTTTTAGGCAATTTGGTTTAAGAAATTCATTGAGTATTTTATATAATTCTTTATTCTTTATTTGCACTTTCAGCATTTTTAATTCTGTCGGAATAATACCTTTTCTTTGCTTTTTTGTTAGCTGACTTGTATAATCTGTTAATTTTCTGTAGGCAAAGTTTGTTTTGTTTGGCTTTTGTTTTGATCCAGGCACGTTGCAACTTTCTAATATGTTGTTTTATGTCTTTTATCTCTGGATTTCTCCAAGGTGCTTGTTTCTTTTGTTCTGTTATGCGGTTTTGAGTGGTATCAGGATATCAAAAGCTTCTTGTAGCCACTCATAACGTTTTTTGAACAGAATTGATTGTTTCCAGATCTGTACTGGATGTTAGTTGTATTTCTAAGTGTTACGAATTGAATTTGTTTCATAGTCAACAGCTGGATCGACGTGAGGTAGTTTTAGGTGGGTCGCTTAATGTTCTTTTATGTTGGAAAGCAAGCAAATGTTGGTCTGACCATGTGACTGGAGTTATAGTTTGAAACTAGTTCGGTATTAGCAAAAATTACATCTAGGATGTGTCCAGTGATGTGTGTGGGTTTGTGGTCGATCTGATGCAGGTTCAGTGCGTCTAGGCCAGCGATGATTGTTTTCGGATGGGGCATATTGGATTTGTCAAACCAAATGTTGAGGTCACCCAGAATACATAGGTTGGAGTGTATTGTTATCAGGTTTGAAACTGTGTCAAGAAGTGTGTCTGGGAATGTCACTTTGCTATGTGGAGGTCTGTAAAGGAGCATGAAGTTACAGGAGGCAGATGGTGTAGGATTGCATCTGGTGAGAAGAACCTCACAATTCTTTGTGGGATGTTGTTAACTTTAGTGATATGTAATGTTTGCCTGAACACAATAGCTAGGCCACCTCCGTTTTTTCCTATATGATTTTGGGAGATCGTTTGATAGCCTAGAGGTACGGCTTCATGCAGGACTAGAGCCATATCATCTCCTAACCATGATTCAGTTACGAATAGTATGTCTGGTTTTGCATCAGTGAGAAGGTCGTAGATGTGATGTTTGTTTTTAGAGAGCGATCAAGCATTTATTAGTAGGCAGTTTAGAGAATCTGCTCTGGTGACAGTGAGACTTTGTTTTGTAGAAGAGTGATCAGTATTGTGTGGGTTTGTAGCATGTGTGTTTTTAAGCTGGTATTAGCTGTATTAGGATAGCAATTGTGTAGCTGTTCTGTAACGTTGTCCTCATCCAGCAGGCTAAGAAGGCATTTTGATGGGTCTGTGTGCGTAGGTGGTGGAGATAGCGTTTGAGAGTGAGTTGGTGCGCTGTGTTGTTTTTGTGGTGTAACCTTGTTGTGCAGTAGACATGGAGAAGGAAAGTTATGATGGGTGGCACGTTGCTTATATTGTTTGCCTGTGTTTAGGGCAGAAGGTGTATGAGTTAGGGGTAGTGGTGCAGCATGTGGGTCATGTAGTAAGGTTGTAAATTGTCCAATGGATGAGAGGCAGTTAGACGAGAGTTGCTGTGTTGCTGTATGTGTGTTGGGTGTGGTGGAAGATAGAAAACATGGCATTGTAGTTTGTTCATTTGTGTAGTTTGAAAAGTAGGTGTATGATTGTATTTTGTGACTGTAAGTATTATGAAGTGTTGTGTTTGAGAGATTTTGTTGTGCTGGTGTGCGTGATATCTTTTGTTTTTGAAGAGTAGTGAAAAGAGGTGGTGTTAAACTTGGCATCTTTTGGCGTGTTTCTCCTGTCTTTTTGCTGATTTAGTTTCTCTGCCACATTCTGAGTATAGGTTTGTTAGTGATTCTAGGGGGTCTGTTAGGAGTAATTAGAGTGCTGATCGGTTGTAGTCAAGTATGGTATGGGTTTTGGTTGTGCTAGTGATGAGTGGAGATTTTAGTGGGATAGCATAGAGTTGTGTGCTGTAGGTGTTGGTGGAAATGTGTTGCTGGGATAGAAGGGTATATAGGTCTGGTTTGTGAGGATTTGTAGTGTGTGATGGTACATTGATTTGTGCATAGGGTTGGTTTGTAGTAAATGTGTGGAGTACATTTGGTGTGAGTGTGTTACTCTGTGGATGTGGATGATACAGGGTGGGTATTAGTGCATATGAAATTGGGCAGCATTTCCGGCCCTAGTCCCAACCAGTCTCAAACAGGCTCTAACAGGCACTCACCCTTGTCCTCTCCACCCTTAGCCTCAAACCCGGGCTGAGATGGCCTAATCCTTGGCCTTTTATAGCCATAGTAGCCAGGTGGCCAATTCAGGAAATGGGAACCCTAGCCCTTACCCTATCCAATCACAACAATAGCCCTAAACTCTAGAACCAATAGGAGACCAAGACCTTACAGCCAGTCAAAGTCCTAGTCCAAGCACACAATCAGGCACAAAACCCTAATCACTACGTCCAATAGAGGGCCTAACCCTAGCCCTATTCCCAACCCTGCATTAATTGAGCCACGGTCTCAGAAACCAATCAGAACCTTCAAATACCCAACCAATGAGAACACTAATCCTAATCCAACAGAAACACCAGATGCAACCACCAATCAGTGCACACATGTACCATCCAATAGCAGACTTTATAAGGTCCCAGCGACCTCAGACAAGGTTTGCTGGCCAGGCAGTTGGAAGCTGATCCTATATTCAGAATCTCATAGGAGACAGACAGGCTCAATCCACACTTTGGACTTCTGCAGGTAAGGGCCTAACCAACTTTGTCCTGTAACAATACTGTTTGTATAAAACTTTACTCACTCTCCTATACAAAAAACGAGTGCACAATCCCTATAAAACACATCTTAAACAGCTCACGGCAGATTACTGCCATCTCAGAGCACCCTCCATTCACTCTCTGATGTAAAACATCCTTGTTGCTAAGGGGGTAAAAAGGGGGGCATGTTTCACTCATTTGCTAACACAAAATGGGAGCTGGAGGTGTATTGCTTAACATGCAGGTCTGAGCACAGAGCAAGGGAGAAATTAGGAGGGAAAAACAAGTAGTCACGGGCGAATGTGAGAAAAGCCAACAGATTTTGGACTGCAAATCCCACAATTCAGCAGGTTAAATGAAACAGTCACGGGCAACTAATAACCACAAGTTTCTATACAAAAAGGGTGAGAAATGAAGTAATCACGGACAGGTTAAAAAGTTTAATTTTTCTACTGTAACAACCACAAGCAAAACAGTTACAAATAATGCAATCATTGGTAGGAAAAATCACTTTTAAAATTCTAGGAGAGAGACAGCACTACTCTGCCTCCTTACCACCTCCTGGTCTTTGGTTCACTGCAATCTGGGGCACAGGGAAACTCCAGCTCACAAAATGGAGGTGAATGTTTTGGGCATCTCCCAGATAAGCATAAAGGGGCCTGGGCAGGTGTGAAAGGAGGGCGCAGGGTCGCCTGGAAGCTGGGGAGCCTATCAGCAAGCTTAGACTGATGCCCAGGGGACCTGGAAAGCTGGTCTTCTATTCAGAATCTCCTAGGAGACAGACTGGCTCAATGCACTCTTTGGACTTCTGCAGGTAAGGGCCTAACCAACTTAGTCATATAACAATACTGTTTGTATAAAAACTTTACTCACTCTCCTAGACAAAAAACAAGTGCACAATCCCTAGAACACAAAGATTTGACAGCTCACAGCAGATTACTGCTATCTCAGAGCACCCTCTGTTACCTCTCTGATGTAGTAAAAAAAAAGCAATGTTTATTTAGACCGTTGGTCTTTAAACAGCATAAAATAATAACATATACTATATAAAAACATTGTCCATAAATAGTCTAAAATCATCACAATACCTTCATTATTTCCATTGGAACAATGGCTTATATATAGTATAAAAAGCATCACCATTGCATTACCATAAATTTCATAGTAGGGTTATTTCATAATGTAAATATTACCGGTACCTTCCTAAAAATACAATAAGATGTAAAGTGATTTCAGCGTGTATATTAATCCAAAACTGTAAAATTAGTACTTTAACTTCACTATAAGCTGGTTCAATTCATATCTTAATTCACGAGGTCATTATCCATAAAACTGCTTTTCGCCGCCTTCATATATCTACCAATGGCAATAGCAATATCAAGTTTAGGCATATCGGTAAGAAGCTCTATAGCTTGGGCCCCTGATTTAGTACCATGCTTTAGAAACATAGGCCGCAGGAATAGTTTTCGCAGGACTAGAACTGTCATACAATCAACCAATATATGCAGGATATCACACTTAGTTTCTAGCATACATCTACAATTACCATTGGAGTGCATTGTTACTACTTTTATTGTATCGTTTCTTCTCCAAGGGTTGATTCCAATTCTTAGTCTTAAGATTTCGCACCTGAGCCAGTAATTAGGTAACGTGTCAAGGTACGGGTACCAGGCATCATTCTGCCAAGTCCTACTCATAAATTGTACTGATTCTTTCTTACTCAAGTACTCAACATCAACCCTCCTAGCTGCTACCTGCCCTTGGGATCTCAGTATACTCTTATTAGTTTCTACCTGGAGTGAGTGTGGGCAAATTCGCACATTCAGATTCTCGCACACCATTGGGAGACCTTTTGTACAGCTCCTGGGTCTTGACGTTTCCAGAATCTTATCAGTGCCATTTGAACTTGTATGCTCCATGATGTTATACCTAGCTCAGTTCTAATGGCCTGAATCATTGCTGAGCCAGGTAGTAACAATAACGTTTTTTAGGCACTTCCCTTCTTCAAGCTCTCAATCATGTTTACCACTTAAGTAAAGCACGTCTGCACCGTACAAGACTTGGGGAGGTATCATTGCGCTATAGGCCTTTATTAATGGTGTGTGAGACATCTCCCCATAATCCTGGTTTTATTTTTTCAGACCACATACCGATGTGAGGGCCTTAGCTTTTTGAGCTTCTATGTGTGTGCCACTTTAAGGAACTATCAAACCAGACCCCTAGGTACTTGTATCCTGTCACAATTTTGAGATTTAATGTACCCAAAAACCATCTGCTCCTAGGGTCTCTTTTCCCAAAGCATAATATTTTAGTTTTATCCAGATTTACTGTTAAATGCTTTGAAGCACAGTACTCATTGAAAGCATTTAGTTTTCTTTGAAGCTCTAACTCAGTCTGCTCAAAAATCACAAGGTTGTTTGCATACAATAAGCATGATAAGTGTCTACCATTCATTTTCGGGCTGCACTTCTCTCCACCTCTAGGGCTGCGGGTAAATCTGCTAAGTAGATGGCAAATAGTAAGGGCGCCAGCACACAACCCTGTCTAAGGCAATTTTCAATAGGTATTTTCAGCATCAAGGACCCTACCGTATCCCTGATTATCTGCGTCCAATTCCCTCTATGTAACTTTTATGCCCAGCAGGCCTTTCGGGATGTTATATTTTTCCAGAGTCTCCCATAGACATTTCCGAGCCACTAGATCAAATGCTGCTTGGAAGTCCACAAAGCAGCAGTGAAGCTTCCCTCCTTGCTCGATGGACTTCCGTGCCACTGCCCATAGTGCGAAGCAGTGGTCAATTGTGGAGTGACCCTCCTTCAATCTGCCTAATATTATGTTAGCAAATACTTTCTTCCCTATGTCCAGCAGGTTAATCAATCTATAGTTTTTGGGGGATTTCATGTCTCCCTTCTTATGCACTGGTCTAATTATGGCTCCCTTCCAGTTATTTCGGATTTTTCCAGAGTCCAAAATGGCCATTAACATACATGATAGAAATTCAGCCCACCACTGCGTCTGAGACTTTATTATAATAGTGGGAAGATTATCAGGTCCTGCTGCCCTGGTGAGCTGTAGCTCCTTTATCGTGTTCTTCACCTTCTCTACTATGAAGTCTAGCTTTAAGTCTTCCTCTAACCCAGCCCAATACTGTGGTACTCCTATTTCTGGTGTGCTACATGTCCCATACAGTTCCTTCAGATATTCATGCCATGCGGCTTCTTCTACCACACAGTTCATGGCCCCAACTGGTTGTCCTGATGCTGCCTGTATCAGCTTCAAGAACTTCCGTATATTTTTTGTTTTGATGGATTCCAACAGGTTTTCCCAGCATTTCTCTTTTCAAGTTTCTCACTAGCCTTTTATGTACATTTCTCAGGTTTCTAAGATTAGCAAACCTAGCCAATTCATATTTGACTGTGAGTAATCGTGCTTCTCTCTATCTCCCTTTTCTTCTTTATGCATGCCACAGTGTGCCACTTGGCTTGTCTAACTGGGGTTATTTGTTGGGTCTTTGCTCCTATGTTCTTATTTTTTAGTTTAACTCTAAGGCACTGCACTACCTGGTCTATTTTTTCCTCAAACCATTCCAAGTTTTGCCCTCTTGTACTTCCCAGATCTAACTCCTGTTTTAAAGTTGTCAGTTTTGTCATATATTCTTCAGTTAGTCTCGTTGTGACCCGCCAAGGGTACACTACTTCTTATGGGATTACTATATCTCGTACACTTGGGGGCTCGCTTCCTACCTCAATCTGCAGATAATTATGGTCACTTCCTTCCCTTTGCATACGTGTAACCCCTTAATTGATACAAAGTTCCAAGCATGTGTAAAAATGTAGTCAATTGGGCAAACCTGTGAGCCTATTTTAAAGGTTTTCTTTGCCGGGCGATCTGTATCCATCCTACCGTTTAGACAAAATAGACCTTTTGATCCCAGATACTTACCTGAATTTATATCTTGTCGTATAGGGGTACTATCTGAGAACAATCCCATCATTATGTTATAGGCTTTCAGTACATCCTTAAACCAAGGATCTATCTTGCTTGGGTTCAATTTATGATTCAAATCCCCCAATATTAGAAACCTATTGTTATTATATTTTTCACATACCAGGTCAATATCTTCTTTAAAAAAAAAAATCTCTATTCCATATTCCACTTGGCTCTCCCATTGCATATAGACATTTATAAGAACCAAATGTTTACATTCTCTGTCTGAAGCAATCATGGTTATTCTATAGGCAAGCAACCATTTACATTTAACTCTTTGAGACTTAACATCCTTCACAATTTTGGTAGATAATAAAATCATAATCCCTCCTGCCGGGCGCCCATATATTTTTTCCTTTGTTGATATGTGTAGTTGAACAAAGCCATCAATTGTTGGGGTTTTGTCACAAAGCCATGTCTCTTGTAAACAAATGATCTCGGCGTTCAAAGCTAACTCAAAGATAATATCTTGTTTTACATGTCCTCCAAGACCATTTATGTTCCAAGAAGTGATCTTCATACTCGGCGATGCCCTATATCCTATTCTATGTCACTTAAGCAGTCATCGTCCCCATTGTACCATTGGGAGGGACCTGCGAGACTACTTCTATGGCTCCAATTCCCCCATAGATTACTAATATCTGTGTTGTTAACCACTATATTCACTTTTCCATTAACTTCCCCCTCTTCCTCTACCAAACTTACCTGTCTTTTGCCTAACCCTGCGTGGCAATTTAAAAACTCTCCACCTTGTTGACTGCCCTCCTCTGATTCTCTCTCTGGGATTATACTTATCCCTTCCTTCAATACTTCTTGTTCTGCTTTCACAATTGCCACCTTTACCAGATCAGAATATACTAAGATTATTTCCTTAGCTATATTATTGTTTCTAAACCCCACTTGACGCAGGTCTTTAGATCCAATACCTCTCAAGTCAGGACAATTTGCAAATGAATGTAGGAGCCGGGACCTATTTAGGGGTATAATAATCATTTTTCTTCCCCCCCCCCCTTTGCTACTTGTACAGGCTCAAAGTCTAGCCACTTATTGTTTTCGACCTCTGATCCTATCTTGTGGGGATTCATACTTCCCTGGTAGATGTTCTTCCTCGTGCTAGCCTTGACCGTACTCCTATGTGCTCTTATTCCCCTTAGGTTGTCTTTCGTTCCGTTGTTTTGTCCTGGATTTAATCGTTTCTGGCTCCCACTACTAGATTTCTGGGGTGAAACTATTTGTGCCTTTCTTTGTACAGCTACTTCGTTCTTCTTCCTTACTTTTTCAACACCCTTTTTCTTTCCAACTTACCTTGGGTAATTTAAAGGTTTTTCCCTTGCGACACAATTCCTGAGGGACCGTTTCCTTGCTTCCCTTTGATTTGTGTCTTTACCACTCCCTGCTTTCACACCTTCCTTCCTATTGCTAGATGTCCTGTGTAATTAGTAGACCTGTACCTGGGATAATCACCCCGTCTCTTTGTCAACATTGGCCATCTTGAGATATATACATCATGGGTAGTTTCGTTTCGCCCGCAAGTTTCGGGGGCTGTTGGTCAGGGACTGGTCTTGTTAACGTTGGCATTTGTTCCCTAATACCCTGTAGCTCACCCAGGATCTTATGTAGTTGCATTTTTTGATTTTTTTAAATTTCATTATTTAACATTGTGACTTCTAAAAGTCCTTGCAAAGTTCTTTGTAAGATCAGCATTATGTCCAACATTGAGGCCGATGGGGCTGCTGAGATATTCAGATCTACTGTTGTATATCGGACAGGTCCTTCTGCCACTTCAGTTCTTGGGTTACCCATCTGCTCCCTGCTTTTATTCTGGTTTAATACTACATCCAAAACAAGATATCCACGGGTCTACTCTGTCACAACAAGTGCATTCAAGGAACACTGGGCCTGTAGATGCTGCAACACTTAACCTCTTTACAAAAGCAAAATATCCTTTAAAAAGGACGGATTCCCATCACTCACCAAGGTGACATGCTTCATCATCTGGGTCTCCTCCTAGTAACACACTAGTGTCACTAAGGGCTACAACCCTTTCATAAGGAAAAGGGAGCTCACGGTTTTTTATTGTTGTTTAATTAGAGCGCTATAACGCGCTATGTCAGATCCTACAGATGTGAGTATATGGTTTAAGTAGGAGTGTTGGGTGCAGTGCATATAAGTGAAAGATAGTGAGTTCAAATTAAACTGTGAGAGAAAAAATATTTTAATTGGTATCTCTCGCAATTCAAATCTAAAAACAGTGCAATGACAGTAATGACCAAATAACTGTCTGTAATTGGAAAAAAAGAGGGGGGGTCTACATGTTTCAGCCAGTTGGATTCTAGCAATCCCCGGCCTTCTTCAGGACCACAACAAGTTATTGCTACTGCATGCATGAAAAAGTAATGTGAAGAAAAATATCAGAAGAAAGGTTGGAACAAATACAACCTAATCACCTGTATTCAGGGATGTACAAATCCTCTGCAGGTTACGGAATACTGATGGAATCTGCAAGGAAATGAAATGACGATTTGTTTGTAAGAGGAGCAACAACATCAAAAAGGCTCAGTGAACTCATTGTATAATACATTAATAGTAACACACTTATTGTCATCTATTATCTCTTAATGCTTCACAATCACTTTTATAGAATGCGTGCTTACCCATATTGCACGAGGAAGGAACCTCGCCTCACCTGGCAACGGCTCAGGAAAGGAGGCACCGCTCTGTAAAAGAACATTGAAAAAACAAGAAATGCTTGTGGACACCCGGTACTTCTATGTCCTCATTCTCTTCTATTTAAAAGATGCAACAACCAGTTAAAGATGCTACCCAAGCCTGCGGAAATGGGATCAAAATTGAGTAATAATTGGGTATTGTCAGCACAAGTGATGGTCTCCAACCCCTAAGATTCACTGAATTTAGCTAAGGGGGCCATGTAGATATTAGGGATGCAGGTACCTCAAAAGTTAACCGCTTCCTGGTAAAACCTATGGTGAGCAAGTCAAATGTCTTGCTCTCTCCCTTCCCAAAAAGATTTCAGCCAACACCAGGCCTCATCAAGGGCAAACGTAATCACTTTGGCTGCCTCAAGAACATCTGTTTCTGTACTATTCTGTGGTCAGATGCCCAAATGAGTATGATGCAGCAAATCACAGTTCAACATCGTTAACCATATTGTCAAATAAGGCTGGCTTAGAACTTTCCGTTTGTTTTGTCAAATCTCCAAGATTTACTTTATTCCATGCTCTTGCCATTATTGTGTTCTTTAAGGCTGGATCACTCCCCAAGTGCCTGCCATCTCAAGTTATGGGAAAAAGATAATAATCAAACCAGAATGAGATTGGAGTAAATGATGTCCAAAGTATGGCCTGCTTGGTGAGTGGCATAAGTGAGGAATTGTTGCATGTTGAGGGCATCACAAGATTCAACTAAAGGGACGTCTGGTCTATCAGTGGCTACATCTGCATGAAGGTTGAATCATGTAGCACAGTGAGGTCAGAATCTCATTAAACCACAGTGTAAATTGCCTCATCCCAAGAGGCCAAAACGTCAGAGAGTTGCCCAGGCCGGTGGCAGATCAAAACACCTGAAAAAGAAGCCATAGAAGAAAGAGAAAAACAGAATCTCAAACTTTCTGCTCCCTTAAATTATTGAGCTGTAAAGTCATACATTGACAATTGCTTTGTAAAAATTGCAAGAACCCGTCACCTTTTTTCTAGCCTATAATGTTCATAAATGATAAACCCTTATGGAACGGCCTTATAAATATCAGGGTTAGAATCAGAATGCAGCCAGCAAATAATACCCCTCTAAGTAGATACACACCTGGGTATTAACCAGTTTATCCAGCATTTTAGCTAAAGCATGGAGCAAAGAGATGGGATGGAAGTTCGATACAATTGAAAGGCTGGTTGAGGTTATTTTTTTAAAAGAGAGACAACTATGGCCCTTTTTTTCCTGCAGGAAGGACTACTGCTGACTCGCGAGGTATTAAAAAGTTGATTATGGATAGGGACTAAGATCTCAGCAGCAGCAGCCAAAAAAGATTGAGAGTGCAAAGGTCTCTAGGTGACACAGATTAGACTTAAACAAGGCCTGCTGTGTTTGAGCAATGGACATATGTCCAACGTTGTTAAAGGAACAGAACAAGAAAGAATTGGTGGCCTGCTCCACACCTGCTAGGAGGAAGATATGAGAGCTCAAACAGGAAAGTAACTCTGCATGAATATAAATGTTATCATTAACAAAGTAGATGGCTTTTTGCACAAGTCCTTAGATTTTGCAGTCATAGGAGTGGAAGCTTTGTAGTTGAAATATAGTTAAGAGATGTTACAGGTCTTTCTAGAAGAATGCTCTACTCTGTAATACGTTGAGAGTGAGCCATTTTATTTGCTTTATTATAGGCTTTAAGCATAACTTTGTATCATGTTCTTGCAGCTTATAGTCTTCATGCCATTGCCACTCCAATTGTTTATTATGTTTCTTAAGAGACAAAAGCTCAGGGGTAAAGCAAGTGGCAGACGAACTACTTCCCTGAATATTAATCTTTTTCTGAGGTGTCAGAGTAGAAATGGAACCAGTTAGCCAAGTGTTGAACAGCTCAACATTGTTAGCAATATCGCCAACTAAGGGTGGCTAAGAACTTTCAATTTGTTTGTCAAATCTTGAGTATTGACTTTATCCCATGCCCTGGCCATTGCTATGTTCTTTAAGGCTGGTTCCCTCCCCAAGTGCCTACCATCAACTCTAACTTCTCCACATGTGCCTTAAGCTTCACTTCCTTCCAGGTAGTGTGCTCAAGGTCATTACCCAACAAAGAGACTGCAGCCAAGGCAGGGCTCACTGCAATTTCCAGAAGACCTGAACCACTCCCCCACTCAAATGGAACAAGGGGCATTGGACAGTGACCCTCTCTGTTGTCAGCCACTGCAAACTGTTGGAATGCATCGGGAATCACCTGCTCTGGGAAATCAGCTGACTCCTTAACATACTCATGCTGGCACCTGTATCTCTCAGTATTAGGTATCGCGTTCCTGTCTAAAAGCAGTGTATGAAAGAGAATAAACAAAAAAGAAGCAGTTGAAGACGTTTACTGCTCCTGTGTACTGGTCGACATGTTTCAGCCTTCGGGAAGACTATCCCTGGCTTTCTTCAGGACCTCATAACCAAAGCTTCTAGTAGTAGGCTTCGCAAGAAAAATGGGTTATTACTATACCCTTATAGCTGTTTCCAATTCCTCACTGTGATTATTGATATATTGTGACATCAATAAATATTGAGGAAAGAACCCCACCTCACTTGGCACCAGCTCAAGTCAAGAAAGAGGCCCCGCTCTGTCCGTCGGTACCTCCGGCAGGGACTCGCGCTGGGATGGAGGTATAAGGGTATGCTTCTTTTTTGTTTATTCTCTTTCATACACTGCTTTTAGACAGGAACGCGATTGATGAGACACAAGCAGGAATTATACACTTGGTGTTTGTCATTTGCTTATTCTATTTTAAAAACACTTTAAAAAACACAGAAAATTCTTTCCCAGAAACTTTGCACTACACTCTAATACTTTTTCCTCTTTTCTTTGATGTATGCTTGGTAAGAGGATTCAACTCATTCATATCTCCTCTATGTCATAAGAGGTTGTTGAGAAGAGTTGTTTGGTACCCCAGATGATGACACTGGGCACTTTCAGAGTGTAATGATGGGATGCTGATTATCCTTAGATCAAGTTATTTTCCCTTACCTCTTTTTGTCTTCACCTTTTGTATCTGATTTTCTACATGCTTACTTCTTAAAATTAACTGTTGGAGCAATTGCTAAGTGGCAACTTTCTTGAATTGTATCAAGGGTTGCGATGTAGACCTCGGATTTCTTTTTGTATCTGAATATGTGGAAGGAGACTCTTTCGTTGAGGTATTTGGAGGGATTTGTAGGTGTTAGTCAGCAGCTTGAAGGTTACTCTCTTCTTGACAGGGAGACAGTGGAGGTCTCGCAGGTGTTTGGTGGTGTGCTCATGTCATGGGATGTTGAGGACGAGTCTGGCCACGGTTTTCTGGATTGTCTGGAATTTGCATAGCAGGGATTTGTTGATTCCAGTGTAGAGGGCATTTCTGTAGTCCAGTCTGCTAGTTATGAGTGCGCGGGTAACGGTCTTTCTGGCTTTGGGTGTATCCACTTGAAGGTCTTGCAAAGGATGCGGATGGAGTTGAAGCTGGTGGAGGCAACGGCGTTGATCTAGGAAGTCATAGTGAGGGAAGAGTCAAGTATGATGCCGAGGTTCCAGGCGTGGTCCAGAGGGTTGGGGGGGCTGCAGAGGGCAGTGGGCCACCAGGTGTTGTCCCAAGCTGATGGGGTAGGTCTAAGAACGAGGACTTCTGTCTTCTCCGAGCTAAGCTTCAGACAGCTGCTTCTTATCCAAGCTGTGATGTCTTTCATGCCTTCCTGGAAGCTGGGTCTGGTGATTTTGGGGTCCTTCGTGAGGGAGAGGATGAGCTGGGTGTCGTCGGCTTAGGATACTATGCTGAGTCCATGCTGTATGGCTGTGGCGGCGAGGGGGGCCATGTAGATGTTGAAGAGCGTGGGATAATCCTTGGGGTTCTCCGCAGTTGATCTTGGTGGGTTCGGAGAGGAAAGGCGGGAGTCTGATCCTTTGGGTTCTGCTGGAAATAAAGGAGCAGAGACAGTCATGGACACTTCTCTGTATGCCTGCGTCATGGAGTCTGGCTGCGAGAGTGCGGTGGGAGATGGTATTGAAAGCTGCAGAGAGGTTTAGCAGGATGAGGGCTGTGGTGCGGCCTTGGTCGAGAAGTGTGCAGATGTCGTCTGTGGCTGCAAGCAGGGTGGTCTCAGTGCTGTGGTTACTGCGGAATCCAGACTGGAAAGAGTTGAGGATGGCGTTCTCTTCAATGAAGATAGTCAGCTGGGGGTTGACGATCTTCTCAGTGACTTTGGCTTGGAAGGGAAGGAGAGATATGGGACGGTATTTTTTCATGTCCGTCACGGATGCAGTGGGTTTCTTTGGGAGGGGCCTTTCCAGTTGTCTTGAAAAGTACCGGATTTCAAAGGTGGCATTGATGGTGCATCGTAGCTTGGGTGCTAGGGCGGCGGCGGCTCTGTGGAAGATGTGCAGTGGGCAGGGTTCCGTGGGGTCTCCTGAGGGAGTGCTCTTCATGGTCGTGGTTATATTTTTGGTGGTGGCCGGTGTCCAGGCAGTGATAGTGGGCTGGCTGTCGTCACTGGATAGAAGGGTGGTTTCAGGAGTCTGTTCGCTAAAGTTGTCGTAGAGGGCCTTGATTTTCAGGTGGAAGTAGGAGCCGAGCTTGTTGCAGGGGTCCTGGGAGGGTTCGACATCTGCGACTGGGGTCTTTGGTGAATTGCTGTATAATGCTGAAAAGTTCCTTTGAATTGCTGGAGTTGGTGAGGATTTTGTTCCTGGATGATTTGTCCTCTTGGTGGATCTTATGAGTTGGTGGTATTCTGCCATGGTGTTCTTGTAGGTTGTTAGACTTGACATCTTTTGGTGTGTTTCCCCTGAGTTTTTGCTTTCGGACCTCCCGGTTTTGACTCTGTTTTTGCTGGTTTAATGATTCTGCGCACTTTTCTTACTGCTGATCAGTGGTAAAGTGCAAGTGCTCTTGAAGTAAAATGTTTTATGGATTGGTGTTTCCATGATTGGCCTATTTGATTTATGTGCCAGTCCCTAGTAAAGTGCACTGCGAGTGCCAGGGCCCATAAATCAAATGCTGTTGATGGGCTGCAGCACTGGATTGTGCCACCCATGCAAACAACCCATAAAGTGTAACTTTGGCCTGCCATTGCAGAGCCTGTGTGCAGCCTGGGGCTGCCCTGTCGACTTGGCAAATGCCCACACTTGCCAGTCCCTAAACCTTCTCTTTTCTACCTGTTAGTCACCCCTAAGGTAGGCCTAAGGTATCCCGTGGGCAGGGTGCATTGCATGTAAAAGGTAACCCTGGGCGTAGTTCGCGAAGTAGCACTTCGCGAAGCTACGCAAAGTGCAGTTCGCACTACGCGAGCTACGCGTAGCACTTCGTGAACTGCGTAGTACCTTGTTCGCACTGTGCCAGATGTCGTTTTCAATGATTGCACAGTGCGGACAAGCAACCGGCACTGTGCAATCATTGAAAATGGCATCTTGCACAGTGTGTAGTTTTCTGCTGCTCGAGTAGATTTTTACTCGAGCGGAAGCTTTCTCAAGGCGAACTGGTAGTTTATCATTGCGAGCGGTCGCGAGCATACACGACCACTCGCAATGAGAAACCTGACCTCCTCGCGTTGGGAATCTCGCTGGGAGGTTTATTTTCCATGCTCGCGATCGCCAACTTGATGTTGCTGATCGCGAACAAGGAAAAAGTCTCGCCGGGATGTCATTTTGCTTGCTCGCAGTCGCCAACTTGACGTTGAGTACCGCGAGCAAGCAAAAATTGACCGCAGCACTACGCAACACTACGCTACGCGTGTTCGCACTGTGCTACGTGCAATTCGCTTAGTGCGAAGTAGCGCGAACATCGCAAACTACGCGAGCGTAGCGTAGTGCTTTGCCCAGGCTTAGTAAAAGGTAGGACATGATCTGGTGTGTGTGGCATGACCTGATAATGAATTACAGCCTATTTCGTTTTTCACTATTGCAAGGCTACCAGTCCCCATAGGCCAGAATGGGAAGTTTGATTATAACATCCTATAATCCTAATTGACCCAGGGAACATGGTAGAAATGTGAGTTTAGTATGCCTGAACTCAGAATGATAAAATACATCTTTTAGTGAAGTTGGTTTTATCATTCTGTGTTTGAAAATACCACTTTTAGAAAGTAGGTATTTTCTTACCTTACCTTCCAGCCTGGCTCCGTTAGCTTGTGTATTGTCTGTCTGGGTTGCGAGTGAAAGGGGCTGGGGAGAATCCAGGAGACAGGGTGAGTCAGCACAGGGCTGAATAGACCTATCTTCATGTAGAGTGGTGGGAGGAGTAGCACCTGGGCCTGAATAGGGCTGTGCCTGCCTTCCACAATGCTGGCTCCACCTCCTGTGGTGCGTCTGATGACCCTGGCCCACACTGATAAAGGAAGAAGGTGCACACTGGCAGAATACACCCAGAACTGGTTTGAGCTAGGTACAGGACCCTCTACCTTCAGAGGACAAAGGATTTGCTAGTATAAATATTGAGGCCCAGACCCTAAGACTTTAGAACTCTTTTGGACCAAAAAAACTGCCAAGAAAAAGAGCTGGGGAAGCTGTGAGGAGGAACTACCACGTTGCTGTGTGCTTTGGTGTGTGGGCCTGCTGTGGCTGCTTCTGTCTTGGGCAGTGAAAGGACTGGACTGAACTTTCTGCAATCGACTTTTGTGAGTTTCTCCAAGGGCTTGAGGTAGAGCTTGCCCACTGTTCAAGAAGTCTCAGGAACAGCAAAGACTTCAAGCTCTTCTGCCCTCAGCACTGGGGACTGCGTGTTTTGTGCTGCACCAGAAGAAAGGCATCTCGACAACGTCTACAACGCCGCTGCCGACTCCGTGTCCTGATAGCACCGCAGAGGGCACGGCCGCAACACCACACCATGACCCTGGTCCTACCAACGATGCCTGCTGATGCCGCCACAAAGCCTCTGCTCGTACCGCGACCTGTGGGCACTGCACTCTGCACCGCCTTGCTCCACGATGATGCCCTAGCCTCCCCGACTACGCCGCTCCATGCCGGAATCGATGCCGCTGCTTGCACCATGGTTCGAGGGCACCGCTCACAAAGTTACACGACGCACCGCCCTAATCCTGCACCGCAGCCTTGACCTACTGACGCCGGTGCCATCGACTCCAGTTCATCAGCCAAAAACGGCGTGCAAGCAACGAGGACACCGCTGCTTGCACCGTGACCTGCCAGCACCGTGACGAGCACCGCCTTCATCTCGCACCACGACCCTGGTCTCAGCGACGATGTCATCTGACACCGCCACCGAGCCATTGCTTGCACGCGACCTGAGGGCACCGCACAACGCACCGCTACACTTCGCACCATAGCACCCGAGGCCTGCCAATGCTAGCGCTCCTGACTCCATCAGAGAGGAGACCTACCTGCACGCGTGTGACTTCGAGGGCCTCGATGACTCCTACACGACCTCCGGAACTGACGCCTGCGATCGCCATACTTTCAGAAGCCCAACGAGAGGTCGCTACGCCTTGCATTTCTAAAAGTTACTGTTTGCGGGTCTTCACGACACCGTAGCGGGGCCGCAACGCTGAGGTCAGCCAGAACTATTTGGATTTGTTTGCTCACTGCGCCGTGACAGCCCCGGACGGAGCTATCAACATCAAGGAACTGTTTTTCCTGATAACTGAAGATTTTTAAATACTGCATTGTGGATTTTTATCGTTTTTGGTCGTGTTTTAATTATATAAAAATATTGGATATTTTTCTAAACTGGTGTTGTTTCCTTTTGTAGTGCTTACACTGTATTACTGTTGGTTATGTGCAAATGCTTTACACACTGCCTCTAAGATAAGCCTGACTACTCCTGCCAAGCTACCAAGGGGTGAGCAATGGTTATTTTAAGAGTGTAACTCCCTTATCCTGACTAGGAAGAAGGGTCCTTATTTGGACAAAGGTGCAAGCCCTTGCCAACTAGAGACCCCCATTTCTAACATAGGTGATCTAGTCTTCAGTGGTTTTGCTGTTTCTCTATCATTTTTTGAGATGTTTGCAGGAGCGTCTGGCTTCTTAGAGGTTGATGGTGAACCAGGTGGCCTTCAAGGGGCGCTCTCTGTCGGGGTTGCTGAGGGGTTGTGGAGGGGTGCGATCAGGAACCTCAGAGATAAAAAAAGTTTCCAACAACTTTGAAATCAGCCCCTGGACTCTGCCATCTGGGAGTCCTACCCTGCCAGGTAGTGCCACTCCAATCCTGGAGCACTGAAAGTGGGTTTGAAAGTCCTCTGCCAGCCCATCTCTGGATGCAGCAGAACAAATGCATCTCCTCTGCTGTGCGGTGCTACCCCGAGTAGAACTGACATGTCACCTCTGCTGCGTGGACTTTCCCAGCTCAAGGACTTTGAATTTCCCTTACAGCCCCATTGAAACCACTGCTGCTTGATGCATCTCTTATGGAGGGCATTGCATCATAAGCTTTTCATCAATGCCAGACTCGAAGATGACGCAGGATATCATATCACAAGCCTCGTAAAGTTTTCAGAACCAGCTGATGTTAGATGCATTCAAGACACAGGACTTTACCTTCACAAGCCCACTCACTGACGGCCTCATCAGGAAAGAATACTGCACAACGCATTTCTGACCAGGACCTTGCATCCTCTCAGCTGTACGACACATCCTCGACATGGGACTCTGCAACTCTTCAATACCAGAATATAAAGTATTCGGGCCCGATTCACAGAACAAACTTAAGACTAAATCCTAAACTTAGTACCAATCTGGTATTCACAGAATGCACCTAGTACTTCTGGTATTCACAGAATGAACTTACTACTTTTGCTATTCACAAAATGAACTTAGGACTTTTGCTATTCACAGAATCCATTTACGACCACTAAACTTACGTCCGCACTCGGGCCGGAATTTCCGCCCCCGGAGCGGAATTTCCGGGCCCGGAGCGGAAAGTCCGCACGCGGGCCGGAAAGTCCGCTCCGGACGCGGAATATCCGCTCCCGGGCCGGAAACTCCGGCCTCGGGCCGGAAATCCCGCTCCCAGGCCGGAAAATCAGAATTGGGACCAGACTACATTAACTCTTGCCATTGATCATTTGAGCCAAGGGGAAACACCTGTTCAAGTCCCTACCATCCCCCACCATGCATCAGCTGATGCACTCCAGCCAATCCCAGCCAACAGCTCCAGTTAGCCATCATGTTGCTAGTGCCTACCATCCCCCACCATGATCCAGCTGAAGCCAATTAACACTGATTGACCAGCAGCAAAAAATATTTAAAAGCAGCACACAGTGAAGGAACAGGTTTGGCCACACACAGTTTGTATTTGCCAGCAGAGACCGGCTAAGAAAAATGGAGCTCCTGAAGAGAAAGAGGAACTATACAGCAGAGGAGACCACCATGCTTGTGGAGTTCATTGTCAGGCACCACAAACGCCTCTATGGACTCCCACCCTACTGCACCAGTGGGACCCAGAAGGCAGCCCTGTGGCAGCAATTAGCCACTGCTGTCACAGCATTGGGGGAGGAGAGGCGCACTGTCCAGGACCTTAAAAAAAAATGGCAGGCTGAGCGGCTGAGGGTAAAGGAGAAATACTCCAGGATGGAATTACAACGGATCCTCCCAGCCGCACACTCTGGACCACGCATCCGCCTCACCACACAGGAGGAGGACATCCTGACAACCATACACCCCCACTTGGTCCATGGGCTGCCTGTCAGTGACGTCCGCTACGTGGTACCAGGTAAGTGGGATGAAAAGATAAAGTGCATGAATAGAATGTCTGTGTTGCACTGTCAGTGTGAATAAGGAAGTAGTCCAAAGTGTATAAATTAATCCGTCAGTCAGAGACTCCTGTGTCACCCTCTGTATGTAGTACTACAAGTCCCACAATCCTTAGCGATGGAAATGGCAAATCCCTCCCCCACTTCAGAAAACATTGCCACTGTCCAGTTGCATTAATACACCAGCCCGCTAAGTAGCAATTGACAAATAACAGCAGAGCTGCGCCAGTAACAATGCCACACCCAATCCAACTCTTGTGCAACCGCGGATGCATCACATTTACAATGCGGTGCACTGTGGCGCTGGGATAGACAGATGGGTGTCGCAACTGATGGCATTAGGGGGATGCTCTGCTGGAGTAGTGTTGCAAGTGTGACGCAATTCCAACTATGTCCATGGACCGCCTACACCTAACGTTCAGGGCAACTCATTACAGGTGCCTCAAGCTGGTTTAAGTTTGCATGGCAACACCCTATGAAAAGTGACTACGTGAAATGCCGTCAATTACAATGCATCACTTGTACGAGGCATAACCAAATAAACACACACCCTGCCTACATCACAGCTTATGCACGTTTAATGTTGCGCAGGACCGCACACCGTGAGGCATCCCCATAGATGCATAACATTGTGAATAAGTCTAAATGTGTCACCTGTATTACCCCACCGCTGTGTCACAGAAGTGACGCAACTGCGGTGTAAATGTATTACAAGGGGCGTGGAAACACGCCACTAAATATCAAAGAAGTAAATCACCCTGTGCAAGCTTAAAGCACAAAGCAGAAGGTGAGAGAACCATCTGGTCCAAAAGTCAGGCACCTATTCTGTTGTACATTTCCCACCCTGCCACGCCACTACGACCCAAATGCACCACTGCTCCTACCTGCCCAGTCAGCAGCAGTACTGCATAACACTGTTAGCATGCAGAAGAAATGGGGAAATCACAGAAATGTTCCACAAGCACATATTCCAGATGTTTAGTTTTCTCTCTTCTCACCCATTGACACATTCAGCCAGAGCACAGACAACTGCCGCAGCAGAGGTCCCTGCATCGACTGGGAGGCATCGCCACCGTACACCCTCACCGACTGGTAAGTCAAAGTGGCCAGGAGATGGTCAAAATGCATACATTGCCAGGAGTGACCGAGGGACATGTAATGCCCACATATGAAAGTCAACCAGAGATGTACAAATAGCTGCATTACTATTGGAGTAGTCAATGGACATCCACCTTTAGCTAATTATAATTGTGAACAGCTGAAGACAATATATTACATGCCTTGGCTCATCAAACCTTCGTAATTGCGGAACATGACATGTTTTACAGCAACAGGCCCAGACCTGGGAATCCAATCCTGTTATCGAGTGCCACAACTACTCAAAAGGGTGTCCCCACTATGTTGTAATGGTGTCTGTAGACGTAATCAATCAAAGTAATTGACTGAAATATGGCAATGATGAACAAGTGAGATCCCAGGGTCATTAGTATTGACAATGCATACACTGTCCAACTTTGAATGTTTCCAATATAGATCAAATTCCCAGTCCACACAGCCTGTCATGTACCACTTACATTGTCTGGCTTTTGTGTTGCCCATCAACAAAACACGATAGTGGACCTCACATCAGGATCCGTAGACATGTCATTGTGATATAGGTTGCATCCAGGTAGTGGGCCCATTCGAAGTTATGTGGGAGCAATCATGATATTACGTATAACACACTAATGCAACGCTGGTGCCCACAACTGCTTGTGCTCATCCTTTGTGCCAGAAATCTAGTGCATCACATGTGGCTGCCGGAATGTTAAGTAGCAAAACACACTTATCATTGTAGGTACAACGAGGTCCTCCCAGAATCAAAGACACACACTGACTTCTGCTACAAGGTTGGCTGTGACATCTGTTCAGGGCCCACACACTGTTCCCGTGCTGGGCCAAGGGAGGGGAACCCAAGAATATATCAGGCTGACTGCTCATGAAATGTGCCTTTCACGTCCGCCGTATGTTGCATGTGTATTACAACACTGTTGTTCTGCATCACAATATGCTCACATATGGCATTTGAACCCATGCAAGATCAGACCCTGGTGGCTAATGAAAGGATGACACAAAATGTATGCCAAGTGAGTGCAGAATGGACATTCAATAGTACCATGAGTCATATGAAGTGACCAAAACACAACCGGCTTGCAATTCAATGATAGGAAACACTATGATGAAAATAGCATGGCTGAGGCCAACACTGATGCCAGTAGTGTACCTTTGAGATTAATGTAGGGGCTGCTAAGGTGAATCTTCATGCAGTTACACCTGCTAAATGACTAGGCAGAAGTGCAACACGCTAATCCAGTGCAGGCAGAAGGCATCAAAGCCTCTCAGCCTATCCGCAATGTGTGAGTATAAACCAAATGTTACATTCTGCTTGCCTCCTCTCCTACTGTATTCACATGTATAGGTGAGTGTTTGACAAAAGAGGTTTGGATGTCTGCTGTACAAGACACCAATCGTCGTCAGCTAAGTAGTACCATGATCTGGGAAATAGAGTACGCAAAGAGAGGACACTCAAAGGATGGACATAAGACATCTGTGTTCTCGCATTCAAATATGTGTGACTTCATGCGTGGGGAAGCACAAATGAGGAACATCATGTCCCTGACTATTGTAAATCTCACACATGAAACCCTTTCTGACTTGACAACAAACAACATGAGACTCTGGAAATATGTAAGTCTGAATGGCAAAGGTGATAGCAGTGTAATGGGGAGGAATCTGGGTCATTTATCCCTTCCTATCAGTAATCTTCTCATACATGTGTGTCTGTTGATGTGTCATCTTATTGATGTCACTGCTGTGTGGAGGGAACGGCTGGCAACTGCTGCATGTGAGCAGGTGCCCAAATGTAAAGTTCAGGAGCTAAACATGCTGCACATAGTTCTGGATTACCCACAAATGGTCATTGAGAATGACATGTTGGCTCAGAGCTACCATCTGTGGTTGCAAAATATAGACCTGTATGTCTTATCACAGCTGCTGACTGGATTACACCCCAGCAGCGTGCACCATCCCGGGCACTGAATGACATCCTGGCTGCAGCTGTTCAACCCTCGCACAGCCGTCCTTCAGGTAATTCTAGCATGAGGTGTCTGTTGATGTGTCATATGATTGATGTCACCGCTGTGTGGAGGGAACGGCTGGCAACTGCTGCATGTGAGCAGGTGCCCAAATGTAAAGTTCAGGAGCTAAACATGCTGCACATAGTTCTGGATTACCCACAAATGGTCATTGAGAATGACATGTTGGCTCAGAGCTACCATCTGTGGTTGCAAAATATAGACCTGTATGTTTTATCACAGCTGCTGACCGGATTACACCCCAGCAGCATGCACCATCCCTGGGACTGAATGACATCCAACCCTCGCGCAGCCGTCCTTCAGGTAATTCTAGCATGAGGTGTCTGTTGATGTGTCATCTTATTGATGTCACTGCTGTGTGGAGGGAAGGGCTGGCAACTGCTGCATGTGAGCAGGTGCCCAAATGTAATGTTCAGGAGCTAAACATGCTGCACATAGTTCTGGATTACCCACAAATAGTCATTGTGAATGACATGTTGGCTCAGAGCTACCATCTGTGGTTGCAAAATATAGACCTGTATGTCTTATCACAGCTGCTGACCGGATTACACCCCAGCAGCATGCACCATCCCGGGGACTGAATGACATCCAACCCTCGCGCAGCCGTCCTTCAGGTAATTCTAGCATGAGGTGTCTGTTGATGTGTCATCTTATTGATGTCACTGCTGTGTGGAGGGAAGGGCTGGCAACTGCTGCATGTGAGCAGGTGCCCAAATGTAATGTTCAGGAGCTAAACATGCTGCACATAGTTCTGGATTACCCACAAATAGTCATTGTGAATGACATGTTGGCTCAGAGCTACCATCTGTGGTTGCAAAATATAGATCTGTATGTCTTATCACAGCTGCTGACCGGATTACACCCCAGCAGCATGCACCATCCCGGGGACTGAATGACATCCAACCCTCGCGCAGCCGTCCTTGAGGTAATTCTAGCATGAGGTGTCTGTTGATGTGTCATCTGATTGATGTCACTGCTGTGTGGAGGGAACGGCTGGCAACTGCTGCATGTGAGCAGGTGCCCAAATGTAATGTTCAGGAGCTAAATATGCTGCACATAGTTCTGGATTACCCACAAATAATCATTGTGAATGACATGTTGGCTCAGAGCTACCATCTGTGGTTGCAAAATATAGACCTGTATGTCTTATCACAGCTGCTGACCGGATTACACCCCAGCAGCATGCACCATCCCGGGGACTGAATGACATCCAACCCTCGCGCAGCTGTCCTTCAGGTAATTCTAGCATGAGGTGTGTCACTGGCTTCGACTCCAAAGCCATGACAGAGATCCTGATTCCCCTCTGCTTGTAATCAGCAGTTGTTGTGTACAAAGTGAAATACTAATCAGGAGTGTCATGTGCCTGTCTGACAATTGGTGATGCAGATAATTGAGAATGTTGTCACTTCCCTCTACAGCTGCTGGTTCAGGGACAGCTAGGCCTATGAAAGCCGTGAGGAGACAGGTCCAGCAGGTGACACTAGGGGGGAACACCAAGGGACAGAGAGTTGTGGCTGGAGCTGGTGAGTTTGCCTGTATCTGTGTAACACCTCAGTGCTATGGTGTGAGCTGTCATTTGTGGTGGTACCCTACACAGGTCACATGATCCTCATCTGTTGATGCAAAGTACAGTTGATACAAACCCTTGTGTTGCACCACATGTCATACCAGGTCAATCCCTAATACGGTTGCAACCTCTGTTCCAGGGGATGCTGATGACGAGGATGACAGGCCTATGACCAGTGCGAGCCGACGTGGAATCAGAGGGGAGAATCCCCTGATCCTCCAAGCTGTGATGTCAGCTGCAAGCACTGCTCAGGAGGAGGAGGAAGAATTTCCTGAGGACCTCTACTTGGTGGATGATGAGGACTACATGTCTGACGATGAAGATGCCAATGCGCGATATCGTGCCAGATTGGCTAAATCGGTCGGGGCATCAACTCCTCTGCCAAGCAACGTCCCTCCGCCTCCTCCCAGGCATACCATGGCCTGTCCCCAGACTCGAGCAAACCAGCCACAGCACACACGCATCACAACACAGACATCACTCCCTCACAGTCCTCACGTCCAGGAGCAACATGGTGGTTCCCCTACCCACTCTTCCCTAGACAGTGTATCCCTGCCATCCTCTCCACCATCTGGGGGTAGTACCAGCCCTGTTGTGCTGCCGGAATCCCCTGGGCACCATTCACCTGCCCACAGGCTCCCACCTCCCACCCCACCCCCTGCCGTAGGACCTGCACATCCCATCCATGGCAGACAGCTGCAGAGAGGGCCTGCACCTGGCTGTGATGACCAGTGGGAGCAGGACTTCTTCCAACAGCAGAGCGATGTGAGGCAGGACATTAGTGCCATAGGGGCTACCCTGTCCGACATGTCGGACTCCCTGCAGGACATGGTCCACTTCCCTCAGGCGGTGGAGAAGCTGAGCCAAGTTTTGGATAGGATGGATAGGACTTGGCAGGACATGTCCAGAAATATGCGAGACATGCTATCCATCCAGAGGGAAGAGAGTGCAAGACACCATGCCTTGGCCATGAAGATGATGGAGGGCATATTGAGAGTGAGCCAACCTTTCCCTTCACGGTCAACACAGGGAGGGGAGCCATCATATCTGCCCACAGGACAGCACATCCCCACACCTGTACCAACTGCACACCAACCCAGCAAAGGGAGACATCCACACCAGCGGCCTGAACTGGCACTCCCAACACCACCCCCTGTACAGGCACTCCCACCACCTGCACAACCACCACCACCACCTGTACAGTCACTCCCGCCACCTGCACAACCACCACCACCTGTACAGTCACTCCCGCCACTTGCACAACCACCACCACCTGTACAGTCACTCCCGCCACCTGCACAACCACCACCACCTGTACAGTCACTCCCGCCACCTGCACAAACACCACCACCTGTACAGTCAATCCCGCCACCTGCACAACCACCACCACCTGTACAGTCACTCCCGCCACCTGCACAACCACCACCACCACCTGTACAGGCACTCCCACCACGTGCACAACCTGCCCTTGTCCAGGCACAACCATCAAGTGTGCATACACCATCTGCCCCAGCACATGTGGATGACCCTGGACAGTCCCTTGGACAGTACCCACCTCCACGTAGGCGGCGAGCCAGACCTGAGCACTCGGAGCGGTCATCCCCCCCCAAATTGCGGCGTCGCACTCACCAGTGACAGGAACCCAGGACAATGTGATCACGTGATTGTGTGTGCACCAAATAAACACCTACCAAAAATAAAAATCTGTTGTGTATCATGTCCTGTGTAACGTTGCAGGTGGCCTCGAGATGTGAGAAGGTATGTGTGTGTGTGACACAGTTACAAGTGTAACCCATCATTGCAACCAGCCATTATGTGCATAGCAGATGACTCACCAAATATGTGTCCATATTCAGAACCAGACATTCAGAATGAAGTCAAACAAGTGGAAGTTATTAGTATTCCGAATTGTATTTTAAGAAGGTACAAAAGAACAACCGTCCGTTTGGAAGGGAGAAAGGAAAACAAATGATGATCTTAATGCAGAGGGAGATGGGAACCTGGATTGGGGTGGGGCAAAAAAAATATAACACGTCAGGGAGTGTCAGGGAAAACAGTCTATTTACAAGGGGAAAATGAAATAATTGTTCACGTCAAAAGTCAAGTGTCCTTCTGGTCATCCTCTAGGACCACAATGTCCAGATCCTCAGAGTCCGATGCAGGCACACGTCTGGCGGGTGCAGGAACAGGCACCACTTGGGTTCGTGCCACACGAGGAGTACGGGGGGAAACAGTGTGGGCCAACGGACAGGGGGAGACATTGACAGTGGTATGGGAAGGGATTGTGGAGACAACTGACGAAATGGCTGCGGTCAGTGAATTGATGCTGGTGGTGAGGGTGGCCATTGTTCGGAGCATGTCCTCTCGCATCATGCGTACCTCCATACACACTTGTAGCTGGATGCGAGCTGACATGTCTGGCTGACCCTCACACATCCACATCAAGTCCACTGGCACAGCCACAGGAGGAACAACACCGGGAGGGGCCTGGGGGGAAAAGGAGGGATGTGGTGCCTGAGGTCCGGAGCCAATGATGTTGGTGAGCTGGCGGCTACGATGAGGGGGACTGGTTGCAGGGGATGCAACTGGGTCCCCCGATGGAATGGGGAACTCTAGAGGTAGGGAGGGGCTGATGGCAGGCCCAGATTGTTTGTTGCCCTGCCCCGGGGACACCTTTTCAGGGACCACAGGTGAAGAGTCCTGAGGAGAGTAGCTCTCCAACACCTCATGGTCCGAGGTGTCGTGTTCACCCCCCCCTCGATTCAATGTCTGCGGCCTCCACCCGGGATGTGGCACCAGCATCAGGGTGTCCCTTGTCAGTCCGGGTGGGTGCAATCCCCTTGCCTCTTGATGTTGAGGGTCCCTCCTCATCCTCCTCTTCCTCGCTGGTGGAAAGAGGGTGTAGCCGCCGCTGCACTGGTGGCCTCTTGCTCCGGACCTGGTCCTGCTGCCCTTCTGTTTCGCCAGCTGTGCCTGCTGAAATGTAAGCAAAATCCGAATGTTATGTTTGTGTCATGCAGGACGAGACACATTCATAGGAGCCAAGGTCAGACTTATTTTCCTCTGATCACACTCAATAGTTGTCAGTGTCTATGAGCTGACATTACGTGTATGTTCACCGTCATTTACTGGATTGAGTTTGACATGGCCATCTCACGTGGATGTGTGTGGCTTACACAACTGTATTGGCCAACCCTCAACCTGGCATTCTGGTGATCTGTGTGTCCTGCCACAGCTACATGTGCAGGTTCCAAAAGCAGTCCACCAATGGAGAACATGAAGTCCCGAATCTCAGATTATGGCCATTCATAGGGAGTCGCAGCTATTGAAGGTCTGGACAAGTGTCATCTGCTTTGTAGCATTGTATGGGACATGACAAGTGGCGAATGTGGGTCACACATGCACTGAGGCACTGGCCTATTTCTGTAGCTAAATTGTGAGTCTAGCCTTTGGCTGTCCCCACACATGTACTGACAATCCAGTGGCACATATTGGCTTTGGTGACTGATATGGTAATGCAGTACACCGCTGAACACTGGGGGAATTTAGTGACAGCTACCTGTAAATGTGAAATGTGTAACAGGCCACTGAGGCTGAGACGTCTGTCAGTGGACACCCCTTGCAAATTTAGAAGCGCTTAAGAGTGATGCAAGGATGTCAAAGTCTGTCTTGACTCCATGGCACGTGATGTTTTTTCACAATTGGAACCCAAACTCTAAAAATGCAATGCAAGTCATAGCATCCAATACCCTTTGGCCTGCCATGCGCACACTGGACAGTGTCTGTACCATTGCTCATCCAATGCACACATGATTTCCTAGTGCCAATTGTAGTGGTGCGGGAAGAGCTGATTTCAGTACAAATGCACAATTATGGCTCATTTAGCCAGTTGTCATGACGAGACTCCAACTCCCAAAATGCACTCTGCCCTGTACAGTCCATATGCCACAGTGTGCCTTTTTAAGCTTGGTGACTGCTGCATGGACACGGAATCTGTGAATGGAGGCATCGGACACACAATGGTACAGCACTGTTTCACTCACATCATACTCCCAGACACATTTAGCATATGATGCACTTACCATGTCCCTGCTGCTCATGCTCCTCCAGCTGAGCATGGAGGGTCGGCCAAGCTGATCGCAGGACCCTCCTGTACAGTGGGGATAGGCGAAGACGATGCACATGGTGCTGGGAAGACTGGCCCACCAGCTCCTCAGCCTTGTGCCGGGCCCACTGTTTTAGGTCCTCCCAGCGCTTGCGGCATGCCCTCGCACTCCTGGTGTGGACTCCCACTGCACTGCAGCGCTCGGCGATGTTGGCCCACAGCCAGGCCCGGGCTGCATTGCTCAGCTGGTGTTCAGGGTCCCCATATAGCTGAGAAAATTTGGCCAGCACCCCCTCAGCCAAGATGTCCAACTCACTTTCAGTGAAAGGGGGTGCCTTCTCTTCGTAACCCTCAGCCATTATGGGGATAAAAAGAAGGATGAGAGCAGCAGGATGTCAGAGGATCTGTCTGTGATAGAGGATGACTCAGAATGAACACAAAATGGCTGCCAACTATTTCCTGTGATGTATTTCCTGCCTCCCACTTCCTGTAAAACATTTCCTGAATGAAATTATGTGTTCCGGGTCATTTTCGGAGTTTACGGCCCGTGAGCGCAGTTTCCGGTTCCGGAGCGGGGTGTCCGCACACGGGCCGTACGCTCCGTAATCGGAGCGTCCGCACACGGGTCGTACGCTCCGTAATCGGAGCTTCCGCTTTTTGGCCGCAAACTCCGAAAATGACCCGGAACATATAATTCCATACAGGAAATGTTTGACAGGGAGTGGGAGGCAGCAAATACATCACAGGAAATAGTTGCCTGCCATTTTGTATTCATCCAGATCCATCCACAATCTGGAATCACATCTACTGCCATCCTACTGTTCTGTTGTGGATGAAAAAGAAAAGACAGTGCATGTGAGAATTATTTAAATGTGACAAGAGGGTGAAGAGACCATTTCAAGACATTTCTGCAGTTTCTGTTTCAGTTTCTCATGCTTTGCATTATGGTACATGTAGTCCATATTAGGTGCTCATTTGCAGAGTTGTGTGATGTGTTCCGGAACATTGTGTTTGAGAAGTGTGGATATATCACAGACACATGGGGGCAGATTTACGGCTTCTGGCGCATCTCTGCTGATCAGCAGAGATGCGTCAGAAGAGTTGCGATGCATCTGCCCACCCGTGCGCCAACACAGATGCGCCACATTGACCATTCGGTGCACCGTGCTGCTCGGATGTGCAGATGCGTGACGCATCCCTCGTTGGAAAGGCGGCGCATTGCTGGAGTTGCGTCGCATGCACAACGCAGCTCCAGCAAGGCTCGGGGGTGCCCTATCCCTATGATGCTGCGTTAATCCTTACGCCTGCTTCAAGCAGGCGCAGGGTTTTGACGCAGCATGGCCTTAAAAGTGACTGAGTGAAATATTGTAGATTTCAGCCAGCCACTTTTATGAGGCGTTCCTGCGCCGGAAGCCCCCCCCTGCGCCAGAACGCCTACATGTGGCGCAGGCCTTTATAACGTGACGCATCTCCCAGATATAGTACATACCCCGCAGCATGGCGCTGGCTTTGCACCGCCGCTGCGTCACAAAAGTGATGCAACGGCAGCGTGAAAGGGCCGCAAGTCCCACATTAATCTGCCTCATGGTGTCTGATTGACCCATTGCATCACTCACGTCGTGGGCGCATCATTTGTGGGGGAGTCACATCTGTTGATGGCACAGGGCCGACAATGCTATGGTTATGGCCTCTTCTGATTAAGAGACCCATCCTCATGAGGTCCGGCTGTGTCTCTCAGTACATGTATCATCTTGCATCTGCGGCTATAGATTCTTTAGGGACATCCACTACACTGATCGCTGACATAGGCACATGTGCTGATGCAGGCTCAACCTTTTGACTACTGTCAAGAGCTGTGATTAACATGCAGTTAGTGTGGCTTGAAAAGTTGCCTCAGGAAGGAATTTATTGACACAGTCGTGTATATCCAAGTTTCATCATTGGAAACAGACAGCAATCCACATTTAGTCCATTCCACTACAGGTTGCTCATCTGAAAAACGTGGCAACAAGCTGCTCACGGACTTGCATGCCCTGACCTCGGTTATGTGCCATGGCCCGGTTTCCCAGATTCATAGGTAGCCGAGGTTCCAGCGGTATCTGTAAGCCATGCGTTAAGGCAATGTTGTGCAAGACACAAAAGGCTAAAATGATCTTGCACACTACTTCTGGGGAGTACTGCAGCACCCCCCTGTACGGTCGAGACATCTGAATCGCGACTTCAACAGACCAAAAGTGCGCTCTATGATGGCTCGAGTCCGTATGTGTGCCCTATTGTACCTACGCTGTGGTACAGTGTCTGCACGCCTGTAAGGGGTAAGGAGATGTGGGGTGAGTGCATACCCAGCATCACCTGAGTAGAGGGGAGAGGGCAGTTGGTTAGATTTCCCTCTTTGACTTGCACAGGACATGATCTATACTGTATTACATGCATTGTCAGGTGGGCCCTGTATCTAGCTTTATGATTCTTATAGTACAATGGTTAATTTTGGGGGGCATTCAGACATTTCAAAAACACATATTCCTCCTTTCTAACGCTTGGTACTTACCCAGTAGCTACATGTTGCCAAATTCTTCCGCAGCCATCCGCCGGGCAAGAGGTGACATGCGGAATATGAAGCTGTCATTGGTACTGCTGGGGAACACCGCATGCACATCAATGAACCTCCCTCTGGCATCACAGACAGCTTGCACGTTGATGGAATGCCATCGGTGTCTGTTGCAGAAGATGTGTGCAATGTGGCGGGGTGGCTGAAGGGCCACATGGGTACAGTCAATTGCACCCAGCACACGTGGAAATTGTGCAATGCGAAAGAAATCTCGTGCTGCCCTTTGTCTCAGGGCCAGTGTCGGTGGCATATGTATGTGGTGTTGGGATCTTGCAGTGATGCATCGCAGTACCTGATGCAGGCACCGCGACTGGCTCGCCTGGGATATGCCCACATGGTCACTGGAGACCCTTTGGAATGAGCCAGTGGCCAAGAAATGGAGCGCTGATAGGATCTTTAGGTATGCTGGTATTGCATGTGAGCAGCAGGTCACGGAGTCAAGTTCCTGCTCCCACTCACATACCATATCCAAGATGATTTCTGGAGGGAAACGGTACCTGGCCCTTATATCTTGACTGGACATTCCAAATAAGTTGATCCGCTGTCTGAAGATCCTCTCTGCTCGGGCTCTCCTCCTCCTCCTCCTCAAGTGGTTTTGCTGCATGGCAAGGGGCAGTGCAACAAACACATTCAGTGACATGTTGAAAGGGTTTGTGTGTGTCTGCTCTGCAGTTACACGTGCTGCCGAGCTAGGATTGGCTGGAGTGTGTCAGCTGATGCATGGTGGGGGAAGGTAGGGACTTGGACAGGTTCACCCTTGGCTCACATGATCAATGGCCACCAAACCAGATTTTCCGGCCCGTAATTGGAACTTCCGGCCCGTAGCCGGACTTTCCGCCCGTAGCCGGACTTTCCGGCCCGTAAGCGGACTTTCCGGCCCGTAGGCGGACTTTCCGCTCCGGGCCCGGAAATTCCGCTCTGGGTGCGGAAATTCCGGCCCGAGTGCGGACGTAAGTTTAGTGGTCGTAAATGGATTCTGTGAATAGCAAAAGTCCTAAGTTCATTTTGTGAATATCAAAAGTAGTAAGTTCATTCTGTGAATATCAGAAGTACTAGGTGCATTCTGTGAATACCAGATTGGTACTAAGTTTAGGATTTAGTCTTAAGTTTGTTCTGTGAATCGGGCCCTTCTTGTTTAGCAGGTCTAAATGGGTCCCTGTAGTCAGCCCATGCTTCATTGGGTTCGGCCTGAACTCGCGACTTTGTCCTGGTCTAGATTGACCAGGTTGCCACTTTGTACATTTTTGTGATATTTTTACTTAAATGTTTAAAATTGCATGTTTCCAGTTCTACTGACTAGATTTTTGTTGTTTTGGTCTGTGATATATTTATTGAAATCATCTCTATTTTTCTAATTTGGTTTGTGATTGTTCTTGTGTTGTGTTTTTACTTTATTACTGTTTGAGCTGCTGCATAATACTTTGCCTCTAAGTTAAGCCTGACTGCTTTGAGCAAATCTACCAGAGGGTTGAGCACAGGTCAATTTGGGGTTTCTTTGTGCCTGCTCTTGACAAGGATTGTGCTTCTATTTCATTAGTCTTTATTATCGATCAATTTTATCATAAAAAGACATTACAATGTAAAAAAAAGCATTACATACAAGATAAAAGATAAAAACGGTTCCAAAATGACACAAAAGAAATAAGATCATGATTAAACACAACACTGGTGTCTAGTGATTCCTATTTCTGATAATCCAAACCCAACCCAGGAATTTGTGCTTCCTGCTTGAGTAGGTTTTCACCCCTCTCAACAAGTAAACCAAGCTCTCAGTAAGCTGAGTAACTTTTTCTCATGAAAGGATGTGTAGCAACAGCTCTCAATAATTAAATTATCTATAACATCCTTGTTGCTGAAATTGGAGTAGTTATAGTATGTCTTCACTTTCACAGGAAAGCCACATAGTTCTCCATATATTCCGCTTACAGATGGTATTGATAGTGAGCCACTTACAGTCATTGGTGTACTTCAGTAAATGTCACTCCTGTGAAGTGTCAGAATTGGGTCTCTAGTTGGCAGAGGTATATACCTTGTCCAAGTAGGGGTAAGCTAGATACACACAAAAAAAAACTCCTTTGCTCAACGTCTGGTAGCTTGTCACAGAGCAGGCAGGTTTATCTAAAGAGGCAATGTGTAAAGTATTTCTGCAACACACACACACACATTAACACAATGGAAACAACACAAAAATACACAATACAGGGTTAGAACAATAGATACAATGTGTTTGAGTAAAACAAGACCGAAATTACAACACTCCAAAAAGTAGAAAATGAGTTATGAATTTTTAAAAGATTAATTAAAAAAATATAGTACTTAGAGTCATAAATCATCAAACGGGAACATCTGGTCATGCTAGACCAGGGCAACTGATGTCAGAAGCAGAGGAGGTAATGGATGTAGGTGATGCATCGGTTCTGACCTGGGCAGTCAATGAACTCTTTTGCAATGCAGGCGATGTATTATCGTTGAGCCGAGCAGTCTGTCATCATCAAGCCATGCAGCCTGTTGAATCGATGTCATCAGGCAGCACCTGTATCCGTGACGAAGGAAGATGTGTCAGTTCCAATCAGCACAAAGTCTTCGGTGAGTAGACACTGCTGGTCAGCACTAAAACAAGCACTTCCAAGGGTCCAGGACTGAATTGGAACCACTTGGCAAGACAGGACTCACAGATGTCAGAGTCCAAGTGCTGTTGCCTGATTGTTAGGAAGTTTTTGGTGGCCCTGAGACTTCAAAACATGGGGCAAGCCAGCAAGATGTTGGAGTCATTCTGGGTTCAAGTGAGATGGGTTCAGCCCTTTTCCTCAGCAGGGCAGAGGGCAGCAGGCAGCAGGTAACAGGCAGAACATCAGAGCAGAAAGCAGTTCTTCCAGAGCAGCTGCCCAGCAGTGTGTTAGTCCTTGTAGCAGCACAGCAGTCCTTTTTCCTGGCAGAAACTTCACAGGTACAGTAGTGTACTGTATTGGGAGGGTCAGAGACCCAGTACTTATGCCCAGATGTGCCTTTGAAGTAGGGGTAACTTTGAAGTGCCTGCAGGTCCTTTCTTCCCAGCCCAGGCCCCACACTAACAGTAGGGATAATCAGCTGTCATGCACTCACCTGGTCCCAGACTCTAGACGATACTCAAACTGATGCTGGACCTCCCATCCCACCCGAGGACAATACAGTTAAAGGAACTGAATCCTTCAATACCACACTGTCCCCTGGGAGCCAAGGTGGTTGGGATAATATAAGAAAAAAGAAACTTGCAGTACTGGATGTGCTCAGTGATTGTATGACACTATGCAACAGGATCTGTCACTTCTGAGACTTTCTACGTTGGCTTTGCGATGACCCAATGCACTGGAAATAACAAGAGGAGTCAGTTACCATCATTACGCTAAGATCTCTACATTCAATGAAAATGCATTAACTTCAGTGACATAAACTACAGGTTTCATCAACAGCTCGGCATGAGAGCAAAATAAACCACAATCACAGATTAGAGTTATTGACACTTCCAATGATAAACTCGGAACATAGGTTGGGGTTACTGGCACTCCCAAGAATACACTCGGAGCAAAGGCTGGAGTTACTTGCACCCCTAAGGAAATTAAATAAAAGTAAAGTAATAAAGTAAAAGTGCTCTACTACCCTCAAGCGTCTGGATGGTAAACCAGAGGAAGGGAGCATAAGGACAAAAGAGGAGATGATCTAATTACATTGGAAGATTGAAAAGCCAAGTTTTCGATGCTTTCCTAAAGGTAAATAAATTAATGTAACAAAACTTCTACCACCCCACAACACATATTTGGCTCTTGGGATTACCAGATTGAAGGCTGAGGATGACAGCGGCAATCAAATAACGCTGAAAGTGCCGTCTAAGATAGATCAGACCTGAATCTTGCACTGCTTTGAACACGATGCAAAGGGCTTTAAAGTCAATATGTTGTTTCACTGGCAGCCACTCAAGTTGCATTAGAGTATGCAACATGAACTTGCGTTTGGGGATTCCCAACAACAGATGGGCTGCTGCATTCTAAAGTAGCTGTAGTGTCCTTGGAACCCTTTTGTAATTGTTAGTGAATAAGGATTTGCAATAGTCCGTTCATGATAGAACAAGAGAGGAGACTACCATTTCTGAAGCTATTTGGGAATAAATGGGAGAACTTTCCTTATTAATTTCCTTCTGTAGAAAGAGAAGGAAGTGATCACATTAACATAGCCTTCAAAAGACAGCCTACTTTCAAAAAGACCTTCCAAGTTCTTAGCTTTCCCAACCGGGGTAGGCAGTGTACTAAGTTCTTAAGGCCATCAACTGGGGTACCAGAAAGTGTTGTTTCTGACAAATAAAAACACCTCAGTTTTTTAGTAGTTTTGCTTTAAGCTGTTGTTGCAAATCCATCTTCCAATTTGGAGCATGCAGTTCTGGAATTTTGAGGATGTAAACTCTAGGTTACTAGCTGCAGACACCACATTTTGGGTGCTGTTATCATTCGTCAACCACCTGAAGCTAAATGACATTATTAACTGGCAAAAGGGGTCACATATAAGTTAAAATGTGTAGGGCTCAGAGACAAGCCCTTTGGAAAACCTGCAAGGAAGAGAAAAAGATGGGGAGATGAAGTCATCAAGAGCCACAAATTGCTCTCTGTCTGCCAAAAAGGATTTTAAGAGGGACAGGGCTCCATTCCTAACACCATCGGAGTGGAGGCAGTCAAAGTGTATGTCATGGATGACCTTGTAGAATGGCACCGATACATAAAATAAAATCAGGGCAGCATTCACTCCGTCAATCAAGGTTTGCGTACATTTTTCAGAGGTCGTGATTAAGGCCAACTCTGTGCTATGTTGGCTTCTAAAGCCAAATTGAGGGGCATCTAAGAGATTGTTCTGGTAAAAGAAAGCGGAGAGTTCCACATTCATGGCTTTGTCCACTAGTTTTGTCGGGAGGGGTAGGCAGGAGATCAGCCAAAATTTTTGGTGTCTGAGGGGTCTAGATTAGTTATTGTTAAAAGCGGAAGGATAAAGGCTCTATTCAACTCTTTGTGAAAATGTCACATACTAAATATCCTGTTAAAGATGTTCATTGAATATGTTGCCGTAGTCTCAGGTACCTTGTATAAAATATTCGGCGGGCATGCGTCTATAGGTGATCCTGACCTAGTTTTGTTAAGTAGCTCCTGAGTTTGCATTAAGGTCAGTGAGGAGAATTGGGACAGAATGGTGGAGTTTTTACCCAGATATAGAGCGGGAGTATTGGTAGCGTTGATGTCTGTACTAACCGCTATAGAAGAATCTCCATCATTAGCAGGTTCTGACTGCTACTTTGACTCGTAATTGCCCAACCTAAAGTTTTCATCCTCGCGGAGTTGGAAATCAGCATTAGCTGACACCATGTCAGAAACAGCTTTAACCTTGTCCTAAAAGAATAAGGCTAAGGTATTGCAAAACCCTTGTTTAGCCATATTCTTTTGATTTTCAGGTAACTCACACGTATTTGATGGCTGAAAACATCTCTTAGGAAGAGTTCTTTTGCTAATTTGGTTTTTGATGTAAAATATAAAATTGTTTCTTTCTAAGGAGTTGAAGGTTGCACTTATACATGTCTTTGTCCTTAGAGTCACAATTGGATCATCATTTCCTTTCATGTCTATGACATTGGTGCTTTTGAAGACTTAGCTTTGCTCTAGTGTTGTGGCTCACTTTAAATGGAACACGTTTGTCAAAGCTGGAGTCTAATCATGTGAGGTAATTTCTAGCTGCAATAGTCAGATAATTGGACCCATCAGGCAGAGTCTGGTAAGTGTGTCATTTAACTGATCTATGTTGATCGTGTGCCAGAGGCGTTGCGTCCTAATATGTTGGGGTCTGCTAATATTTATAACTCTATACGGCCATTTCAGTTCAAATATAACCACTTGATGATCTGAAAAGGTCAGCGGTAAAGAAGGCAGAGTAAGAAGATAGAGGTTATTTGAGAAAAGTCCATCAAGGAGCTGTCCGGCTGCATGGGTCCATTGACTCATTTGGCCAATTCTTATCTAACAGATTTTTCAAGTGGATATGGAAGATGCCCAAGACAGCAAAGTCCAGGGGTCAACTTTCATTCCCAAGAACTGTCCACATTTTTCAGTAAAGGCAGCTTCAGGGCCTTGGGATGATAATTCAAAAGGCCATTAAAAACATAATGATTGTTTGCTTCTACCTTAAAAGATAAAGCTTCACAGGCCCTTGTGGTGGTAAGGACAGATGAGAAAATGTTTAATTTTTTTAATAGATGATGGCCAAGCCAACACCTCACTTATCCTTTCTGAGCATTGCAAACCTGCCCGGAATTGCCGCAGTCAGGTTGGGGCTTGAGACAGTGTCCACCCACTTTTCCATCACAAAGACTGAGCCTAGTGATTGTGTGCCCAGAAACTCCACAAATTTAATAGCTTCTTTACTAACGATCTGGTAGTAATAAGTGCACAGCAAAATCTAAGTCCCAGCTCTCTGCTCTTATGTTTTACATTACTAAGAGAAAAAAGTGGTCCTGCTTTTACTTTTTGCTCCACTCAGAATTCACGGTGGGGTACAAGATTGATGCACAAGGACTCAGAAGTGCTTTCCCTTGGCACTACTGTTCATCAAAGAAACACAGACCTACATCTGTGCCCAGTGACAGTTCTAGGACCAATATGGTAGGAAGGGTCTGGAGAATAAACAAACAAGAAGCGCTGGAGTTAATCACAGAGAGGACATGGAGGAAAAATCTATAGTCTTTGAAGATGGGGATACTTAGTCCTGTTTACTACCATAGGAGGTTTAGTGCACACTATCCTGATATCAAGTATAAGACTGTGGGACAGCCACTCACCTGAAGTTCAGGTTGTCTGCAGGAGTGATTAAATGTCCTCTCTCCTTCTAGAACACCTCTCAGCACTACTGAACTCGCTACAGAAGTCCCGGAGGGTGTCCCAAAAGTGAAGGGGAATGGGACAAGAAAAAGTGAGAGAACCCTGCTACTCCACACAGCCTGGTCCAGCCCGGCACCCTCAAGGGGATCTGTTTGCAGAGTAGGGTCGCCGTTTTTGAGGACTTGCGTTTCTCTATAAAATACAAAATGCAACAGATGAGTACAGAGACACTTCTGGACCACCTATGCGCACTCAACACAGAACCTTCATTATAAGCGAGTTATGTTAATCACCTGGTTCTCAAGAGGTGCTGAGATACTCTCTTAGCCTTTGTCTGTAGGTTGCAGGTGAATACAATTCAAATAATAGTTGTCTAAGAACAATACTGCCAAAAAGGAGTCACTGGCTATGATTATGTGTCATCTACAGCCAGGTAAATAAATGGCACCTAGATGCATCTTTTCGTTTGCAGAAAACACCCGTAAACAAATATTCACATCTAGAAACAGGCCCAAAGGGCTACATAAGCCAGTGTTAATTCAATACAATGACCAGAGGGGTAACAGGATGCTTCCATGTGCAAGGCGTGGTATCAAGTTCACAATATTCATATTAATATCAAAGTTCTATGCAAATAGTGTAGAAACAAAACTCTCAAAAGTTGAAAATGAGTTCAAACATGACCCCAAGCGCTAGGCTGAATACAAATATGAAATTAGTTCAAACATAAAATGACTCCAAGCTCTAAGCGCGATACAAATATGAAATGATTTCAAACATAAAATGACCCTAAGCACAGAGCGCGAGACAAATATGTAAATGCCATAGTCTTGAATCAAAAGTCACTTGTGCCAAACACCAGCTGGCCAATACACATGGAAAATATGCAAGGACGAGCCTTCCGATACCAACAGAAAATGGCAAAGTCACACAGCCTTTCACTTCACAGGCAGCCTTAAAGCGCACTGTACTTAGCTGTCTGATGCTTGCTGCAGTCCCGGAATGGCGCGTGCTTCTGCCCAATGGTGAAGGAGGAAATCCTGAAGTGGTGACAGAAGCAGTCTCCAACTGAAGTGGGAACTAGGAGATTAAGCCAAGCACTGACAGGTGAGAGGCCTAGGCTTTTATAGGCAGTTCAGTGGCAGTTAACAACACATAGCTAGCCACACCAATAAGCATGCCAGGTGCCCATGTCCAATAATGTGACACTGTTGCTAGCACCCAAAAACAACAAACATTGGCAAAACAAGCAGTGGCACCAACAAATACAATAAAAAGAAACAAACATTGGCAAGAAAAGGAAAAAAAAAAACAACTTAGTGGACATAAACTTGAGTCAGCAGGGACCCCTGAGGGTCCCGACATACCAGACAGGACGGGGAGCTCCTGACATAAGTACTTAGCCAAGTTCTTCCACTTGACTGAAGTTTGAAGAAGATCTCAAGGCTTTGACTCGGGGAGTCATGGGGGTTCCAGTGTAGCTGTGCAGGAGGAACCAAGGAGGAAGACATCAAGGCAGCTGGTGCCACGGGAACCGCAGGGAAGGATGCTGATGCACTTCTTAGCTCTGGCAGAATTTTTCAGGTAAGTGGGAAGGGTGTAGCTTGTTCCACAGGGAGTGAGGCCAAGCCACGATTCAGGGTTGGGTGGGTTTTATATACCTTCTTGAAGGCTCAATTGATGAAGCTAGATCACGTGTGGCACCTGGGGGACATGTCCGTATGGAAGAATCTCGATCCTTGGAGAAAACACCTGTTAGTACACTCGCTTTGAACTTGCAAAATGAGCAGGCACAACTTGTTCATTAGGACCAAATAACAGGAAACTAATGTATTGTTTTTGCTCGAATGTGCATAATTGAAAACAACACCAAGGCACCAGTAACATTGAGAGTAAGATTTGCCATTGGCTCACGGAATTCTAAGGGAACCTAGAAAGGATTAATTGGAAAACCACACCAAGGCCCTCAGCAGAAGCAGTTAAACCAAAGGTTCACAAGATTTGGGGAACACTTGTAGGGATTCAAGCATAATAAAAGTAGGGGTTCTGGAGAAGCATCAGTCCTGAGGGAGCTGGGGGAACATCAGTTATGAGGGTGTTGTGGGAGCATTGGTCATGAGGATGCTGGGGAAACATCAGTCATGAGGGTAATGGGGGAACATAAGTCAAGAGGCTGATGGAGCTGAATCACTCATGAGGGTGCTTTGGAAACATCAGTTCTGAGGGTGCTTGGGGAACATTGGTCATGAGAATGCTGTACAAACATCAGTCATGATATCATAGTGTGCCATAAAGCATCATAGGAATAAAGCAACAACAGCCATGAACGCAACTTTATTGAGAGACTAATAAGTGCCCATGGATATAACTACTATAGAGAGGCATATTGCCGTGTTTTAAGTATTAATACTAAGAGGAAAAATCCGCCGGTGTTTTTCTAATAATAAATAGACAGAACTGCTGAAAGAACAGGAACAGTGCAGTCCTAACCGAGATTGGTGTTTTTTGAGGGACTCCTTTGAGACGGTGGAGTATTATGGAGCCTGAAATTCCGTTAAGGTGTCAAGGAGCCCCTTAAGTGCTGTCGGGGGAGATATACTACGGCATGACGCAAAATTGAAGGCTTATTTTATGTGCAGACTATATACTCTGGCAAATCAGCCCCTGGTGGTTCAGAAATTGCTACATTTATCCCTCTCCCCTGCCGCTCAGTCTCACTGCGGTGGGTTCCAAGCTGGAATTAGTAAATGAGAGCACTCGCATCACACTATATCAAGGACAGGTTGTTCTCCTCGCAATAGGTCGAAATAATAGTGTGTTTTTGGACGCTTGTTTTTTTGCCAAGATGGGGAAGCATTTAAAATTGCCAACGTGTTAGCCCATGTTGATACAAGTGGGGGGCTTAAATCAAAGACTCTGTCGTCCCAAGTAAAGACAGCCTCAGCAACTGTAAGAGCTGAACACTTGCAGAAAGCTTGTCAAGGCTCGGCTATAATATTAAGGCCACACCAAGCTCAGAAGACGATCTGGTGGATATCGGGAAGGGTACTAGTGATGATCAGACCTTGAAAATCACTGAGACTCTTTCTCCAGAAAAGACAAATGGAGATCTTACAGCTGAGAGACTAGTCCTGGCTCAATTTGGCTCATCGTCTGAGGGTGCCATCGTGTAGGAAGATAGCCAGGCAGTAGGAAATCCTGCGAATTCAGAAATGACCCAAATGTAGAGTCGGCAAAGGAAGATTCCACTGGCATGCACCAAACCAAAACCAAGGAGTATCCTTTATTTTTTAAGCCCAAAACACCCCTACCACCTGCGCAGCTTCCATGTGCAGAACAAGAACCTTTGGGGGAAACGCAAGCGGATGGGCCACTGGTTATTCAACCATCTACCTGTTATCCATCGATTTTACTTCCAAGACCCCTGGATCACTTAAAGGGGGATTTGAGGGATGGTCAGCCTTCGATATCCCTGATAGATACAATGACCGTAGTAATAAGTCCATATCGGACTCCGCTGGCTCCAGAAGAGCCAGCGGGTATCCAACATTCAGACACCAGGGCCAGCTTTCAATGTCACATTAAATCCATGTTGAATCTCATCTTGGATGAGATACATGAGATGAAAGCGACACAAGCGAATGAGATCGCAGCCTTACATCTCAGCTTGTCAAAAATTGAAGAAGCTGTCGCCAGCTATCCAGTTAGATTACAGGAAATTGAGTCCAGGATATCTCATCTTGAGGATCACATGACTGTGATGCAACATCAGGCAACCTTGGATAAGAAACAAAACATTTTTTGAGAAAGTAAGCTTGAAGAACTAGAAATAATTACTGACATTCCAAGGGGGAAAGGAGAAAGCATGTTTAATTAAATCTTTTATTTCTTCGTTAAAACTAAGGGGGGGCAGGGTCACTAAGGGTGCAATAACATGCATCCAGTTCGGGGGGGTTGTCAATGGGAGAGGACAGGGGGATATGTTGGGCTATTCCCCATCTGCCGGGGTTTCTGGGGAGGATGGCAAGGTAGTGGGAGGTAGGGTGGTGGGGTGGTAGAAGGGGTAAATAAAGGCAAAAATTTACCGGAAAAGAGCAAAGTTCACAGGATATGTTCTCAGGGAGCAGGAAATTGCAGGGACTGGTTTTGAAGGGTGACAATGGGAAATGTAGGCTTAAAATAGTAGAAAAAAATGTGGGAGTGGATAAAGGTGAGGGAGGCCAACCAAGATGGAATCAAAGATGCAGCGTATAAAAATGGTTACATCTAATGTTAATGGATTACTGCACCCACGTAAAAGCTCTGCTTTTTTAAAATGGCTAACTTCCCCCTCTCCCGAAATTATATTCTTACAAGAAGGTCCGACACCCGTGAGATATCTATTCCCAAGAAATATTTGCAGGCGTATTTTTCGTCCGCTAATTTAGTGGTTAGAGGGGTTGGGATTTTACTATCTAACACACTGGATTGGCAGATTAAGGAGGTCCGGCGATATGAAAAAGGTAGATGGCTTTGGGTAAAAGTAAGGCTCGAGGAAACACTGCTGAATTTGGTTATTTATTACGGCCCTATAAAGGATGATATTGTAGCACTCGAGCAAATTTATCAATTGGCACTAGACACATCAAATAAGGCAAAACAACAGCTAACGCCTAAAACTGCAAAATTAATAAGCAGTTTGTTAAAAGATTTTTCCTTAATAAACCCTTGGAGATTAGGGCATCCTGGCTTCATGCAATTCACCTGCTACTCTGCAAGATATAGATCAGCATCCTGAGTGGATTTTTTTTAGTGGATGAGTTTTTTGCGAACAGTCTAGCAGAAACACTGGCCAACTTATTTTCGGATCACTCTCTAGTTTCATTTAGATTAAGGTTAGGAATCACTCCAAAAAAGAGGTCAAGATGCCAGTTTGACAAATCTCTATTACAAGATACTACCTGAGTGTCAGAAATCAGGATGTTTATCAAATAGGTTTTCCACCTTAATGTAAATATTGCCCCAATGTTTATGGTTTGGGAGGCATTTAAAGCTACTTTTAGAGGCCAAATTATATCATATAAGGCGTGAATAAGTAATTTATGTAAACAAAAGATTCTGGAACTACAGACTGCAGTGGAGAAGGCTAGACAAAATGCAACTCTAACAAACACAGCAGAGCCCATCAAAAGAGCACAACAGCAAGATTTAGCTAAAGCCAAGGAGCAATTGAAAGATTATATTTTGGTAGAGGGAATTACATGAAGTAAGACATACCAAAAAAAGCTTTATGAGGAATGCCAGCAGATTGGCAGACTTCAGGCTTGGTCCATGAAAAGTCAGAAAGTGGCTCAATTAATCAGTGAAGTTAAAAACCCATCTACTGGCCTGTTAGAAGACAACAAGCAGGCAATTTCTGAGTTGTTTCTTTTACATGTTAATCAAATATACGCAGATACCCAGGCAGTAGATGAGGCAGAATTGACAGATTATTTTGAATCACTGGAGCTACCACAGGTATCAAAGCAGCTCTCGGAAACACTGAGTGGCCCAATAGGAATTTTAGAAACGTTATCAGTATTAAAAAGTATGCCCAATGCTAAGGCTAGTGTGGGGGACGGGATCCCGGTGGAAGTTTATAAGGTATTTCAAGAAGAACTACAAAACTGTTCTATCAAGTAAAGGACGGGATAGACATCTCCAAAAGCTTTAAAGAATCAGTGCTAGTAGTCTTCCTTAAAAAGGATAAAGATCCCTCTGACCCCAACTCCTATTGCCCTATTAGTTTGTTAAATACGGACTATAAATTGATATGAAAATCTGGGCAAGAAGGATAACACCATGTGCACAACAGGTGGTTTATACTGACCAAAATGGTTTTATTCCAGGATGGCTGATGGCATCTAACATGTATTTTCTAATACAAGCCATTGATTATTTCTCCACTAATAAGATTAATGCTTTGATTATGATGATGGATGCTGAGAAGGCTTTTGAGTTAGTAGATTGGAGTGCTTTATTTTTTATTCTGGATAAGCTTGGTTTTCTGTTAGAGTTTTTACAGGTGCTAAAAGAATTATATAGCTATGCGGAAGTCAAAATTATCTTTGTGGATCAGAAGCCGGTAAGGTAAATATTAAGCCTGACACATGGCAAGGCTGTCCGTTATGTTTTCTCTGTTAATTGAACCCCTAGCTGTTAAAATTCAGAATAGTTTAATGATTCTGCCCCCTATGGAGGGGATGGCAAAAATTAAGCTATAAGCGGGTGATATTCTTTTATATCTCAAGGCGGGGGGGGGGGGGTCTAATGTACAGAATGCACTCTTCGAAATCCAGAAATTTACACAGGTTGGGGGTTATAAAGTGAATCAAGCGAAAACTGAAATTCTTACATTTAACTCAGTGCCTTCCGATATTCCGCTTCCATTAAGTTAGGCAACCACATCCAGTTAGATACTTGGGGATACATGTTACAAACGATTTTGAGCAATTATCCTTCTTGAATTATATTAGCATGCCCACGAAAGTGAAAAAATTATTCGATAAATGGTCTCTGCCTCACTTATCATTAATAGGATGGATTTCTATGGTTAAAATGTTGGTGCTCCCTTTATTCCTGTTTCTTTATAGTAACCTTCCCTTGAAAATCCTGAGCTCCTATTTTAAAGAGCTAGATCAAACGATTCGGAAGTCTGTGTGGAGTAATAAACATCTCTGGGTTAAGTTAGCTTTCTATCAGGCTTCCTTGACTAATTTTCTTTCACAATTAGGTGAGGAAAAATCAGTTTTTGACAATTGTTTGTTAGTACATATGCTGGAGAAGAGTGCTATAAGACTTCCCATTTTTTTACGACTGGCGAAACGTCCTAAAAAGACCAGATATAAGGTGACACAGGCATTAGCTGAAAGAACCCAGCTTTTTTTTTAAATCACAAGATATTTCAGCATTTCATGCTTATACCCCTATTCAAGACTGTGCAGTAGGAGATATTATATTGCCTTGAGGGCTTTACCACGCATGGCAAGAACCTGGTTTGGTCAGCTTGGGGATTTTTATAACCATGAGACATTAATAAATTGGGAAAAGGTGCAATTGCAATCTTGCACATTGACTACCGCACTCCCTTTGAGTTTTTTCAGCTAGTTAATTTTCTCAAAAATAATTATTCAATGACGGGTGAGGCGGCATGCAGATGGCAAATAAAATGGTGGGGGGAGGATGCTGGTATCGGCTATTACATCGAATGGCCCATACGGAAGAGATTTTCACAAATGAGCTCCAGAAAATTCATGTGGAGACGGGTTGCAAGTTTAATGTGAAAGAATGGCAGCAGCTTAGTGAGCTAGCGTATAAAGCAGTCAGAGGCGCTAATTTTGAGAGAATTAATTTCTTATCTAGATGGTTAGCATATTACACTCCCCAGAGATTGCATAAGATGTATCACACAAATTCGAACCAATGCTTTAGATGTAACAAACAGGGTGATGGAGGATGGGTGCACATATTTTACGAATGTAACAACTTACAGCAATTCTGGGAAGAGGTTTTTACCAAAATTTCTCTATTTATGTCTTTGACAATTGATCCATCATCTATGTTGGTTTTATTTGGTTCCTCAGGGGAGGTGAAATGGTTAACAAAATACCAGCAGTATTTTATACTAAACTCCATAGAGGTCGCTAGGTCACTTGTCCTGCAAAATTGGAGAACCGATAAGCAACCTAGGATTGATCACTGGATTAATAAAATGTGCAGGACTTTCAGATTTGAGAAGGCATATACAAAACATTTAGGAGCGACTCTAAGATTCAGAGCTATCTGGCAGAATTTATCTACCTATTGTGTTGCGGATGGAAGGAGATAATAAGAGTCAGGTGTTTGATAGGAGCCAATTTCTGCATTTTATTTTATTAATAGCTGCTGTTAGCCATATTTGTACTTTCAATAGTTCTGGATATTGATTTGCGAAATGTGACGAAGGTATCGTTTAGATATTAGTTAAACTTTGTACTTTATTTAATAATGACCGCTGCTACCAGCACAATACACTTTTGATAGTTTACGAACTTCTCTGTTTGCTAGGATACCCGCACACTGCACTTTCTATAAGTTCTGATGAATATCCCAGGCAGTGGTAGTCATTTAATTCCTGTTAGCTGATTGTAGTATTCAATTAAATAAATTTGCTGCTAGTCTTTTATGCACTTTAAATAGATTGTATGCCAGTTTCATGTAACTATTCTAGAGTGTAGTTGTCGATTATACAGTAACAATGAGGAATGGACATATGTATTGTCAGGAATCACTGGGAGTAAGCTAGAGCATCCACCATAGTTTAATAAAGGTTACTGAGAAATATGTTACATATTCTCTATATTATATTTTTTAGTGAGTATTTGTATAGTTGCTATTAATTCAGATCTAGCAATGTATGTCCATGGAATTTAGTGCAATTATCAATCGAGTAACTATTATTTGTGCCTCTTGTTATTTATTCTGTGAGGCCGTGTATTATGTCTGCTTGCTCTCATTTGACTGTTTTCCTGTTCTAATAATAAAAAAAAAAGAGCCATGCACGCTACCACTATGCAGAGGACCCAGGGAGGGGTTGTGACAGAGAGGGTGCAGGAGGGTATTGTGACAGTTTCCTCCTGCAAGGAACGACCTACAGTGTGTGGTTTGTCTGGGTGACTGGCATGGAAGAAACAAGCCAGGTGAAGGGCATGAACATTTCTGGCTCGCTCCCAAAACCTTTCTTCAGGACCATAACTTTTCACAGCAATCATGTAAAATAAGCATCTATTCTCATGCTTAGAATCAAGGATTTTCTGTACCTCGAATTCCAAAAGACCAAATAGTATTATGGCTGAGGGAGGGGGAGCAGGACGGGTCTGGGAACAAAAGGGTTTCAATAGGGACACAGGAAACACTGAATGAACAGGTAAATCTCCTGGCAACTGTAACTGTACAGCTACTGGGTTAATGATTCATTCAACAGAAAAGGGACCCACAAATCTGGGTTGTAGTGTACACGGCAGCTGTGATCACAGGTGTTTAGTGGACAGCCAACTTGATCTCCAACATTGTAGTCTGGCTGATGTTGTTGATTTCTCTTAGCATATTTTCTTAAACACAACTTAGCCTGATGCAAATGTGTTAACACCTGCTGTTGTGGATCAAAAAGGTGTCTTACAAAGTCTTGGACATTTTCAGAGCACATTACAACATTTTCGAGTAACATACAAGGATTTATGCCCATTAAACAATAGAAGGGAAAAACTCCTGTTTCTGAATGCTGTGAGATGTTGTAAGCAAATTAAGTGAACGGTAACAAGGATTCCTAACCCTTAGGAGTAGAGGTCAATAGACATCACAGTGTCTGTACCAAAACCGGGTGTAGCCACTCCATCTGCCCGCCACTTTGTTTGTGATAGGCAGCTAAGAGTCAAGAATCAATGTTCAATGAGGTCCAAAACTGGGCCAAAATTGTGAAGTGAATTGCGGACCCCCATATGAAAAGATGGCTGAGGGGAATCCATGCAAATGCATGATTTGTTGAATAAACAGCAGAATGTGTGGAGACACTGGCAAGGTTCATATATAGCCGGATAGGGCAGAATGGGATGTCTTGTTTTGAGAACATATTGGGCAGTCATGCACATACTTGGACAATGTGGCCTGCCAAACCTATTGAGGACAGTTTGCTAAAGTTTTCTGGATTTCTAGATGACCTCCTAATGGGGTGCCATTACACTAGATAAAGACTTCCTGTCATAATACTTTCGTGGGGACATATAAAGTGGTAACATGGTAAGAAAGCTCATTGTGCACATGATTATCCTCTCCAGACATCCAAGAGTCCATTTCATATTGATTCATACTCTGCCTAACTCTACCTAAGAAGGTCTCCGGGTTGCAGAGACCTACAATATGCTTTGAGTGTACCGTGTTATGTGGTGTTTGTCCTAGATTCTTCTGATTTGTATAACCTCATCTAGTTTGGAGATCTGCCTTAATCCGTTGTGTGCCTGGCCGAAGGTAATGTTGCCATTGTTGAAAGTTTAATTTAATGGCCGATAACTCTTGTTTGGCAGCCGAGTAATTCTACTCTGTCGGCAATAATCTTTTGATGATATGGCGAACTGGGTGCATGTGTGGGGTCTGAATGTCTGAGTGCTGGTACCATGGTGCATCTCTCAATAACTAAGGGAAAGGCATCATTGGCCTCCTGGGACCACTCAAAAGGTACCTTCTTTCTATAAAATTTGGCAAAAGGAAAATGTTCTGTCTCTGGCTCCGTGGGAGCGTTAATATAACAATGAGTCTGACAGTAACGGGATCCCAAGGTGACTAGATAAAGGGACCAGTCAATAGCACGATTGTGCAACTGAAGCCAAGATATTCCTAAACATGTGCTAAAGGTAGTTGGGTCAATGAAGTCAAAGGTAAAGGTCTCAGTATGCCCTTTCTCACATATTAACGATAGTGGAGTAGTTTGGGATAAAATCATCCCAGAAGAGAGCTCAGAGTCATCTATAGCTCTAACAGGCTCTGGTTCACTTTTACTAACCTGTGGTATATGTAAAGAACTGTCACAGGCTAGATTTAAGAAAATCCTGTGACCCTGGAATGTGCAAAACCTCCCTCTGTTGGTGTGCAATGAAGGCTGATTGGTATCGGTAAATATTGTGGAGCTTTATGTGAGATTTTATCCATGGAGGTCGATTCAAGAGCACACCCGACTGAGTGACCTCAATGTCAACTGGGCACTCTACCTTTTCAGCATTGTGTCAGAAGTAAAGGCCCTAGACTTCCGAATTGCCTTCAGTTTAGCAGTGCATTTTCGTGCAAAATATCCTGCTTCACAGCAGTACAAACTCAGGTTTAATTTCTTTCTTCATTCTTTTTTTCAGCGGTCAAAGGACCGCACAAGCCCCCAATATGCATGGGTTTTGTGTTATCCTGATTCTTAGACTCTGACTCTTTCCGCTCAGACCGCACAATTGGCAGTCTGGGATGTTCATTTAAACTATGCTCAAGTCTGACAACTAAGATAATGAACTCTGAACAATCTGAGGGTAAATCTACAGTTTGCGTCAGGGAATCCTTTAAGTCATACCTTAATCCCATATAAAAACAGGGAGTCCTATTATACTCTGGCCACTGGGTTTTTGTAACTAGCTTACAAAAAGCAGTAACACATGTAAGGAGGTTGTTACTGTCCTGAGTGAGTTTTAGCAACTAATTTTCACTTGCCTGGACAAAAGTATGCTTAGCAAAGAGACGATGCATCACTTCTTTAAGCTTTCCCAAATCATGTAAAACTGGGTCATTATTGTCAATTAATGGAATAGCCCAACCAGCAGCTGTACCATCAAGATAGGAGATGATAAATGCTATTCTAGTAGTATCAGGGGGAAAGACTCCTGGTTTACAAAGAAACTGCCACTGATTCTGAACTGCAAAAAAATTGGGAATATCCCCAAAACATTGTTCAGGCGGGGCCAAGAGCACTGAGATTGGAATGGTAACGTAACTGTGACATGAAAAGGATTAGGATTTCTGGTAGTGGATGTGATTGTTAGATTTCCTAAATCACTAAAGTGTGGGGGTTGTGAAAAAGGCATGTGGTCTTGGGACCCCCAGCAGTCCCCACCTCAAATGACCATGATGAGGGGCGAGGGTGACACCTGACAAGTTCGTCCTTAAGCGACTGATTTTCCTGTCACAAGGACTGAACTTCACGCTGTATATCACCTAAAAATATTTGGTAAGTCTAAAACACTCTGGGGTATATTCATAAGAACGTGTGCTAAGCATCACCCAAAAATGCTAAAGCAACTTTAGACATCGCAGCCCATCGTGGGAAAATAACCTGTGTTAACGTGGAATTCACAACACGGCGGTAGCATGTGATAGTCAACCGAAAACGCGCCAATGTCTGTGATACAACCACCCCGACGGAGATAAAACACAAACCACAACACCAGAAATCATGCGATGAGCCCATTTGCGATGAGGAAAGCAGGGATAAGCCTCGCCAGAACCGCGAAAAATACGGCAGGTGGGAATAAGCACAACAAAAGCCTGAAAAAGTAAGACAGACCAAACAGAAAACAACAGCCAACCACAATGGAGGCAACCCGAGCCAGCAGACAACCCCACCAAACCCATTGGCAACAAAACATTGTACATGGCAGGCCATCTTGGACAAGATGAATGCAGCCTGAGAGTGGAGGAGGACAATGGCAGAAAACCAGAACTCCAGCAATGATGCAAAAGGCACAAACAAGCAGAAACATGCCAACAACAAGAATGCAGCAATGCGCACAGTAGGTGGGAGTCCAGCGCCACACCAGGAGCTGGAAGATATGGAGGAAATGGTATCCACCACATCAGTCTGGAGATGGTGGCAAGACTTGGGGACCGGAAACTGCACCAAACAGCAGACACAATAGCAACAGGGTGAGGAACCAGCAGGGACTGGGGGACGGGGGGAGATGGGCACAATAGCACACATGCACAACTAAGCACAGCACATCTGCAGACAAACCATGCCCAAGAGTAACAACACCAACCAGGAGCACAAGTCACACAACCCGGCAATGTCACACCACTGAACAAGCACAGAAGTGAAAACCACACTACCTGAAATGGAGAAGGGTGAGCCAAATCAGAGCTGAAGGGACAACTCACACACGATGCAGCACACACACACAGGAAGCAGAGCACCCCAACATCGAAACACAGGACACAAGCGCACCCGCCTGTGGTCGGTAAACGGCCATACGCATCTGGAAAAGCACGAAACAGGGATATGATAATGCACAAGTATAAACACAGTCCTGATAGGGTAGCAATGCACGTATGGCAGGGAGCCAGAGAGTCCGTGACACACACATTGGCATACAAATCAAGACACAACACAGTTGGAGACAAGTGAAAGTGCGGAAACTTTATCAACAAGTGAGAGTAAGTACGGTCAAGAGAAGTGCCACGATATGCAGACAAATGCAGCAGCATGTCTGAATGAGGAACGTAGGAAAGCGCTCATGTCCACCTCGGGGGATTCCCTCACCAACACAAGTCAGTGCCAACCCGCGTAGGTTGTCCCTGCCTGGAACATGAGTCCTGGCCAATGCAGCCATGTCCACTGTTGTCTTGGGACATGTGACCATATCCACAACATGCAACCATGTGTTGGGACACGTGCAATGGCTCACATCCAGTTGTGGCTGCAGGTACCTTGTCACACGTCCATGAACACGAGTGCAGCTGCATAGGCCAACATCTCCAATGAGCGATCGTCGTCCACCACATCTGACATGTCGTCGACATAATCCATCAGCTGAACCGGACAGATGTGCTGACTCCAACCACTGGACCCAATGTGCACCAAAGCCACTAGAGTCAGACCATAATTTGTTAAAATGTTGCATTCCCATTGATGTTCCCATAATTAACCAGGATAATGACTTTACCTGAATTAGGCCCTGGCGTAAAGTCACCCCAGCATCTTTCCCTACCCAATTTAATTCTGAAGCCATATTTCACACAGACAACATAGACCAAGCAGATACGGCTTTTGAAGATGCTCACCTTGTACACAGTAGCACCTTTGTAAAGGGTCAAGGTTAAAATCAAAACATCTCCATGGTTCACGTCGGCATTAAGAATTGAGAAACTCTCCAGCAGGAATGCCGAACGGCATTGGAGGAAAACTAAAACTATGGAAGATCGAACTAGATATAAACTGATCCAGCATACTTATCTAAATACCATTAAACAGGCCAAAAAGTTGTACCTAACCGAGAGGATTAACAATGCCTCAAACTCCAACAAAGAGCCATAAAACATTTTGAAGGAGTTCACTACCCCCATGCCAACCAACGCACCCACCCTCCCACACAAGAATGGGTCGACACAGTATCCTCCTTCTTTCACAAAAAGGTCAAAGCTATATGCAGATCGTTCCCTCAAGACAATGTTAAAAATGCTGACTTTCACCCAGTTGTGAATAGTCATCTCGTGTTGCCACTGCTGGAAGAATTTAAAGCTGTGACTAGTGAACAAATACCAGAAGCCATAGCAAAGATCAAATCAGGATCTCCAGCAGATCCTCTCCCACCCGGCTTTTTCACGGAATTAGCACCTCTGTTAATAACAAATTTAACAGAGATTTTTAATATGTCATTAGACCAAGCTATGGTGCTGACCAGATGGAAAACAGCTCAAGTTAGACCCATCCTGAAAAACCCTACCTCAGATCCCAGGGAACCAGGCAACTACCGTCCCATCTCACTGCAGTTTTATTTCGGGAAGGTGCTGGCATCTTTGGTAAATAAACAACTTACTGTCCATCTGAAATATGACGGACTTCTTGATTCATCGCAATCTGGGTTTCGCTCGGCACATAGTACCAAAACAACAGTAGTAGATATGGTAGATAACATCAGGCTGGCTCTGGATAAAAGAGAATCAGCTATGCTGGTTCTTCTGGACCTGTCAGCCACCTTCGACTTCGAAACCATCTCCCATGACATTTTAGAACAGCGGCTCTGGGAGGTGGGAGTCAGGGGAAAGCCCTGGACTAGTTTAAAAACCACCTAAAGGACCGCTCAACTACTATACACATAGATACCCTGGACTCATGTAGTAGGCCAGTAAGCATAGGAGTTCCCCAGGGATCAATCCTCAGCCCTATGCTTTTTAACCTCTATGTAACACCTTTGGCCAGGATAATCAGGTCCCATGGGTTTGAGGTTGTGTCATACGCTGATGACACTCAGCTGTTGATCACGTTCGGTCCTGACCTTACAGACACAATGATCCGGTTTAAAAACTGTATGATACACATTAACAATTGGATGGGCAATAACAAATTACAGCTCAACGGTAGCAAGACAGAGATCAACTGTTTGGCAGGGCCGAAGAGTACTGGTCTAACAGCTGGTGGCCTCAGGCATTGGGCCCATGCCCATCCCCTAAACAAGCAGTCCGTATTCTTGGAATAACTATTGACAATAAGCTATCCATGAAAAATCATGTCAATCTTGTGTTGGGCACTTGTTATGGGATCTTGTGGAAGTTACATAAAATCTTTCAATGGCTACCTATCAAAGCCAGGAAACCTCTAGTCCTGGGTCTAATTATAAGTCGTTTGGACTATGGGAATGCCTTATTAGCTTCCCTAAATGAAGATCTCTTTTCTAAATTACAGATCCTGCAGAACACTGCTCCCAGACTTATCCTAAATCTTTCACCTAGATCCCCTTCAGCCCCTAGTCTGAGGTCCCTTCACTGGCTTCCAGTAAGAAAGAGAGGCCATTTTAAAATCCTATGCTTCACCCATAATATCATATATGGTACTGGGCCCGGTTATTTAGCGAAAAAGCTTAAAAGATACCAGCCAGAAAGAATGGTAAGGTCCAGTTCAAAATCACTTCTTAGTCCACTGCGAGTTTGCACTGTACGAAATGGGGGACGATCCTTTTCTTTTCCTGCCCCCACCTCTGGAACAAGCCTCCGTGTCATCTTCTCTCCATCACTGACAACCAGCACTTTTGGAAAGAATTAAAAACTTGGCTGTTTGATCAGAAATAACGCTGTCCGGATATGACTATCAGCCCACTGGTGTCTCCGCAAGCACCATGAGACCTATCTGGTTATATGAGCGCTCAATCAGATTCTCTGACTTGACCTGACTTGTGTCCGGGATGGCCTGCCATTGCGACAGTGGCTCTGCTTGAAGAGGCACTGGTTTGCCCTGAGACAGTCCTGTGGATGAAATGGCACAGCTCGGTGCAATGAGCGGTGTCTGTGTGCAACGGGTGAAGGCCTTGGGTGGGGTGGGAGTACGTGTGAAGGCCATTTCACGTACGCCAACTACGACCAAGGACTACTGAGTATGGGATGTGAACACGTTGGTCTCACGTAGGGCAGTGCGTAGTGTGGGAGTCACACGCAAATGCTATGGTATCTGTCAGGGGGTGCTGGGCACAGGCAAGTTCCTGCTCGGAGCTGCAGATATGCTACCGCCTGATAGTACAGACGAAGGACCTTTCATCCCTACAGTAACTTCACCATCTGCATGCATACAGGAGATGTACAGAGGCCGGATGTGGGTGTGGTGGGACGTCTGCGACCCTGGGAATCACGGATGATATACCCAGCACGATGCACATGAGCGGACTCACTCTGTGTCACGTTGCCACACAGCTGCTCATCCCTGCCATGGGCACCCACACTTGTGTGCTCTGCACGGTTGCTTCATGTGCACTCCTACGGGATACCTTTCTAATGTCCAGCACCATGCCAACAAAACTGCAACGCTGGCCTTCGAAGGTGTGCGCCCATGGCTGGCTGGGATCACGCTGCGAATGAGGCCAGGCAACAGACTCATGCATCCACAAGACTGATACACATAACACCTGGCATGCATGTGCCAAGACCCCGAGCATGCTTGCACTCCTACATGTCCCCGTACCTGTGGGCCCGCCCTGCTGGTACATGCCACATTGCAACATCATGTACTGTGGCCCTGGTGGCGACAACACCCCAAAACAGAGACACACTTACCACACTTCCTGCACCAGCCCAGGTCCAGACCATGCCCTGCCCCCCCTGCCGAACCATCACACACAGCCTGTGCATGCAGGGGGTAGGTGCGGGCTACATGTCCAGGGTCACTGCCAACGCTGAGGTGACATGGCAACGTCCGCAGAAGACAGCACACTGTGATGCTGCAGGGCCCATGCCCATCATGCTGACACAATGAACACATGGACACACTTGCTCAGATGGTGTGAATGGCTACGGGCCTGTGCACATGGCCACATTTATTATCAGGCACACTTACCGAGTGACACCTGTGTTGGATGTGTGTGGGCTGTGTGCACACCAGCCGGCAAGGGCTGAATGGTGCAGTTAGAAATCGACAACAATGTACATCGCAAAGGACACAACCATTCAACCATAAAGGCCCCATGATTTGTGCTTCACAGAGTTAGTAGCCCCAGATGCACAGCATCCTGCACAGGCCTGCCGCCATGGGCCGTTGACCTGTGGTGCACTGGGGCAGGGTCACGGGTGCAGAGCAGGTTCACGGGATGACAAGGGGTCTTGTCGCAGATTGTCTTGATGGACAGTGGAAGGTGTACCCCCAGGGCAGGATGCAGAGGGCAGGCCCACGCTGATACAGTCACTATGGTGGAGATAAATGGAACAGAAACATGTCGGATACCAAGTCCGGTTTCATCCAGAAGAAGATGCAGAAAACCAATAGGCCATGGGCTCTGACACCACCAAGGTCCAACCAGATGGTGCCCATGACTCATTGTGCACAGAGTTAGTGGCACCAGTTCTGTTAGGGGATGCCGCCTGCGATGAGGCGTGTCCAATGGTATGGATTCCTCCACATCTTACCCAAGACACAGTTCCACATGTGTGACCTACTGGACCCCAGTGTAGGCCTGAGGCAGCAGTCAGCACGGGCTATTCCCCGAGTGTCGCCGGCATAGGTTGGATGGCCCCACCGGCCTGAGTAGTTCAGGTTCCGTGGCACCACGGGACGCGAACTTGCGATGAACAGGGTGGATGGCACCAGGTCAGTTGTTGATAGTGTTCGGTCACCTCCGTGTCTGTGACCTGGCTTTCGTCTGGACTGAGCTGCATCTTCCTCTTACTCCTCTCCGTGCGACCACTGGTGTGGACTCTGCCATTCGTGATTCACGACTAGGTGCTGGATGTGGGACCTACTGGTCCACAGGGTAGTCCTGGTCACTCATCCACTTTTCGCCGGCTGGAGTTGAGCAGGGTTAGTGGCACTATGTGTCACTGGCTGGCGTTGAACAGGGTTAGTGGCACCACGTGTCGCAAGATGCCCATATGGAACTATGCCTCACTGTTTGGGGGGGGGGTCTGGTGCTGTGGCCGCTGCCCCGGCATTGGGGTCACTGCCATTCAGGACGCTGGTGTAGTGTGTGAATGAGGAAGGAGTAATGTGGGCCAGCGTCAGGGGGCCAGCGATGGTCTGCAGAGGCTGCAGAAGTCACGCAACTGATACTTGGAGCTTGCACCGGCACGTGGTGGGCCCTCCCTGACACACGCCGGTGTCGGCAGGTGATCAGTGTGGTCTGGCTGCGCAAGAGTGGGCCTGACGGGTTCGAGGTCCAGCGGGCGAGGATACGGCAGGCGCACAGGATCGCAGGCAGCTCCGCTCACGAGGACGGCGTCGGCCTCATGGCATGGTGAGAGGCACCACCCTGGCAGAGACGTTGGGCTTTCCAGAAGAGGACCAGGGCTGCATGCTTTTAATTCACAACCCAACGCTGGCCTGGCATATGCCGGGCCATCCCACTTCGGTCACGCTTACGGGGGGACATAACAGGAACATTTCCACAAACTCCTCCCCTGGTTGGGGTGACATGGTTTTGTCCACTGTCCACTACACTCCATACACCAAAGGTGTATGTTGCCATGGATATAGGTGTGTTCTGCATACTGTGGTCTGTCGGGCACATCTCCGCCACTCTTGGCATTGTGTACTTTCCCAATCATGGTTTTCCTGCCTCCTTTACGCATGCCTGGTTGCCACCTCTCCCCACATTCGGCTAGTATGTGGCTGAGGTGCCATGCCATTGATGGCTCATGTTCACGGCTTGCCCAGGTTACCATTGTGAGTTGTTCTGTCGTGGTGGGTGGGCATGTTGTTTTGCATGTTAGTTTTGATTTTGTGATGTGTGCATTGACAGAGTTGTGAGTTGCATGGTTGTGGAGTTGAGGTGAGTGGGGTGTTCATTTGGAACTTGCCAAGGGGCTGTGAATTTCTCTTGGTGCCATCCTGGGAAAGCTGGTTGCTGATGGACTGTCGGAGGATGAAGGAATCATACATACTGGCTGGGTATTTGGAGGCGGCATTGGTGGAGGTTCCACAGTGTTCGGTTGTTGCCTGCACATTGATGTGAGATGTGTGCTCTCTGTTGCGGTGTTTGCTGCTGTGTCGGCAAGGGGCACAGGTATGACATGTGTGCTGTGGATTGCCCCCAACACATGCGTGCATCCAGCTATGGCATATGGTCTTTCCTTGGTGTCCAGCGGATCCTGCACATTGTGTTGGATGTATAGGGACTGGGGTACCAAGCTGATGGTGATGTCCAGGACAGGTGTGAGGGACTTGGATTTGGCTGGCTGTGTGACTCCTCTGACTCTGGCGGGTGTTGGTTGGGGGCTACCAGAGGCCAACAGGTGCAGCACAGCCAGCAGCTTTGTTAGGGATGTTGGTTGTCCGCTGTATTAGTGCAGTCAGCCTGTTAGGCGTTGATGGTCAGGGTGCATACAATGGGTGTCCTTTTGAGCCGGTAGTGGGCAATGACATTGTCAGGTGTTGGATCTGTGTGGCTGGTGCTTTTCCTGGGGGTCCGCTGTCTTTTTCTGCGCTGCCTCTGTGGTGGTCAGAGGAGGTTGTTCCGGGTGGAGGTTGGGGTTCTGGGGTGGTGGTGGTGGGTGTTGTGGCCCTCTAGGGTGTCCAGGCCGCATGACCAGTGGCTCCATGGCATCTGTTTCCCTTCCGATGTGGCTGTGGGCTGTGCTCCCTTTTGTGGTGCAGGCTGTGGTCCCACTTTGCACCAGGTCAGAGCAGGTGTTATTTTCCTGCTGCTAACACGCCTTATCGCCTGTTTTGTGTTCTTATCGCAGTTCTGGCTGGTCGCTGTAAATGTTGTGGAGTGGTGTTGTCACGTCTTTTGGCACGGGAACGCATCTCATTTGCGATTGTTGCGGGAGTCTTCCGTGGCGATGTTCACACCAGCTTGTGAATGGGGCAATACATTTATCGCAACTTTGGCTGCGATAAAGTGCCATTAACTCGGTGATAGCTCCTTGAGAATATGCCCCTCTTGGTGTACTCAAGCAGGGCCTGGGCCAGGAACTGAACTTATATCAGGTCATCCATGTCATACAGGTAGTGGAAGAATGCAAGGCTTGGCCTGCTGTCATGCACTCACCTGATCCCCAACTGTGGAGAGGACACTGAAGCGGATGCTGGACCTCGTATTCCTCCCGGGGACAATGCAGGTCAAGGAACCAAAACCTTTGATCCAACACTGTCCCCTGAGGGGAAGGGTGGTTGAGATAAAATATGAAAAGAAAGACTTGCGGTACTGTATCTGTCAGCGGCTTTGCGCCACTGTGCAACAGGATTTGTCACTATTGAGACCTTCTATATTTGCAAGGTAGGTGTGCGCTGGACCAGAACCTCTGGCTTTGCAGTGGAAATAACAAGAGGCGGCAGTTACCATCAGTACACTAACAAGTCTCCACATACAATGAACACACATTAATTTCAGTGACATAAACGTACAGGTTTCATCAGCAGCTCAGCAGTAGAGCAGAATAATCAAAATCACAGATTGGATTGTGGCATTCCTAGGAATGAACTTGAAATACAGATTGGAGTAATTGGCACTCCCAGGGATAAACTCAGGGCATAAGTTGGACTTACTTATACCCCCAAGGTTACACTTGGATCAAAGGTCTGAGTTACTTTCACTCCTAAGAATACACTTGGAGCAACGGTTGGATCTACTCGCACTCCTAAGGGTAGACTCAGAACACAGGGTGGGTACAAGGTTAATGAACATATCAAGGACTGAGAAGTTTTTTATCTTGGCACTACTGTTCATCAGAGAAACACAGAGCCAAGTATTTTTTCCTTGCATGGTGGCAGATCTAACAATAAGACTGTAGAAAGGGTCTGGAGGAAAAACACAAAAGAAACACTGGAGTAAATCACAGAGAGGACATGGAGGAAAGGTCTATAGTCTTTGAAGACAGGAATATTCAGGTCCTGTTTACTATTATAGGAGGTTTAGCACACACTAACTTGATATCAAGTACTCAGTCTAGTTCTTCCACTTGACTGAAGTTCGAAGACGACCTCAAGAATTTGACTCAGAGTGAGCCGAAGATGCTGTGCAGTAGGGACGTTAGAGAAAGACATGAAGGGAGATGGTACTACGGGAACCAGAGGTTCAGATGGACTTGAAGGAGACTAGAGCAATTCTCAGTTCCAGCAGGATTCTTCAGGTGAGTGGAAAAGGTAAATCTTGTTCTGCAGGCAGTGAGGCCAAGCCACGATTCAGGGTTGGGTGGGGTTTATGTACCCCCTCAAAGGCTCAATGGATGTAGCTAGATCACATGCAGCATGTGGGGCACACGGCAGTCTGGAAGGTCCTCGAACCTTGGAGAAAAACATGGTTATACACTTTCTTTGATCTTACAGAATGAGCAGATGCAACTTGCTGATCACCTTTTTTTTTTCCAGAGTTTTATATAGCACGAACTTGACCCGAATCCAATCAGGTATCAGAGCGCTTTACATAGCACCAGTTATGTTACATTAGGACACACATTCATTCTTTGTTAGGCACGGGGAGATTAAGTGATTTGCCCAGAATCACAGGATGTTCAGCATCATTGCCGAGACTCGAACCCAGTTCCCCAGGTCCGAGGTCGAGCACCCTAGCCGTTAGACCAACTCCTCTCCCCTGCAACTTATTGATCGAAACCAAATAACAGGAAACAAATACATTGTTTTTACTCGAACATGCATAACAAAAAACAATTCCAAGGTCCAAGTAAGTAACAGCGAGAGCAAGGCATGCCATTTGTTCACGCTATTGTGGGGGAAGCTTGCAGGAATTCAAGGGAAAGCAACACCAAGGCCAAAGTAAAAATAGGTACAGTTAATTGAGAGGTTCATGGGATTTGTGTAACGCTTGCAGGGACTCAAGTACAATTGAATTAAAGGTTCTGGGGAAGCATCAGTCATAAGGGTCCTGAAGCAACATCAGTTATGATGGTGCTGGGAGAACATCAGTCATGAAGATGCTGGGGAACATCTGTCATGAGTATGCTGGGAAAACGTTAGTCATGAGTTGGTTGGGGTAACATTGAAATTGAGGTTGCTGGGGGTGCATCAGTCATGAGGGTGATGGGGCAACATCCTTCATGAGGATGCTTGTGAGCTTTAATCATGAGTGTGTTGGGGAACATCGGTCATGAGGATGCTGGGGTTACATCAGTCATGAGGGTGCTGAGGGAACAACAGTTATGAGGGTGCTGGGGAACATCGATCATGAGGATGCTGGGGAAACATCAGTCTTTATGTCATAGTGTGCCATAAAGCGACATAGGAATACAGCAATATGGGCCTTGCATGCTAGACCACTAAACAGGCGGTGCAGGAAGGGATTATGACAGAGAGGGTACAGGAGAGATCATGGCAGTTTTGTGTGGAAAAAGGCACACTGCCTATTCAAGTGTAAGTGTCAGCTCCCCTCTCCCTTCCTGCTCAGGAAGAACCTTAAGAATGCAGATGATTATGCAGACACACCTAACCTTCCTGTGCTTATGGCTGTCTAAAGGGAATGCACAAAGTGTAGCTGACACCCACCCCACATGTGTATTGGAGACAGACTGCAGGCACACAGAGCAGTAATAGCAGACACATGTCCACTTTCTAAAAGTTACAAAAAGAAAAATGGATGGACAGTATGTTGAACAATGTCAAACATTCACCCCAGTACAGAGATCTGGGCCTAACTCCCTCTTTTTGTTGCTCCCCATACCATTCCAGTTTAAACCCAGCCAAATGTAAATCAGTCTTGACCCTGCTCCCTGTGGGAAAAGTCCAGCCCGAACTACCAGGCCAGGTCCTCCCTCGACTGGAAACAAGCATCCTGGGACAAATTTCAGGGTGTCAGAACTCATCAGCCAGGCTAGCTTGACTCCAGTGGTATGGACAACTCGGGACCCACATCTAGGCATACACATCCCGCTTGGGTTGACAAAAGGAAACAGAGAAAAACAATGCTTTTTACCAGTCAGGATGCCCGACCCGACCCGCCCTTGACTTGTCAGCATCAGCTGTAATTTAAAAATAAAGCGATATTAAAATTGTTTTATTATTGCTTTATTCTTCATCTGCACTGAGTGGAGCAACACTCTTCTGCCATTGTGGAGGAGCCGGCATTGGATGCTCTGAAGGCACAGAAGAATGCAGTGTGGGTGTGAATTTTTTTTAGTTTGCTCCGCATTCATTTTGTCTTTTTCATAAAACAAACTCTGAAAGTTGTGCATCCATACCACAATACCATAAATGACCCTCTTAGTATATTATTAAATACGGTTTGATATCTCTCTAGGTGCACAAGTCCTTCAAATAATGAAGGAGTCACTCTAGCATTACACATAGAGGTTTACTAAAATGTCCCAGCATGGTCTCAGAGATAACATCACCAGTTTCGACACAGTATTGGTAGGTGCGGTTTGTGTCATACATGATGTTGGACCTTAGCTGATATGGGGGTGTGCAGATGCACAATATACTAAATGCCTCATATACACAAATAAATTATATAAGCAGAACAGCCAGCTGGCTTCTCAAGAAAAAGCATAGGCTGTGTCTGGGAAGGTACTCAAGTGATCACACAGTGGAGGTAAAAAAAGGGTGGGGGTAGCACAGTTGAAGTTACAAGTTAGCAATGGACCAATAGCTTATTCTTAGATTATTTGAACTGCCAGGAACAAGCTGCAGTGTTTGTTGTCGCAGTCAATAGAATTTCTAAATTTTATTGACTGTAACACCAACAACCTTAACTTGTTCATGGGACAGTGAAACACTTGCTGATTGCATTTAGCGGTGATACTTTTATGAGTCCAAGATGCCGGCTCTATGCATTATAGCAGGGATCTGGGGTGCTGGATCCATACCAGATTTTGAGCAAATCCCCATTTAGATAAATGTAGTTACATTAAAGTTCTGGCATGGATCTGGGCCTCCAGAACCGACTTTGGAGAACCCTGCATTAGAGTGACCAACTTCTCTTTAGCAGATTACTACTCTTACCGAAGTTTTGGTACTTGATGTCTGTAGAAGTCCATTCTGCTCATATTTGTTCATGCATGCATGGCTTCCTGCTTTTAGAACACTCAGGACCTCATTTTTGAGAGGGTTGCATCATATGTGTAGCATGCAACATAGTACATGCATGATACAAACCTCTAAGTCAGATTTTTTAAAGCTATGCAATGCCACTTTGTATGGTTTTGAGTGGCTTCAAAAATCTGGAGTAACGCAACACACTGCAAATTGCTGTATTGCATTACTCTGCCCTTGGATAGGCATTCCATGGGCATTACGTGGGTGTTCCCATGCAACTCCCATGGATTTTGATGCATTCCCAGATTTACAAGAACTTGCTGACCAGGGGATGCACTAAAAGCATACACCTTCGCCAGTGAGGTGTAACAAGGAGAAATATCTCTATTGCTCCTCATTTCTTCCTGTTTCTATCCTGCAGCATACATAGAAAGAGGAATATGCCTCCCAGGATTGTTTTTGTGCAGGAATGTGCTCCCTTTTGAAAAAACAATCCTGCGTGCTACTCAGGTGCCCTTGCACCATGATGCAAGGGTCCCTGAGTTGGCGCTAGGCCGCCAAAAGGGCACCAGCGCAAGGGAAAGGACAGTAATGCACCCCATTGCCTTACAGATGGTGCATTCCTGCAATCTTTCCCTGTCATATACAGCTTGACTTCATCATAAATGAGGCACTGAATGTCCTGATGATGACTTACCCACCACAAAGGTTCAAAAAGCTGTGGACAGACATGGCAATTTGTACTTTTCATGATTGCCTTTTTCACAGTCTGTTTAACTATGTATAAGCAGTGCAAATAATCTACAAATGTATTGTTCCATTTCCAGCCTTTGACACACAAACTCTATTACCCTACCCTTTCTATCCCTCCACTGTGTGATCATATAAACACTGACCGCCTTTTGAACAGTAAATGTCTTTTTACATTTGCAAAGTTTGTTTTTCCCTTTCTTATTGATGTGTAACTAGCATATCATGGTCTTTTATTGCTTTTCACACTGATCCTTATGTCATACGTAACCACTCTCTATACGTGTCATTTTGCCCTAGCTTCCTGGGGCAGTATTACCAAAGTGCACTGGAGAAACAATGGGCTTTTAAGCTCGCTTTGCGCACCCTGGGGCACTTTGGTATTACAGAAGGGGCCGCAGACCCTTGTGCTGCCCCTTCTGTAATACTGAAAGAGCGGGTGCACATACAACGCCAGCTCTTCCTCAGGAGGGCATGCCCTCATATGCATGGGGGCTTGCCCCTATGCAAATTAAGGAATCTATTTGCCCCTGTGCCCGGGTCATATTATAGACGCTGTCAGGGTGTGCACTGACAGTGCATTACCTAAAAGGTGGCACACTGTCAGTGTGCCCCCTGATAGCAGCCCTCCAGAGGGGGGAGAGGGTCTCCTGGGCCGCCCAGACATCCCCTTGCAGGCGGGTGGAGTCACTCACTGCATCTCTAATCCCCTAAAATGTTCAGGCAGGTTGCCGCCTGCACAGTGAAAACACAGAGCAGCTTCAAAGCTACAACTCCATTTTTCACATGTAGCGCAAGTTCGCGGCTGCCCTGGGGATAGCACATTCATACTAATATAGCACATTTTCCAGGTTAGTGCTTGGCGCAGCTTTTGAAAGGTGCGCCCAGCACTAACCTAGAAAATGATTTCCATAGGTAATATGGCCCCGGTGTGTTTTTTAAACGTCAACCCATGTTCGGGCTCAACTCTCTTTAGATTTACGCAAATCCTAAAGAATTACAGTTTTGAGTTTTAAATATGTACAACAGTTCTTAGTTTTACAAATGTGTCCTTTTCATCTTTTGTCGTATCTAGGACATTATGCTGTAATTGTGCATTGTTAAAAGATGTTTTCTTACATTTCTTATTGTTTTTGCCAATCACTATTATGTAAAAAAATTCAATTTATATAAATTATATATTGAGTTATCACAATCAAGGACAAGTGGAGTGAGGCAACAAGTGGGAGAGTTAAGAACACTACATCACTCTGTTAGCAGTCTTTTTTTTAAGTTGGGAAGTGGATTAATTTAAACTGGCAAATGAATAAACATCAGTTTACATAATCCACACAAATGGGGAATTGCATTTAGGGCGCAATCTTCCAATTCATCAATTTATTGTAGATGAGTAATTACATTTGTTATTTTTACAACTTCCAAATGATAAAGTTATCATGCTGCAGAGATACACTAAAATGAAAGGCACTCGCCTGGGTGATGTAAAGTCAGGGACTATCCTGGGCTTTGCAGTGCAATATCATGGCTGGAAGGGTCTTGCGCTCGCTCCCTTGGGCTTCAACGTGCTGTATGATGGCTACAAAGCCATGCAAAGGAGGGGAAGGTATTCACTGGTAGCTTTTCTTTTTTACTTGCAGCCCTGTTTCTCTACTGGCAAGAAAGCCAAAGCCTACCCACTTCTGTGCAGTATTAGCTGCTCCCCTTAGCAACCTTAGCTCTGTCCCTACACCACCCAGTCTGTGCCTGCTCCACCCCTACAGCTCCCAATCTCTCCCTGCTACATCATGCCCCACACAATGTCGGCGTGCTCCATCACTACATCACCAAATCTCAAGTTTATTTACTGCTCCATCCTGTACCTGCAAGTATTCTTATTTTTCCATATCTACCTTCAGCATCACATTCCTGTGCCTGCTGAGTCTATCTTTAAACATATAACCACTATAAGGTGCTCTGCAGTAAGCAACTCTGTGCTAAGCTGTTTGTCATGTGCCATGCCCACTGAGGTCCTGACTGAGGTCTGGAATGTGCTCGATTGCCCACTGCCACTTCATTGAAGCATTGAAAGAATCTGCTTCTTGAGTAAATAACCTCCATTTACCTTAGATTGCCTAAATAGAGGTGTATGTAATTATTTAACATTTGAGAGGGAACACTGTAGTAAAGATACCCGTTTTCGTGAAAGGTGCGCCCAGCGTTTCCATCCAGTTTGACTTCTGTATTCCACTAACAGAGCTCTTATCTATCATACTGATATCTATTCCCAAGAAGTTGCGTTATGCAAGTCACTTCAACGATGCAAAAGAATATTAATTGCCCTGTGATGCCACTTAATATGATATCACTTTCTGTGATGACACATCAAATGCAAGTTAGAGGGGGCCTTGTATCTTTCGTTTTGCCCAGGGCCCCAGAAATCCTAGGTCCAGCCCTGACTATGATGAGGTCCTTTTCAGACTTCTAAACACATGTTGAGGTCCATCAAAATCAATTTCTTTGATACCTTCCGTTGCACCAATTGCTTACCCCATATATAAGCTGCATGGAAGGGCTGCAGGACTTCAGCCTGCTCAAGGATAACTGTTAATAGGTAAGCTACGTTCCCAAAAAATATCACAAGTGTACTACTTGCTGATAGTTAATACCCATGACACTTTTGAATTCATGATCCTGACATGGATGGACAACTTGGGAAGTTTTCTGGAGGAGAAACGGCAAACAGCATTGATAACTCCTCGTGAGTCTGCTATGGCCTTCTATTTCCTGCTGATTAAGGAAAAATAACTCCATCCTACCTACCTTACTAGAGCTAAGCTGTGGAGACTATAGCTCATTGAGTTCCCATTAAGCAGGAGACTTTGTTCATACTGTTTGGTGCTGCCCTGAAATCAGACCCTCCTAGAGGGAAGTCCATGACACCCTCTGGAAAGTGTCAGGGTGGATGTGGCTGGAGGACCCTAAATTTGTAGTGCTACATAATAACGCAGCTCTGGATTGTAACATTTATTAACTCAATTTGATCATGTTAGGCATGGTTATGTCTCAGCGTGATATCACCAAATGCTGCGAGGCAGAAGAGCTCCTTTTCCTGAGGCCTGGTAGAAAGGCCATCTCTTCCTCATCACAGTAATTACAAAGTGAGATAATGCTACCTCATAACAGGAGTAAAAACAGGAGGATCCATACCTTGCAGCCCCACCAACCCTCCCACCTGGGTACCATAACGGAGACTGGCACTGCAGGCTCTTCCTGTGTATATACAAGCTCTCATCAAAGAACTGACAAGAGGGAGGGTGGGTCGAGGTATATTGAGTGTTATGAGGACAAGATGGACTAAGAGTAATGACGAAGGTAAATGACCATGGCGCTACCCCTATGGCCCTCGTTCTCATCCCAGTCATTACAAAACTAGGAATATCATAGCTGAAGTCCTTTGATAAACATAAGTTCAAGAAAAAACAAGGGAACATCTTAACAGAATGCAAACATACAAATTTAATTTATCTACTGAATTACCCACACAAAAATACTGTGCTACATCAACCAATTACACTGCAGAATTCAAGAATCCCATTCCCAATCGCAAATCAGCATCACAAATATTGTTCAATCTGTAATGCTTATCAAAAGTATGCTCAGAATACCAACCTGCTACCCTACATATCTCCTGAACTGATACTCCCAGTAGTTCTGTCCAGGAGGCCGCCACTCCTCGAGGAGATCTCCATTGGACTGATCTAAAGATGGTAGACTTAATCCATCTACTGAGAGTCTAGGTAGTCACCTCCTTTTACCATCCAGCCTGTCTGAAAGTCACAAACAAGGAATCAGACTTCCTGTATCACTGGGATCTGTTGACATAAATTAAAAGAGCTCTCACAGAGTGGAGGTGCAGCAAGCGGAGTGAGACAGCCTTGGAGAGGCGCCAAGGTGCGCAACACAGAAGACGAGGAGGCCGCGTTCTGTGACCGCTGAGAACACCCCATGGCTGGAGCTGGTCTGAGCTGCCTATATGAAGAAGCCAGTTATCTAGGTGCGCAAATATAAGAATTCCCAGGAGATGAAGGTGAGCTACAACTGGCACCATCATTTTCAGAGCTGACTTTAATCTAAAGGGAAGGATCCTGGACTGCCAATGCTGGTCCTCTATTGCAAACCTTAAGCGTGTGTGATGAGGGGGTGCAATCCGAATGTGGGGGTAAGCATTCATGAGATCCAGGGTTATGAGTAAATGACCCACCGGAATCAGAGGAATAATCCTCTGGAGTGTCTGCAACTTGAACTTTATACATTAAATGTACTCATTGAGATACTTCAGCTTGAAGACTAGATGAAAATCCCTTGAGGAATTTGGAACAAGAAACAATATTCATTAGAACCCTTGTCCTGTTCCCTTTTCGGGCACTGTAACATTGGCCTCTTTTTTCCTGAAGAAGCAACACCCTATCCAACAGGGCCTCCTTCTTTCCTGGATATCGAGGCAGAGGAACACGTATGGTACCCATAGGAGGAGGATCTGACAGAAACTCCATTTAATTCCCTTCCTTGACCACCTGAAGCACTCAGTAATCTGTTGCTAAAATCTCCCATTGTGAAAATAACTGCTAAATCCGACCTCTGACCTTTAATGGAGAGCCCAGAGCCCTGGCATAGTCAGGAATGCTGACCTTTGTCCCTTGGATCCTGAATCTGCTTCCCATACAATTTAAAAGGAAACAATTTGCCCTTGGATCTACAAGAAGAGTTCTAAGTCTGCTGACATCTTGATGGTGGACGAAAGGAGGACTTCATTCTCAAAGAACCACATGACTTTAAAGAATGTAGAATATAGATGAATGCTTCCTTTCTTTAAACACACAATAGAGCTTATCCTCCAATTCAACACCAAACAGAATGGATCCCTTGTGTGGTATCTTCAGTGGAGCTACCCTTTGATACAAGTTCCTCCTAGTAGCAATCGAGATTCCTCCTGCAAGGTGGCTGATTCCACCACATCAAAATAAAGGTCTGGTAAAAACATCTGTCTGAGGTTCCATATCCTCAAATAATGGTAGACAATCAGACTCAGATTGAATGGCAGAGAATAGGCTCTTGAAGTCTGAAATCAGGGATTGTGCTGTATAAGCCCCACAAATGCCAGCCCACATTGCCACATGGGACCCGAAAAAAACATTCTTCCATGCAGCATCCATTATTTTGTCTGAGGGATCCCTTAAATATTCTCCTTGTCATGGAAGAATAGGCAACAAGGCTTGTTACCACTGAATCGGCATGAAGAGAGGCTTACTCATGAATTTTTGTACATTCCTTTTATGAGGATACTTCAATTCCTGACATACCATATCCAAAACAAACCGATGATCTGGCAATTCCAAATTAAGAGGCTTCTGAAACTGGTGCAGCAGATAATCTTTTGAGGTTCTCAGTTACGCCCCAAGAAATCTGCCATCATGTCTTCTCTATTTGCCCTTAAAGACTAAAGAGGTGGAAGGATTGTCTGCAGAGTCTGAGGCCATAGAGTCAGAAAACATCTCCACTGACTCCTTAGTAGTAGCAACATAAGAAGCTTCCTTAAAGGCAGGCACGGTTTGAAGTACAATCTTCTAATCCTCTCCTCCTCCATCCTATGCCTGCTGCGTTTGAGCGAAGGGGAGAGAGCTGATGGAGATGAAGAGGGAGAAGGTGAAGTGTGCTTCCTCTAAGACGAATGCTTGCCCATCTTGCCACAAAAACAGCTCCAACATTAACAAAATCCCCATAAATATCACTTACCTACTTCTTAAATACTGCAGGAAAAGGGTGGGCTTGTCCTGATGTCAAAAGTGAAGGGACACACATGGGCAGACAGAATCACCCCCATCGTGCATGCACCGACCTGAATCCAGCGTTCATCCATGAAGCAAGGTCCAAGCTCCCTCCTATCTGCCAAGGTAGGAGTAAATGATGGCAACATCCCCCCACCACAAAGAAAGGGATGGAAGGGGCTGCTAGAGGGAGCAGGAGCAAGATGGCCGCACTTGAGTGAGGTTCTTGCCACCCGGGACGAACAAACATCAATATCCTGCCTCATCTGTCCAAAATAGGTGCTCAAAAGAGCAGAAAATAACAGCAAGCCACTTGCGGTTAAGCTGGTGGATAGCAACAGCCAGAGGAAATGCCAGACGGTGAGTGAATGCGGGAAACGATCATCAGCAGCACTGATCTCCGAAGATGGCAGCTGCCGGAGCGAAGCTGCACTGCCGAAATCAGGTCGCTGACTGGAGGCTGCCTCATACTGGAGGCACGTGCTACAAAAGAAGAAGCACCAGAGGCAGCTTCACAGCTGAGACGCACCAAAAAGCAGAGAGCCGCATGCCAGAATGTGTAAACTGCTTCGCCGGGGCGTGAAAATGATGGAACAGTACTGGTGGATGTCAGCGTTCAAGCTATATGTGCGGAGGGCCCCGTGGCTGCAGACAAGACATGGACGGTGCAACCTATAAACTGTAAGTGTTGCTGCAACCCCCTCTCTGCCCTGCGACACAGTTGGGATGCCGCCACAGAGGCCTATAGAACGCACAGCACCATGCAGAGTGGAGGTGCGGCGAGTGGAGCGAGACAGCCTTGGAGAGTTGCCAAGGTGCGCAACACAGAAGCCGAGGAGGCTGCTCGGTGACCGCTGAGAACACCCCATGGCTGCAGATAAGAGGTGGAAGGAGACGGCCTTGGAGAGGCACTGAAGTGCGCAACAGAGAAGCCGGGGAGGCCTTACTCCGTGACAGCATAGAACCCCTGTGGCTGCAGATAAGAGGCAGCAGGCACCAGCCAGGTGCTGAGAGTATCACTGCGGCTCCCTCTCTACCCTGCAACTTCATCATACGGCCGCCATAGAGGCCTGCAGGCTATAGAGCTCCCCACAGACTTGATGCATGAACTTGGGCCGCGGGGCAGCTGCAGGTGGTTACGCCGCGGCTGCAGACAAGTAGGAGATGGCACCAAATACCAAACTCTGACCCCCCTCTGCCCTGCGACCCACAACATAGAGGCCTCCAGACTACAGAGCTCCCCACACAGTGGAGGTGTGACAAGTGGAGGGTGACAGCTTTTGATGACCACCGCAGCGAATAATATAAAAGGTGGGGAGGCCTTGCTGCACGAGCATTAATTGCGGGGCAGTGTACCTTACACAGAGACCGAGCTGCATGGTGTGATATATCTCCCTAATGGTGGGAAGTAAAAAATAAATAAAAGGAAGGCATAAGGTAACCAGGCGTGTACAACCGCACAGTGGAGGCAGTGGAGAACAGGTCTACAAGCGGCATCAGGGAATCGCACACCTTACAGCTGCACTGAACACAATAGGGGGGCTGCCCTCCTCACTCCCCTGAGTGGAGAAGCGAGTAGTTAAGTGTGGTACTCGCCGATTCCCCAAGCACGGTATAGCGAGAAGATAGTGCCGCGGCGATGCCACAACATGGGCAAGAATGACGGTAAACAGGCCAAGTTGCAATTTGAAGCCAAAAAAGTGATGGGGGGACAGAGCAGCGATCAAGAAGGTAACATGACTGAAAGCGCTCCTATGGAAGGCCAAACATTGGTACAGGACCTAAAAGAGTTGCTAGTCACCATGAAAGCCAGCCTTACTTCCATTGAATCCAAAATGAATGGCATGAGTGTGCCAATGGACTCCATTACCCATAGGCTTGAACACCAAGACGGGCACATCACGGAAACAGAACATCGTATCTCTGCAATTGTTGATGAAGATAATGCCCGGAAAGAACAGCTGTTAAATATGGACAGATTACTGAAGGCAATAGCGACAAAAAATGAAGATTTGGAATCAAGATCAAGGCGTAACAACATCAGAATATTGGGAGTGGGGGAATCCACTAATACTGGCAGGATGTAGGACTTTGTGGAACGTGTCCTGACAACCATCTTCGAAAAAACAGAGTTCTCATTGATGTTCACAGTGGAATGAGCATACCGTTCACTGGCTGATTGCCCTCCGCCTGGACTCCCACCGATGCCAATTATTGCTAAGTTATTAAATTACTGAGATCGCGGCACTGTCTTAAGACTAGCGAGAGAAAAGGGACAGAATTCCTTTGAAGGCTCAACTATCTCCATATATCCGGATTTCACTATAGCAATACAGGAGGCTCGGAGGAAATTATTGCCGGTTAAAAAGAAACTGAAACCAGCAGAAATCCCATACGCTATGCTATATCCGGCGTGCCTACGAATAGCCCACCAGGGGAAACAGCACTTCTTCATGAACCCTCAACATGCTGCGGACTATCTGAAAACCATTCTCCCTATACCAAAATAGCTGAAAGAAACTCAAGATCGCCTTTGGTGCTGTCAGAGACAGACTAATTCCTGAGAAGGGACAGATGGCGAACTACACAGTTATAGACTGAGAATGGTGACTGACCAGGACACAATACAAGACCCGTCAAACAAGCAGATGCATACAGGACAGACCAATTTTATATTAAAGATCCAACGCAGTGCCTCGATGAATGAGACAAGCGAGAAATACAGAACCAGATGTCTGGGACTCTAGAAGGAGACCCAGACATCCTCATACCATTGAGGTGACACCGCTACACCCTTGTGCGATATCCAGAAAGGTCATTCCTCAGCCAGACTGGTTATCTTTGTTTCAATGCTTTTATATGACTACTTGACTAATTTCTGTACTTCCTTTTTCCTTCTGTTATTTCATTGTTTAAGCACAGGACAAGAGATCCAGGAATTGCGGATGCCGTGGACTCTCGTGCACGGCACTACAGTTTGGCTGCATTGCGCATCGAAGGCCCGGGGTGCCTGCCGTTCTCTAGTGGGCGTTTGGAACCCCATAAGGGTGACGCTCCAATGATAAACAGGAGTGGTGCTGCGAATAGAATATGGCCCAATATGTGGCACATCCAAAAATGGTTATGATCTCGCAGTTCAGAGGTTGTTGGGGGGGTAGGGAGGGAGGGAATGCTTATCACTGCAAGATTGGGGTGCTGCTGTGGGTGGGGGGAGGGAGGAGGAACTATGTTAAAAGCTACTAAAGTCATGACAAAAATCCGAAGAATGTTGATAGCACTCAGAATAATGAAGCTCAGCAGAGATATATATTCTAATTCAGTAAACATGGCTAGAAATGACGAGTTGCCCGGACCCACCTGGGTAAAACTTCATGACATGGAAAATCAGAGGCCTGGGCAATCCACGCAAGCAACAACACATCTTAGCATACCTGGATAGGCGCAACATACACAGCGTTATGCTCCAAGAAATGCACATAGGCCCCTCTGCTCCAATCACATTCCCATCCCGTTGGGCCACGCATCGGAGTATGGCCGCCTTTTCCACTTATGCATGTGGCACGGAAATCCTGATCAAAAAGGGAGTCTCGTATGTGGCCTTGGGTTCCATACAAGACCCGCAGGGTCAATACTGTCTTATGTGGGTCAGACTGGCATTGCAATCACTAACCATAGTGAGCTGCTATGGCCCTAACAGTGATGATCCAGAATTCTTTAGAATACTATGGGGGAAAATAATGAACATAGGATCTACCCATATCATCTGGGGAGGAGACTTTTACATAGCACTGAAGCATAAGATGGACAGGTCGCAACCACAGAACCACCATTACACTCGTGCCCAATGCCAGATGGGAGAGATAGTCCAGGCGCATGCACTGATAGATGCTTGGCATACCCTGCATTGGGATAATAAAGAAGGCACATGCTATTCTACAGCACATTCCTCTTCGTTGAGAATAGATTATTGATTAATTTGCAGGGGGATGGGGTCTTGGCTGACATGCACGACACACTTAGCCCGCACATATTCTGATCACTCCCCCTTGGCGATGCAATTGAACCCCCATCCATGTTATTGTCATATCAGTCCTGGCGGCTGCTACTCCATGCCCTCCTGGATGCCCCATTCAGGTTGGAGCTGCAACAAGAAATCACATAATTCTTTCAAAGAAATATGGACACAGTTCCCATGCTGGCCATGGTATCGTAGGTTTTTAAAGTCACCAAAAGAGGGGTGTGTATCACAAAGGGAGGAGGAATACTGAGGGACATCCGCACCACACTTAAAAGACTAGAAAAGAACATCAAACAGGCCGAAACCCAGCTAGGAGGTGCTGCAGTGGGGCACTTGAAGAGTGAATTTAGAGGGAAACCTACCAACTCCTGGTAGTCGGCGGAGAGAGAAGGCCTCTTCCGTGGGAACGATCACCAGGCCTGAAGGTATGTGGAGGGGGAAATGCCAGGGAAGGCATTAGCAGAATTAATACGCAAACCGAAATTCTCCAAAACCAACATTGGAGATACTTAACTCAGATATGCAAGAATACGAAAGATATCCTGGCATCCTTCCATAGCTTTTACACAACCTTATATGCCACACAGAGGACCCACACTATAGCATTTGAGCCATATTTTGAAGACACAGCATTGGCCTGGTTAGGGGATGGACATAGGGAATTTCTCTCTGCTCATTTGGAGGAAGAAGAGATCCGGGTTGCAATTATGCAGTTGAGTACTCGCTGGCCCCGGGCCCTGATGGTCTCACTGCAGAATTTTATAAGGCATATAGCGATAACTTGGTGCCAATACTAAAAAATTCATATGAAGAGGCCCAAGAGCTGGGAATTCTTACACAAACGTTATGAAAGGCGCTCATAATAGCAATACCAAAGCATTCATATAGACCTTTGTCGATGATAAATTGCGATCCGAAAATATTAGCAAAAGTGTTGGCGAACAGACTGAGCCTGCTCATGAATGCGCTGGTGCTGCAATCGGGATTTGTACCCGGACGAGCGACATCCCACAATCTCCGTACTCTGTTTGGTATGATGCAGGATATATATCCTGAATTAGAAGCTGTGGCGGTGTTCTTAGATGCTACCAAGGCATTTGATTCCCTTGAGTGAGATTATTTTATTATCTTATGAGTGTGCTCCCCCACATGGGTTTCCCCCTCCTTTTCTGACATGGATACAATTGCTGTACAATCAACCACATGCCAGAATATTGATCAATGGAGTGTGCTCTTCGCCTTTCCCATTTACTAGTGGAACGAGGCAGGGGTACCGGTTATCCCCCCTATTATTTGCGTTTGCTGTGGAGCCATTGGCTGCCAAGCTTCGACAGCATAATAGGGAATATGCTCTATCCAACCAGACACATTCTGGTGTACCTGTACGCAGACGACATGACGTTGTACCTGCGAGAACCTAGGGTCAGTCTTAACCCGATATGTAGGGAATTAATACAATTTGGCACTCTACGGGATAAACATTAATTGGGGAATGTCCCAAATCTTCCCCTTTTTCCAATGATGTCCAGCAATTTACCCCAGATTAACTGTTAAAATGGTGTGACACACAGGTTAAATATCTAGGAATCACAATAACTAGAGAAACGGCAGAGTTGATGTGCAGCAACTACGGACGAGTGCTGGAGGCCTTAACGGAATCCATCACAAGATGGATATCTGTGCCCCTGTTGATGGCAGGACGGATCTCCCTAACAAAGATGGTAATATTCCTGAAATTATTATACCTGTTCGTTAATATTCCCTACGCGCCTTACAGACACTTCTTTAAATCCTTGAAAACCCAATTGATTCCATTGAGGTGGGGGGGAAGGCAACCCAGAATGAAATGGTTTTGACTCAACCATTTGCTAAGGGAGGATTCAAGGCACCCGACATGGAATTATACTTCCAATGTGCACAGGCACATTTTGCAGCGGATTGATACGCCTGCCATCATATATATGCCGCACCTAGCCGTAGAACAGGGAAACATGCGCCCCATTCCCACAACGGCATTTTTAGGTGCCACTCAGAAATGAAGAGGTAAAGATCCATCAACAGTTGATTGCAATTATATAGCTTGGCAAAAAGTCGACCACAGGCTACAAACACCCTTGTTGTATTCCCCACTGCTGGAGATATAGCATCACTCGGAGCTCCTGGTAACACATTAAGCAGGCTGTCGCCAGATGCTCCGAAGGACTTAGAGACTGAAATTGAAAGACATGTACGAAAACAGAAAGTTCTGTACTAGGGAAAGCTTTTTCCGAGATAACCAACCTACTCCAATGGAACTGTTTCTATATGTGCAATTGCGACAAGACATTAAAAAGGCCACTCCAGAGTTCCACACCCGCACACATAGTCTCCATGCTTTATCGCGGTACTCAAGCAAACAGCCCTGACACAAAGCAGAGCTCTCTAACCCACTAGGGAGACCCTATTGCTGACCACCAATGGATATAATGCTGTCAGCAAACCGAAAAGATTTCAGCAAGCAGCAGGTTAAGAATTATACATTTAAAATACCTTTACCAACTATATTACACCCCAGCTTGCAACTTTGAGATAATTGGGAGAGGATGTGGTCCGTCGGCTAGATTGCGACTTTGGTGCTGGAAACCAAGGTTCGAACCTCGGGGTCGCATTCACATCCTGTGATTCTGGGCAAATCACTTAATCTCCCCCTACCTCAATGTGTCCTTGTGTAACGTAACTGGTGCTCATGTAAAGCACTCTAATACCTTTGGGTCGAGTTCTCGCTACATAAATCTGCATTAAAATAAAAAAAAAAAAAAATCATGATCGCTGTGTGAGATGTAACAGGGAAGGAGCAGGTTTTTTACATTTAGCATAGAAGTGGGAACCTGTTTGGAAATACTGGCAGCAGGTTCTGGAGGCCCTAGAACAGATGATAGGGTCCCCTATCCCGAACACCCCACTGACAGCCCTACTAGGGTATACAGCAGAAATAGAGACCTCAGTCAGAAAATATGCATCGCTAGGACTACTCATGGCCAAGCGCAGAATAGCATGCAGATGAGGGCGAGGAAGAGGGACAAAGTTTAAGGAGTGGATGCAGGATCGAACATATTGCCAAGATCAGGTCCTCATGTATGCAGAGCTAATGCCAGTTACATCTAGACCGCGCAACATATGGGACCCGCTGCGACACTACCTAGCTGAGCTCCAAGACGATCCTGATGGCACTGCAAGAACCACATAAAACATCCAATACAAACGGGATAGCAGAGAAGAGGAGGGGTGAGAGAAGGGGGATTTGTGGGATAAAACACTACTAAAGTAGAAAATATTGCAAACGCTATGTGTGACGGGAGCTTAAAGTGACACCGGGAACTAGAATATGAAGTCCAGATCTCGGGGAGGGAAAATTGCGGACATTTCTCTGTTCATTTGGAAATGATGATGATGAAATTGAAACTCTACCTACTGAGTATTTAAGTGCTATTATACAAGACTGTATTATGTATCAGAATGTTATGACTGACTAAACATGTTCACGTTTATTGAAATTTGTAATTAACCCATAAAACTGAATTAAAAAAATTAATAAAAGAAAGGGGTGGAACTGGGAAACCATCTTCTCAACTGTTAGGTACTCAAACGAAAGAGGCACTCACTCCCAAGCCTGGCTGGGGAAGAAACAACGCCCCAAACCTGGCCTGAGTCCAGCAGGGCCCTCCACATTCTCACTCCAGTCGATAGGAAAAAGAAACAGGAGGAGACTGGGATGACAGCCCACTTTATGGCACCTTTATGGGGTTGGCAGATATGGATCCTCCTGTCTTTTGCTCCTGTCGTGAGGTACCATTGCCTCACTTTGTAATGACTGGGTCGAGGGACAAAGGGGGAATGGACCATTGTATACATTTAGAGTCACCGGTTCTACGGAGTGCACTAATAAAGGATACAAGATATGGGTGGTTGGGGTCGATATAGCGGGATTGTGATAGACCTAACCTCACGTGCGGATACCTGACATAATATCGTCAGATAGAATATCGAGGTACCAGAACATCGTGTTCAAAATATCGATGTACAAAATATTGACTTCCTATCTCCATATAGGTAAGTACCAAAATATCGATACCAACATATCGTTGTTAAAAATATACTTGTATAAAATATCGATTTTTTTAATGTCTTAAAAATAATATAAAATGTATTAAATTATAAATATAATTAAATAAAACATAGAATTATTCAAACATTTTTAAAATTAATAAATTATGAATGTAATGTAAAAAAATATTAAACATGCATTCTTAAAAATATATATATATTAACCTAATAATATTAATAAATAATTATGAAATTAATTATTAAGGTGCCGATTCCAATCCTGTAAAACCCGGGTACAAATGGTCGTAAGGAGCGTTTTCTCCGTCCGACTCGTACCCGGGAAAAACACCTTACAAACTCGCAAGTACGATTCGCACAGAAATACCATTTCCGTACGAGTCGTACAAAAGACCGACCGGCAAAAAAATACATACAAATCTGAATCTGGACAGCGCATACGCGACGTCCGGACGGAGTCAGGCAGCGTTTTACGGACCAGCAAGTACGATCCGTGCCTACGTCACTCCGCACCGCTATTTTTTTACGGCTGCCAAAAACTCCTGGGAAATTGAGGACGACGCGAAGACGGAGCACCGGTACGCGACAGACAGCGATGGACCCCAACCTACGCGTCATCCCGGCCCTCATAGCCTATGACCTCGTGTTCAGAAACCGACGCAGACACCGCAGAAGGTCAGAACAACACCCAGGGGCAAAGGGGGGTGGGGGGGCTGGGGCAGGAAACATTACCCCCACCCAATTACAAATATACATATGTCCTGCACAGAAATGACCTCCAGGCTCTGGTCACTGGGGGGGCGTGTCCACCAATCCCTACCTACCTCCACAACGGAAGTGGACGTCGACTTGTACCCGTCACCACTACAATGGTGGTACAGCCCGTACCCACGCCCCCAGAGCATGGGTATGGGCCGTACCACGCGTATCCTTACGTCACCACCACAATGGTGGTACGGCCCGTACCCACGCTCTGGGGGACGTGGGTACGGGCCATACCACGCGTACCCCTACGTCACCGCCACAATGGTGGTACGGCCCATACCCACGCTCTGGGGGGCGTGGGTACGGGCCGTACCACGCGTACCCCTACGTCACTGCCACAATGGTGGTACGGCCCGTACCCACGCCCCCAGAGCATGGGTACAGGCCGTACCACGCGTACCCCTACGGCACTGCCACAATGGTGGTACAGCCCGTACCCACACCTCCAGAGCATGGGTACGGGCCGTACCACGCGTACCCCTACGTCACCGCCACAATGGTGGTACGGCCCGTACCCACGCCCCCAGAGCATGGGTACGGGCCGTACCACGCGTACCCCTACATCACCGCCACTATGGTGGTACGGCCCGTACCCACGCCCCCTAGAGCATGGGTACAGGCCGTACCACGCGTACCCCTACGGCACCGCCACAATGGTGGTATGGCCCATACCCAAGCCCCCAGAGCATGGGTACGGGCCGTACCACCCGTACCCCTACAGCCCCATTACATGATGGATACAAGGCGTACAGACGCCACGGATGTAGGTGTACGGCTTGGTGCAGCACATCAGCTGTAAATTGGGGGTGGTGTATGCCCAGGACAGCAGTGTACCACAGCAAGGGCGCAAGTGGGTGGGTGGGGGGGTGCAGAGGAATACCAGCAGTGGACAGGGACATGGGGGTGGGTGCAGAGGAATACCAGCAGTGGACACAGACATGGGGGTGGGTGCAGAGGAATACCAGCAGTGGACAGGGACATGTGAGGGGTGGGTGCCCATCACTCCCAGCAGTGGACAGAGACATGGGGGTGGGTGCAGAGGAATACCAGCAGTGGACAGGGACATGTGAGGGGTGGGTGCCCATCACTCCCAGCAGTGGACAGAGACATGGGGGTGGGTGCAGAGGAATACCAGCAGTGGACACAGACATGGGGGTCGGTGCAGAGGAATACAAGCAGTGGACAGGGACATGTGAGGGTTGGGTGCCCATCACTCCCAGCAGTGGACAGAGACATGGGGGTGGGTGCAGAGGAATACCAGCAGTGGACACAGACATGGGGGTGTGTACATCATTATCAGATGATCCCAACTCCATGGGTGTATGTACGCATCCCGACATTTGGACTATGTCGATAGTGCCATAACAACACATCACTGACAGCAGTGTCCCACTCCCATGAGGATGGATGTCTTTCCCCCACTGCATGACACACCACATGTGGGTGTGAGGACAAATCACACATGCATACCCACCCCTGGCAGATGCAGCACAATACACACACAGAGATCATGCCACAAGACTGTATGGTCATGCCAATGCCTACTAAACTAAGAGAGCCAAAGGGAACACACACTGTCACGCACATCCCAGGACTGATAGGAATGTACAGGTGCCGGGACAGCCACCAAGATGTTGTCTCTCATGGAAGGAATAGGGTGGAGTTCCCACAGATACAATGCCCACAATTGTGAGTCAGGTGCCCAAATACCCTGCAGAACAAGTATCATATGTGTGCTAGGTTGGGATTACACACATGCATTGTGCGGAAAAGGGAGAATGTCTTCATTAAGGCATTTCAACATACTCAATACACAAGTACAGTGAGTAGCAAGGATGGCACAGACAATGCAGCCGGAGACATTGCTGAGCAGGCATGGCCAGAGTTGAAGGGATCCATCACCAACAAAGGAAATGTAGACACAGGTCAACATAAAAATTGTGCAACTCTCTGCAGGGAAGATGTCAGGTGCCACAGAGGAAGGAACACTCCTTGGGACAATGTCTCCAAACACAAAGTGCATACATGACAAAGAATCTTTGCAGAGACCTTGTGATGGCACGCAGATACCAGGTTCCACCCCATGAGCAGCAGACTACAACATTTCCCTGAAACATAACACATGCCCACAACCCCAACTCCTGTAGCATCAGCATCAACATCAATACCTGAAATGCAAGACTTTTCTAACGAAAATAGAAAATGCTTTATTCAGCATGAAAATAATAATGTGTAAACAAGACTATTCACAAAGGCCAATGGCCAGTCCATATCATCAGTCCTTGGGGGGGGACACATGGCCATGCGTCTCCCCTAGCTTGTCTGCACATCAGAAGACTCTGTGTCGTCGACTGGGGGGGGGGCATCATGTGGGGAAGGACCAGGCACCGCACGGACAGGAGGGGGAAGGGTAGGTGTGGTGGGTGCAGGGACAGACGACTCCACCACAGGGGGTGGGGCAGCGCCAAAGGTGGAGGTGATCTTGGCGCTGCACACTTCTGCCAGTTCTTCAAGCGTCTCCCCTGTACCCGGAGAAACAACAGGCCCCATGGAGGGGGCGGTCGGAGGGATGGGTTGCAGCGCTACTGGAGGAGGTGGTGGACAGGCTGGGGGACTTAACTCCCCTACCCGTGGAGTGCCTTGACCGTTTCCGGCCAGGTGAACTAGTGGGGTTGAGGCCCAGCCCAGCAAAGTAGGCCTCCTTCTCCGAATCTGGGGCAGGGGAGCCAAGGGGAGTGACATCGGAGGGACTGGGGAGTGAGTCATGTGGACGAGGACTGTGGCTGCGTGCCTGCCTGCCTGTGTGCCCCAGACCCAGTGGGTGTGCCTGCTTCCCCCTGAGTGTGCGTGTCAGGAGGTGTGCGATTGCCCTTACGTGGTGGTGTGCTGCTTGTGTCTGGTGGGGTGCGTGTGTGTGGATGTCTTGGTGTGCTTGGGACAGGCATGGGTGTGGGACTTGTGGATGGAGCAGGGGTGGGGGAGGATGCAGCGCTGCAGGTGACTCACTACTGCCGTCAGTGACGAGTCCATGGACCTCAGCAAAATCCATTGGTAAGACATCGCTGATGACATGCCCTCCATGTACGACACCATCTGGGTCAGCAGTCTGGTGTGGCCATGGAGGACAGTCAGGAACGATGTCTGCCCAACTTGCAACTGCAGCTGAATGTCCACAGACTCGGCAGTGAGGGCAGCAGGGGGGACAGGGGCAGGGGGTGCGGTGCCTGGCATGAAGGAGACACGGTGTGGCCTAGCACGGACAGAAGGGACCTGAGCAAGTGGGAGGGCGGTGGTGGGAATGGAGGGGGCGGGTACGGATTGAGTGCTGCTGCCAGCTGTTGGAGCAGCCTCCGCCCCCTCAGGGAGTTCAGCCTCGGACCCGTCAGCCTCGTAGTCAGTGTTGGTACTGGTCAGGTCCTCCGCCTCACTCCCCTCGCCCTCGGTGCCACTTGAGTCCGCCAACTCCTCAGCAGTGGTGGCTCCACTGCTCGATCCCTCCGCCACGTCCGTGCCGGTGTCTCCCTCGGTGTCCTCCGATGATGCTGTGGGCAAGGTGAAGAGACAGGAAAAAATCAGTCACCTGTATACATCTGACACATGAGTCCAAACAAAATAGGCAACAGTGCATATCAGGAAAGGCATCATGAGTAACATCTAGAATACTCCACACATATGTAAGCCCTGCACTCCCCAGTTGGTTGACCCACCATGCCACTTGGAAACAATGAAAATTAGGACACAACAGCAAATAACTTGAAATCACAAGATCATGAGAAGCTAGTGTCTGGGATCAGTTGAGCACAGCAAGACTATGAAGGCATGCCACCTCTTGTTCACTGTGAACCAAACAGTATTGTCGCACCCAAGGCCAAATACCACATGCCAATGCAGAAGGTGTCCCCACACTCAGAGACCTGTGAGTACTTTTGAAACCCCAAAGAAATACATTGTGACTCCTGGAGAATCACAACCCTTTACACAATGGACATGTCTAGACTGTGTGAATGTGGCACTCTGTGAACACAACACACATGTGTCTGTATAGCAGAAGTCACACAAGGAGGTGCACACCAAACTACATGTACACAGTCATTGTCTGAGCTACCAGACCCATTCAAATCAGCCACTGTTAGGCAGAAACGGCGTATCAGTAAGTACATATACATGGCACCACAGTGGTCTGGATGACTTGAAACTCGTAAGTTGGTATCAGCAACAACCAAGGACTAACCCAAATGCTACCACACTGTGGGAACATGTATATGTATGAACTCCAAACAAGTTTTGTTCAAACTGTGCCTTACTTTAAAATGTGCCAGCGTGTCCCTGGAAAGTGTAAAGGTGGTGTCTTGTGCACTTCCTTGGGAGACATCTGTCATGCAGGCACATCATTGTCCTTCACAACAAAACAACAAGGTCAAGCATATGAAACATTGAGACATGTTGACAGGTGTAGTGAGTGCCAATGGACATTTTCTATGAGTAACAACTTGAATAATGTCATTTGTCACATGGCTATCCGTCACCTGATCACACAGTTTGCTACACATATGACCTACTGACTGTCATCTGGAGTGGCACACATGTCCACACTCAGGACAATGCATAAGCTAATGGGCCTGCAATTGTTTAGCAAAAAAGCCTAGCTGTACTGTGGGTTCCCCCTCATGGCAAGCCAGAATGTACCCACAGATGTCAGCACACAAAGTCATAACTGTGTAGCATCTGAACCACACACAGGTGCCAAAAATGTACAAGCAGGATACATGATTGTCAAAAACTGACACAGGCTACGAAGCACGAACATTAAGCACTGGCCAACTTCACGGGGCACTTCACGGTGACTTTCTGTACTGCGAATCATCACACACAAGACATAACTGGCAATGAAACATAAGGGTTGAACATGTACGCCCCTCCCGCACACACCCACCCATACCTGAGTCAATGTGACTGATACCGATCAAGAAGTGACACCTCTTATACAGGGTTACAATAATTGTGCTTGAAAACTAGCTTCATTAACACAACATCACCTTGTAGGGCTGCCAAAACATATTGGTCACAAACAAACATCAACAGATTGTTGTGAATAGCCACACAGGCACTGCCCAGTGTGAGTATGCACAAGCAAACTGGTGTATGCCTGTCCAGTGGAAAAATGTATCACACATGTGAAAAATACTACCTAGGCCAGGGAACAATGCCACAGAGGCAGAGCCATGCTGAACCCACAGTGAATGTGCACAGTGTTGGATGACACACATGAGTAGGAGGGCAGGCTGTGTCAGGGGACTGTAGTGGGCACACTGCTCCATGGTCCTGGAATGAGCTGACTGTAACAGGAGCAACCGTCCCGGCACTATACATATATCTCACTCATGCACATCATGTCTGAGGCCACACCATTGGTAATGCATGCTGCAAGTCTGTTCATTTGAAACCTCACACTCCTATGTTGAGACTCAGCATCAGTGCCAACAATTATGCACCCCCAAATGACTGAACAGGACAGGGCACAGGCAGACCACCCCCACACATGATGCTGAAAGCAGTGTGCACCTAGATTAACTGGCAGCCTAGATGACCATGTGCAATAGTAATAACACACAGACCAGGTAACACATGTCAAGGAGGGGAAGGGAGGAAGAACAGCACAGGTTGACTTGGGGGAACAGGATATGCACTGCACATATATACCCTGGCAGTGTATCCAGGCGACTGAGCAGCTACAAAAGCTGGCGACACACAACAAACACACATGTACCTACCCCCTTCCTGCTGCTGTAACTCCTATATCCGCCTATCCAGGTCAGGGAAAACCACCGCCAGGACACGCTTCATCTGGTGGGTCAGGCGCCGGCGCCCGCCATGCTTGCGAGGAGCCTCCTCCTTCAGCATGACCCGGGCGATCCTCCGGGTCCAGCACCGGATGTCCTGCCATCTCTTCCTCACTTGTGGCAGGCGCCGACTGCAACCCTCCACCGATTGCACGGCCTTGACGGCATCCTTCCAGATCTTCCCCTTGTGGTAGGCGGTTACCTGTGTGGATGACAAAGTGGGACAACATCACTACACCTGCACCATGTCACAGAGACACACATTTGAACATCTTTGATTTGTTGAACAGGGCATAGCATGCTGGCAAGTAATAGCACCTTAGTCATAGGGACTTTTTCCACTGTGGACGCACCAATGCACTACATGGCATAGTAAGTACACAGGTGGCATGAGGGGTGCGAAACAATCCCTGATCATGGCAAACACTGTGCATCCCAAGCAACACAAGGCTGATGGACAGCACCACAAAGCAGTCACATGCCCCAGGCCACTGACGAAACCTCAGCAGAGTACACAGACACACACAGGCACACATCAATCACCTGCCATTGGCAACAGCGGATGCAAACCTCACTCTGCACATGTGCCACTTGTCAGGGGGGGGGGTCACAGGTGTGGGGCTAGCTCAGCAAGTCAGACACACAGCATAGCTTACTTCTCACATCAGATGGATTGAGCAGTTGCCTCCTCCATGCAGCTGTGGTGCAACACTCCACATAGACACTCACCCACATGACAAGGGACATTCACACACATCAATGTCCAGGGGGCACACACATTATTTGGACACTCTCACCACTCTCACCACAGCTCCACTCAACTCTCACACACATCTGTGGGTGCAGTCACCTGTCACACCGGGGTGACCACTGAATCACCGCAGACCAATAGAACAAGAATGCCCAAGAGGATTAGGCTGGCTGAATGTGCCATGCACTATGCAGTGAATGTCACAGTAAGCACAATGCGAGTGCACACATGAACTACATCAAGCCCTGCATGAGAGACATAAGCCATCCATCCCCCCCTGGGACCCACTCCAACCAACATTGCATGTCTGTCACACCTGGACACAATGCCAGAAGTGACAGACACAATAAAGGTGCACAGGCAAAGGTAGTAGAGTCAGCACTCACCTGCTCCACTGGTCGACCATACAGCATGAGGTACCGTGGGAGGATCACATCCAGCAGGGCCTCATTCTCCTCCTGGGTGAAAGGCTGTGCCCTCTCCATAGTCCTTGACATGGTGCCAGAGGGAGACAATACAGCAGCAGTGGTATCGACTGACATGTTTTGCAGGCTAGTGCTCTCCCATGGGTTCTGCCTGCCTTATATCTGCCTTGCTGGCCTATTTCATTTACAGGAGTACAGAGTGATTGGTCAGACTCATTTGCATCCTATGTTTCCTCCAATACCTTTAAACATACACCAGTGACAGCCTTAGCATCTTTCGAATTTGCAGCATCATGTCAAGTCAACAACCACTTTGCAACAATGTATAATGTGGCCAACTGCTTTTTCCAGACCACATGATGTTAAATTTTGAACTTGAAACTCGGTATCCATGACAACCAGCATGCATTTAGGCCCTAATACTTGTCCCTCATGTGTCCCCATTGTAATTCTTAAATCCCCACACAGGTACGGCCCGTTTCACACGTACCCCTAGGGCACCATCACTACAGTGATACGGGCCGTACTCATGCGCGTACGTGCCGTACACGCATGAGTACGTGCCGTATCACTAGGGCCTATGGTAACACAACTATAGTGATAGGCATGTACTCACGCGTGTACGGGCCGTACATGCGTGAGTACGTGCCGTATCACTAGGGCCTACGGTAACACAACTATAGTGATAGGCACGTACTCACGTGTGTACGGGCCGTACACTCGTGAGTACGTGCTGTATCACTAGGGCCTACGGTAAGAGAACTATAGTGATAGGCATGTACTCACGCGTGTACAGGCCGTACACGCGTGAGAACGGCCCGTACACACGCCCTCAGAGCGTGTGTACTGCGTTTCACAGCTTACACTGGTGATAGGAGGCGCACACAAAAGGAATGGAGGTGTCAGACTCGCACAAGGTTGGACATCAAGTCATTGTCAGTGCAGTCCTTCATGTGCAGGGCCTAGGTGTGTCAGGCAGTGACGTGGCACATGTCTCCTCATGTTGTGGCACAATAGATGTGTGATAAGCTGTTTACACATGTCATGTGTGATGGGGCACTACGTGGCACACTTCCCCTTCACACTTTGCACATGTGTGCATGTAGGACACACGTGTCAAGCACTGCATCACTGGTATGGCACAGTCACCAACACCCGCAACTGTCCCCTGATGCCAGGTACATGGATAATTACACCTGACATGTGACTACCAGCGTGCCACGATGTGACTGTGTCATGTGTGTGACATGTGTTCCCATGAGCTTGCCGTTGGTGTTCCGTCAACTCCATCTGCTGTTGACGCATCCAACATGTGTCTGTGTGCATGTGTGCATGACACACATATACGCACACCATGCCACATGTGGACTCACACGTTACATGTGTCATGATGGTTCGAAGATGACTTCCTGACATGAGGCAATATCTGCATTGTCTCAATGTCTGTGTCATCAGTTTTTGACGTGTACCCCTTCATGGAAATGTGTGTTATCTGTCCTTTTTCAGATGACATGTGACCTGTGCATCTAGACTCCCGCCAGCTGTCTGTATGAGATAACATCCTTCAAATGCTGATATGTGGATGTCTGTCACTCATGTAATGTGTCTGGCTGGTCACTTACACTGGCCCACAGCTATTTTAATGGCATGTCACGTCAACATTGCCATGCAACTATTGTGGCTGGCTCTTCGTAGGAGTATCACCTGGCTGGCCTAGGTGTCCTGGATGTATTGCACAGACCAGACTCTGTATTAAGCAGATGTGTATTAGTTGTTGAACATGTGCTCACCTCAGTGACATTGGTGTGGTAATGTACTCACTCTTCGTTATTCCTTCCAAATCTCTGCAGGGCACCGCCTCTCCCCAGACGAATGCCAGACCTGGATGCCATGCGTGAACATGACTGCATACGCAGATACCGCTTCTCGCAAGAGTTGATAGAGAACTTGACCCACCGGCTTGAACCACACCTCCAACCACAACACAGGTATCCTACAGCTCTGACCCCCAGGATGAAGGTGATGGCAGCCCTACATTTTTTGCCACCGGCACGTTTCAATTGACCATAGCTGATGTTGGTGGCATGTCCCAGACAATGTTCAGCCGTGTCCTGCATGATGTTTTAGAAGCCATGTTGGTGCACCTGGATGAATTCATCCATTTTCCCACTCGTGAGCAGTTGACACGTGTCAAGGGTGAGTTCTATGCCCTGGGAGGGATGCCTCACATAATTGGGGCCATTGATGGGACACATGAGGCTTTGGTACCACCACAGGCACAGGAGGTAGCCTTTCGGAACCGCAAACATTATCACTCTATCAATGCCCTTGTGGTGTGTCTGCCTAACATGTCCATTTCCCATGTCTGTGCCCGTTTTCCAGGGTCCGCACACGATGCCTACATCATGAGGCGTAGCAGGGTGCCAGAAATGATGCTGCAGCTGTACGCGGAACGAGCATGTCTTGTTGGTGGGTATACTCTGTTAGTCCTGTGTTTAGCGCTATCTTTGTATCTTACGGCATCTCCTGACCCACTTCTTCACATGATGTTTCCATGTAGGGGACTCTGGCTATCCCAACATGCCATGATTGATGACGCCTCTCCGCAACCCCAGACCAGCCGCAGAACACCGGTACAACAACACCCATGGGCAGACGAGGCGCGTGATTGAGAGGACGTTTGGACTCCTGAAGAGCAGATTCCGGTGCCTCCACAAGACCGGAGGCGCCCTCTCATATGCCCCGGTGAAGGTCTGCAAAATCTTCATTGTGTGCTGCATGCTGCACAACATGGCAGTGGAGAAGGCCGTGCCACTCATCCTTGATCCGGATGAGCAGGATCATCCACCCGTGGAGGATGAAAGGCTTGGGCACGGGGCAAGTGAGGATGAGGATGAGGACATCCAGAGTCAGCTTATCCGCAACTTCTTCTCATAATGGTGAGTCCCTGTGTCTGAGTGTGCACGCTTTGAGCCTTGTGTGGCATGTGTTGCAATGTGTGTGTCCAGCTGACTGTGTGCTAAGTGACTTGGAGGTGTGTTCTGATGTGTCATTCAAGTGATGATGTCATTCCACACATTTTAGCTGGGACACTACATTTTTTAAGAGCATGTTGACAACATCATTCCCGTAGAGTACATGTACATGTCTGCGGATTACTAGCTCTTCGCTGACATGTTGTGTGTCTGTCCTCCCCAGGTTCTTGCGGCTGTCGTCTGCTCATGTCATCATTGCCCTCCTGCTATTCCTCATGAGTATTGCAATGTGTGCTGGATCAGAGTTACATGCACAGACATGGTGAAAAGTCATTTTGGGTAAGGAGTGCAGCAAGGCATTTTGTGGGTGGTACGTGTTTGTGATATGTGGGGACTGCTCCTGTGCATGTTGTGTTACCATGCATACATGTCGACTCACCATGGGGCACATGACGTGTTGCATGGCTCCCATGAATTGATAGTCAACCTTCCTGACAGTCATCTGTAATGGTTTGTGGATTCTGATGAAGGCATCAATGTGTGTATAACGTCCCTCAGGAACATACGGGATGCTAATGGTGGACATAGTGTGGGACATCCCCATATGAGGCTCCATGGGGAATTGCAGACTCTCCGTGTGCAGCAAGGGGTGTTAGGCTCAACCCCTTCACTTGTGTGCCAGCTCAGTAGGATTTACCACATCTGTGTGTTGAAGGGGGTGTCTAGTGTAGGTCACACATGGTCAGCCAAATGACCTGTGAGTCTGTTCCAATTGATGCATTTCCCTTAGTGTGAGGCTGAGTAACAAATGTGTTCGTCACACTCCAAGGTGCCTCATCTCTGTCAATGCAGGTCTCTTGCCACTTTGCATGCGGCATATCTGGCATAGTTGTGGAAGATTATGCATAGGAGTACATGTGTAGTTTAGCAACATGCATGCAGTTGCTCATGGATTAGGCTCCCTATTGGGCATGAAGTACATGGTTGTGTATGTTTTTTGGCATGTTGGTCCACACAATGGGCCATCAACACCTGCTGAGGGTGTGTCTCCTGTGCGCAGGTCGGCCTTCAGTTTCCTGATCCGGTCATGCTTCTTTGGTGATTGTGCATGCATTGTCTCTGGGTGTGCCATGTGACATTGGACACTACTTACTTTACACACGCGCCAGTTGCAGTTGTCCTTCTGACATCCTAGTCTTTGTCTGCAAATTCTGGCATTTTGCAAGGAGATGCCGCCTGCTGCTGCGGCCCCTGCAGCAAGGGCCCACAGAGTATCCAGATTTGGCAACACACACGCCTCCAAGATGCTCCTCACTTCCTCCCTCCACCCATTCATTTGGCTGTCCTCAGCTTGTCTATGCCACTGTTGCCGCCACGCGGTGCCAAAGGCTGGACCATCAGTACATGCAAGGTGCACATTGCACCACCATCCTGTCCTTGCATAACTCACATCACACTACAGTCTGATGTAGCAGCCACACTCCGAGCTATGCCCATCCGCACATCTAACGCCTGCTGTCAGACATACCCTGGGCACACACACGACACCTTTGCATGCTGAGTGTGCAACTCCAACTGCCTACACTGCGCTGCCCCGCCTTCCAGGCCCTGTCACACCAACCAGGTCACGTCCCTAATACTCTGTAGCCCAGCAAGGGCATGGGAGTGGGACTCAAGGCTTCAGCATGTAGTATGGTGTCATCGTCTGGGACATGGCACAGGTATCATCTCTCAGCATGTCAATCTACAGAGTGTCCAGGACCCCCCTCTCCACCATCACATGCGCACAGCACCTCATCATCAGCTCGTATGCCATTGACAGCCAGGTGCTCCTCACCCTCAACAAAGACACAGACATTGGCAGTTCCATCATTCAAGTATGCATGAGATCCATGGATGAATGGCTGAACACTTTAGCCACCTGAGGCTGGACTTGTACAGGACTGAGGTGATCATCTGAGGATTGTCCCCTTCCAGCTGGGTCAAGTGCTTGTGTCCCACCCGCAAGAGCCCTGCACAAGCACCCAGTGGCCACACACACAAGATGGTGTGCATCATGTTTGGCTCGCTCACATTTGCCATGCTAGTCCACAGCATCTGTACCTCATGCTGCCACGCCCTCTGCATTATGCACATGATCCACAGATAGATCCACTCCAAGAAAAGACAGACCATCCCCCAGGTCCATGACAACATCCATGTCAAATACTGCCCTGCCCTCTACGGAACAAGTACATCCAAACTCCCAGGAAACTTGTCCACATCCAGGGTGCATCTGCACACCTCAGCTTCAACACCCTGCATCCCAGCCACTTCACCGTCCACCATAGATAGCTGCAATGGATCACTGTCTGCTGCAGGATGACCTCCAAACTCCCCACCCACACTCAGGAGGCAGTCCACAACCCCGACCCCAAACCAACCTTGTACGTCTGTCATCCTAGATCCCGTTGGGGCATCTCCGTACATCCAACCTTGCCCTGGCCACCGTTCTTCACATCCACCGTACTCCAGCATACAGGACATTATTCTCCCACCTGGCCACACATACCTGGGACTCCCTCCCCGGGAACCTCCACATGAGCCATGACCTCTACACCTTGATAATAATCTCCCAAATAGGTCTGTCTGCACAGTTTAGCAAGCCCCCCCTCAGCAGCCAGAGGCCATCACAGGTGAGTGTTGTGCTCCATGCCTACATTGAATGATACCTTGTGACCCATGTGTGTCCTGTACCAGACTCTGATCCCAGGGTATGGATGGCTGGAGTTAGTTCAACACTCAGGCATAGTTTGACATTTCCACACACATATGTTGTTGAATAATGCAAAATGACAGGAACGTCTCATAACCAAAGTAGTATATTTATTTGCGGTGGGGTACGTGTTTTGGTAGATGAAATTAGGTGCTCTACCGGGGGAATAGAATCCAAAGTTCACAGGGGGAGATGGTATCCTTGGCATTGGAAGTCATCAGAGTCCAGGGCACAGTGTTGGTCATCATTGGTCAGACTGTGACCAGCAAGTCCATGTGGCAGAGAATGTCATTGGATGATGTGCTGCTGTTGCGCCAGAGGGCCAGGTGCCACGCCAGGTGACCTGGGAGATGTGGATGATCCGCTGACTCTCACGGTCTTTTCCGTGGACGACCCACCTTCCTCCGGGGACCCTCAGATGCAGGCCTTGACGATGTTTGGGATGCTCTGTCAGACGAATCCTCCTCCTCCTCCTCCCTCCAGGAGGGTTGCCCATGCTTTGGGCGATCTGACGGAGTGATTGGCTCATGTCCCTGTGCACCGCCAGGAGCTCAGCCAGTCTTGCCTCCATCCGTCCTTGGTGTTGTTGATGACTGGCATGATGCTCGACCTGCAGGTTCTTTATCTCATCGAGGGTCCCCTGCATCTCTGAGAGTCTCGACACGACCTGTTTGATGCCTCTGGTGTCACGCCGGTATGTGTCCAGGGTGTTGCGTATGTGTGACATACCAGTGTCCTGAGCTGGCTGGTCAGGTTCGTGCCTCCGCCTGCCTCCACTCCCACCACCTCTGACCACTTGAGCCTGGCCTGCCCTTGTGGGTACATCGGGTATACGGGACCCCTGAGGGATGGCATTTGCAGGGTTGCCTGCCTCCTCCTGGGTGCCCGGAGAACCTTGTCCCTCCTGGTCAGACAGGCTCTGTTGTTCAGTGCGAGCAGGGCTCCTGGGTGTGTCCTGGGATGTGGCAGGAATGGGGGGTGGTTGGCACAGATGTACCTGATGCAGGTGCTGCAGGGGCTTGGGCACCAGAGGCTCCAGGTTGGTCGGGGTCATCCACGGAGTGGTGAGAGTCATCGCTGCCGGTGGGATCATCTTCACGCGGAGCCTGGGACTGTGATTCTTCCCCCCCCCAGTGTTGGGGGGAGATCGACGACGTTGCCCTGTGTGTGAGAGAGAGACAATGTTAATGGTGTTTCATGCAACATCTATGTTTCATACATATTCAAGGTGACACAGTTCCTCCAGGTAGTTGGATGTGCCTAGCATTCCTCTCAATGTCCACTTGGGGATGGGTATGTTGCGGGGGACAGATTGGGATGTTCTCCTGAGTGATTGACCTGTAGATTGTTGGCTATGATGCTTATTTGGCTATGGATTGGTCTTGTTGTGTCACATGTCCATTGTGGAAGTGTGTAAATCCGTTGCCTGCCCCGGGGGTGTGTGCTTGTGTTAGGGGGGGGACCGGGCTTGCTATTGTGTGTAGTGTGAGTTGTCATTGGGTCTCCCAGGTGATGTGTCTGTCCCCTCATGGTGCATGCTGGCATGACAGTGAGTGTTGGTTCCTGTGCTAGATACCTGTGCTTGTGGTGTTGGTGTTTGAGTGTACAGTCGTCCCAGGAGGGCCTTGTGCTGCATACAGCAGGGCTAGTGTCAGCTACCTTGTCAGTACTTTGCCAGTCCCTGTGCATTGTGCATGGGTATGTACCTATGCCATATGGGCTGAGGGCATTGGTGTCTGCGTCTCATTTTCACAATGTGTTGTGTGGGGCCCACCCTCCCAGCCTCCCGGACATCCAGTCTTGTGTTTGTGGTTGTTGTAGCCTTGGACATGGCCTTGCCTTGATTTGTGAAAGGTGCATGGAGACGTTAGTGGCATGAGCTTGGTTTTTGAGTGTGGTTGTGTGCGGTGAGTGCTTGGGGGAAGTTGCGTGCATTTGGTGTATATGGGTTGTGGACCCCATTGCCCCCATGTTACGTAAGTTGTTTGTGTACACACCAGGCTCTGCGACTCCTTCGACTCCGTGTACTCCCACCGGCAGTAGCAGGGCCATCACCTTCTCCTCCCAGGGATGGTAGTGTACGGGTCTGTGGGGCAGCCCACCGCCAGTGATGTCACTCTGGGCATATTCTTCATTCATTTTCCTCTTGACCGCCCTGCGCAGATCGTACCACCGGGCTTGGCATTCATGCCTGGTCCTTCAGATGGGCGCAACAGCATTCACCTTATCGACAATCCTCTGCCACATGGCAGATTTTTCAGCTATGCTGGTCTGTCTGACCAATGTTCCAAACAGCTGTGGCTCGACTCTGATGACTTCGTTGACAAGGAGGTCCAGCTCTGCCGTTGTGAACTTTGGATTCTTGTCTGTGGGCATGGTGTGGGGTGTGGGTGTGGGTGTGGATGGTTGTGGGTGTGTGGGTGTGAATGTGACGGTGTGTGTGTGAATGTGAAGAGGGGGATGTTTGTGAAGGAGGTTGTGTGAAGGTGTGTGAGTGAAGGTGTAGTGAAGGTATCAGTAATGTAGAGTTGTTTCTCTGTGGGGTCTGGCAGCAGTGGGTCTGTTGCAAAGGCTCATGGGTTGTGTGTGTGGGCCCTTTTTATTGGTCCATTTTTGGGTGTGGCTGTGTTTGAATTTTGGTGGGTGTGTTATAAGAGGTGGTTGTGATTTAGGGCCTCTGTTTGCCTGTTTGGATGTGCCAGGTCAGTCATTGAGATGTATTTTGTCATGTAGACGTGTTTTGTGGTGTTGTGCGAGTCGAATTGACCCTCCTTGTGCTGTTTTACAGTGTCCTGGTTCTGTAAGAGTCTTTTGCTGGGTGAGGGTGCTGGGGTACGGTGTTGGAGTGCGGCGTGTACATGCGGTGGGGGTACGGTGCGTACACGTGCGGGCCTGGGGTACGGTGCGTACATGCGGAGGTACGGCACATACATGCGGGGTAAGGTGCGTACATAGGGGGGTACGGCGCGTACAGGTGCGGGCCTGGGGTACGGTGCGTACATGCAGAGGTACGGCACGTACATGCGGGGGTAAGGCGCGTACATGGGGGGTACGGCGCGTACAGGTGCGGGCCTGGGGTATGGCGCGTACATGCGGAGGTACGGCGCGTTCATGTGGGGGTAAGGCACATACATGGGGGTACGGCACGTACAAGTGCGGGCCTGGGGTACGGCGCGTACATGCGGAGGTACGGCGCGTACATGCGGGGGTATGGGTGTACATGGGGGAAGGCGCGTACATGGGGGGGTACGGCGCGTACAGGTGTGGGGCTGGGGTACAGTGCAGACAGGGGGGTAAGGTGCGTACATGGGGGGTACGGCACATACATGGGGGGGTACGGCACGTACAGGTGCGGGGCTGGGGTACAGCGCGGACAGGGTGGTGTACGGTGCAGACATATTGGGGGGTGGGAGGCCTGTACAGCTCATACACGGGCATAAGTTTACCCGTGTACATGTGTGCTACTGCGTTGGCTCCGTACGGCCATTTTACGTGCGATTGTGTATTCAGACGGACGGTCGGGATCGTACTTGCGCGCTCGGACTTGTGTTTTACGATTTGCACATAAAAATGTCCGGCTCACTCTCGTACACTTTTCCCGACGATATTCGGACATAAAAACTTTCCGACGCCCTCTCGTACACTTTTCCCGACGCTATTCGTAGTTATTTTTCGCGTACGAATCGTACTTGGCCGGTTTTACGGTACTTGTACGACTTGTACGTAAAAAAATACGGATACGGGTCGTACGCAAATTATTTTTAACGGATCGGAATCGGCACCCAAATGTTAAAAACATAATTAAAATTATAATTACATATATATCTAAATAAACCTGTAATATAAATATAAAAATACATTTTAGATATAATAAATTAAATTATTCAAATTATTATTATTTTAAATTATAGTTCACACTACATTAATTATAACAGTAGGGAAAACGTTGAATAGCGTAGGGGATCAAATTACTATTCTCACTCCAACAAGTGTAACAGTAGGGAAAGTGTTGCATAGTAGGAGGATAAAAATTACTATTCCTACTCCAGTGAGTGCAACAGAAGGGAAAGTGTTGGATAGCGAGAGGGAATAATTTACTATTCCCACACCACCGAGTGTAACAGTAGGGAAAGTGTTGGATAGTGGCAGTGTAAAAATTACTATTCCCACGCCACTGAGTGCAACAGTGGGAAAGTGTTGGATGGCATATGGGAATAATTTACTATTCCCACTCCACCAAGTGTAACAGTAGGGAAAGTGTTGGATAGCGGGAGGGTAAAAATTACTATTTCCACTCCAATGAGTTCAACAGTAGGAAAAATGATGGATAGCGGGTGGTAAGAATTACTATTTGCACTGCAGCGACTGCAACAGTAAGGAAAGTGTTGGATAGTGGGAGGGTAAAAATTACTATTTTCACTCCAACAAGTGTAACAGTAGGGAAAGTGTTAGATAACGGGTGGGTAAACATTGCTATTCCCACTCCAACGAGTGCAACAGTAGGGAAAGTGTTGGATAGCGGGTGGGTAAAAATTACTATTCCCACTCCAGCAAGTGCAACAGTACGGAAAGTTTTGAATAGCGGGTGGGAATAATTTATTATTCCCACTCCACCAAGTATAACAGCATGGAAAGTGTTGGATAGCGTAGGGGATTAATTTGGTATTCCCACTCCTGCAATATAATTAACATTAACTAATATCAAATTAATAACTAATTAACACATTTTAAAATAATTACCAATAAATTATTAATGATTATTAATCAATGTATAATGAATTAATAATTAATGAATTAACACAATTAACAATATAAATTATTAAATACTAACATATTAATTACTTAATTAATTAAAATTAAATTGCTTCCCACCCTATTTCCCTATAAACCCGCTACGTAAAAAAATTACGCAAAAGTTAACATATAATTAATTGATTCCAAAAAATTCTTAAGTATTATATTATAATTAAATTACTTCCCACCCTATTCCTCTATAAACCCACAACCCGTTACGGAACTAAAATATGCAAAAATAATTTAACATAAAATTCATTACTTTTAAAAAATTCAAACATACATTACAAAAATAATATATACTTTTAACACATATTCTAAAATTTAAAACACTAAAAAAATGATATTTTTAACACGATATTATGACTAACAATATTACAAACTTCAAATATTATAAAAAATGATGGGGCAGATTTACAATAACTGACGCATATCAGCAGGGATGCGCCAGTTATTACGCGCCCCAGCTCCGCCATCATGGATGCGCCGCATTTATAATGCGGCGCACCATGGGGCAAAAACGGCACAGATGCGTCACGCATCTGTGCCGTAAAAGTGGCGCATTGCTGGAGTTGTGTCGCAAGCGCGACGCAGCTCCAGCAAGGCTCTGGGGTGCCCTATCTGCACAATGCTGCGTCAATCCTTACTCCTGCTTCAAGCAGGCGCAGGGTTTTGACGCAGCATGGGCTCAAAAGTGACTGAGTGAAATCTTGTAGATTTCACTCAGCCACTTTTAGGAGGCGTTCCTGCGCCGGAACGCCCCCACCTGCCCTGGAACGCCTACATGTGGCGCAGGGCTTTACAACGTGACGCATCTCCCAGATGCGTCACGCTGTAAATACCCCGCACCATGGCGCAGGATTTGCGCCGCTGCTGCGTCAGAAAAGTGACGCAACGGCGGCGTAAATGAGGCGCAAGTCAAACATAAATCTGCCCCGATATTTCTTACCTGCATATCGATATTCTGCAGCACTATATTTTTGAAAGTCGATATTCTGTCCTCTCGATATTTTAACTTCAATATTTTGACTGTTTGCTCTCGCGTGCACACAGGAGGAAACATTTTCACATTGACTTCCCTGCTATGAAATAATAATAGATGTTGGTGGTAAGATTCTGAGTCATGTCTAATATTTGGTTAACAACTCCTGTTTTTTGTGTCGACCATTTGTGTTTTATTTCATTTCCACTTGTGTTACCTTGTTCAAAACCAAATAAAATGTACTGTTGTAAAGAAAAGAAGAAGTGCATAAAGTGACCCATTTTATGAAAGGTGCATCTTGCTGGACACAGAACCACAAAAACCTCTAACCAGTTAATACAATATCACAATGTAAAAGTTGAAAGTTACAGTACGACAACTCGTAACTAATAAACTGAAATCCTGAAACATGCCTTTATGTTATTATTTATGTTATTTCTTATGTTAAGAATTCATTAGACTCCACAAGAATAAAGGAGAAACAAAGGCTTGTTTTTTTACTTCTGTTAGACACCATTGCAATGGAATTCAACGAGTTTGCGACCATGGGGAACTCGACGATAAACCTGCTAGACTTCTCGTGTCCCAGTGATAAACGGAACGGCATTTATTTTGTGTTGAATAGGTATAAACGAGATTTTAACATGTTTACCCACACCAGCAAAATGGATATAAGGAACGATCAACATTTTAAGGAAGAAAATACGTTTTTAATCCTTTCTATTTCCAGTGTACAAAACTAGTCACATTTAGATTCTGACTGTGCTTGTAGACTTCTCACCTTTTTAGCGACAATAATGCGATCAGTCTAGTCAGTTAGAAACATGTTCTCATTTCACACATATGCGTATCATTAAAGGTGTGAAGAACATAAAACTTGCTAAAGTTTCAGCGTGGGTGTGCTATTTATGGACTATGTAAAGATGCTATTTTAAGAAAAGATGTTCATTTAAATACCTTCCTGTGCGACGCTTTCTTTCCATTATGAGCATCTGTGATCTGTGTATTTCAGTGTAAAGTAAGCTAGTATGAACACAAATCTCTTCAGTTTTTTCTCAGATGGTATATAATAGTTGAATTGTGCCGAGTCTTTAGGCGAGCTTTATGTCTTTATTCTTTACAGTTTACTTCTTGCCTGTATAGGATCAACACTTTGGGGTCTATTAGTATGGCGGGCGGAGGCACCACCGCAGTGCTGGCGGTGGTGGAAAATGCTTTTTTCCGCACGCCAGCAGCAGTCCTCACGCCCGCCATATTATTATGGCCAAACATAGCCCATTTCCCATCCGCAGCTGTGCGACGCAAACAACCATCAAAGTGCGCCCGCCACCACGGCGGTGAGAGCCAATGGAGACTCACCACCGTGCGTAATGACATTTCAATCGCTGTACAAATCAGGATGCCCCAAACATCCAGTCGCACCGCAGTGGAGAAACCACCCAACCAGAGACGGCGGAAGAACGAAAGTGCAGCGCAAAACCAGAGTCCCGATCCCTTCCACCCGGTCTCGACCGCAATGGATCCAGCACGTCTTCCCGGTGCTGTACCTGATACATTACCAGCAACTGATGGACCATCGCGGACGACGCTGCAGGTACGCAAACAATTAATCCCGCACACAACCACAACTCACAACTCATGGGCTTATATAGGGTTCCTGTCGACACCAGACACCCTGGTGGGGACAGGAACACATCCACAAGTGTAGCCACACATGTCCTACCTGTCACCAAATCACACCTCCGCATCCAGGTCACCCATCTACCGCGATCATGAAGTAATGTCCCGGTCACGTCATCACAGCAGTGAAGACGTGTGAAAACATGCGTACAATGCAGAAGGAAGGGCCAGCGCCAGGCATGGGCAGTGCACAAAGACCACAGGGCCACACCTCCACCCTCCACACACTAGGCCCCCCCAACATGAAGGGACATGCCATGTGCCCCTCCTGTGCTCCCTAATGCACAATAACCAGCCAGGTGAACCCACACCCTACACCACACACCAAACAACTAGGGAGACAGCCACAGCAGGTGTGGCTGCAGAGGAACACACAGCACAGAAGCACAAGGCCCGGGCAACCCACACACCATAACAACACCACACTCATGGCAAGAAAACTGATTCCAAGCACAAAATGAACAAACACACAAATAACGAACAATCACTCTACTCGACGCACAGCCTGCCAAGTCACACAGACATACCCCACACTGACATACAGCCACATACACAGACCACATGCCAGCAGCAATGGAGTACAACATATAGGAAAGCTAAAGTGAGGTGCACACAAATGGAAGGCCAAGGAGCTAACCATCAAGCATGTGTACATCACATGCAAGGGAAGGAACATATAACAACACCCTCAGCCCATCAAATCAAACATGGCTTGCTCAGTGAGTGAAGTCTAACCACAGTCACCTCATTGCAACAACTCCGGGAGACAGCAAGGCATCCCATGTATGGGCACAGGGATGAAAGGAAGGGTATGAAGTCAAACAGTGAACAGCCACACATCTGTATCCAACTACTTTACAGGAGTATGTCAGCAGCACAACACACAGGGCCCATTGCAACACTCTATGACTATCAAACACAAGTAGGAATCTTCACACAACCCCCCCGCATCACACCTGCAGCACACAACACCAGTGCCAAACACACAGAAGGGTGCCAATAATGTCCAGTCAATACACTGACAAACAATCACACTCCCTGGGGGATATGCACAAACATCACACACACACAGGGATGCCTGAACCAATGATTGCACAAAAACAACAGCCAAACACATAACTCAACAAAAACACACACAGAACAACAACAAGACCAGACATGACCTGTGCAGCACAACTGTAGAAAGGCAATGGAGCACAGACAGAACAGGAGTGCACAACCTAATCAGTCAGGAACAATGCACAGACAACATACAACAACACAGACAAGAAGTGCACCATCACAAAACAATCATGGACACAAACTGAAAGAAATGGGCCTACAAGGACACACAGACAGACATACCACACCACCCATCAAGTCAACATGGTGTCACAGTGTACCACATGCCTGCACATGCACAAGAATGACAAGAGACAGCTCAAATATGAGAGGAGAAAACACCAATGATGCACCTAACACAAGCACAGGAACTAGAATAGACCTAAGTTCATGTGACAGACACACAAGTAAGGCCACCACACTGGTAACACGCAACTGAATGAAACACACCACACCAACAAAACACACACACTGACATACAAATGGAACACCACACACAGAGCATCTGTCAGCTGTAAGAGACAACACAGCCCGAACACTGCACACAGCCACATCAAACACACAACAGATGCGCATGCCAATAAATCACATTGCAAACACAGCAGGACATCAGGGGATGCACACCAGGCAAGGACAAGGCAACATACACTCACAGCCCTGCATGCACGCCAATCAGTGTTTGGACACCAAACATACCAGTAGCACACAGATATAAGTGACAAACCATGAACACCCACTACAACAATCAAAACAGCACACAGACAACATCACACTCAGGAAGTGAAGCAGTACCTCAGCAAACACACATACAGCTAACCCAACACCCACAGATGCATAAGTCTGGGACCCCAAAGTGAAAACAACATGACCCAAAGGACTGTGCAGCACAAACAGTTGAACTGCATATGAGCAACCATGACTGCTAAACAGTACAAGAAAATCACATTTAACCAATTGGGAATATATCCTGAGTGGCACATTGCTCTTGTGCACAGATCGGCACCACTAAGCACAGTGTTACAAATGAAGTGATGGGGAGGCACACACACAGGCAACCCAAGGGGATATGAAAGTGAAGCGTTGTGTACGTCAGTAGTGGACCTGGCAGGAGTGTACCATGCACAAATAGATGGAGTGCAGACTCAAAATGGGTAGGCATCTGAAGCACAGATAGGGGATGGTATGATACCACACACCACATACCATACACACAATGTCAGTGTGGCTGAGCTGGTCTGCACAGTGACCACAAACAGTATCTAGACACATGGCTGATCAACAAAACACAACACTGACTTGCCAGTTACACACTCTGCATACTCACAATTGCCAAAAACAAGTAGGAGTCAGCCAGAACTGCAAGTATACACCAATACACTGCACAGTGCACAACATACAACACACACATGTGCACACAATCACAATCAAAGGGCTGAACAATCACTCAAACAGGCCCCCCACTACTGAGTGACACATGTGTGTAGTTGACATTGCAGGGACACACACACATCAAGACTCCCGACAAAGTCACCCCTTCACACTGCACACTTCTTGACCACCCAAGTGCACACATTGAATACCAGTTAGAATGTTTTCTTCAAGTGGAAAATCCTGATATCGTTTTCTTGACTAAGACTTGGACTGATGCCAGCTCAGATCCAGATTGGAATATGGCCCTCCCCCAGGTTATTTAATGGTACAGCATGATAGGACACAGGGCAGAGGTGGGGGTATTGCTATAATCTATAGAAATAGCCTACAATTGCATCAGGAGGTTATAACTACGCTCCCAGCCGAGATGCTAATGTTTTCATTGAAAGCGAACAACTATCTCACACTGAAAGGAATACTTGTTTATAGGCCACCAGGACCTAGAACGGCGTTTTCACACGCCATTTTAAATTTTCTAGAGTCAAGCCTTGACTCTGAGTTTGTCACCATTATGGGGGACTTTAACTATCATCTTGATGTAGGAAATAACTCAGATACGGCAAGATTGGTGGACAATCTGGCAGCATATGGACTTTCCCAAATTGTGTCAGAACCCACACACTTAGCTGGTCACATCTTAGATGGGATCTTTACCAATCAACCAGGTATAAAAATAACAAAAATATTATCTCTACCCTGGACCGACCATAGAGCGATTGTCTTTGTTATGTTGTTAGCGCAATGAGACGAAGCGTGGAGCGAGTTTTTGCATGCCTTTAAAAGCGGAATGATAAAAAAATTGGTTGAACATGGATTACAATGGTGTGCATCTCATCCTCTTTAACATCTTTACTAATCAACCAGGTATAAAAATAAGAAAAATATTATCCTTACCCTGGACCGACCATAGAGCGATTGTCTTTGAGGGGATCAATAAAAATCCCGTTCCACCACAGGCTTCTTTGGCCCCTAACCGGCGGTTTCGGAAATGGTATAAGGTTGAAAAGGCCGACCTGGAACGGATGCTGAGCTCTAGCTCTCCTGTATTAAACAGTGACAACGACATAGCCGCCAGTCAATTTGACAATTGGATCAAAACGGCTGTACACAGTCTTGCTCCGGAAACTAATAAAACTACTAGAAGAGCAACGGCTACGGCACCCTGATATTGTTTTGAGGTAAAAACAATAAAAATGAAATGTAGACGGACCGAACGGATCTGGAGAACAGATTATAGTATAGAACACAAGCTAGCCTATAACCAGTGTTTGAAAGAGTATAAGCAGGCTATTGTTAAAGCCAAAAGGGCCTATTATACTGGAAAAATAAGTGATGCTACTCATTCCACAAAGGAATTGTTTAAAACTGTGCATACTCTTGCGACTCCCCAACACTCAGTCAGGTTTATACCAGACCCAGACGTTTGTAATATAATGGCCAACTTTTTTCAAAATAAAGTTCAAGTGATCTATGATGATCTTTTAAAATCGGCCAATATTATGTTGCCTAATAATCCTTCGATTACAAACGTATGGGTGGAAAATGGTAGACTTGCAGGTTTCAGGACACTTAAGGTGGAGGAGGTCTATGACCTTGTGATATCCACTAAATCGGGGTCTCCAAACGATCCATGCCCCCCAGCAGTCTTCCACCTGGCTTCTAAAGTCATTAGTGTCCAACTTACCCCCATTCTAAACCAAGTCCTTGCAACTGGTAAATACCCGGAGACTTGGAAAAAGGCCTGTATAAGGCCTATCCTCAAAAAGCCGACCTTGGACCCACTAGAGCCAAAAAATTACCGGCCCATCTCTCGATTGCCGTTACCAGCAAAAATTCTGGAGAAAGCAATAAATAGTGAGCTAATCCACTATCTAAAAGACAATCTGTTGCTAGACCGGACACAACATGGCTTTAGGCCTGGGTACTCGACAGAAACTGCACTGGTGCAGGCAACAGAGGAGATTCGCAAGATAGTGGATGAAGGTGGTAGAGCAATTCTGGTTCTATTGGATCTTTCGGCGGCATTTGACACCGTAAATCATAAGCTGATGGTTCAGCGGCTGAAAGAGATAGGGATGGAAGGTACAGCATTGAATCTTCTTTCTTCTTTTCTAGAAGCCAGACAACAAAATATACATTGGGAAAACATGCAATCTGGAATATTCCAACTCCCATGTGGTGTTCCGCAGGGTTCGGCATTGTCCCCAACCCTCTTCAATATATATGTGTCCCCACTGGCTATCGTGGTTAGGAAACATGGGTTTTCACTAATCATGTATGCCGATGATTCTCAACTTACTATCTCAGTTGCTGAATCTCCAGATAGAGTGGCTACTGATTTTCAAGCATGTCTGAAGGATATCATGTGTTGGATGCGGTTTAGTTTTCTAAAAATAAATACGGACAAAACCGAGGTCCTAGAATTTGGTAAAGGACCATCGGTATGGAGTACTAACTGGTGCCCGATAGAGGCTGGGATCTGTCCTAACCCTGTGACTAGGGCAAAAAATCTAGGGGTCACCTTTGACGATCAGCTTAACCTATCCGCTCATGTTAATCAGTTAACTTCCTCCTGCTTTTTTCTCCTAAAAATCTTAAGGAAAATCTTCCCATTCATAACATTGGAGCTTCAAAAGACAGTGGTAGTCGCATTGTTTCTATCTAAACTGGACTATTGTAATGCTCTTTTTGTGGGAATTGACAAAGCATAGGAGATGAAACTACAATCACTTCAGAATGCAGCGGCTAGACTACTTATGAACCTTCCTAAGGGCCATCCCACTTCAGAAGCTATCAGAGCATTACATTGGCTCCCCGTCCATCAAAGAGCTAATTTTAAGGCTCTGTGTCTGGTGCATAAGGCCCTTTATGGTGGTATCTCTGGAGAGGTGCGGAACATTTTTACTAGATATTTCCCTGCTAGAACTCTCAGATCCTCTACGAAGGGCTTTGTCTGTGTCCCAAAAATACGTAAGGTAGGGTGGGGGGGCCGCACACTGTCTTTTTGCGTGGCAAAACTTTGGAACCAGATGCCATCTACTCTGTGATGTCAACCGAACCGGATGAGGTTCAGGAGGGAATTAAAAACCTGGTTATTCGCCAAAAATTAAAACCTGTTCAGGTTCCAGTAGCCACTTATCACAGTCAGTGCCAAGACGCCACGGTATTCGTTGTGCTATACAAATAATAAACCAAATCAAATCATGTGACTAGGATGACTGCCCATCACAAGATGACTATACACCTACATTGCTGGGCACACATAAAGTAAGATCATACATACATGATTTTCCTGGCCAGCCTGCCTGCAATCCTGAGGATAGAATCCCACTCTGTGCTGGCAGTGCCTCCAAACCTGACATGTGTACAATATAGCTAACATGAACAAAGAATGATAATGATAATGTTATTTCATCAGAAACCACCAACATTGCATCCCCAAGCATCAGAGTCAGGAAGAACTGAAGTCCCTGTCACCCCTGTAAAAACTAGAAAAAGTGAAACAAGCCATTGGCAATGTTGAAGTTGCATACAGAGCATGTGTCACAGTAAACCATACTCATACAGAAAACCCTTTAATCAGTAAGGACACTGACAAACCAGACAACATGAACAACTGTCTTTATTCACATATTGCACAGATAGGAACCAATATCAGACAAAAGCAAGGCCAGTGGCCAGCACAAGTTACATGAGAAGCTGCACAGGCAAGGGGCAAACAGCAGTGAACAACAAGGCCAGTGGCCAGCACAAAGTGCAGAGTAGTTACATGAGAAGCTGCACAGGCAACTGGCAAACAACAGTGAACAACAAGGCCAGTGGCCAGCACAAAGTGCAGAGTAGTTACATGAGGAGCTGCACAGGAAAGTGGCAAACAGCATTGAACAACAAGGCCAGTGGCCAGCACAAAGTGCAGAGTAAGTCCATGAGAAGCTGCACAGGCAAGGGGCTAACAGCAGTGAACAACAAGGCCAGTGGCCAGCACAAAGTGCATAGTAGTTACATGAGAAGCTGCACAGGCAAGTGGCAAACAGCAGCGAACAACAAGGCCAGTGGCCAGTAGAAAGTGCAGAGTAAGTCCATGAGAAGCTGCACAGGCAAGGGGCTAACAGCATTGAACAACAAGGCCAGCAACCAGTCCTATGTGCAAAGTAAGTCCATGAGAAGCTGCACAGGCAAGGGCCTAACAGCAGTAAACAACAAGGCCAGTGGCCAGTCCAATGTGCAGAGTAAGTCCGTGAGAAGCTGCACAGGCAAGCAGCAAACAGATGTGAACAATAAGGCAGTGGCCAGTCCAATGTGCAGAGTAAGTCCATGAGAAGCTGCAAAGGCAAGTGGCAAATAGCAGTGAACAACAAGGCCAGTGGCCAGTCCAATATGCAGAGTAACTCCATGAGAAGCTGCAGAGGCAAGTGGCAAACAGCAGTGAACAACAAGGCCAGTGGCAAGCACAAAGTGCAGAGTAAGTCCATGAGAAGCTGCACAGGGAATGTGTGTGACTGTACCCTGCCATGGTCAGCAACACAGTCAGGGGGTAACAATGGGCAGTACAGGCACCGCTGTGGGCAAGACAGGTGTGTGAGGGTGACTACCACTCAGACTTGGCTGTCAGTCGGACTGGGAACTGGCTGTGTGTCAGGGACAGTTGGAGGATTGACCGGGGAGAGTGAGGCCCAGCTGAGGTAGAGACCTCCATGGCTTGGGAAGCCGGAGGGCTGCTTGGACGGGATGGTGTGGTGGCACGTGGAGGTTTGAGTCATGCTGCCATGAGATACAGTGTGGGTGGGAGAATGTGAAGGGCTGTCTTTCCACTTTTTGGGGATTCTACATGGCTTCACCGTCTTGGGAGTAGTGGTAAGTGGGGTGGGACAACAGGCACACTCTCCACCAAAGCTGCATCAGGTGCAGATGGTGGCCCTCCCTCTGAGGACATGCTGGATCCAGCTGTTCGCTTGGCCTGGCCTTGCCTTTGCCACTCCATCCCCTGTTTACCAGGTTTACCCCCTACAGTTCCCTCCTTTCCCTGCTTCACAGGGCTTTTGATGGGAGTTGAGGTTGTGGGTAAATCTGCCTTTGAGCTCTTCTTATGTGTACTCTTAGCAGGCACCACCTTCTCAGCGGGAACGGAAACTGTCTGCTTGTCTTTGCGAGATGCTTTTGGGACAGGAGTGTCCTTGGCTGGAGATGCCTCTGAGGCATGTGAACCTGAGGTCTGCTTCTTGGCTTTGTGGCCCTGGCTGGCACCTGACGGGCGTTTGTCTTTGCGCCCTGGGGAGGCTTTAGTTTTCTGAGAGGATGGTGTCTGCGCCCTGGACCGCTTGGGCTGCTGCTGCTGTGTGCTGCGTGTGCTGTATCTTGCCCTTGATGTCTGTGTTGCGTGGTCACTATCGTCAGATGTAGCCACTCGTAGGGGGGTGGAGAAAGGGACTGGAGCTGGACTCCGAGATTGTGCCAGTTAAATTGCTGCCGTCACTGTGGAGGACAAAGACTGGACAGTCTGGTGTAGCCCACCCACGTCTGAATGTATGCCCTCCATGAAAGCAACCACCTGTGCCAACTTTTTGTCGTGGTTTAGGAAGGCATTGAGAAGAACTGTCTGGCCCACACACAGCTGGTGCAAAAGGTCCACAGTCTCAGCACTGATGGCAGCAGGGGGTACAGGGGCAGGGGCAGGGGCAGCGGTGCCTGGGGTGAAGGACACTTCCCTTCTTACTGTTGCAAACATGGGCAGCACTAGTGGAAGTAGATGGGAGGGTGGGCACTGTATATGCTGTGTGGTGGAAGAAGAGTAAGAGACCCCATTCCCTGTGCCTGCCAACATGGATGCTTGACCGCTGGCATCAGATGACGTTGAGGTTTGCGTCTCTGGCTGTGATTCCTCAAGCAGACTCCTGTCCCCCTCAGAGGCTGTGGTCACATATGTGTCACTGTGCTCGTGTCCAGCTGTTGTGCTTGATGCCTCACCACTGGTGTCTGTCCCCTGTCCTTCCATGCCCACGGGAGATGCTGCATGAGAGAGAGAGCGATGTAGGGTCAGTTCATTGGCATCAACAGAACAATCATATGCAAGCAAAGCATCACTGAAGAAGATCAGATCTACATGTTGCACACCACCCTGTGCAATAACATTGTGCGACCTCAATTTTTAACTCGAACATTGCGTGTCAACGAGGAAACCAGGCATAAGTGAGCCATGTGATGACCACACAGCACAATATCCTGCCAGTGGCTCCGTTCAACCAGACACACAAATAGCTCTGAGCACACCTAGGGCCCTGATGGGGGCAAAGATGAACCCCACAACATGTTGCCACTGACATACCTGGATGGAGCAGAAGGGGACAACACAGATACAGACTACAACATAACAGTCCACAATGGCCATGAGCTCATGCCATCCACCATGTTGTACTTTGGGGCACAACTACTGTTGCACATTGGCGTCAGATGTCGAAGACTCACAAATCTGAGGTCAGGCAATGCACACATTGATGAAAGCACACTCAGATTATGCACACTGCGGTTCCCTTCCATGTGGTTTCCCATACTACCACAATGCAGACGATACCTGAAGCCCACGACTTAGAATGCAATGTCAATGCCCATTTCTCAAATTACATAAGGAAGTACAGCTAGGGAAAATGTATGACAGCTGCACCCAACACAGAGGCCAATTACAAGCCACTGCATCACACTACCAACATCACATAGCCCAGAGCTGGCCCAGGCTGTGTACATATGCAGCCACTCACAGCCAAAGTCACCCTTCCAAGAATACTCACAACTGGCTTGCTGCTGAAGCTCCTTCAAACATGCATCCAGCTCAGGCTGTGTCATGGCCAAGATGCGGGCCATTAGTGGTGTCATGCTCCGCCGCGCCAACCTGCCAGTCCGAGGGAGCAGCTCCAGCATCATCTCCGCCACGTACTTGCTCAGCCGGCAGAAGTCATCCCACCTCTTGTGACAGTAGGTGCACCAGCTGTTTGAGACACACAGGGTCCGCACCTTGCATGCAATGGCCCTCCACACGGCCTTACACTGGTGTACTTTGAGCTGCAGGCATAGGAGACAAGAGGGGGAAACATCAGTGACACAGTGTTATTTACTAATATCTCTCAGTACAGTAGCATGATACTAACTCATTCCAAATCCACAGATATGTCTAACAGAGACAAGAATGCATCTCACATGGAACATCAGCATGGGAGAACCACACATAAATGCATGCAGGTGTGAGGGTGGACACAGAACCTGCCCATCTCATACACATGCAGGATGCCAGCACAGAAAGCCATGTGTAGTCTGCCCACATCTACTGTCCATGTTTAGGTAAAGCAAGACATACATTACATATCAATATATGTTTGGGGGTAGACTCACTGTTTCCAACACTGCGCAGCCCTCAATGTCTTTGCCCAGTGAACGGCTCACTGTGTCATGGATGTCACATTGAGGGACATGATCTCACAAACACACACCCTTCTCACAAGGCCTGTCGTGTGCAATCTACAGGGATGAGATGGCTCATTGATGGAGAGTAAGAAAAAAAGAAACATGTAACACTCTTTACATTGAGTGATGTGTCCTTGTCAGATTGGGCGGTGACTGTGCAGGCCAGGTGGTCTCACATTGAGAAGGACAACAGGGACCCATTTCCATTTCCATTTCCATTAGTCTTTATTTCGATAAAATTTCATCATAAAAGACATTTTACAGCCAAGAAGAAAATACAATTAAAAAGAGTGTTTAAAAAAAACGTGAACAATAAAAACACAAAAATGAAGATAACAATTGCAACATCACTCAGGTAATTAATTGGCTCCTATTTCTAATGATCCAGACCCAGCCTAGAAATTTGGCCACTGCGATTACAACGCTTTCACTAGTATCAAATCGCAAGATGTTGAGGGCAACAAATCCCTGTCGAGTTCCCATATTGCGACATATAGGTTTAAGCCATTTGGCCCTAGGGGCAGCATATGCCGGGCAAGCGAAGAATATATGCCCAACTGAGTCAGCACAATCAGTACACCAACTACAGGTGTCGCGAGACCCACCCTTCCATTTTTTTGTAAATGATTCGGTAGGTAGGGAACCGACCCTGAATTGGTGGTAGAGTTTCCTATCTCTAGGCCTGGTAATAATGTCCCAATAATCTTCTAAAACAGGGACTATTTTATGTTCAAAAAACCTGCCAAACAATGACTCAATGGGAACTGAGGAGATGTGTTTTTGGGATATCATTGACCAATAAAGATCTTTAAAATGTTTTTTGGATGGAAAGGGGTTGTTGGCTGGGTCTGTCCAAAGTATTCCCAGACCCATGGATTCCAGTAGTAGTCTAACATGCTTGCACCAGGGGATATTACCGGCTCCCAGAATGCAGCGGACATCCAGAAATGCCTTAGCGTAGGGTCCTAGTTCCGGTACCGTCCATAATCTCCTCCAAAAGGCCAGTGGTTTGAACCTGGCAATGTCATCAAAAGAATGACATCCAAGATCTAACAAAAGCGGTTTCACTGGGGTGGAGCTGGGTAGGCTCGTAAGCTTTCTAAAAAATTCATATTGTGCTTTGACCAGGGGAGAAAGATCGGCGAAACCCCAGAGTTCAGCGCCATACAAGATCGCTGAAGTGATCCTTGCATCAAAGATTTTAATAGGAGGACCTATCATTTTCGTCTGAGATTGCTTTTGTTCCTTAATCAAGCAGCCCGAAAGTTGGGCGAATTTAAGAGAAAGTACGTCTATTTGTGGCCTCCAATTCAACTTATTTTCAAAAACGACCCCCAAGTAGGTTCTGACATTTGTTCGTTCCAGTATGTCGTTATTCATGGACACCTGGCCTTTCAAAGGTTTCCCTTTGTTGAAAACCATGTATTTGGTTTTTGAGATATTTACTAGCAGGTCAAAGTCGGAGCAGAAATTGGAGAATACATTCAGAGCCGACTGCAGCCCGGACAAGGTTTGAGAAAGAAGTAGGGTGTCATCCGCAAACATGAGGAGGGGTATTTTGGAACCACCTAACGTGGGGGCATCCGTAGATGTATTAGAAAAATATTGCACAACTCTATTAATAAATAATAAAAATAGGGTAGGCGCAAGGACGCACCCCTGTCTGACACCTCTATTAACATTAAATCTTTCAGTGACCTGCCCTTGATTCCCCCATCGAACTTGAGCAAAATTATTTTCATGTAACCTAATGATGATATTTAAAAGATCCGAGGGCAACCCAAGTACCGCTAATTCACCCCAAAGTTTGGTCCTATTGACTAGGTCAAATGCAGACCGTAGATCTACAAAAGCTGCATAAATTGTACCACCACAAAGATTAACCGTTTTCCAGACAATTAGTTGGAATTTAAATGCCTGATCTATGGTACTAGTGCAAGATCTGAAACCTGCCTGTAAAGGTGAAATGATATCATCCTGCTCGGCCCATGACTGGATCCTAGCCAGGATCGTTCTTGCAACAATTTTTTGGACGGAGTCAATAAGACTAATTGGGCGATAGTTACCCGGGCAAGAGCGGTCACCTTTTTTGAAAATGGGCAGAATCTCGGCGCCCTTCCATGATTCTGGAATGGGAGCCCCCTTAACTATGGCGTTTGCTAGAAAAACAATGTAGGGCACCCAATTACAAGGTTCAGATTTGAAAAGATCCGCGGGGACACAGTCAATTCCTGGAGCCTTACCACTAGGTACCTTCAGTAATGCCATCTTAACCTCTTCGTTATCGAATTCGAGATTAGAGGGAATAGTCGAATCCCAACTTAGTGAAGAAGTAAGCGTAACAGCCGAGTTGGTATCTGAAAACTGGGATTCGTAATGAGATACCCAGTTATCCGGGGAAACGTTATTAGAGGGCACCTGCATACTAGGTGTGTTACCCCACTTCAGAGTGTGCCAAAACAAGGTTAAGTTCCTTAGTTTACTTGCTGCCAAAAGATCACTCCAGTGGTCGTTGTCCCAATCACGTTTCGCCCGGACTTTGGCCCTGGTATAAACTTTCCTCGCAGATCTAATAATAGCCTGATCCTTGGTGGCAATAGCTAATTTCAATTTGCTATAAGACTCCCGGCAATTTTTATTATACCATGAGCTTTGTTTGGGGATCAAAAATGTTGTGGCCCTACAAGGTTTAGAAAAGAGGGACTTAAGATCAGAAAATAAATTTAAATGTATGTTTGTGGATTCACCAACAATGTCATTGTCGGCCTGAAGGAACTGTAGGTCTTCCAACGCAGTGGAGACTTTGAGGCTGATCTCGGAGAGTGTTGCACTATCAAGGGCAACCTTTTCCCTGCGCACTCTCCGTTGATTATTGGTTAGGAGGACTTTAGCAGTCATTATCTCAGATTGTGCGCTTCTGTAGTGAGGAGAGAGAAGAAGTGTCAAAACTAAAGGATTGTGATCACTCTCTGAGCGCTCACAAACCATCATATCGCTCAGGGTGGGCCAAAACTCTTTTATTAAAGCGTAATCAATTCTACTGCTACGACCTCGACCATCGGAGAATGTCGCCTTACCGGACATATCAGAAGGAGTTCGTCCGTTGGCTGCCCTAAAACCACGTTCCATACATAGACTCATCCACTGAACAGCGGATTCAGTCCATCGCTTGATGGGTGGAAAATCAAGGGGGGGAATATTCAGAATAGTATCAACTTCCAAGGTCAGAGAGTCACAGTCAGGGTACATCGGCTCAAAGCAACAGTTTAAATCACCTACTATTACAACATTGGTACTGGGGACAACGGTGTCCAAAAACTCGTCCAGTTGTAAAAAAGTATTTGTGCCACGACCTCCGGGAAGGCCCCTGTTGTAAACATTTATTATCAGGGTTAGAGGTTCGTCATTGCGATGCAGGGAAATGATCAGTAGATCGGGATTATCAATGGCCATTTCTGTGAGACTATACTTCAAGGTTTGCCTAACCCAAATACAGAGACCGCCTGAAGGACGGCCCCTCAGACTACTGGTAGCCCCCTTATAAAAATTCACATACCCGGGGTAGTAGATAGGGTCAACAGCCCACGTTTCCTGAAAAGCCAGGATATCGTGGGAGATTACCCAGGCAGACCAGTCCTCGATGGTTAGTTTGCTTCGGAGACCGGCAATGTTCCACGAAGCCAGGGTAAGGACAGAGGAACAAGGAGAAACCATGGACGATTGGGTACATAAAGGACTCAAAACAACTGAGTAAGATGCTTTACTGCCAGGAGCCAGACTCTCAATCGCAGGGGTACGGGGGGCAGTTGGTAAGGTGGGAGATATGACTATAGGCGGCGCACCATCATCGAGTACCAGCTCAGTGCTTGCAGGATTGGCATTGTTAGGTATAGGGGGCGAATGGGTGTCAAAACTCACCGAAACTGCTGGTGAGATGTAGGGTTTGTTAAGGTGGACAGTTTGCATGACGCAAGAAAAACTAGGAAATGAAGGACCCAAATCCATGTGAGTTCTCCCGGACCCACCCCGAACAGTAGGTCTATGAAGAACAGGGCCAACGAAGGCCCTGGTCACACAGCCCACCAAACGGGGATTGGGGAATGGTCAATCTACCCCATCTAAATTACTCAGGGGGGCGTATGGGTTAAATAGTGGGAGATGGAAATCTAAACCCTGCAAACGGCGGGAACCCCTATTAACCCTCTCCCAACCCGATGACATGGCATTAGATGAAGAGCTTTGATCAAGGGGGTAAAAGTATGACAAATCCATGGCGATTATTCCGGTGGCACTCAAAATATTGGGATGAGAACATATATAGCTCACCACCCTAGGGTCCCGAAAATTAATAATCACACAATCACCCTCCACTCTCTTAACCCCATTTCCCAACCAACACACCCTGCGAACAGTCAAAATTTCAGCACAGGATGAAGCCGGTAGTGGCCTGTTACGGTTTAACCAGTAAATGACCTTATTCTTTAGCTCACTGTGGGACTCTGACTTGGCCTGCGTGAGACTTGGGACGCCCGCCAAGATGACAGTGTATGGATGCGACTCTGGAGGGAGGTTAATGCGTGGAAGTTTTGAAAAAAAGCCATCACCCTCGACAGTAGAGTGTCTAATTGTGGGGTTACTCCTATTGGTGATTACATTGCTGTCTAGGTCAGGGTGAGAGTCAGAACTAATTGGCGGGTGAGAGGTATTCACAGTATGGGCTTTGGGAACTGGCCGATCGGATGGAGCGCTAATCGTAAAAGTAGTGCCGTTGGGAATGACCCCCACCTCAATAGCTGTATCAGGGATTAATGAAGTCATGGAGGTAGATGGGGTCGCAAAGTGCTTCTCTAATAAGGCCATGTTGGTAAGCATCATACCCTCTAGTTTTTCGAGCGAGCAAGAGAGCCGGTTAACTCTCTCGTATAGAGGTAGAAAAAAGGACTTGAGTAACTGTTCCAAAGGCTCGATATGGTCAGTTGGACAGGATAGCAGGGGAATGTAATGGCGCGGGACTCACATCAGCAACAGGGATACTATGTGACGAATGTGAGTGGGAAACAGGACGGGGGTTTCTGGATTTGATCAATTCGGATTCTTTAACTCGTTTACCCTTTGGGTGCACTCCCCCACGTTTATTCTTCCCCTGGATAGACCGAGACTTGCCACCCAGTGTCGTAGAAGCGATACCTGTCGGCTCAGGAAGGGGCTGTAATTGTATATCGCTGGCATTGGAAGACAAACCACTGGGAACAGAACTGTTTGTGATAACGGGTGTATTATCCAACAAACTGGGGGTTAAACAAACCTCTAATCCTAGCTCGGTGCTAACTGGTTGATCAAGAATAGGTTGGGGTAACCTACATTCAGGGGAAGAAGCTGCCTTGAGGTTGCCTAGAGATGACCTCTTACCAGAAAGTTCGATAGACAGTCTTTTTTCAGTTAGAACTATTTCATATTCAAGGACCCGTGCTGCTCTGGTGAAAAAATTATCCAATGTCCCTGAGACACAACCCCCAATGCTGTCCCGCATGATCTTCCTACTTGACCTCAGAGACGACATCCCGGAGGGTAGGAAGCACGATGTAACTGAGATTTCCAAGAGGAAGTATATAATAATGAGCTACATTTTGTATGGCAGGGACAATTGCACCAATATGGATACAGGCCCTTCCCGTCCTCACCCGTCCACGAACGGCCACAAACGGCCCGCTCTTTGCCCGGTCTTCGCCCGTACTGCGTCCCGCGCGCTTGGGCGTGGACTGTATTAAGCACGGCGAGAAGGAGGGGGCGTGAGCGGGAAGAGGAGCCAGGTGAGCACAATCAGAGGAGCACAGTGCTCCGTGGTCCTCGCAGACCCGTGGGTGTAGAAGTCCGCAGCCTACCCCCTTGTAACAGCGTAGCGTCCAGGTAGGTATGGGAGCACCAAAGAGTCACACACAAAATGAGCACCATCCAGGAATTTATGCAGATGAGACCGGCGAGCGGCTCCGGCGAAGCGGGGGCCGTGAGGCGCTGCGTGCGAGATGAGAGCCAAGGCGGGAAGAGGAGCCAGGTGAGCACAATCAGAGGAGCGCAGTGCTCCGTGGTCCTCGCAGTCCCGTGGGTGTAGAAGTCCGCAGCCTACCCCCTTGTAACAGCGTAGCGTCCAGGTAGGTATGGGAGCACCAAAGAGTCACACACAAAATGAGCACCAGCCAGGAATTTGTGCAGATGAGACCGGCGAGCGGCTCCCGCGAAGCGGGGGCCACGCGGCGCTGCGTGCGAGATGAGAGCCAAGGCGGGAAGAGGAGCCAGGTGAGCACAATCAGAGGAGCGCAGTGCTCCGTGGTCCTCGCAGTCCCGTGGGTGTAGAAGTCCGCAGCCTACCCCCTTGTAACAGCGTAGCGTCCAGGTAGGTATGGGAGCACCAAAGAGTCACACACAAAATGAGCACCAGCCAGGAATTTATGCAGATGAGACCGGCGAGCGGCTCCCGCGAAGCGGGGGCCGCGAGGCGCTGCGTGCGAGATGAGAGCCAAGGCGGGAAGAGGAGCCAGGTGAGCACAATCAGAGGAGCGCAGTGCTCCGTGGTCCTCGCAGTCCCGTGGGTGTAGAAGTCCGCAGCCTACCCCCTTGTAACAGCGTAGCGTCCAGGTAGGTATGGGAGCACCAAAGAGTCACACACAAAATGAGCACCAGCCAGGTATTTATGCAGATGAGACCGGCGAGCGGCACCCGCGAAGCGGGGTCCGCGAGGCGCTGCGTGCGAGATGAGAGCCAAGGTGGGAAGAGGAGCCAGGTGAGCACAATCAGAGGAGCGCAGTGCTCCGTGGTCCTCGCAGTCCCGTGGGTGTAGAAGTCCGCAGCCTAACCCCTTGTAACAGCGTAGCGTCCAGGTAGGTATGGGAGCACCAAAGAGTCACACCGTGGACCCACACAGTCATTCACAGAAGCAATCACTGTCCTGACTCCTGCATTACCAACTTGCTGTGTCACTGTATGGCTGACAAGACAATACATGTCCCTCAAATCTTGATGTGCAGGGAAATGTGTGAAATAGGCTACACACCCCTTTCCCCTGGAGAAAGCATGCTAGGCAGTGCAAGACAAAACCCCACACTCTCAGGCACATACTGCAGCAGCTTAACTTCATGTGTGCCCCCCCTTCACTATCACTCACACTGTTGAAGACTTACCACGACATTTGGGGCACCATATAGCCTTGGATACTGTGTGAGTACCTCGTCCACCAGGACCTCCAGCTCCTTGCTGGTGAAGGGACTGGCCTGGATCTTCTCAGTCCTCACCATCACTGTGGCCAGGAGACAGCAGCAGTTGGTGTTGAGGTGTGGCAGGCAGCAGTCCCTGGAGATAGCAGCAGCAGCAGTTGGTGTTGAGGGATGGCAGGCTCTGTGATCTGTGGAAATGTGAGGCTCTTCCCCACACATATATAGCCCCATGGGCTAGTTTCAGTAGTTCTAAGCTTCAATTGGTGTTCCAGGTCAGCATTTACAAATGCATCCAATGACCGGCTCCGTGGTGGTGGAGCACTCCTACCGCGATTTTCAAAATTGCATTAGGCTATCGCGATTGCAGTTCCCATTGGCTGTAAGGGCATGGTCCATGGCGGTGACACACCGCAGGGGCCCGACGGGTGATACCGCGGTGATGCATCTTTCAATTGCATCCAATGACCAGCCCCGCAGTGGCAGAGCACACCTACCATGATTTTCAAAATTGCATAAAGCTAGCGCGATTGCCATTCCCGTTGGCTGTAGGGGCATGGTCCATAGCAGTGACACACCGCAGGGGCCAGGCGGTAGCTACCGCGATTTGGGTGCCATACATTGACATGAGTGTCCGTGATTTGGGTGGCGGAGCATTACAATCGCCATTTGGCAATACTCATATGCCTATCACTACCGCAATTGGGTTTTGGGCATTGGTGGTGACACACCGCTGGGGCCAGGCGGTAGCTACCACGATTTGGGTGCCATACATTGATATGAGTGACCGTGATTTGGGTGGCAGAGCACTTTGACAGCACCTATGAACACATCATGCTGTGTCAATGGCCAATGGGCAATTATCAACAGTGCACAGTGTCTACATGATCAATGTCACATCATTGTGCACACAATGCCAATATAACATTTACCCCACTGCTGACTACACATGCCATGTTTGTGTATGTGATTTTGGACATTGGCATGTACTCCCTCACATTTCACTTGCGATATTGATGGGCATGTACAAAGAACAGTGATGTGATGGACTCTCAAAAGTGTACACATGTCAGTGTGTGAAAGTGCTTAGAAAATCACAGTGATGCATGTCTTAATGAACAATGTGCATATTTGACAGTCTACTTTTCTTGGCTCACGCACATAGTTGTCAATAAACACACAGTCTTGGGTCATTGTGTTGTTGATGTGTGCCATGTTCAACTTACACCTGAAGGTGTGTGTGACGTGGTGGAGAAGGAGACAGAGAGACCAGGTTAGAGTGTTCCAATACTGCTTTATTTACTGTGCACACTTGGGGGTTTTCTCAAGAACAACACTTAAAGTCCCAGGTTGGTGCGTATTCTTCACTCTCTTATTTCAGAGAGCAAGGAACCTCTTCAGGAGTTTGACATTCCCAGGATAGGAAGACTTGGTCTCGCCATACAGCCGCACCGATCATAAAGGAAACAAATGGAAAAAGAAAAGGCTTCGTGAGGGGGTGGTTCTGCTGGTTTCAGTAGTGATCAGGGAAAAGGGAGTGAAGGAGGGTGCACCCGACCACCACCAGTGGTTCGCGCTCTCACTCATAGTAGAGCTTAATGCACTTTGTGACTACCGCTATTTATCTTAGAGTAGGCAGACGGTACCTGTGTGCTGCTTAGTCCTCCCTTCAACTCCCCGCTTCCCCTTCCCCACACAGCCCCTAGTTGGCCCCATACCTTGTGGAGCCATGACCCTCCTGGGCTGTGGCTGCCTTCTGTGCATTGCCGTAGAAGGTCCGGCTCCCTTCTTTTATCTTCTGATGGTCAGCGTCTCTCTTCGTCCGACTTCTGGGATATCTTCATCCGCATCGGCAAAGATCCTCAGCTTCCCGAGTCCAGGGCCAATAAAGAAAGTCTCGACTTCCCGTTCTTCTTCCGACAACTCTGATTTCCTTGTCGGTAATCCTCCACGAGAACACCCAGGATGTTTCTTCTCTTCCTCTTTGTAGGGGAGCAAGTCACCTGACCACCTCACGTGATCGGCAGACATCGCTGAAGGCAGTGGAGTCTTAAAGGGACAGTACTGATCTGGTCCCAAATTTCTATTTGGACAGGGAGAAAGGTAAGGAGGTAGCCGATCCTGCAGCAAGTCCGATGAGACGAGTCCACCACCCTGCTCCTCGTCACAGTGTTTCAGGTACAGTAGCTAGGTATGAGACTGTAGTTTTGCAGTTTCACACATATGCTGTATGAAATACTCTCAGGCCTGCTCATGCTAGATGTGGCCATATCCCTTTGTGCATTTTCATAGTCAGATGTTGTTTCAGAGGTGCTTGCTGTGTGAAAGGGGACTAGTGTACGAGTAGTGTAGAAGAAAGTGTTCCTACATGTAACTCAAATGTGATGACAGTCATTGTTGACGTTGTCAGTCAAAACATAAGATGTTGTACACATCACATGGTGTATTGCATTGACATGTGTCCAGTTTCATCTCAACTAGGAGGAGACCAAATCTGCATTATCCCTTCACAGTGCTGGCAGACATGGAGAATGAGGAGGTCATCTGGAAATTCCGTCTGGATAGAGCCACCCTACAAAACCTATGTGCTATGATGGAGCCCCACCTGCAGCCTCGCAGAACATATCCAACTGCTTTGACCCCAACGTCTAAGGTGATGGAGGCCCTGCATTTTTTTGCCACTGGATCATTCCAGCACATGGTGTCTAGCGCAGGTGGGATGTTGCAACCTATTTTCAGCATGGGGCTGCGTGATGTCCTGTTCGCTATGATGATCTACAAGGACAGATATATCCATTTCCCCAGGGGCGTGAATTGGCGGCTGTGAAGGGAGATTTTTATGCCCTTGGACACATCCCCCATGTTGTTGGTGCCATTGATTGCACCCTTGTTGGGCTTGTTCCACCACAGGCGCGTGAGCACATCTACAGGAATCATAAACATTTCCACTCCATAAATGTGCAAGTGGTGTGCCAGGCGGATATGATAATCTAAAACGTGTGTGCCAAATTTCCAGGCTCATCCCACTACTCACAAATCATGTGTAACAGCATTGTACCACAGCTGATGGATAATCTGCTTCCTGAGCGTGCATGGATTGTGGGTGAGTATGCATAGTTAAATAGCGTGCTGTGTATGTGACATGCTGTCCTCTGCCACAGTAACATTACAAAGTTTCTCTGTGTTTCTCACACCTAGGTGACTCTACATATCCCAAACGTCTTTGGTTGCTGAGCCCACTGCGGAATCCCAGGACACCAGCTGAAGTCTGCTACAATCATTGCCATGGGAGGACACATTGTGTGGTGGAGCGCACTTTTGGTCTCCTGAAGCCACGATTTTGCTGCCTGGACCAGACCGGAGGTGCACTGATATACTCGCCCAGGAAGGTTTGTCAGATTGCAGTGGCATGCTGCATGCTCCACAACCTGGCCATTCGCAAGGAGATCCCCTGCTCCTGGATGCTGATGAGCAGCCAAGGCCCCCACCTGCAAACCAACCCATGTCCAGTGACGAGGATAGTGGAGAGGAGGAAGGTGTTGACCTGCATCAACAGCTCATCAACCGCTACTTCACTTGAAGGTGAGTGACGATGTACAACTGACCCATTGTCTGCTGATGTTGCTGTTGCAGTCAAGGTGTTTGTGAGCTTTGTGACTGCAGCCGGTTGTTGACTCAGTGGTGGCTGACAATGTTTCTGGGACAGGGTAGTTTGGAACATCTACAGGATGTGTGTATTGGCACTGTTGCTCATTGTTATGTGTGCATGATGGATTAGCTTGATGGTAAGTGTTGTGTGATGTCTGTGATGCCACACCCAGACTATTGAATATTGTTCTGTTGTGTTTTCCTAGGTCCCTTCAGCCTCCCCTTGCCTACATACATTCAAAACTCCTGGTACATTGTAATCATGGTTACGACTGCACATCCTGGAATAAACACGGAGCAGAAACAACAACATGTGTGTAAGGAGTATTTATTTACAATGGTGACATGTGAGGGGGGACATTTACATTGAGGTGATTAGTGAAGCAGCGGGTTGACAGTTATGGGAAATGAGAGAATCGAGTAGTCACCACATTGATGTGGTGACCCATTCCAACAGACAGATGCCATTCACAAGACAGTGTGGGTAAGGACAGTCCAAAACAGTCAATGCAGTATTGAAGAGGGTTGCCATCATGGCTGGCTCCGTAACTGGCGTTTGGCAGGTGCTTTGCCATGGGATACTCCCAGGGATTTCTTAGAACAGCCCCTTGGTCGTTTGGCGGGGGGCCTCTGCTGCAGGGCCAGTAGAGTCTGAGGACTTGCCCCTCTCTGTGTCCGCAGGGGAGGATGGTGAACTGTCATCCTGCAGCCCACCAGAGGGAGATGGAGATGTTGGTTGTGGCTCAGGCCTGTCCCTCAGTACCGCCACTAGCTGGCCCAAGAGGTCCACAATTGGTGGACCTCTTGGGTCCACCAATCCACCTCCTCAGTTGGTGGTGTGGGGTGGTCATCCTCTGGGACAGGGAGGGTGTTGCAGGCATCACTGGCGGAGGTAGTGGTGGAGGGCACACAAGCCGTTAGCGCAGGGGTCTGCGGTTGAGGTGGTATTGCTGCAGATTTGGTAGGGGGGCAATGGGGTCCTGGGACCTGTTGCGCCCTGGCACACCAGATGGGCCGGCTTCGAGCTCCTTGTCCTCAGAATCCCAGGAGTCAACATCCGAGAGTCCATGTAACATGGGGGGGAGGGGCTGGCTCTACAGGTTGCTGTTGTCCTCTGCAGTCAGTTCTTGGTCACCTGTGGGACATATGGAAAATGGTCATTGAGGTGCACCCCTCAAGCTTGGTGTTATATGTATCTAATTCATTGTTTATACACCACACAGTTGACTGGTTATCACATTGTTTGTATGCACACTAATGTGCATCCTGACATGATGTTGAGGTACATGCATGGTGTGACGTGTCAATACTTACCATGCGCCATGTGGATATTTTGTGATTACAAGGACATTTTGCTATCTAACGACTGGTGCAATGACAAATTTATATGTAGCCCCTTTGTTGATTACTCCGCCTGGCAGACGTTACAGCTGAGCATGAACTGGCCATTGTTGTCTCAGGCATACCTTTGTCATGTCATGTGCAAATCTCAATTTGTACTACCGACCATGCTTGCTTTGTTTTCATATGGTCCTTGCTGCTCTGGCCCCATGGCACTTACACATGGCATTCAGTGCTATGCATGATTGTGCACAGACTTTCTTCTACATGTGAATTGGTGTGTCACACTTTGGTTGCTGTGGCAGTTTCATCTGCTTAGCTGTCTGCACACTGTGAGTGGCAATAGGATCGGTGTGTATATTTGTGCAATGAGAGTGCTGGTGTTGTCATATGGCACCATGCTTTTTGAGAGGAATGGCTGGGTGCATGTAATGGCTACTTACCTGTTCTGTTTTCACATTTGGCTTGGATGTGTGGCACATCTGTGTGTGTATGTGTGTGTTGGAGGCTTCTATCCTGCTCAGGTTGGGACAAGAAAGCATAATATGTCTACTTACCTGTTAGTTTGAAGTGGACAGTGCAATAACTGACACATGCATCTGGGTGGGAGGGAGTTCTCCATCTTGATGAGCTGGGGAACAAGGGGGCATGGGGGAGTAGTACTGCAATCTTCCGACACCCAAACCCCCATCCCTGTTAAGATGGCTACCTACCTGTTAGTTTGATGTGAGCAATGCATTCTCTGCCACATGCCTCGAAGGGTAAATGTGCTCCATCCTGCTCAGACAGGGGGCCTGGTGGGAGTTGCAGTGCAGGCCTACCACCCCCAAACACCTCAACCTGTGGAGATGGCTAACTACATGTAAGTTTGTTTGTAGTGATACAATGGCCTCCAACTGCTTCGGGGGGGGGGAGTGCTGCATCCTGCTCCGGTGTGTGACAGGAGGCCTGGTGAGAGTTGTTGTGCAGGCCTCCCACCACCAAATAGTCCTCCCAGGGAAGATGGCTACATACCCCCAAACACCCCAACCTGTGAAGATGGCTACCTACCTGTGATTTGTAAGTGTAAAATGCAGTGGCTGCCACATGCACCTGGCTGGGAGGGAGTTCTCCATCTTGATGATCTGGGTAGCAAGGGGGCATTGTGGCAGTAGTAGTGCAGTCTTCCCACCCCAAAACACCCCTCCCTGTGAAGATGGCTACCTACCTGTTAGTTTGTTTGTAGTGATACAATGGCTTCCAAATGCTTCTGGGTGTGGAGTGCTCCATCCTGCTCAGGGTTGTGACAGTGGGCCTGGTGGGAGTTATTGTGCAGGCCTCCCACCCCCAAACACCCCAACCTGTGAAGATGGCTACCTACCTGTAAGTTTGTTTGTAGTGATACAATTGCTTCCAACTGCTTCTGGGGGGGGGAGTGCTCCATCCTGCTCAGGTGTGGGACAGGGGGCCTGGTGAGAGTTGTTGTGCAGGCCTCCCACCACCAAATAGTTCTCCCAGGGAAGATTGCTACATACCCGTTAGGTGAGGGTGACCCATACAAAGGGTGGCACATGCTTCACGGTGGGGGGAGTGCTCCATCCTGGTCAGGGGTGGGACAGGGGACCTGGTGGGAGTTGTACTGCAGTCATCCCACCCCCAAACACCCCAACCTGTGAAGAAGGCTACCTACCTATGATTTGTAAGTGTACAATGTAGTGGCTGCCACATGCACCTGGCTGGGAGGGAGTTCTCCATCTTGATGATCTGGGTAACAAGGGGGAATTGTGGGAGTAGTAGTGCAGTCTTCCCACCCAAAACACCCCTCGCTGTGAAGATGGCTACCCACCTGTTACTTTGTTTGTAGTGATACAATGGCTTCCAAATGCTTCTGGGTGTGGAGTGCTCCATCCTGCTCAGGTGTGTGACAGTGGGCCTGGTGAGACATGTTGTGCAAGCCTCCCAACCCCAAACTCCCCAACCCGTGAAGATGGCTACCTACCTGTAAGTTTGTTTGTAGTGATACTATGGCTTCCAACTCTCTCTGGGCAGGAGTGCTCCATCCTGCTCAGGTGTGGGACAGGGGGCATGGTGGGAGTTGTAGTGCTGTTTGCCTGGACACATACAACCCTGTATATGTTGGCTACCTTTGGGGTGATTCATATGGAGTGAATGTTACATCTGTGGGACATGTGTTGGATATTGTGGTGCATATGGATATACTTGGGCCTCTGAAATGTAGCTTTGTAGTTGTGCTGGACAGCACATAGCTGTGCAATGGTCTACATTTGTTTGTACTTACTAGCCTGCACTCCCCCAGCTATTCCTGTGAGACTCTCTGGATGCAGTATGGCAAGCACCTTTTCCTCCCATGCAGTGAATGTTTTGGGTACAATGGGAGGGCCACCGTCAGTCCTTTGAGCCAGCTCACGGTTCGTGCTCCTCTTGTCTTTCACAACCCTCTTCGAATCATGCCACCGCTTCATGATTTTCTTTTTTGTTCGCGGGTTGGTCCCTACCTTATCAACTATCCTTGCCCACATTTCTGCTCTTCTTTGTGGCTAATGGTGTTTGTTGGACCAGGATACCAAATACTTGTGGTTCTACTCTGATTATCTCATCTACTATGACTGTCAACTCACTCTCTGTGAATTTGGGCATTTTCTGTGTTGCCATGGTGTCTGATGTGCAAAGGGATTATTGGTGCAGGGGTGTAAGTGGCGGGGGTGGTGGAGATGTGTATGGTGTGTGATGTGCAGAGGGGTTAGAGGTGCTGGTGTGGAAGTGGTGGTGGTGCAGTGTGTAGGAAGGTGGAATCTGACTTCATGGTCGCCCCCACTTTTTTCCTGGTGTTATAATGGTTTCTGACTTAGTTTGGCTGGGAACCTGCTATCCAGGTCCCCAGCCTATCTGCTTTCTCTTATAAATTGATTCCATGTACTTTAGGTACATTACAGATTGTATCTGAGGTGCCCATATAAGTCCCTAGTGTGAGAAGGTGGCCTGATATATGCTGTCCACTAGTTCTAGTGGGCACCTTGTATCAGTCCAAACAACCCCATATGGTGAATGGTTAAAGACAACCTTTATTGAAAGCTATCCTAGTGGTAGCTATGGAGACCAGCCTTCAGGCTAAGTCTTGAAGGATTTTAAAGCAGCTTGTTTTACCAGTCTATAATCTCTTGAATGATCAAATGACGAGACAACCACACCAGGTATATATTCAAAATATATGTATTTAAGATAAAACACACACCTCTAGTCTCTTTATGAGACTGGAGTTCGAAGTACTTTGGGCCTCATTTATGAAAAGTGACGCATCACTGCGTGAAAACAGTGATGCGTCACCTTTCACTGCGCCCTCCCTACGACTTCAATGATGCGTCATATTTACAGTATGACGCATCATGTCGCAAGGAGTCACAGATACGTCAGTATTTCTGACGTATCTGTAGGCGCAAAAGTGACGCATTGCTGGAGTGTGTCAGAAAAGTGACGCAACTCCAGCAATGTGTCCTTTCACATGGGGCAAGCCCCATGTGAAAGGGCCTGCGTCAGTCTTACGCCTGCTGTGAGGCAGGCGTAAGATATTGACGCATCTGCACCCTAGAAGTGGCGCAGTGAAATCTCGTAGATTTCACTGTGTCACTTCTACGATGCTTACTTACGTGGGAACGCCCACCCTGCATACATTATACCTGACGCAGGTATAATGTAGTGCAGGGGTTTACAAAGTGACGCATCTAGGTAGATGCGTCACTTTGTAAATATGGCGCATCATGGCGCATGTTTTACGCCACTGGTGCGTCACAAAAAGTGACGCACCGGTGGCGCAAAAGTGACGCAGGGGCTCATAAATGAGCCCCTTTGTTTGCAAGTTAGCAATTATCAGTAATAGCACAAATACATGTTTGGGCCCTAGGGGCGTACCAAACCATATACCCAAAAAATGGTGTAAGAACCACGACTGGGATAGACACAAGGCCTAGAGCCTGTAGAATCGCTGGGACCCCAAGGAACCTTCCAAGGTAGTGACACAGGGGACCCACGGAGACAGTATTCAGTGTGTAAACACAACCGCGGGTTCCCGTTAGCTTCTATGGGCAATGTCACGGTTGGAAATTTAAAGATTAATTGAGTCAGGACCAAACCCTTTTGGACTTAAGAAGTTCTAGGGCTTGCACCCACGGGAGCACCGGAGTACTTGAGTTACCTCACCCAGGGAAGCCGGGTGCATAGATGTCTTTTGGTGTCAGGTCGCGTCATCGATTTCAATGGGAGCCTGCAAAGAACTGCTGCTGCCGTGAAGAGGGGAAGTGTCCCAAGAGATCCAAGCCTGGATCTAGGATGGAAGGAACCTGAAAGCAGAGGGGAGAGAGTCTGGGTCACTAGCCAGTGACCAAGGGCAGGATGGACCAACGCCCACAGATGTCGGGTGCTTCAGGTGAGTTGATGGGTGTCTTGACTCTTCAGCCACGAGGTCCAGGAGGCGTCGACAAAGTCCACAAGCTGGAGTCGAGCTGTCCGACGAAGTCTGTCGAGTGCTGCAGTGTCGGCGACCAGAATGGACCCAACAAGCCTTGGCAACAGCAAGTCACAGGAATTCAGAGAAAGGACTGCGGTGCAGACCAGCAAGGACTGAGGGACTCACCCAGCAAGGGTAAGTGAGGGAATATCTGGAGCAGCCAGGTAAGCTCAAGTAGAAAAGGAGTTGCCTTCGTGGGGACCTGCTAGCCAACGGGCTAGTGATCACGAAGGAGCCTCAAGCGGTCACACTTGAAGCTGGCCCATGGGTCACTCGTGGAGTGGAGGCCTACAATCTTCGGTGCAGGAGGTGCTCAAGGCTGGGGCTACTCAGAGCCCAAAGCACAACTTCTAGGAGGACCGGGAAGATAGTGCTGCAAAAGTTCACGGTGTCCATGGGTCACGGTTGCACGTCACCCACGATAGCCACAGGCCTCAGCTTTGCTGTGGACTCAGGGTAGCCTCAGGGAAGTCTAGAAATCCACCTCTGGTGATGCAAAGACTTCGTCTGAAGGAGCTTCAGCGATGCAGACCGGTCAGTTGCTTGTTTGGTGCCTACTAAGCAGGGGAGTCATTGCTTGACCCCAAGGGAGATTTCTTCAGTCTTCTAGTCAGGATAGAACGTCAAAGGTCCAGGATATATGTTGCAGAGTTTCGTCCAGGGTAATCTAAAGTCCTAGGGACTGGATTCCTATACTTATACCAAGTTTAGGGGATGGACTATCTCTAAGGCCCCACCTATGGGTGGGCGTGGAAAGAGGGGTGGTTACACCCATTTCCTTTGTCTAGTTTCGTGCCAGAGCAGGGGCAGGTAGCCCCTGCAACCGGTTTAAACTGGGATATGCACAGGGACAGCAAACGTGCCCCCAGTGTACGACTTCAAAGCACCAGAGAGTGCTCCTGCCCAGCCCCAATACATGTCTGGGGAGGTGATTACACCTCCCTTCGACAGGAAACCAATTGTCTAGGCCTCCCCTGCCTGGGTTTCGGTCAGCAGCAGGAGGCCAGACCTGTGTATGTGGCAGACGCATCCATTTTGTGATGCCAGGGCTCAGGAAAGTCCTACCGGGTTTGACCAGTGTGAACATGTAGGTATACTATGTTCCCAGGGCATAGGTACTCCAGAGGCCTACCAGGGGCTGAAGCATATATTATTTCACCCCTGGAAAGCCACCCAAAATGACACCACAGGTCTGCTACTGCAGCCTGAGTAAGGTGGTGCATGCACCCCTTACTGTGATATGGGTTACCTATATCACTATATATATATATACACACATATAAACCTATAAGTCACTACTATGGCAGGCCTTATCAATCCTGAAGGCAATCCTGTAACCACCTCCCAGACAGGCTTATGTGTATTGGGGCTGGGTGGGAGCACTCTCTGAGTGCTTTGAAGTCCTGCACTGGGGGCACATTTGGTGTCCCTGTGCAGAGTCCAGCTCAAACCGGTTCAGGGGCTTCAAGCCCCTGTTCTGCTGCAAAACTGGACAAAGGAAATGGGTGTAGCCACCCCTTTTTCCAAACCCTCCCATAGGTGGGTCCCCAGAGTATGTCCAACCCCCTACCTTAGTATAAGTATGGGACCCCTGTCCTTTAGATCACCCTGGACGAAACTCTGAAGCTGAATCCTGGACCTTAGACACTCTGCTCAAGACCAGAGGACTGAAGAAATCTCCCTTGAGGTCAAGGAGTGACTCCCTTGCTTGGCAGGCACCAACAAAGCAATTTGCCAGTCTGCATCATCTAAGCTCCCGCTGGACTCCGAAGTATTTGCAGCCCAGGAAGAGGATTTCCAGACTTCTCAGAAGCCAACCCGAGTCCCCAGCAATGCTGAGACCCACAGCCCTCATGAGTGGCATGAAACCAGAACTCCTGGTCACCTTGCATTTCTGCAAGTGCATTGACTTCTCGACGTCTCTTGAAGTCTTGCTTGGGCTGACTTGTAGTCCACACCTCGAGCACTGAATCCACTGAAGATTGTCAGCCTGGTCATTCAAAGTGACCCATGGGCTGCCATTTTGTGTTTCATCTTGAGGTCACTTTGCGATCCCTGGTGGGTTGACTGGTTGGTCTCTGAGGGGGTAACTTTGCATTTCCTTGGGCTTTCCTGTTTGCTCCAGACGTGCCCTGACTCCCAACCAAGTGGTGAGTCCTACAGACCTTGCTGGTCTGCACTGAAGCATCTTTCTCGTTTCTGCATGGGTTGCTGTTTCCAAGGCTTGTTGTGTCCTATCCGGGTACCGACACTGCAGCACTCGACACCCTTTGTGGGACAGCTCAAATCCAGCTCCTGGTCATCCTCAACGCCTCCTGGTCCTCGTGGCTGAAGAGTCACGCTTCACCTCTTTCACCTGAAATCACCCGACATCAGTGGGCATTTGCTCATCGCCTTCCTGGTCACTGGCAAGTGCTCCTGTGTGGCAAGTGACCCAGACTCTGTCCCCTCTGCTTTCAGGTTCTTCTCATCTTCGATCCATGCTTGGATCTCTTTGGACACTTCGCATCTTCACGGCAGCAGCACTTCTTTGCCAGCTCCCATTGAAATCGACGACGCAACCTGACACCAAAAGACACCTATGCACCCGGCTACCCTGGGTGAGGTAACACGAGTACTCCAGTGCTCCCATAGGTGCTAGCCCTAGAACTTCCTAAGTCCAAAAGGGTTTGGTCCTGACTCTTTTTTTTTTTTTTTTTATTCTTTATTCGGCACTTATAAAGATGCCATAAAAGTACATAAAACAGTTAAAACACATTAAAAACATTAAAAAGACAGTTCAAATCATGTCATTTCTTTTCATTATCCAGGATCTCTATATACAGGGCATTACAATCAACCCGTCTCTCTCGAATTCTTTATCCTTACCGCCGTCTTAATAAAACTCATAATACAGGACAAGGTATATGCATCATTGGCCCTTTGCAAAAACAATAAGGCGATCTGGGCATGTCTAAACTTGGCTCTTTTCAAAATTCCCACCAGGAGCTTACGCCTAGGTGATGTATAAAATGAGCATAACAAAACAAAATGAAGGGTATCCTGCGGAGACTTGTTGTCGCAGCCGCAGGTACCCTTCTGCTCCACCGTTAAGGTAAAACCAAGAGGATCAGATAATAGGTGATGCAAGAGGTTAAACCTAAAGCGGGTCATATAAAATCTGTCCTGTGCGTTATGGATCATTGAAAGATAAGGCTCAATTCCTGTGTCCCATTTCAGTAATCTATAGGCCACAACTGTAGATTTACACTCCTCAGTGGCCGTCCTGCTTGCAGTTGTCCATTCCCCAAACTTTTTCTTAACTAGCGTTTTAAACTGGGCAATAAGGGCTCCAGGCTCAGTGAAGAGGTTCTTACAACCAATAGCCTCCAAAGTACACTTTACATAATTTAGCCATGGGATGGAGCTCCCTTTGTCTCGATTCAGACAATCTATAATAATTTGTCTGCTGAAGCCTGCCTCGGGGTTAGACCAAATCTTCACCCAGGCCAAAAGCGGCCTGACCTTGATTTGATCTTCAATATATGGTTCTCCCAGTTCTTCATGTAACATGTAGGCTGATGTACTGTGCGGGACTTTCAGTATCCTTCTAAAGAATTTATTTTCCTCTGTCTGGACCTGATGTATATTCACAAAGCCCCAGACTTCAGCCCCATAAACTGTCTTGGCACAGCATATTGATCTATACAAATTCATCACTTGCTCGGGACCATCTTCCCAGCCTTCTCCCATAACCCATTATGGCCCCAGATGAGGCCACCAATTTTGAGCAGTGTTTGTCCACTAAAGATCTAAACTTTAGAAGCCCGTCAAATAATACCCCTAGGTAGGAAAAGGACTGGACCCGACCAATTTTATAAGTTCCTATCTTATAAGAACATTTTTTGTATGGTCTGGCCCCCGCAAGCATGATATACGATTTATCTAGGTTTGCAGATAAATCAAGAGAGGACATAAAAGTTACAAATCCATCAATCAGCCTCTGTAATCCCCGCGGAGTCCGTGCTAGGAGCACCGCGTCGTCCGCATAGAGTAGGACAGAGACTGGGCAGGTGCCTACCTGAGGAGAGTCCACTCCCAGTTTACACAATTCAATATCTAAGTTGTTTCTATAAAGTGAAAACAAAAGGGGGCTAGGATACAGCCCTGCCGCACTCCGCTGGTGCATGGGAATGATGGGGTCTTACTTCCGTCTTGATTGAAGCGAACAGACGCAGTTGTGTTCCAGTGTAGTGCTTTAAGAATATTGACTAGGTCCTGGTCCGCCCCAAGCCCTATCTTCAAGGCCCATAGCTTTTCCCTATTCACATGATCAAAGGCCGCGGAGAGGTCCATGAACCCCAAATAAACCGCCTCCTTACTGGCTATAGTATACTTAGCGACCAGCAGATAGAGGTTCAGGCACTGGTCCGTGGTTGACCTTCCTTCTCTAAACCCATATTGAGTGTCCGTTAGTAACTGGTGGGTGTCTGTCCAATCTGTTAAACGATTTAGGACAACACGACCCAACACCTTCGCCGTGACATCAATCAAGGATATTGGGCGATAACATTGTGGGTCATCCTTATTTCCTTTTTTGAATATTGGAACTATTGTTGCCGAGGACCAAGAACACGGCAGACCTGCCACCACTGCCGCATTCAGGACCCTCGTAAGAATGGGTGCCCACAGCTCCACTTTTCCAAGATAAAGGTCTGGAGGAATCCCATCCGGGCCAGGCGCCTTATTTTTTGTTAGGCCCAGGATGGCCCCTCCACTTCTGCCACGGTAATATCAGGCCATGCAGTCAGTTTTAACCTCTGCCCTTCATCGTTATTAATTTCACCCGTGTGATTATATAGATTTTTTAAATGGGCATGCCACTGCTCCGGCAAAATAACATTTAGAATCTGTGGGGCATTAGAGTCCTGGAAACTTGGTTTGTTTATAATTTTCCAGAACTCAGTTAAGTCTCTTCTATCCGCCGCCTCCCTTAAATCCTCCCAGGCTTGCATTTGGAGGCTAGTCTTACGGTTTTTTAATGCCTTTTTATATATCAGCCTACATTGGGCTATATACAAATTATCCCTGGGCAGAAATTTTAGGCTAGATTTTGTCAAGTACCCCACAAGGCTCACCTGTGGCTTGCGGAGTTTTCTCGCAGAGACGACATGAGCTCTCGCCCCCGTACCCGCCTCACCCCAGCAGGGAAAAGACACCAACGGGGATGGAGAAGGATAGGGGAAGGCAGCCAAAGGAAATAGAACGAGGTGTGGAAGGAATCACCCGGGACTCTAATCGACTAGCGTTTGCCTGGTGACAGACAGCTAGAAAATGAAGCAACCACAACGATAGGCGCTCCTGCGCGCTGTGCTTCCTTCCACGGAAAACCGGAGGATTATTAACTGATGTCCTAGCGCCAAAGCATAAGTACCACACAGCGCTCTGCTGGAAGAAAAGAAAAGCAAGCGCTCCTGCGCGGTGTAAAGGGAAAAATAAAGCACTCCAGCGCGGTGTTCGTATGTGCTCCCTGAAATGTTCAGGCGCTCTGGAGAGTAACAGGTGCTCCTGTGTGGCAAAAAGAAAGGCAAGCGCTCCTGCGCGGTGTAATGGAAATCAAAGCGCTTCAGCGCGCTGTCTGTGAATATTCTGTATGCGCTCCAGCGCGTGTCTGTAGGTGCCCCCTGAAGTGTTCTGGCACGGTGTTAGCAAGGCGCCCCCTGAGTGTTCAGGCGCTCCTGTGTGGAGCCTGCAGAGAGTCAGACACGCACCAGCGCGAGTCGGAAATAGGCCCAGAATGCTCAGATGCGGTGATGGCCCAAAGACGCTCAGCAGAGAGTATACACCATCGCCTGATGCACACCAACCTGGAAAGTCGAGGCGTCGGGAACCGTGGCAGCGTCAATTCGAAGCGCTGTTCGGCGGGAACCGCTGCAGTTTATGCGGCGTCCCCCGGAAGCGCTAGGTTGACGCAGCAGTGGTTCCGGTGGGAAGGCTAGACCGCGAACCGCTTGCTGCGTGTCCTGTACCATTACCCGATCCCGCATGCGCAGAAGAGGTAACGCGCTGCGCGAGCCGGGAACCATGACAGTACCCCCACCCAAGACAGGCCTCCCCACTCCCCAACACGAAAGTCAGATAGGGGTGGCAGGGCGAGGGCTAAGAGGGTGGCCGATGTGGAAAGCACGCACCAGAAGGGGGGCATGTCGGACATGAGACAGGGGTTCCCAGGATCGTTCCTCCAGACCATACCCTTTCCAGTCCACCAGATAGTAAAGCTTCCCCCGGGTACGGCGGGAACCAAGTATGGCCCTGACCTCGTATTCAAGATGATCATCCCTAAGTACTGGGGAAGGAGGAGAGGAACGAGCGGAATCGGGGTGAACCGCTCGCAACAGGGACACATGGAAGACGGGATGTATTCGCATGTGAGGAAGCAACGCGAGTTTCATGGCAACTGGGTTCACCACTTTCTCAATAACGTAAGGCCCCACAAAGCGGGGCAGGAGTTTCTTAGGACCATGCAAATTGAGGTTAGGGATGGAGAGCCACACCCTGTCCTCTTTCTTGTACGCTGGTTCCTCCGTCCTTCTGTTGTCAGCCTGCTGTTTGTATGTTTCTTTGGACTTGGCCAGCTCGAACCGGGCCTGTTGCCAGAGGTCGCACAGCTTGGCGTGATGAGCTCGGACAGTAGGCAGAGGACTGTGCAGTGGTTCTTCCCACGCGTTGGTACGAGGATGCTGTCCCTGAAGACAAAAGAAGGGGGACATGCCGATGGCGGAGTGCCTGCTGTTGTTGTAGGCGTATTCCACCATCCATAGTGCCTCCGCCCAGTCACGATCCACCTCCAGCAGCAAGCAACGCAGATATTGCTCCATGGTGTGGTTGGTTCTTTCTGCCTGGCCGTCGGTTTGGGGATGGTAAGCGGACGATAAACGGATATCCATGTCTAGGATCCTGCATACTTCGCCCCAAAAACGGGACACGAACTGTGATCCACGGTCCGTTATGACTACCGACGGAATGCCATGTAGTCGCACAACGTTGTGAAGGAACAACAAAGCCAAGTCGACGGCCGAAGGGACTCCCTTCAGTGGTACGAAATGGGCCATTTTAGAGAGATGGTCCACGATGGTAAGGACCTTGGTATAACCTGCTCCTGTGACTGGTAATTCCACCACGAAATCCATGGAGATGGTGTGCCATGGGTACGGAGGTACAGGGATGGGATGCAGCAGTCCGGTGACGGGCAACGACGTGTTCTTTCCTTGGGCGCACACCGCACAACGTGCTATGTAGGCCTTAGTGTCGTCTTCCAGGGATGGCCACCAGAAGTGCCGTTGCAACAGTTCCATGGTTTTGTGGCGTCCGGGGTGGTTGGACAGAACATGATCGTGAGACATGTACAGGGCCTGTTGTTGGTGACTCACCAACGGCAAGTAGTATTTGTTGTCTTTGTACCAGAACCCATTCCTCGTGACTACGTCCTCCTTTCCGTCCAGTAAGGTAGTGGCATCTTTCTGGACGATGTCCTTTTGTACTTGGGTAAGGAAGTCGAAAGACAGAAGCGCCCCCTGGAAATGGTGTTCAGGGATAACGGCTACGGGTTCAGAGGTGGGTGGCATGCAGGTTGTATCATCCAGACGGGATAAAGCGTCAGCTTTGGCGTTCTCTTTTACGGGTCGATAAGTGATGGTGAAATCGTATTCGTTAAAAAACAGGGTCCATCGCAGTTGCCTGGATGTGAGGGCCTGGGCTGAGCGAAGGAACTGCAAATTCCTGTGGTCCGTGTAGATGAGCACTGGATGTTTGATGTCTTTTAGATAGTGACGCCATTCGCTGAACGCGGTTTTGATGGCCAGGAGTTCCCTATCGGAAACAGTGCAATTGCGCTCAGCTGGTTGTAACTTCCTGGAATAGAACGCCACTGGATGCAGGAGGCCCGTTTTGGTGTCTCGTTGCGACAAAACACCCCCCAGTGCGTCCTGCGAGGCATCGGCTTCTACGACAAACGGCCGTTCCGAGTCAGGGTGTCGTAGGACAGGTGCAGTGGTGAATCGTCTCTTCAGTTCCTGAAAGGCGTGTTCTGCGTCAAATTCCCAATGAAAGAGGACTCCTTTGCGTAACAACCGGGCGATGGGAGTCACTATCCCAGAAAAGCCTATGATGAAGCGGCGATAATAGTTAGAAAACCCCAAGAACCTCTGTACGCCTTTCACGGTGGTGGGTGAAGGCCATCGCAGTATCGCTTCCACCTTCTTGTTATCCATTTGGATTCCAGCAGGGGTTATAACGTGCCCGAGGAATTCAACTGTTGTGGTGTGGAACACGCTCTTCTCCAATTTCACGTATAGACGATGTCGCTCTAGCTGCTGTAGTATGGTACGGACATGCTGAATGTGTTCAGTGAAGGAGCCGGAATAGATCAGAATATCATCTATATAAACGATACAGAAGACGTCTATGTAGTCCCGGAGTACTTCATCAATGAAGTACTGGAACGTGGCGGGGGCGTTGCAAAGTCCGAAGGGCATGACCTGGTACTCGAAGAGGCCGAACCTCGTCTGAAAGGCCGTCTTCCACTCATCACCCTTTCGGACTCGAACAGGATGGTACGCCCCCCGCAGGTCCAACTTGGTGAAGATGGATGCCTTTTGTACCTGGTCCAGAAGGGTGGATATCAGCGGAAATGGATACCTATTCTTTATTGTGATGGTGTTCATCGCCCTAAAGTCTATGCAAGTCCGCAGGTCTCCTTCCTTCTTGGCCACAAAAAACAGAGGGGAAGACACCGGAGACCGAGAATGGCGTATAAACCCATTACGTAAGTATTCGTCCAAATAGGAGCGCAGATGCTCCGTTTCTTTTTCTGTGAGGGAGTAGATCCGGCTGCACGGAAGCGTGGCACCTGGCTGGAGATCTATCCTGCAGTCGAAGGATCGGTGCGGCGGTAGGGTGTTTGCCCCTTTTTTATCGAACACTCAGGCCAAATCGCGATATTCTTCGGGAACGTCGCCTTGAAGTACCGCACCCACGCCTACCAAGGGGAGAGAGCACCCTTGGATGGTGTTGTCCTCGATGGAGGCAGTCTGTTGGTAGCAAGTCTTGATGCAATGCTCCGAGTCCAGATCTATGGTTCTTGCTGACCAATCGATCCGTGGGTTGTGCTTCACTAGCCAAGGAAGGCCCAAAATGACCTTGAAGTGTGGTGCGTCGATAACGTCAAAACCAACGGTTTCCGTGTGGGTGTTCGTGAAGGACATCTTTAGATCTTCTGTTTGATATCTGATGAGACCGGAGGTGAGATCCGTGCCATCCACTGCCTTCACGATTTCTGGTTTTGCCTTAGGTATGTTGTCAATGCCTAGTGTCTTCGAGTACTGGGTGTCTATGAAGTTACCGGTGGCTCCGGAATCGAGTAGTGCCGTCACCTGCCATACCTGGCCCGATTGGGCTCGTAACACCACCTCCACGCCTAAATGGCGATTGTCACCGAAACAGGCAGGGATCGCTGTCCTGCAGGACGATGAACCCAGTAGCCGGACCCCTCTGTCTACTGGGTTTCTTTGTTTCCCGGCCTTTCTCCTTTGGATACGGGTAGCACAAAAGGCCTCCTGCCTCTTGTTCGTGTGGGCTTGACTGGGCATTCTCTTACGAAATGGCCATTCTTACCACAGTACAAACAGAGGTTTTGTTTCCTTCGCTTTTCTCTTTCCTCATTGGAGAGAGGACCCCGGATTCCACCGATTTGCATGGGTTCTGATGTGTCGTGTGTCGGAGCTGGGTCCTCCTTGGTTCTTTCCCTACAAGGTAAGAACCGGCTATCGCCTCTCCTGTTCTTATCGGTTTTCCGCTCCTGTACCCTGAAGTTCAATTTAACCACGAGGTCGATGAATTGTCCCATGTCCTCTGGAGGATCCGGTATTTGTGAGATCAAGTCCTTGAGCTCATCCCGTAAACCCCTGTAAAATACAGATACCTTCTTGGATTCAGGCCAATGGGCCTCAATGACCAGTCTACTGAACGTGGTGATGTAATGTAGTAGGTCATTGGTCCCTTGTTTCAAGTTAAGCAGTTCATTGTCGGCGGCTTGCACGAACGTGTGTCGAGCGAACATGCGCCGCATTGTCTCTTTGAATACGGGAAGATTGTACAACATGGGATCATCGTTCTCCACCAAGGCTATGGACCACTGAGCGGCGTCTCCACCCATATAAGACAAGATGAAGGCGATCTTGGACGCGTCGTCTGGAAAGGCGGAAGCTTTGGCCATAAAGTGTAGTTGGCACTGATGCAGGAATACGCTGTATTTCGTACTGTCCCCATAAAAGCGTTCAGACGGTGCTAGTTGCACTGGATGGGGCGTCGTAACCTGAATGGCATGGTCCTGGGGGGAGGCGGAAGAAGGCCCCCCATAGGTAAATAAAGGAGGTCGTATCAACCCATCCTGTCTAACCCTGGTGGTAGGAGAGGGACCCCATGGACCCGGTACCCCAGCTGCCGCTTGGCCTTGTAAGGCCGTGATGTCCTGGCGTAGGCTGAGGTTTTCAGCCTGCATGCTAGAGAGCATGGCTGCTATGTCTTGCAGAGAAATTTCCGTGTCGCTCATGTCGCCCGGGCAAGAGTATGCTCGTGGGCTTCGAATTCTGTCACGTACCCCACAAGGCTCACCTGTGGCTTGCAGAGTTTTCTCGCAGAGACGACATGAGCTCTCGCCCCCGTACCCGCCTCACCCCAGCAGGGAAAAGACACCAACGGGGATGGAGAAGGATAGGGGAAGGCAGCCAAAGGAAATAGAACGAGGTGTGGAAAGAATCACCCGGGACTCTAATCGCCTAGCGTTTGCCTGGTGACAGACAGCTAGAAAAGGAAGCAACCACAACGATAGGCGCTCCTGCGCGCTGTGCTTCCTTCCACGGAAAACAGGAGGATTAATAACTGATGTCCTAGCGCCAAAGCATAAGTACCACACAGCGCTCTGCTGGAAGAAAAGAAAAGCAAGCACTCCTGCGCGGTGTAAAGGGAAAAATAAAGCGCTCCAGCGCGGTGTTCGTATGTGCCCCCTGAAGTGTTCAGGCGCTGTGGAGAGTAACAGGTGCTCCTGTGTGGCAAAAAGAAAGGCAAGCGCTCCTGCGCGGTGTAATGGAAATCAAAGCGCTTCAGCGCGCTGTCTGTGAATAATCTGTATGCGCTCCAGCGCGTGTCTGTAGGTGCCCCCTGAAGTGTTCTGGCACGGTGTTAGCAAGGCGCCCCCTGAGTGTTCAGGCGCTCCTGTGTGGAGCCTGCAGAGAGTCGGACGCGCACCAGCGCGAGTCGGAAATAGGCCCAGAATGCTCAGATGCGGTGATGGCCCAAAGACACTCAGCGGAGCGTATACACCATCGCCTGATGCACACCAACCTGGAAAGTCGAGGCGTCGGGAACCGTGGTAGCGTCAATTCGAAGCGCTGTTCGGCGGGAACCGCTGCAGTTTATGCGGCGTCCCCCGGAAGCGCTAGGTTGACGCAGCAGTGGTTCCGGTGGGAAGGCTAGACCGCGAACCGCTTGCTGCGTGCCCTGTACCATTACCCGATCCCGCATGCGCAGAAGAGGTAACGCGCTGCGCGAGCCGGGAACCATGACAGATTTAAGCTCTTTATGTGCTTTTGAGCAATCTCTATCAAACCATCTGGGTGTAGTAGGTAATGTCCTAGTCTTGTTGGTCTTTAATAGTCCATCAATGAGGTGCGCCATCTTTTCAAAAGCGGATACTACCGCGCCCCCCTCAATGTTGGGGTCGAGGCATACATTGAGAGCGTCTTCCCCTCTGGTTATTAAGCTTTTATAAAAGCTATCCCCGTCTATTTTGGACCATCTGAGCCTCCTCCCTTGGTCTGATATCGTCTCCACGGCACCTGCCCCTCGTGATACGTATTTAATGATTGGTCCTTTTAGCTCTAACACCAGAGGGTTATGATCACTGAAAATGCTCATTTCGATGTCTGCCCTACTAACCCAGGTTTTAAGTATGGGTGAAACCATGATGTAGGCGATATAAGATCGACAACCTCTACCCTTAAAGGTGGGATTAGGCTCCCCACCTCTGCCCATTCCTACCAGGTCCATGGTGTGGACCAAATTATGGCCTTTCAAAACCTTATCTAAATGCGCCCCTTCCGGTGTATGCAAAAAGTGTGGCCCTTTCTCCACTGTGCACCGTGACCAGTCCTTCGTAAGTGGTCTTAAATTTGCGTGCAGTTGACAATTAAAATCACCTACGAGAACTACAGATGGAACTGCTCCCGACTTCACAACTGACAGCTGGGCATTTAGGCGGGAGTCCAATTCTTTTATTATACTTTCCTTCCCATTTGCTCCTACCGCATTATACCAGTTAACTAGGGTGATATTTACCCCTTTTGAGCGGAGACCCACGGCCTGCATGTTGTATGATGCCCAATTTAAATTAGACCAAACCCCTTCGATAGAAAGATCTACGTATATAATCAACCCTCCCATGGCTCTCCCTGAGGCTGACCTTTGTGCGGGAACTACAAAGCACTTGAACCCCTCCAGGGAGAAATGGTTACAATCAATCAACCAGGTCTCCTGGAGACATATAACATGAAACCTGGTGATATATTGCCTCCATTCCTGATCCTCATATTTGGCGGCAAGTCCTGCTACATTCCAGGATACTATTTGTAATCCGTCCTGCTTGACAGGGTTTCTTGCCCCAACCAATGGGGGGTAAGTGCACACATTTCGCTCCATTATAAAAATTTCGTTTTGGTGGGCTGAAGTAGATAGATGTTTTGATTGGGTGTCTAGGGCCTCACTATCTGGCCCCATTGTCTCAATCTCTACTACTAAGGATGATTGTGATCTCTCTGCAATAGTTACCCCCCTACCTTCCCCTCTCTGACTTGACTCATGTCGCGATGTTTCCATCAGGGGTACCTTATTCTGTTCTGGGATCTTGTCTCTATCTTGGTTCAGCCTAGGGTTTATGTCTATCCCTAGTCAGTCCTGTTCTTCTAAATTCGTCAGCGGTTCAAATCTGTTCTGGGGATTAATCCCATCCTGGTTCCTCACAGCTACGGAGAGAGGCCTACGATTGTTCCCAACCATGTTCCACTCCCTACCTCTTAGGCCATCCGTAGCATGCCCCCCATTGTAGACCCCTTTCGGGTAAAAGAACTAAGGGGCATAGACCAGATGTTACTCGAATCCGTAGTTGGGCCCCACCTCAATATCTGGTAAACAATCTGCGTATTTCTAAAATTCACAACCACACAATCCCCGATATTGTCCTTGGGCCCAGTTCCCACCCAATTCACCCTTCTAACCATTAGTACTTCCCCTTGTTCCATGCCCACTAGGGGCCTATGCTTATTTAGCCAAAACATAGTTTTGTTTTTGAGCTCCTCATAGGTCTCGGACTGGTCTTGTCTCAGCACTGGGACTCCTTTGAGTATAATCACATAAGGGGCTGCGTCAGGGGGTAGATTGAGACTTACTGACGTGTTTGAGTGCCCCTTTGTGACGCAGTTCTCTGATTGACCCCGACTAGCAGGGGGGGATAAAGCTTCTCTATGAACCATCACCCTGTGTGTGCCTTTTGGTACTCCCAGGGGGGCTTCCCTGCTAATGATGGACAGGGGAGCATGTGTCAAGTCTACAGATTGTGTGTTCAATGGGGTCAAGGGATGTGTGGTCTGTTAGTTTGGTCGTTTTGGGTCCTATTTGAGGTTGATGTTTCTATACCACTGCTACTGCCCTCCCCCATTGCATTATTACCCAGGGAGGGGGGATTGCTGCCGCCTACCGACCCTTTTGTCTTAACCAGAGTTATTATCTTATCCAACCTACTGAGGATCAATTTAGTTTGATTAGCAACAAGTTGCTCGAGATGGATCTGTAGGTTAGATATTATTTGGGATACCCACATTGGGGGCGATTGTGTGTTTAAATCGTCCTCTCCAGGAGACCTTGCTTCTGTATAGCAGGTAACTGGTGTGCCCTTATTTGTGCCCTCATTTGTGTTAACCCTCTTTCGCCTAGGCTTTTTTCCGTTGGTATTTCTAATCTTACCCTTTTATGGTATTCCCCCCCTTGATGTTATAACCTGTGCCAGTGATGACCCCCCTTGATCACAGGGGATGCCAATGCTGATATTTGGGCATCTAGATCCTGCTCCTGGCATGATGAAACAGGTTGGGGGGTTAGAGAGAGACGTCTCTCCGTACGCTCGATCGCAGATTCTACTTCCCCTAATAATTTACCAAGCATTCTGTCGATGGCGGTTGGTTTTTCACGATTCAAAGTGGGCATTCCTTTTAATTTACTGTTTTTAATATATCCGGGGCTATACGCTTAGTAAGTTTGGACGACCGAGTTTGGACTACATTTGCCATGTCAATATGCTTGTGCTTAATCTAAATCGCCAAATGATACCTTTAAATGATACCGTTAAGTGGTCACCCCGAGTTAAAAATATTAGGCTCAGATTAGATGTCCAACAATTTCAGCCACTCACAATCACTCCAAAGCGTCTCTAGTCCCAGAGGTGGCTTACAGGGATCGGCCTTTAGTTAGATAAAGAACATGCACTGACCAATGCTTGTCCAACGACGTTTACAGGTACTTCCCAATCCACAATAATTAGGGAACACAGACAGCCGGCCTGCCCTTTGCCCAAGCACTCCTGCCCACGTCCGTCAGTCGATGAGCACTTGGTATCTGGGGCATGTAGCACGTTGTCCTCAGCGCTCCATGCTCCCCTACAAATGTCTCGGCGCGTCTTCCGCGGGATTAGATCAAATTTAGAGTCCCGGTGTCAGGGGGCGTATACGGTATCCAATACTGACGCTGCCCCTCACATGCCCCTCAGGCTCCTGGGACATGTATTCCTAAGGGAGTCCACATATAGATCATCAAAGGTTTTCAGTAATAATGTCTTTGGGGAAAGTGTCATCAAGGGAAATGAGTCGGTAAGCTCTGTTCCAAAGCAGGCTGGAAGAGACTGTCTTTGAGGTGGTAACCATGGGGGGCAAAACAGTTCCTTAGGCGGCAAAGATTAACCCCCGATCGCCGCGTTTTGGAAACATGTGTCACTTTCACCCTGCTTGTAGTAGAAAAAGCGCGGGTCACCCTCTCACACTGATCGTGTTGTGGGCGGGATGTTTTTAACCCTGTGGGGCCCAACACGGTGCAGAGTCACTAATCCCCAGTCTGCAATTAGGTGCTCCGAGTCCTCGGCAGTTTAACATAATCCCTGCTGGCAGGCGCGTTGTCAAGGGGCTGCCACACAGTGCTCAGTCCCCGGCAGTCCCGCTGACCCCCAGCCTGCCCAGGCAACCCAGCAACCGTTGGTGCAGTCCATTGTTACCTGGGGCTGGTTGGTCGCTCCCGCCTGCTACGGTGCGATCCTCTGCCCGGAGCCTCTTCTGCCCCCAACACGGCAGCTTCCTGCCTGCTGTCCGTTACCTGAGGTGGGCACCAGCTTCGCGGGTCTCCCAGGACGCCGGGTTCTCTCCAAAGTTCTCTCCAAAGCTGCACCGGGGAGGTAAGGTACCGATATCCTAACGGTCCGTCTAGCGTAGCTCCGCCCCAGTCATTACAGGTTCAAACATAACACAGAAGCACAGCTCCTCCTCAAGCATGGAACAATCCCTCACCCCACATCCGGACCTCCTCTTTGCTTCTTGAATTCTGCAGGCAGCTGAAGACCTGGCTCTTGTTAGCGCCCTGCCATCGTATTATCCGCCCTCGGCTCCACGTCTGGCCTTGGTAAGTGTCCCTAATCTTTAAAAATCTAACCGCGACCTTCCCCATAGAAGCTAACGGGAGCTCGCGGCTGTGTTCACACACTGCACACAGCCCCCGTGGGTCCCATGTGTCACTACCTTGGGTGGTTCCTTGGGGTCCCAGCGATTCTACAGGTGCTAGGCCTTGTGCCTAGTTAAGTCGTGGTTCTTATACCACTATTATAGTATATGGTTTGGCTCGCCCCTAGGGCCTGACGTGTATCTGTGCTATTTTTCTGCGATTGTTGAAGTGTAACTTATGTGTTTTGACCTCTATTCTCATAAAGAGACTAGGAGGGTGTGTTTATGTGAGAAGTTGGCCTGGTATATGCTGGTCACTGGTTAAAGTAGCTACCTTGCACCAGTACAATACGACTCTTATGGTAGATAGATTTAAGACAAGCTTTTAAAGAAAGCTATCATAGTGGTATCTGTGGAGAGCAGCCTTCAGGCTAAGTCTTTAGAGGAATGTAAAGCAGCTTATTTTACCTTATAATCTCTTGAATTACCAAATGAATGGACACCACACAGTATATATATAAAATATATATGTATTTATTTCTAACACACTCTACTAATCTCTTTATGAGATTAGAAGTCAAGAACATATGCACAAATCAACATTTCACAACAAGTTAAACACAAATATGTCTGGGGCCCTAGGGACGTACCAGACCTTATACTAAAAAAGAGACTTAGGAAGATCGAGTTGCGAGGGGACAAGGCCTAGGGCCTTCAGAAATGCTGGGGCCTCACAAATCTACCCAAGGCATGTAAGTAAAGGACCCACGGAAGACGCCTGCAGTGTGAGAACACAGCCGCGGATCCCAATAGACTTCAATGGAGCAAGTCACGGTTGGAATTTTAGGATACTTCAGGAGAGTCTACGAGATAGTCACTTACAGAGTAAGTAGTTCTAGAGCCAACACACACAGGAGCACCATAGTGCTGGAGTTACCTCACCCAGGGAAGCCGGGTGCATAGGTGTCTTTTGGTGTCGGGTCGCGGAGTCGTTTTCAATGGGAGCCAAAGAAGACTTGCTGCTTGTGAAGACAGGAGAAGTGTCCGGTGGAATCCAAGGCTGGATTCAGAAGAAAAAAGACCTGAAAGCAGAAGGGACAGTGTTCAAAGTCACTTGGCAATGACCCGGGGAAGGAAGATGGATGCCCACAGTCGTCGGGTGATTTCAGGTGATCACGGGTGTCTTGACTCTTCAGCCACGAGGTCCAGGAGGCATCGACGACAACCAGGAGCTGGATTCAGTGTGTCCCACGAAGTCTGCAGCTTACTGCGGTGCTGGTGACCAGATTGGAGCCAACAAGCCTTGGTAACAGCAAGTCTTGTGGAAAGGATAAAAAGTCAGTGGTGCAGACCAGCAAGGTCTGAGGGACTCACCCAGCAAAGGCAAGTCAGGGCAGGCCTGGATCAACCAGGGGAGCCCTTTGAAATTGTAGAAAAGTCTTCTGGGGACCCACAAGCCAACTGGCAAGGGATTGTAAAGATGCCTCAGGAGGATTCACTCATCAGGAGCCCACGGTCACTCGGGATGAAGTAGGCCTCTGATCTTCTGAGGAATTCCTGCTGGAGGCTTGGATCATGCGTGGTCGAATGCACAAGTTTGTAGAATGTCGTGAAGGGGTTGCACTCGAAAATAGTGCCCGGTACCCAGGTATTGCAGTTCCTCGTCACTCGTGGGGTCCACTTGCCTCAGCGTCGCTGTGGACTCACGATGGCCTTGGAGAAGTCAGGAAATCTACTTCTCGGGCTGCAGGGACTTTGGACTCCAGTGGGAGCAGGAAAGTTTGCGACTGTTGATTCAAAGTTTTGGTGCCTGCCAAGCAGGGGAGTCACTCCTTGACTCCAAGGAAGGTTCTTCAGTCTTCCAGAGGTAGTGGAATGTCGAAGGTCCAGGATTCTTTTTCAGAGCATCATCCAGGGATATCTAGTTTGCAATGGCAAGGGTTCCCTAACTTATACTACAAGGAAGGGAGGGACAAGCTCTATGAACCCTCCTATGGGAGGGTCAGGGGAGTGGGTGGCCACACCCACTTCCCTTTGTCCAATTTCGTGCCAGAGCAGGGGCAGGTAGCCCCTGAACCGGTTTGAGCTGGCATATGCACAGAGGAGCCAACTGCTCCCTCAGTGCAGGACTGCAAAGCACTCTAGGAGTGCGCCCACCCAGCCCCAATACACTAAACCCTGTCTAGGAGGTGGTTACACCTCCCTGTGACAGGATGCCTATTGTTGGGCCTCCTCCACTGCTAGTTTCGGTCAGCAGCAGGAGGGCAGCCCAGTGTCTGTGCTGGTGGCATCCATTTTGTGATGCCAGGGCTCTTCAGGATTGTACCGTGTTTCCACAGTAGGTCCATGTCTATCCCTCTAGAAGGGTGAGATCATACTCCCACACCAGTTACTGGTGTGGGGGTATGATTCCAAAGCGTTTGACACCAAACACGACATGTTTTGATGCATCCATTCCAAAGTTGGCATTAACCGCGAGGTTATAATGCAATTAAGAGTATATGGTTTAACCCCATCCATAAACAGCCACAGAGAGTAGACTGAGAGCTGCAGAGGGGCCCTGCTCAGGCAGAGGCACCCCCTCACATAGAAACCAAGCACCCTGCCCTCAGGATTGATAGGGCCTGCCTTAGGGGTGACTGATAGGTTTATATGTGTGTGTAGGTAGTGGTATAGTGAACCTATATCTCTGAGAGGAGTGCTAACACTACCTCACCCAGGCTGCAGTAGCAGGCCTGTGGTGTCAGATTTAGTCTGCTTCCGAGGAGATGGCATAATACATGCTTCATCCCCTGGTAGGCCTGTGAAGTACCTATGCCCTTGGTACCTAAGGTACCATATACTAGGGGCTCATAAGGTACCACAGTATCCAATCACCGGTGCTTCTAATATGCACTCCAAGTTGTTTTGAGAGAACAGAGAGGCTGGGGCCCTGATTAGAAGGGTCCCAGCCAGACTATAGCCAGAAACCAGTGTTAACATCTGGAAAAAAAGTGGGGGCAACATAAGTGCAGATCCTACTCTCCTACAGTTTAGTAATAAATACATATATTTTATATATACCTGGTGTGGCTATCTTTCATTTAGTGACTCAAGAGATTATAGACTGGTAAAACAAGTTGCTTTACATTCCTTCAAGACTTAGCCTGAAGGCTGCTCTCCATAGCTACCACTAGGATAGCTTTCAATAAAGGTTGTCTTTAACCTATAACCAATAAGGGGTTGTTTGGACTGATACAAGATGCCCACTAGAACTAGTGGACAGCATATATCGGACCAACTTCTCACATTGGTGTGCAGCGTGTGGGATTCCAGCTTGCTATTGTTTTACCAGATAATCTCAATTGAGTAACTACCTGAAAACCACTAAAGGTACCCTAGGTACATATAATACAAGCTTTAGAATACAGTAATTTCTGCTGAACTTAGAGTTGTGTGTTAAGGGATAGCACATCCTTTCTACAACTCAAGAGAGTTTAGTAGGCCACACTAGAGTAGGTAGTGCAATACACCACACCACACTAGTAATGTCTTCAAGGCCAGCAACCAGTAGGTCCTTGCCAGAAGCCAATGGGCTTCAAGATTCCCAGTATGATAGACTCCCATTCATGGAACTGAGAGCGTTATGTACAACTAGGAAACTGAAGACAGGTAAAAGTCCAACCACCCAGCATCTTATAGAGGTACTCAGGCTGGATGACCTTAGCAGATCTTTAGGATCTGAAGGGCTAGGTAGAGTGGGTGGGACAGCACCTGAGGAAAGGCCTAGGGGTGAAATTCCCCGTGACCTGACCTCTGAGGCTGGCCAGGCAGATAACAATGATCTGGACCTGGAAAATCAAATTCCCCTAGACAGTGATGGAGAGGACCATAATGGACCCCTCTTTGTCCCTCCTGTGATAGTTGGTGGTAGGCCAAGAAGGTCAAGTTCTCCCTCAGTGGAGTCTAAACATTCTAACTCATCTATAGGGACCTCAATCTCCTCTCATAGAAACCTCTCAGGAGAGAAGGGAGAGACTGCTTAAGTATGAGGAAGCTCAGCTTGAAATCAGAAGATAGCAGGTAGCCCTAGATAAGGAGGCCCTAGAACTCTATAGAGCTAGAAAAAAGTTGGGACTAGAGTCCCATGGTGGCAGCAACATCCCTAGATATAGGGAAATGTCTCATGACCATAGAAACCTGAATAACAGTGTCCATCCCTACCAGGGTGGGGATGACTTCCACAAATGGATAACTGCACTGGAAAGGGCCTGTAAAGTACAAAGGGTCCCCCATGAGCAGTGGGCAGCAATCTTATGGCTCTCCTTTGCAGACAAAGGTCAAGATAAGCTCCTCACTGTTAGAGAAGAGGATGCTGACAATTACAAGGTCCTGAAGAGTGCTCTGATTGATGGGTTTGGCCTAACCACTGAACAGTATAGGTTGAAGTTCAGAGACACCCAAAAGGCTCAGACTCAAGACTGGGTTGACTTTGTGGATTGTGCTACTAAGGCTCTGGAAGGTTGGATACATGGCAGCAAAGTGCATGACTTTATATGATTGTATAATTTGATTATGAGGGAGCAGATCCTTAATAATTGTCAAAAACAACTTTTACACTAGTACCTGGTGGACTCAGATCTGACCTCTCCCCAAGAATTGGGAAATAAGGCAGACAAATGTGTCAGAACCAGGGTTAGGCCTAAGAATCAGGGTGGTGACCAGAAGAAAGATTCTACCAAGTCCCAAGAGAAATGTGGGGATAAATATAAGGATAAGTCCACTACAGGGCCCCAAACGTCCTCTCCTGGGGGTGGGTCCCAAACTCCTTCCTCCCCTAAAAATAAACCATATTGCAATGTTTGTAAAAAGCCTGGCCACTGGAAAACTGATCCCAGTTGCCCCAGGATTGGCAATAAAGAAAATGTTCCACCAACTAACACTACCACCCCTCCTGCTACTACCAGAACAGAGGTAGGCCCTAATTTAAGAAGAGCCTCCTCACCTGACTCCTCTGACTCTGATGGTGGTATGGGATTTGCCATTTTTACCATAGGTTCCAATGCATTGGGCAGGTACAGATTGGAGCCACTGATTAATGGTCAGAAATCTGTGACATTCAGGGACACAGGGGCTAGTGTCACCATGGTGACAGGGAAACTAGTCCCCCCTCAGCAGCTTTTACTTGAGTTTAAATACCAGGTGACCAACATTGATGGTGTCAGAACAGATCACCCCATGGCCATAGTCAATCTCAGCTGGGGAGAGGTCACAGGCCCAAAAAGAGTGGCAGTGTCCCCAAACTTGCCTGTAGATTGCCTGATGGGCAATGATCTGGAAATTTCAGCCTGGGCTGAAGTTGAACACCAGGCCCATCTAAAAATGCTAGGCATCCCTGAAAGAGTTAGTGGGGCTATGATGGCCACAGCCCAACCACAGGGAAATGTTGGAGTGATGGAGCCTGAAAAAATGGCCCACCCTCCCCCACAAGAGAGCACAGGGGTTGAAGAAAAGTCTTCACCCCCCTAGACTTTAGGTAAGGGTCAGCCTCCTCAGGGAACTGATCCTACCCCTAGTGAATGAACTGCCCCAGAGGTAGTCAGGCCTGTCCTGGCAACAACTATGATGGCAGGGGACCCTTCCAAGGTGGTACCCTGTCTGAAGCAGGTAAACTGCCCCTCTCTACCCTGCCTTAGTCAGCCCACGGCTGCAGAGGGCAGGGAGCTCAGTGGACCCCACAGGGCCCCCTGTCCAGAGGAACCCCCTCATCATCAGATTAGGGGCACCCAGTCTAGTAGCCATGGCCAGGTGAAAATTCCTCAACACAGAGGGATCCCCCATACCTTTGTGTAGGGACCTCCCCAAGAAGGACTCTGTTGGGCAAGGGCAAACCTGGGACCAAAAGGTTCCAAACCTGCCATGTCCCTCCAGTGTTCCATCCAAAGGGACCCAACTCCCAGCTGTAGGCAGCCAAAGGTTGACACCTTAGAGCAAAGTGACACTCAGTCATGGAAAGAGAGGCATACATGATGGCCAGTGATCTGAGAAAGCTGAGACCAACTTTATTAGGGCCTCACTTCCCTACTCAGACACCTCACCAGCCTTTTCCTTTAGCAAAACACACCACAGTGGAGACCCTCTCATACCCTTAGGGTGAGGGATAGCCTAGTGGACCATAAGACAGGGGGTAACCATGCTAGTGCAGGTACTTCCTTATATGGTCACTTAGTCAATAAAGGCTCAACTGGGCAAGGTTAGCCTTATCTCCTTTCATTTGGGGAGGAGAGGGAGGGTTATGTAGGAAGGTGGAATCTGACTGCATGGTTACCCTCACTTTTTTCCTGGTGTTTTTGACTAAGTTTGGCTGGGAACTTGCTATCCAGGTCCCCAGCCTATCTGCTTTCTCTTATAAATTGATTCCATGTACTTTAGGTACATTACAGATTGGATCTGAGGTGCCCTTATAAGTCCCTAGTATATGGTATACTATGTACCCAGGGCATAGGTACTCCTGAGGTCTACTAGTCGCTGAAGCATGTATTATGCCACCCCTGGAAAGCCACACAAAATGACACCACAGGTCTGCTACTGCATCCTGGTTAAGGTGGTACATGCACCCCTTACTGTGATATGGGTTACCTATATCACTATATATATATATACACACATATAAACCTATAAGTCACTCCTATGGCAGGCCTTATCAATCCTGAAGGCAGAGTGATTTGTTCTTATGTGAGAGGGTGCCCCTGCATGAGCAGAGCCCCTCTGCAGCATTCGGAGACCCTTCTCTGATGCTGTTTGTAGTGCAGCCTGACCATATACTATTCAGTGCATTATAACCAAACGGTAAATGCTAACTTTGGACTGGCTACACGCAAACATGTCGTGTTTGGTGTCAAACACCTTGGAATCATACCCCCACACCAGTAACTGGTGTGGGAGTATGATCCCACCCTTCTAGAGGGAGAGACATGACAGCACTGGTAAACACGGTAGAAACTTAATAGATCCCTGGCATCACAAAATAGATGCTGCAGCCACAAACATGGGTCTGGCCTCCTGCTGCTGACTGAAACTCCGGCAGGGGAGGCCTGGACAATAGGTTTGCTGTCACGGGGAGGTGTAACCAACTCCCAGACATGCTTATGTGTTTTGGGGCTGGGTGGGAGCACTCTCTGAGTGCTTTGAAGTCCTGCACTGGGGGCACATTTGGTGTCCCTGTGCATAGTCCAGCTCAAACTGGTTCAGGGGCTTCCAGCCCCTGCTCTGGCATGAAACTGGACAAAGGAAATGGGTGTAGCCCCCCTTTTTCCAAACTCTCCCATAGGTGGGTCCCCAGAGTATGTCCAACCCCCTACCTTAGTATAAGTATAGAACCCCTGTCGTTAGGACTTTAGATTACCCTGGATGAAACTCTGAAGCTGAATCCTGGACCTTTGATGCTCTGCTCAAGACCAGAGGACTGAAGAAATCTCCCTTGGGGTCAAGGAGTGACTCCCCTGCTTGGCAGGCACCAACAAAGCAATTTGCCAGTCAGCATCATCTAAGCTCCCACCGAACTCCGAAGAATTTGCAGCCCAGGAAGAGGATTTCCAGACATCGCAGAGGCAGACCCGAGACTCCAGCAAAGCTGAGACCCGCAGCCCTTGTGAGTAACGTGGAACCGGAACTCCTGGTCACCGTGCATTTCTGCAAGTGCATTGACTTCTCGACGTCTCTTGAAGTTGTGATTGGGCTGACTTGTATCCCCCACCTCGAGCACTGAATCCACCAAAGATTGTTGGCCTGGTCATTCCGAGTGACCTGTGGGCCACCATTTTGTGTTTCATCTTGAGTTCCCTTCACGTTCCATGGTCCGTTGACTGGTGGGTCCCTGAGGGGGTAACTTTGCATTTCCTTGGGCTTTCCTGGTTGCTCCAGACGTGCACTCACTCCCAACCGAGTGGTGAGTCCCACAGACCTTGCTAGTCTGCACCGAAGCATCTTTCTCGTTTCTGCGTGGGTTGCTGTTGACAAGGCTTGTTCTGTCCAATCCGGGCACCGACACTGCAACACTCGACATCCTTCATGGGACATCTCGAATCCAGCTCCTGGTTGTACTCGTCACCTTCTGGTCCTCGTGGCTGAAGAGTCAAGCTTCACCTCTTTCACCTGAAATCACCCGACATCGTTGGGCATCTGCTCATCGCCTTCCTGGTCACTGGCAAGTGACCCAGATTCTGTCCCCTCTGCTTTCAGGTTCTTCTCATCTTCAATCCAGGCTTGGTTCTCTTGGGACACTTCACATTTTCACGGCAACAGCACTTCTTCGCCAGCTCCCATTGAAATTGACAACGCTACCCGACACCAAAAGACACCTATGCACCCGGCTACCCTGGGTGAGTTAACACGAGTACTCCAGTGTTCCCGTTAGTGCTAGCCCTAGAACTTCCTAAGTCCAAAAGGGTTTGGTCCTGACGGATTTCTAAGTGTCCCTAATCTTTAAAAATCTAACCGCGACTTTCCCCATAGAAGCTGACGGGAGCTCGCAGCTGTGTTCACACACTGCACACCTGTGTCACTATCTTGGGTGATTCCTTGGGTTCCAAGCGATTCTACAGGCTCTAGGCCTTGTGTCTAGTTAAGTTGTGGTTCTTATACCACTATTTTAGTATATGGTTTGGCCCGCCCCTAGGGCCTGGCGTGTATTTGTGCTATTTTGCTGTGATTATTAAAGTGGAACTTATGTGTTTTGACCTCTAGTCTCATAAAGTGACTAGGAGGGTGTGTTTAGTAATAAATACATATATTTTTTATATACCTGGTGTAGATATCTTTCATTTAGTGACTCAAGAAATTATAGACTGGTAAAACAAGCTGCTTTACATTCCTTCAAGACTTAGCCTGAAGGCTGCTCTCCAATGCTACCACTGGGATAGCTTTCAATAAAGGTTGTCTTTAACCTATAACCAATAAGGGGTTGTTTGGACTGTTACAAGGTGCCCACTAGAACTAGTGGACAGCATATCTTAGGCCAACTTCTCACACTGTGTGTGGTGTGAGTAGTGATGGTGTGTTGATTTGCCTCTCCTTTGTGCTCTGGTGTTGGGCCCTTCAGTTGTAGAGTATTGCAAAGGATTCTGGTCAGGTTTTATACTCAGCTGTGTGAGTGTATCTAAATGAGGTATTGCTGTCAGGTTAGTAGTGTGGGTTGTCCTGGGATTTGTATTTTTGTAGTTGCCATGTGGTTGTGTCATTGGGGTGTGTTATATGTTTTTGAGGGCATGGCTAGTTTGCTGTGTGCAGTTTGTGGTCTTGTTGTGATTTTTTTCTGTCGACCGCCATATTTGGCACAGAGCATCCGCAGCAGTGGCTATGCTACAGCTCTTCCACCGGCTCTCCCATTCATTACTGTTGGCGACCGCGGGGGTCGGAAACAGTAGAACGTACCGCTGTGACATCGGGGATATCCTAATTTTCCTTGTGGTGTCTACGCTGTCATGAAGGTGGTTTGGTGATTTTCCACCACAAATCCAACTGCCGCAGACAGATTTTAGCCTTCTCCGCTCGCAACGGGCATTTTTTTGTTGCCTAGTTCCACTGCGGTTGGATTTTTTGGGTGGTTGATCATAATTGTACCGCTATTTTTCCACGGTACTGGCGAGCGGCTGATTTCCGCTACCATGTCGGGGTGGTTTTCCAACCACCAACCTAATGGGCCCCATTGTTTCTGAACATTATTTTAAGAATCAACAGTTATTTTAAAAGTGAAAATAAATGTGGCAAATGGCATGAAATTGAAAATGAATCTACATGACTATCTTTCACACATGGAAGGGAACTACTGGGAAGAGGCTTTGTTAAAAAAGGAAAACACAATATCAATACATGCCAAGATATATGTACGTAAAATAACAAACTAGCATCAGCGTTATTGAAATCACCCGATGTGACCTCACCCTCAACCCTGAGTCAGAGTTTTGTGGTCAGGCAGGCACTACAATCTAGGCCTGAAGCAATCGGTGGACAGATCTCTGGTGGGGTGACACGTAACCCTTAGACAAATGCACAAGCATTAAAACCCTGATCCATCCCACAGATAAGCAGCAACACCACAATGGTCTCAGGAGATTGGCCCCCCAATAAAATATGTTTTGCCGAAGGGGTGCTCATTCACAAAACACCATAAAGTTAAATGCCACCCTAAGTTAGGAACACTTAGCCAATCAGAACACAGCATGCAAACTACAAACAGTGATCACGTGCTCCCCATTTCAGACATCTGGACACGTACCCAGTAGCTTCGTATTGTGTCCACACAAGGTTTGAGACTCACCTGCGCTTCTTATCAAATGACCAGATTAATGGCTCCATGACTAGGCCCAGATTCCTGTTCTAAAAAGAATGCACAAATCACTTTGTTACACTTTGTGAATAGCATAAAATGACAGCCAAAACCAATGTACTTTGCTTGAGACAGTCTTCAGACCCCAACTCTGTTGTCTGTTCTCCTGAACGTTGTGTTTTATTAAACCAACTGTTCCTGTTTTGCCAAACTCCTTTTGTCTTTCAGTTTTTCAAAGGAAATTCACATTCAATTCATATTTTGGTGAGCCAGATAGGAGAGATGGTTCCTTGAGCCTGACGTAAGCCAAAGGTACAAGGCCTTGCCCATTTGGATTCACATCTGTGTAGCAAGAACAGTAAGCAGACTTCACAATTGATTGGAAGTTCTGCTGAACCAGCAGGACGAAGGTCCATCCTGAAGCCGTTGTCAGTGGGCAAGAGACTACATCTGCTCCTTAGTCACATCATTTGGCAAATAGGAAGGAGATCACCTTTCCTGATAGTGAGCACGCTAGGAAAGGTGAGAGTTGTTTAGATGCTTGGACCACTGGACATGTCACCAAGGGTACGCTTGCCTCTGGGTGTGATACAGGGACCACTGGGCAAAACACTGAGGGCATGCTTGTCTCTGGGTGGGATACATGGTGGCTTGGACCGCTAGGTGTGACATAGCCTGTACGCATGAACTCTCAGTGTAACAAAGGGTGTAATTCGGAAGTTTCAGAACAATGTGGACCTTGGAGAGGAAGGTGCAGCTTGTGCCTGGCCAAGGAGGGCCTTTAGTTGTTCGGTCGATCCTTCTCCTCTGCATAAATTGTTGCTGTATTTGTCCCCTGAGCCGATATTGACAGACTATTGGGCTCACTTAGTTCTGTGTACCTTGCAGAGCTTCCCCTTGTCACTGAGCTGAACGTGCAAGTATCGGGCTAAGAGTTTTTGGACAAAGTTATACTTTTTTCCTCTGTAATTTTTTCTCTTCTACTTTCATTGTGGCTTTCAATTGATGCATTTTTCCTTGATATTCTGGTGTTGATAAATTATTGCAACTGGATATCATGTTGAATGTTATGTCTCATTAACCTGTCTATGTGCACAGGAAGACATTTCCACTTTTCTTATTTCCTATTCCACTGTTAAAAGTGCAATTCGCAATGTTTTGAACTAATCACTGCAATTATTACAGGTTGTTACCCTTCCTATGCATTGTTTTATGTATTGTGAAAGTTTGTTTGATGCATCTTTTTGTCTAAACTGAGCTCGTAGTAACATAGTTATTGCCGGCATAACCCTATTGTACATATTTTCCTCACAATCACAGTATGGTTTAGAATTATCTAAAAAGCCTTGAGAAGTTAGAAGTGTACTAGTTCCTCAAAAAGTTCCTAACCCATCATGGTGTCTTTGTTGAACCACAGGCAAAGTAGGTTACCCACACAGGCTAAAAAGCTAGACAAATTCTGTTGTGAATGATACGCACACACCAGGATACATATATTCCCCTGGCCAGAGGGGGGGGACTTTGACACCAACAAAATAGAACACACAAGGATACACATGAAGGCCAAGTGAGTAAGGTAGAAGGCTAGACGTGATGCACTATTAGAACTTTAAGCCAGATGGCCCCAACCTACAATACTGCCCCAAACCCAGCAACAAGGCGTCCACACCTCCCTTCCATACACAGACACAGAGGTGCTCTCTCTAATGCCTGCAATCCCTGCAGTTCCTAACTCAATTACAGCAATCCACCGGTCAAGGTTGCCGAAGGGCCCCCCACTGGCAGCAAGCTACTAAATCTAGGGCAGGGAGGTTGCCAGATTGGCAAATCCAGACAATTCCACCATCCCTCATCCCAGATATGTGCTATAATTCCCTAAAGTCAACCCCCCATCCATCATATGCAACCCATCAAGCCCAGTGGCATGGGGACCATACCCTCCAACCCTTCCAGTAGATCGATCTTAGGTAACTGGGAGGTTCATAGCATTCTGGATAGTTTCACCACCAGTGGGGTTAGAAAAAAGGTGCCACCCTCTGTGGTCCAACATTGAAGGGGATCTGCAGGGTATACACCCCCAGGGTATGCTGAGGTTGTGGAAGAAATGACAGGAAATGAGTTTGAGGACAAGTTGTTTCCAAGGAGAACCGCGCACAACACCAATCATAGAAAGCAGCCTAGGTGAGAGTTAGAGGAGAAGCGTGGGTTGAGAATGGAGAGAGAAAGAGCTCTTGCTTGTGAAACACAGAGGGAGAGTAGAGCAAAACACCCTCCCCCGGAGGAGAGCTGAGCTAGGTCCTGGGTCCCGTGTGATGAGGAGCATGATAGAGAACCAGAAGGGAGGCCTCCATTGTGAGAAGTTGGCCTGATATATGCTGTCCACTAGTTATAGTGGGCACCCTGTATCAGTCCAAACAACCGCTTATGGTGAATAGGTTAAAGACAACATTTATTGAAAGCTATCCTAGTGGTAGCTATGGAGAGCAGCCTTCAGGCTAAGTCTTGAAGGAATGTAAAGCAGCTTGTTTTACCAGTCTATAATCTCTTGAATGACCAAATGAAAGGACAACCACACCAGGTATCATTTAAAATATATGTATTTAAGATAAAACACACCCCTCTAGTCACTTTATGAGAGTGAAGTTCGAAGTACTTAAGTTACAAGTTAGCAATCAACAGTAATAGCACAAATACACGTTTGGGCCCTAGGGGCGTACCAAACCATATACCAATAAAGTGGTATAAGAACCACAACTGAACTAGACACAGGGCCTAGAGCCTGTGGAATTGCTGGGACCCCAAGGAACCACCCAAGGTAGTGACGCAGGGGACCCACGGGGGCCGTGTGCAGTGTGTGAACACAGCCACAGTTTCCCGTTTGCTTCTATGGGCAAAGTCGCGGTTGGAAATTTGAAGATTAGGGACACTTAGAAATGAGTCAGGACCATTCCCTTTTGGACTTAGGAAGTTCTAGGGCTAGCACCCACCCAGGGAAGCCGGGTGCATAGCTGTCTTTTGTTGTCGGGTCGCGTTGTCAATTTCAATGGAAGCTGGCGAAGAAGTGCTGCTGCCATGAAGAGGAGAAGTGTCCGAAGTGATCCAAGCCTGGATTTAGGATGGAAGGAACCTGAAAGCAGAGGGGACAGAGCCTGGGTCACTTACCAGTGACCAGGGGCACGATTGACCAATGGCCACCAATGTCGGGTGATTCAGTTGAGTTGACAATTGTCTTGACTCTTCAGCCACGAGGTCCAGGAGGTGCCGATGATAACCAGGAACTGGATTATAGCTGTCCCTCAAAGTCTGTTGAGTGCTGCGGAATCGGTGACCAGATTGAACCCAGCAAGCCTTGGCAACGGCAAGTCACTTGGAATCAGAGAAAGGACGGCGGTGCAGACCAGTAAGGTCTGGGGGACTCACCCAGCAAGGGTAAATCAGGGCACATCTGGAGCAACCAGAAAAGTTCAATCAGAACAGGAGTTGCCTTCGTGGGGACCCACTAGTCAACGGGCTAGCGATTGCGAAGGAGCCTCAAGCAGTCACACTGGAAACTGGCCCACGGGTCAATCGTGGAGTGGAGGCCAGAAATCTTCAGTGCAGGAGATGCTCAAGGCTAGGGCTACTCGGAGCCCAAAGCACAACTTCGAGGGAGACCAGGAAGATGATGGTGCTGCAAAAGTTCATGGTGTCCAGGGGTCAAGGTTCCACATCACCCACGATAGCCACGGGCCTCAGCTTTGCTGTGGACTTAGGGTAGCCTCAGGAAAGTCTGGAAATTGACCTCTGGTGATGCAAAGACGTTGGCGTCCGGCAGGAGCTTCAGCGATGCAGACCTGTCAGTTGCTTCTTTGGTGCCTGCCAAGCAGGGGAGACACTCCTTGACCCCAAGGGAGATTTCTTCAGTCTTCTAAGCAAAGTAGAATGTCGCAGGTCCAGGATATATATTGCAGAGTTTGTCCAGGGTAATCTAAAGTCGCAAGGACTGGGTTCCCATACTTATACTAAGTTTGGGGGTTGGACATAATCTAGGGACCCACCTATGGGAGGGGTTTGGAAAGAGGGGTGGTTACACCAATTTCCTTTGTCCAGTTTCACACCAGAGCAGGGGCAGGTAGCCCCTGCAACCAGTTTGAACTGGACTATGCACAGGGACACCAAGTTTGCCCCCAGTGCAGGACTTCAAAGCACCAGAAAGTGCTCCCGCCCAGCCCCAAAACACATCTGCCTGTCTGGGGAGGTGGTTACACCTCCCTGGGACAGGAAACCTATTGTCCAGGCCTCCCCTGTTGGAGTTTCGGTCAGCAGCAGGAGGCCAGACCCGTGTCTGTGGCAGAGGCATCCATTTTTTGATGCCAGGACTGTAGAAAGTCCAACCCGGTTAGACCAGTGTGAGCATGTCTCTTCCTCTAGAAGGGTGAAATGCTACCCCGACCGCCAGAACTGGTGGGGGGTAGTATTCCAAAGCTTTTGACACCAAACATGACATGTTTCTATGCAACCATCCCAAAGTTAGCATTTACCGCGAGGTTATAATGCACTTAAGAGTATATGGTCAGGATGCACCACAAACAGCATCAGAGGAGGTACTCCGAACGCTGCAGAGGGGCTCTGCTCATGCAGGGGCACCCTCTCACATAAAAACCAAGCTCTCTGCCTTCAGGATTGTTGAGGTCTGCCATAGGAGTGACTTATAGGTTGTATATGTGTGTGCAATGGTAGTGATATAGGTAGCCTATACCACTGTAAGGGGTACAAGCACCACCTTACCCAGGCTGCAGTAGCAGACCTGTGGTGTCATTTTGGAGTGCTTCCCAGGGGTGGCATAATACATGCTTCAGCCCCTGGTAGGCCTCTGAGGTACCTATGCCCTAGGTACATAGTATACCATATTCTAGGGGCTTATAAGGCATTCCAGAATCCAATTAGAAATGTACCTAATGTACATGGAAACCATTTTAGAGAGGAAGCAGCTAGACTGGGGTCCTGATTAGCAGGGCCACAGCCAGACTAAGGTCGAAAAACAGTGAAACACAAGCAAAACGTTGGGGTACCCATGTGAAGCAGATCCTACTCTCCTACACAAACCCCCCCAAATGCATGGACATTAAACTAAGCTTGACCAGTTGAGTCTTCATGTTCTAAGTGGAAATACCTAGAGAGTCCATCTGCATTGGCATGGTTACTCCCAGGTCTATGTTCCACTGTAAAGTCCATCCCCTGTAGGGAAATGGACCACCTAAGCAGTTTGGGGTTTTCTCCCTTCATTTGTTTTAACCATAAGAGGGGCTTATGGTCTGTCTGAACAAGGAAGTGAGTACCAAACAAGTATGGCATCAACTTCTTTAGAGCCCAAACCACAGCAAAGGCCTCCCTCTCAATGGCTGACCAACGTTTCTCTCTAGGGGTCAGCCTTCTGCTTATGACAGCTACTGGCTGATCCTTACCTTCATCATTCAATCATGACAGTACAGCCCCTACCCCCAATTCAGATGCATCTGTTTGGACAATGAACTTCTTGGAGTAGTCAGGACTCTGCAGAATGGGAGCAGTGCACATGGCCTGCTGCAGGTCATCAAATGCCTTTTTACAGCTAGCTGTCCACTGAACCTTTCTGGGCATCTTTTTAGAAGTTAAGTCATTCAGGGGTGTCACTATTGATCCATACCCCTTGACAAATCTCCTATAGTACCCAGTCAGGCCTAAGAAGGCTCTCACCTGAGTCTGGGCAGTTGGAGCAACCCAGTCCATGATGGTCTGGATTTTGCTCTGTAGTGGTTGAACCTGGCCCTCACCTACAAGGTGGCCCAGGTACACAACCTGACTCTGCCCTATCTGGCACTTAGTAGCTTTGATAGTTAGGCCTGCCTTTTGCAGGGACTCCAAAACATTGCTCAGGTGCACCAGGTGATCCCCCCAGGTGGAGCTAAAGACAGCAATATCATCTAGATATGCTGCACTAAAGGCTTTCAGGCCTGTGAGAACTGTATTCACCAACCTTTGGAAAGTGGCAGGTGCATTCTTCAAACCAAAGGGCATTACCACAAATTGAGGCCAAAGTCACTGCCTTGGTATTGGATGGGCATCAGTCCTAGTGACTGCATTGAGACCCCTGTAGTCTACACAAAACCTCATTTCTCTCTTGCCATCTGCGGTGTGAGGTTTAGGTACCAGGACTACTGGACTAGCCCAAGGGCTATCTGAGGGTTCAATCACTTCCAAATCCAACATCTTTTGGACTTCTGTCCTTATACAGTCCCTGACATGGTAAGGTTGCCTGTAGATTTTCTTCTTCACAGGCAGACTGTCTCAGTGTCCACCTCATGGGTGCACCAGGAAGTCTGCTCAAAGTAGTATGGGGTGAACGGCACCACCGAGTCGTGCTCGACATCCTGCAGCTCCTGCTGACTGAAGGAGGCCTTGGAGCACCCACCGTTGAGCTATACAATGCAGCCGCATAACCACAGTGGCTGAAGACCTGGCTACATGCTCCTGCATAGGTTCATGTGGCACTCAGCGACATACATATATACATGTGGTAATCTAATCCAACCATTCGCTCTCCACAGGATACGTGCCAGTTGACCGTTGCCCGTACATGCTGGTGCAGATTTGTACATGGTAAAGGGATTCAACTGCAATACTCCCTTGCAATAGTGATCTGGTACTTGCCTCGCATCCTTGGTGCAGAGTAGCAATGGGACGTTGCTCCTGGAGCAAAGCATGGGTAGTACAATTGGGAACTCTATCATGAAGTCTCCATTATGTCCTTTCAGAATGTTATGGACACATAGGGCATAGGTGCCGGTCAATTTCTGACACACCACATCATACAACTGGCGCTGCACGTCAACTGGACTGCTGGTGACAATGAGCCCCCCACATCTGCCACATTGCATGTGCTCCTCACATGCGACATGACATGCATGCAATTACCATTTTGTACAACGGCCCTTAATCAACTTTGCCACAACATGCAATGGGGAGCAAGTCATGTGGAATGCTATGTTACCCCAACCCAACTCAAATCTTGTTCCCCGGCACTTCAATCAGTAAAACATGTTTCCTGCAACCCCATATTCTCACAATTTAAATACTTGCACCAATCATACATCTCCCCTCAGCGGCCTAAGTACATGTATCATTCCCATCCTGGCCCCGGTCTGTCACTATTACAATTTTATTTTTATTTTTTATGTATTTTTTGCAATTAAAAACTTTACATACAAACATAAAACATTTCAATGAGCTTAATATGACCAAAGTATAACACGCGCACACATTACAATTTATCAATTGTAGTTCTTGCACAGCATTTAGAGATATCATCATAATGCCATCCGCCAGCAGTCCTAGCTTTTACAGTGCATATACAGTGTCTTTTACATTAATACAGCCAGCTTGTGTATATCGTCCAACTTCACTAGCCACCATTTCCCACATTTGAGTGAAAATAATTCAACAATGGACCCCAGAAGTCTTTGGGCCTCGATGCAGTCGGTATCTCCTCCGCATAAACTTCCAAGTGCATTTTGCAATATGCAATATCTTTGAGCCATACCGCTTTCGTGGGACTAATCTTACTCCCCCAGTGCAGTGCCACTCTACATTTTGCAATCATCAAACAGACTAATATCAGCTTCTTTGCAGGCGCTTGGATTTCATGCAGTAGGCCTAATAGGCACACCTCCGATGTACATTCCACGCCTCCGCCAATCATGGCAGACAACACCTCTGTGACTTGCGTCCAGAATCTATTTACTTCCGGGCAGAGCCATGCTAAATGAATAAAATTAGCCCCCTCACTTCCACAGCGAGGACAGTTTGAGTTACCCTGCAACCCGAATTTATACAGTTGTAATGGGGTGTAATACATTTGATGCAAATATTTGAACTGAATGATCCGTAGATTACAATTTGACGTCAGCATACTCAGTTGTGCACAGCGTTTTCTCCAGTCAGCCTCTCCCAGTGGCTAATCTAATATTGTATTCCATTTTCCCATCAACTTTACCCCACCCTGATTGTCTTCTATTTGTGCCACATTGTACAGCCTAGTCACAAGTTGTCTACTAGTTTTACTAGTTAGTAATGATTGGAATGTCTTAAAGATATGGAGCTCTTCTGGGAAACATGGATAATGCTCCCGCACCACCGCTCTAAGTCTGTAATATAGAAAAGTAAAAAGTAGAGAACTTATTGTTTGTGCCCTGGCTTCAGCAAGCGTTAAAAATGTCCCATTGATATATAAATCTCCCATCATCTGTAGACCTGCCTCATGTAGCATCTTAAGTGACTTGTCTTCTTGTATCACCGATATGTCTGGGTGATGTAAAAGAGGCATCTCGGGAGCATATATTACAGATTGACCAGCCCTCAAAGTGAGTGCTTCCCATGCCTTCCACGTGGTATATAAAGAATGTATTTCTGTTTGTGAAGGGGATGTGTGCTTATGTGGGATTAAGGCGTTGAGTGGTAGTGGGGTCGCATTGTCATGTTCGACTGATACATGCAGTATAAAGTCATGTGGCTTGTACCAATAGCGCGCAAACTGTGCCTGCACACATAGGTAATACAACTTTAGGTCTGGTGCGCCGAAACGTCCATCAGCATATGGTCTAACTAACACTTCCAGCTTACTCTTGAGTTTTTGCCTGCCCACATCATTGTTATCAAGTGTGTTCGCAGTTGTTTAAAAAATGCTCCTGTTAGCACAAAAGGCACATTTATTAAAAAGGTAGAAGAATTGTGGCAGAATTACCATTTTTATAACCGCTATCCTATCTGCCATTGACAGCGGTAGCGCGATCCAGGGCGCCACACGGTTCTCAAGCCTGGACATCGCCCTGCCATAATTTTCACGGAACATTACTTCTGGATCTTGGTGCACCCACACTCCTAGGTATTTAATTGAATCTGTTGCCCATTCTATCAGGAATTCTACAGCACAAGGCACTGTTGTAGGTGTAAGAGCGAAACTCATTGATTTTGCCCAGTTAATGCCTAATCTGGACTGATATCGAACTGTACATATTCTCAGATTATAGGCGCTAGGTTAATCTCTGGTTCCCTAACATATGGGGCCATATGTAGGTAGCCCAATACCGGTCGGTAACGACCGTTTTTCGGTAAATATACCGTTACCGACCGGTATTTAGGCTTTTGCTATGTAGGGGGAACATTTCAGGATTTGGTAATTTACCGAATCGGTAAAATTACCGAATCGGTAATTTTACCGATTCGGTAAATACCGAATCCTGAAATGAGATGTAGGTGACACTCAAATGAGTGATGTGTAGGGAAAATAATTTGGTATTTAGCACCAAATATATGTTGGTGTTAAATACCGAATTCATTGCAAAAAGCAATATTTTGCTGGACTAACAGTGCCATGTGGCAGACATACATGCCCTTAGGGCATGTATGTGCGCCACATGTGCACACATGCAGGAATCAGGGGTGCAACAGGGTGTCAATGTGACACCCTGCCACCCTTGAATGTGCTCCCCCCATTACCGAATCGGTATTTACCGATTCGGTAATGAGGCATACCTTCCCATTGATTCAATCAATGGGAAAGTATGCCTCATTACCGAATCGGTAAATACCGATTCGGTAATTACCGAATTTCTCCGATTCGGTAATATTTACCGAATCATTACCTACATACGAGTTACCACTTCTTAAATACCGAATCGGTAAAGTTCGGTATTTAAGAAGTGGTAACTTGTATGCTACCTACATATGGCCCATAGTGTCATATCGTCTGCATATAACAATATTATCAATGGGCGCAATTGAAAGTTTATTGCCTGAACTGCATGTTTCTGTCTGATTTTACAAGCCAAAAACTCCATTATGAGTGTAAACATTAAGGGGGACAATGAGCAACCCTGACATGTACCTCTGTAGGGTACGATGTGTGCCCATTTACACGTACCCTCACCTTCAGAGCCTTGTATAATATCCTAATCCATTTGAGAAAAGACTCAGTAATACCCATTCTGGCAAGCACTGTGAACATGTACGGCCATGCAATCAAATCACAGGCCTCGGTAGCATCTAATAACACGGCCGCCGCTTTCATATGTGGTTCGAGGTAGTGGAGCATAGCCTAGAGAGTGCGTATATTATGGGTGGTAGATCTAGCATTGATGTATACCGATTGGTCTGGAGCACCATGTTCAGTAGCAATGGTTGTAGCCTCATTGCTATCACTTTAGCTACAATTTTAACATCTATGTTTATTAAGGATAGAGGCCTATAGGATTCGCAGTTATCAGATGTCTTATCTGGTTTATAATACGATAATAATGAGTGCCTCTCTAAGTGACTGTGGTAAAATACCACCCTCGTATGCCTCCTCATAGACCGCATGTAGACGAGGAGCCAATAACTCAACATATTTGCTATAGATCTCACCCGTAAACCCGTCTACACCTGGTGCCTTGCCATTTGGTAACGCCCATATTGCAAACTTTACGTCATCAACTGCGATATGTTGCACCAGATATTCCCTCTGCCCTGGGGATAACCAGGCCAATGCCACATCATCTAGATAGCTGCATATTTCTGGTACTGTAGCCGTATTTTTGTCCCAATAAAAGTTACCGTAAAAGATTATAAATAACTTATTTATGTCTGGGTTAGTATAGTTCTCACTGCCTTCTTCATCTCGGAGTTTATTTGGTGAATCCTGCGCCATCTGTTTCTTAAGCTTCTGTGCAAGTGTATGATCAGGTCTCCCACCCTCCCCATATGCACGGCTAAATGGCATTTGGAAAGAAAGCTCACTTCTTGCTCCCCCAATTCCTCAAAGTTTGTCAATTGATCCCTAATGTGAGCTAGCTTGGACTCCGTAGGCTGCAGTCCATAGTCTCTTTCCAGGGAGTGTAAAGATTTTTCAGAGCTGGCTAGCTGGGTTCTTTTACTTTTTAGTACACCTCACCGAAGCCTCTAATCCGACGATTGCCAATGCCATTTCAGCAGGGTACTTGATTATGAGGGAAGATCGTTGTTTAGGTAGGTGCGGCGGTTTAGCCATTATTTTCAAAAACTCCTTCAGCTGTACCTCTTTAACTCTACCCGATTTAGATGGTGCAGAAAGTTTGGGTTTTCTTTTGAATGTTTCAGCCCAGCAAACGCTAGCGGGAGCTCTGATTTACCGGCCCCCTGGCCTGACCAATAGATTTCTTGAATCTATAGGTCAGCTGCCGGCTTCCATTGCGGCTAATCATAGCCAGTGTCTTGTTTTAGGTGACTTTAACATTCATATGGATATGGCTCAGGATCCCGTTACTATACAATTGTATCCCTGGATACTCTTAATCTTACCCCTAACCTCAAACAAGCTACCCATAAAAAAGGACATACCTTGGATCAAGTTTTTTCCTCTGTGAAGATCATATCTGAGGCTCCACTTGCTCTAACGTGGTCAGACCACTACTTAATAAAGTTCAACATCAGGAAAGAGTTAAATCAAGCAGGGCCTACGGCAAGTCTCTTTCCCAGAGTAGTTTTAGAGCTTTTAACCTGATGACACCGAGGCAATTCAGAGGGCCTTAAGTTTGTGCCCTTCCCACTGTGTGGTCAGCCTGATCATCTTGGGAAAACTGGCTAAATCATCAGGCTCAGATCCTGGCTCCCCCCAAAATGAAGGTGGAAAAACTTGTAAGAATGTCAGCGCCATGGTTCACAATCACTTTAAAAACAAGTAAAAGTGCTTGTAAACATATGGAAAGGATATGGCGTAGACATTATAATCCCGCAGATAAAGCCACGTATATCCTAGCCTTGAAGGAATATTATAAGAAAGTACGTGAAGAGAAAAGATCGTTTCTAATGACAAAAATTGAACAGACAGCTAACAAGAGTAGGGAACTCTTCATGATTGTGAAAGGCTTCTCCTCCCCTTCTTCCACTAGATGCCTGTTTACTCCTTCTAGTGATTGGATCAAACTGATGGCTAATTTTTTCCATGATAAAATTACGGACATCCAAAACTCTTTCAAGAGTAAACCTTGTGAAGATAAGACACAGGATCTTAGGCAAGTCAAAAGTCTCACGCAATTCCCTAACATTAGCCTAAATCAGTCCCTCTCTATCATGAAAAATCTTAAATCTGGTTCGCCCTCTGACCCTTGTCCTGCTAAAAATCTTTCAGCCATAGCGGAAGTGATCAATCCTACTGTGAACACTATTTTAAACTCTCTTTTACAGGAGGGCCTCATGCCACAAGTTTGGAAAAGCGCCAAAATTTTACCACTTTTAAAAAAACCTAAGGCCGACCCTGACGATGTCAGCAACTATAGACCGATCTCTTTGTTACCCTTTTTCGCCAAAGTGCTGGAAAAATTTGTAAATAAAGCCATTACTGACTTTTACGAAGAGAATAATCTTCTCCACCCCAGTCAATCAGGCTTTCGAGCCAATTTCAGCACAGAAACTGCTCTGCTGGAGATGGCTGAGACTGTTAAAATTGTGTTGGATAGGGGTGGCAGCACGGTGCTGGTGCTGCTTGATCTCTCAGCGGCCTTCGAGACCGTCCCTCATAATCTTTTACTACAAAGGTTGGAGAGGGGCGGGATTGGAGGCCTGGTTCCGAAATGGATGAGATCCTTTCTCAGTAACCGGTCTCAAACGGTGTGGGTACCCCCTCTCTCAGCTGAAATTCCTGCTTTGAATGTCAGGGTTCCACATGGATCTATCCTTAGCCCTACACTGTTTAATTTGTACATTGCCCCCTTCGCCCTTTTGGCGGAAAAACATGGAGCCAAAATAGTATCATACGCGGACGACACTCAGTTGTTGTTCACTAGTGAGAAGGGTTCGAAGTTCGATGGGGAATGTATAAGAAACTGTCTTGGGAAGATTTTTACTTGGTTTAATGATAACCAATTAAAATGCAACTCCGATAAATCTGAAATCATTTTCTTTGGCACCCAAACCCATGAAGCTTGGCTTTCCTGGTGGCCACAGGATATGTCTCCCCCGCTTTCGGAAGTGACACTTGTAAAGAATCTGGGAGTTAAATTGGACTCTGCTCTTTCTATGAAGACGCAAGTCCAATCGGTTACTGGTATTTGTTTCGGGATTTTGAAAATGTTGAAAAACTTTCTTCCTGGATCACATCGAAAAACTGTGGTACAGGCTTTGGTGTTGTCAAGACTCGACTACATGAACTCTCTATACTTGGGTCTACCTGAGTATTTATTAACTCGGCTACAAATTATCCAAAATGTGGCAGCCAGGGCTATCTTTCTTATCAAGCCTAGAACTCATACCTCGCATCTGCTTTCTTCACTCCATTGGCTTCCAGTGAAAAAAAGAATTCACTTTAAGGCTATGGTTTTGTTTTTTAAATCCCTCCACGGGATTGGGGCCATGTACCTACGAGAAAGACTTCAGCCTTATACTCCTCAACGTTCTTTAAGATCCTCCTCTCAGTCCCTAGCCCTAATTCCTAAATTTAGGCTCTCACGGGTCGGAGGAAGATCTTTTCAGGTCACGGCCTCTCGCCTTTGGAATGGTCTCCCCATCTCACTTCGTCAGAACCCTGATCTTTTGTCTTTCAGACGAAATCTGAAGACGTGGCTCTTTCAGCTCTAGCTTTCCCCTCTTTATTTTTTAGGATGACATCTATGGGCATCTATTTCTGCGTTTGTTGGTTGTCTGTGGTCATCTGTAGCGCCGGGACACTCTTTGGAGTAGCCTTGCGCTGTATAAATCACGAATAACATAACATAACACCCGCTTGTGAACTGATACATTTTCCCTGTATTGTTACATTAAAGGCCTCCCATAGGGAACCTTCACTATCCACTGAGCCTTCATTATTTAAGAAGTATTCCTCTATTGTCAGCCTTAGTTCTTCCTTACACACCGCATCCAGCAAGGCTGCTGGCCAGAATCACCAGGTAAATGGTCTAGAGACTACCCCGGGGACCTTCAACCTTAATAAGACCGGTGCATGATCAGATAATGTCTTGGGGAGGTGTTGAACATCTCCCAGCCACTGGCATATTTCAATGGATAACAGCCAGTAGTCCAGCCTGGACCAGGTGCCATGAACATATGATACAAAGGCGCACTCACATTTCAGGGGGTTCCGCAATCTCCAGGCATCTACAAGGCCATAGTCTTCCATCGCACCCTGTATAAGTTTAGCAGCCTGTTTGCCTTGCCAATTGGTATTCGTGGAGCGATCAACGTTTCGGTCTAAATATGTGTTAAGATCCCCTCCCCAGGGAAGATGCTCATGTGCAATGCAATGCATTTGGCGCCACATATCTTGAAAGAATTCCAGATCATCTGTATTTGGCACGTATGTGTTTATAACTGTAATGTCCTTCCCAGCTAGTTTCCCACGCACCAACACCAATCTACCCTGCTCATAGGAATTACACTTTATAGGTTCAAAAGCAGTCCCTTGTTTGATCAGTATTAACACATCCATGAGTACGTTGAGTAGAAGGAAGCCGCCAATACATCGCTCAGCAAGAACCCACCTTGCACTCTTGCTGCTTTTATAAGTGCAAAAAGAACAATTGATGGACAGAATACAGAACAATGTCATACATTCACCCCAGTACAGAGATCTGGGCCTAAATCCATTGTTCTTTTGCTCACCATGCCATTCCAGTTTGGACCCAGCCATATGCAAATCAGTCTTGACCCTGCGCCCAATGGGAACAGTCCAGCCCGAACTGCCAGGCCAGGTCCTCCCTGGACTGGAAACAAGCATCCTAGGTTTTCCTGTCTATGGATTGCAGGCTGTTCTGCATGGCTATTAATATTGCTTCCAGTGTACTGTTTTCAGCTGGGTATTTACTCTGCCCACCAGCCACCCCCGCTTCTGTAGACTGTTTGCAACTCCAGCGCATGTCAAAGTTTAGGCGCGACTGTGTTATATCCAACTTGCCCATGTTTGTTTTATGCCTTTTGCTTTCTTGTCGTTGTACATGTGCTTTTTTCTCAAGGCAGCGTTATGTGTCTGTCAGCCCAGCCAGTGCTTATCCAGCGATCCTCTACACTGCACAGCGCTATAGTTAGTTCATCGCCTGTGCACACCACAACAAGACTGCTAGCTGCTTCTGATGACAGTGTCTTACCACACTATGATCAGTACAGTTTTTCTGGCTCTGGTCCAGGTTTTTCTACGTTCTCCTTGGCCCCTACAATGCATAGTCAGCATGCCCATCTTGGCGCGCCACCCCCACAGCAGCACTTTCTAGTAGGCCTCTTCCAAAATTGCCCAGTCTTATTATAGTTCGGTCCCTGTGCACAAACACAGCTCAGCACGGTTAGCACCCTCAGTCAGCGGCACCCACCTTTCTTGTTCTTGTATTCGCGCGTCAATGCCTGCCCTCGGGCACCACTTCGCGCCTTCACAGCTCCGTTGCAGGCTAGCGTTCATACAGTTGTTAGGTCTCACCACTGGTCTACAGCTGCCACGCGACCAGTTCCAACACAAATTATGTGCCTACACGCTGCCCAACCAAGGATCTCCTCACACACGTCTGTGGTCCCAGTAAATTACTCCACACACAACTTGCTGCACACTGCTGGTGTCCACAAGCCACACGGGCAGGCCCACCTCTGTGCCAGTGACCGCGATCTTGAGTATTGTTCTGCCACCCAGCAGTGCCGGCCACCGCCACTCAGCCCGTGTGAGGTGCTGCACTTCCTTACTCATCACAGGGGCGTATTGGCCGTCAGCACCAGTCTCTACCAGCTGCAGCGTCTTTGCTGATGTACTGATATTACGTGCTGCCCAGCCTAATCATGGTTCAGTGTCTGTTCCCAAGCACTATTCAAATCAATTGGCCCACTGGATCAGCAACACCCTCCTTTTGCTTTTCTGCTTTCGCGCGTTTACGTCTGTTTTATTATTTATTTATTTAATGCTTTTTTTATAGCTAGGACTTTACCCGAAGGTGTCAGATCTCTTCACAATAGGAACAGTAATGATACATGAGTGAGCATGTTACAAAAGCAAACGTTACGTCACATGAGGCAAAAGTGACAATTGTGCAAGTATCAAGAGCAAACAGAATACAAGAGGTAGCAAACGATACGTTACAAAAGGAAAAAGTGACATGTGTGCAAGTCACAAAAGCATACAAAGTACACGTAGAGGTAAAAAACGGCAATAAATGGCAGACACTCAAAACATAAGAACACACTGGGAAGGCACTTCTATAGGCATGGAGAACAGAATTTCCTATAATGGAAGGATTTCCTTCAGAAAATAGAGGGCGTGAATTAAATTTTGAAGTGTCTTTGAAGGAGGAGAACTTTGAGGTCAGTTTTGAAAGCCTGGGAAGAGGTGGTGGTCCGGAGCTGAGGCGGAAGTGAGTTCCAGATTCTCACCGCGTTGCCTGAAAAGGATTGGGCCATCGATCTTTCCTTCTTGAAAGTGGGAGGTTCAAGCAATACATTTTCTGCATTACGTGATGGTCTAGAGCCTCCAGAGAGTTTCAGTTTATTCGCCAGGTAGCGAGGGGAGGAGGAGTGCAAGGCTTTGTGGGTGATACAGGCAGTCTTGTAGATAGATCTTGCCTCGATGGGAAGCCAATGGAGGGTGTATAAAATGGGTGTGATGTGGTCGCTTCTTTTGGCCCCATATATGAAACGAGCTGCTGAATGGAGAACATACTTCAGGGGGGATAGGTGGGATTTGGGGAGGCCAGTAAGAAGAGAATTGCAGTAGTCCAATCTGGAGAGAACCAGCAATTGGACCAGGGTTTTAAGGTCGTGCTCCGGGAAGAGGTGATGAATCCCCCAAAGAAGGCGCAGTTGGTATCGGCAGACTTTGCAATGGAATCGATGTGGGAGAGTAGATTGAGACCTCGAGTGTTACACCTCACCTTCCCAGCCCATCATATTGGTGCCAGCTGGTGTCTTTAATTGTGTCACGGACCGTGCCCGCTGCGCAGGCCGTCCACCACAAATTTTCCGTCTGCTGCCCAGATGGGGAACGATTTGCATGCTGCTGTTACCATGATATGGTCTTTTATTCACACAGCTCACTATACACCAACAGTGCCTGCAATTCTCATGGGCCAGCCTACTTTGGTGACCAAAGCCACGTTCTTGATTTATGTCCCCTGATGCCCAGCATTATAGGCTGCTGTCGCACTGCCCACTGAGATCTCCACTCTACCTCACTCGTCGCTGGCTGTGATGTTTTCTACCACTCCATCAGTGACAGCAACCCCCTGCCGCAGAGTCTTTTTTTATGACAGCTAGGCCGCTTGGCAGTTCTGCGTGCTCGTTCCCAGAGACAGCACCGTCACCAGTCCTCACCTCGCATCTGCTTCCAAGTTGACAGGTGCCATGTCCATGCTCGGCTAATCCGGTACACTATCTTTCCCACTCCACCACACGCTATTTATTTCACGGACACCGGTACTGGGAAATGGATCATTTACGGATTACTGGGACCCAGTTGGCGGAGCTGCACTAATGTGGGGCCATCTTGCTGCAAGCACTCTAGCACCTCCCCCTATGCTGGGTCATACCACATGGTAATGGAGTGCCAAATACTACTACCGATTTGGCACGTGGTAGCTGCCACAGTGTCTGAACTCATGGTGCACAAACATGAACCAACACCAGAATCCTACTTACTGGAACTGAATGCCTAGATCAGGGGAGACAGACACCTCCACAGATTTATTGATCTAGCCTTCAGCCTTCATCCTCTTCAAGAGGCTGATAGCAATGGCATGGAAAGTGCCTGCCCCCTCCTGACCTACACCGATGGCTGGCAGTGCTGCTCATATGGACACATACAGAAACTAACATCTTCTGAGCACTCCTCATGCATGGGTGAAGATTGCTGGGACACCTTTCTGCTATATGTGGAGGCATAAAATGACACATGCTCACCCTGAACTGCTCCTAAACCTGTTGTTGCTTCCCTTGCCCATCCTTGCACTGACTTGCATGGACACTAATGCATCATCCACTACCCCCATGCATGCAATGAGGAGCTCTCTGTTGGCCCACGTCACCTTCTCCTGGGCTCCCCCATTCTTCATATGGACTCACACACCCCCTCTCCACCTTGCATCCTGTATACCTGTACGCCTGGCACCCCATCCCATGTCTCTGCCAGACAACCCCTGACATTGCTGGTCCTCCCTACTCTGCCCACATAATGCACCAATCTACATAACCGCTGCAGGCAGTCTCCATACTTTTACTGCTTCTGTTTCATCATTAAAGTGTTTTTCCCACCCTGACACATGGCAGCTCATGACACTATGGATATTGTGAATTGTACCAATATACACAGTTGTTTTCCATTGTAGGTATATTGTGCTTCACTGTCATGCCATTTTTAAAGTACCATGTTGAAACCTCTATAAAACACATTTTAAAAAAATAGGACAGGAAGGAGACCCACCTCCACTTCCTGCACTCCAGCCAGATGGGAGCCTCTGTAATTCAATTAGGAGAGGGGAAGGCTGGAAGTGGAGTATAGGGAAAGGTTAGCCTCACCTGTGGGTTGGTTAGCCAATCCAGAATCTCCACTAGAGATTCTTTCCATTTTGAATTTTTGTGAGATTACTTTCTGGGACAAAAATATGCCACATTTGTAAGGAACTTGTCATCACAGAGGCTGGTGCCCTGCACAAAATTGGTCAAGGGTGCACCCTTCTTGCCAGCCCAAAAACTAGAATAAATATGGGGAGGCTGCCCAGCAACTCAGATCTCTGCCTAGAAACATCAAGAGAAGAAGGACTGCCCTGCTGGACCCCTGGTCTGCACACTGAAGGACTGCACCTGCTGTACAGTCTGGGCTTCACAAATAGGACTTTGCCTTGTTACAAAGTGTTAAGGAGATGACTGCCTGAAAGTAACAGGTACAAAAAAGCTTCAAGAAGTCACCTGCATCAGTTTCACCAAGACAAGCCCAGCTGACCATTCGTTAAAGGATTTGACCAGGTCATGGTGGGAATTGCAGGCCCAAACCTCCATGAGGCAACTCAAAGCTTCTGGATCCTTAGCTTGTGCTGTGGACCCTCAAAAACCCAAAGGCCACCTTATGGAAGAAGATCCAGAAGATTGGAAACATTTGGACAACTTTTGTATATTACCTCCATAAGTTGACTGACCTTAGAGGCGAAAGTCAAGCCGGCATCGTCATACTGAAATTCGGCCAGAAATCCAGGTTCGCTCGCCTAAAAGCTCTGGAGTTCTTCGCCACTGACGATGAGAACCAAAACCTCCAGAAATCACAGACACATTGTCCTGAAGCAGGCCACCATTGTCAAACTGCAACCTGGCTTGCCGAGGAGACTCACTCAATGTTGAAGGAAAAAGAACCAAAACAATGACAAAGAGGATGATTACGATGTCGGGCGGAAAGCCCCCTCCTGACTGTCATAATTTCCTTGACTACATCAGAACTCTTTCAACCGACTCAGTTTACATTCCGACTGATTACGATGTTCGCAGTCAGAATGTAAACCACACTGTCATTCCGAATCGGTTCTGAACGGCTCTCGGAGTATCCATGTCAGTCGGAACCACATCGTACACCACTATGGACAGCGCTTCCGTCCTCTGGATTATGATGTCGGTTTCCAACAGCCTTTCTGTGCCGGCCTTTCTGACATGAAAAGGCTGTTGGAAAGTGACATCCTGCAGGATCCGGTTGGGGGCCGAGGGGGTACCAAAGTGACCCCCTGTAAAACCCTGAACTGTGAGGCAGGCACAATGGGGTGCCTGCAACAGGGTGCAGGATTTTCCCCACACACCCTATATCCACATTGGGGCTTTTGTACAGATACTTGATGCTTAAAATCTCGCTGCAGACGGGTTAACGTAATGAGAAGAGATACTGACTGAAAATATTTCCACCACTCACTTTTATGAATCCAAACACGACAATTACAGATACATTCTGACTTGACAACCATTGACAGAACTCGATTAGATCATAAGACTACATCTGTTTGGAGAGACCGAAACTGTGCCCTGATGAAGTCTGCTGTGACACCAACAGCTTGAGATGAAACACGTGTTGGCTAAAGGGTTCCTATCATCATAATCAACAAATAAATACACTTTTGAAACCATGACCTCAATTTACTTCTGTGTGCCTGGAGAACAGTAATCCACATAGGAGCCTGTGTTATGGATGGTTGTCAGGCAGAACACAAGCTCCCATAGGGAACAATGGAAATCCGACCGAACAATGTTCGGTTGCATCATAATCGGGCAGGCGGAACCGCCGACCTGAGTCAGTCGGTCCCGAGACGGCGTCAGGCAGAGGCTTTATACCCGCTTTGAGGCCCAAAGTGCAAAGTTAAAATTTAGATCGGCCCGACCACCCTAACGTACCTGAGCCGTGCTCCATCACGGCCTTAAACTTTGACTTGGTCCTGGTCACAATCGACTGGATGTCTCCCGTTGGCGCTTTATGCTTTTAAGCACTAGAATGCACATTTTTACAATTACATTTTTAAAATTCTTATCTTTGGTTCCCTACATTAGAGTTTTGTTGTTTCGGTGTCATTTTAATCATAAAAATATTCTCTATTTATATTTTGATTTTTATTGGGTGTTATGTCTTACTTATTTTCTGTTTTGGTGATAGGAAATGCTTTAAATTCCTGTCTCCTAATTTAAATCTGGCTGCTCGTCAGTCAAGATACTAAGGGTTGAGCAAGGATTAAATTATTGAGACTTAACTGGGCCTCATTTGGTGTGGTGTTATTATAAGCTGTAGGCTCCTACCTGCATCTACTAATAAACCACCTTCCAACAACAGCCAATCCCATTGCTTGCTCCATGTACTATGCTATACCTCCAGATGAGAGCATCACTATTTCACTATGCCAAAGTAACTACTAGATAGGCAACACCTGCAAGTCGATTCCATTCACAATTTCATCTATTGTTAGAGGTAAATCAGTTACACCCATGTGGCATTTCAGCCATCTTTCCACAAGGAGTAGTGTTTCAGAAACAGACACAGCTGGCACTCAATTAATATCCAAGCTGTCTGTGATGTCAGGGGCTGCTTCAGTGATAAGTATGCTGTTTTTCTTGTGTGCACACATGATAGTTTCTTCTTTTGCTAGTCAGCTACAGCACGTCATCTTCCTGTCGACAATTCTGGTGACATACACCTACCTCAAACTGGGACTGCATGAGTACCTGTGGGTGGCATCATTAAAATATTCATACATGTCTACCCCTTTCACTATAGACACACAGTGGTGGCACTGACTGCTTGTTGGCAGGCAAGATCTAGTGCCTTATCATGGAAAAACTCAACTTAGAATATGTGATTATTACAGCATCCAAAACATTATCTTCACCTTGGTGTCATATTTTTATCTAATTCAATAATATATCAAACAAAGCCAACTCGCAATCAGGGCCATGGGCCTAATTCATCTTTGCTAAAAATTAGATTAGGTTGATGGTTGAGTAGGGTATAATAATAATAATAATAATAATAATAATAATAATAATAATAATAATAATAAACACATTTATAAAGCGCATGGTCACACTGACTAGTGTGTCCCCACGCTGCGGTACAAAGAGGCACATATTCTGGACAGTGCAGAGAAAGCAGAGACAGCTTAAACCGGAGGGCTAACAGAGGGTAAAAGCCAAGTTTTCAGCTCCTTTTGGAAAATAGTCTCCGAAACCTCCAACCGGAGCCCCAGGGGGGAGTTTATTCCATTGCTTTGCTGCTAAAAAGCAAAAGGAGTGACCACCCATCCTTGCTCTCTTGATAGATGGAATGCTGACCTGCCCCGTCCCGCTGGGTCTTAGTTGACAGGTCGGGGTTAGTAGATCATGCAAGTAGGTGGGCCCCTTTCTTTGTAGGATAAGATGGCTGACACAAAGAGACTTAAACAGAATTCGCTCCCTTACCGGAAGCCAGTGAATGGAAGCTAAGGCCTTATTAGAAGGGGCTCTCTTGGGTAACATCAGAACGAGATGCGCTGCTGCATTCTGGATACGTTGGAGACGCTGAATACATTTTGTATTAGCTCCCAGATAAAATGTGTTTCCATAATCCAGGCATGATGTCACCAGAGCATGAACCATTGTTTTCCTAGCTGTAATTGGCAGCACATCTAAATTCTTCCGGAGTCCACGCAAAACTCCAAAACATGTTCCTGCCACTCGTCTAGAATGGTTCTCAAATGACAGATTGGTGTACAGCCACATCCCTAAGTTCCTGACCTGCTCACAAGGAGAGGGGGTTGGTCTCAGTGTAAATTAATTTAATAAATACATCAAGACCAAAATGACAAAAATCCCAAAAGTAGAATTCCAGATATGAATTTTTAAAGATTAAAATGTAACATAGTGTTTAGAAGCAATAAGTGCTTCTTGGGATATCTGGTCATGCCAGACAGGGACAAAGTCAAAAGGTCAGACCCACTGGGATGGCGCATGGGCCAGATCCAGGGATCCAGGGTGGCCCGCTGACAAAACGTACCTTGATCCAGGCTGCTTTAATGTAGAAGGTGCGGGCTGCAGTCAAAGCGATGCATCAGTATTGATCCATGCAGCAAGGGTGATGCCCCAATCTGGATCTGCGCAGCAGCGACAATGCGTCGGATCTGATGAACGAAGAGCTGTGATGCAGAGATGTATTGTCATCGTCAAGGATGCCATTGATGGATATTCGGAGACCTTATGCAGTGGTTGTTCCAAAGGTGATGATTGAGGCAGTTCCACTCCTCCTGCACCAGTTCTGATGACTCAACATGAGCAATGCACTGGATCATATCCACTCAACATGAGTGATTCTTTGGTTTGATGATGATGCACCAGTTCTGATTCACACAACCGCACAATTGTGCCGGTTTGACAGAGGATGCAAGAGTTTTGCTCAAGGAGGCACCTTAGGTCTCACTTCCCACGGTCCAGGACTGGGGTGGCACCACTTTACAGGGAAGACTCCCAGATGGCAGAGCCCAGGTGCAGAAGCAGGTAAGTTGGAAATATGGTATGTCCCTGACACTTCAGATCAGGAGGCCAGCCAGCTAGCCCTTGGAATCACTCTTGGTTAAAGTGATGCAGGTCCATTCCTTCTCTTCCAGGCAGGACAGCAGGCAGCAGGTCAACACAGCAAGGCAGGAGTACAGCAAATCAGCAGGCAAACGGAGTGGCAGTCCTTCAGCAACATAGTCCTTCTTCCTAACAGAGTCTTCACAGGTCCAGAACTATACTGAAGTGTTGGTGTCAGAGGACCAGTGCTTATACCAAGTTGTGCCTTTGAAGTGGGAGAGACTTCAAAGACAGACCTTTGAAGTGCAAAGAGGTCCTTTCTTCCTGCCCTGCCTCCAGACTCACTACAGAGTGGCATGACACCCTTTGTGTTGGGACAGAACACAGCATATTCAAGTGTAAGTGTGGACGGGTCCAGCACCTCCCTCTCACACTGCCAGGATGGACCATCAAGTCACTCCTACACATTTAGTACATGTAGCTTTCTAGGGGAATACACAAAGCCCAGCTTTGTTACCCTCTCCAGACATGTATCAGAGAAAGGCAACAGGCACCAAATGGCTAAAGTAAGAAAATCTTTTATTTATCCCTCTGGCACTCATGTATACTATGTTCATCTGGGTTTTTTCTTTTATTGTGTGCTGCTTCCTCCCAGTGTTTTGTCTCGAAACACTGTCTCTAAATAAAGTGAATTGAAAGAAAGTGGAGTTTTCCGCTTCCAGGTTGGAGGCGCGCACAGATATACTGAGACCTGTGCAGGTCTACTTCCTGTTAAATGTTTTCAAAAAGAAATTCTTTCAAAGTTGCAATCTTGTCTGAAATCGTTGTATTTATTTTAATTTATATTTCATTGTTTGTTTATCGCAAGTTCATTCTTTGCTGAATTGTATTTACATTACAATTTCACAACCACCCAATGCATTTCGGGTCGACAAAATGACCCTTCCTCAGGGGTCTGTGAATGGAAGAGACAAAGAAAATCTTCAGGGCTACTCAGCCTATTCAAAAACTTAATGAATACAATGCCTGTTCAACGCTCTGATTATTACATAACAGTCTGTTAAACATGTCTCGCTAATCTTAAATATCACACATTTCTAGACTCAATGCCCTCAAGTGATATGCTGAACTATCTAAATCAAAAATACCTTCTACCGGTGTCATTTTTAAACGAAAATCAAGTATAAAGAACCACCTGTGCTCTGACAAAGTATTATGACTTGTGTTTCCAAAACAATGGACTATGTCATAGTTTGTAATCAAATGCTCATACTCTGAATTTCTAGACTAATACATTCAACTCATACATATTCTTTTGTATCATCTTGTGCAGTTAATTACATGTAAAGACGCCTGCTCGTGAGTATATAATTCTTAAACTAGATACCGTAACGGTGCTGTGCTCGCGTCTCTAATTCAACACGAAATTGTAATGTAAATACAATTCAGCAAAGAATGAACTTGCGATAAATAAACAATGAAATATAAATGAAAATAAATACAACGATTTCAGACAAGATTGCGACTTTGAAAGAATTTCTTTTTGAAAACATTTAACAGGAAGTAGACCTGCACAGGTCTCAGTATATCTGTGCGCGCCTCCAACCTGGAAGCGGAAAACTCCACTTAAAGTAAGAAAATGAAATCTTTCTAAAAGTGGCTTTTTCATACTTGCAGTTTAAAATCGTGATTCCGTAGAAACCAAACCTGAAAATTCAATCTCTTCACATTGGGGAATTACACTCAAAACATGTGGTAAGGTGTTGTCAATGTTAGCCTATGGGAGGGATAGGCATTGCAGTAGTGAAAAACAAATTTGAGAGTGTTTTATTACCAGGACATGTAAAACTTAAAAGTACATGCCCAGCCTTTCAAACACATTGCACCCTGCCCTCTGGGTTTTCCAAGGCCTACTTTGGGGAAACTTTATATATATATATATATAAATGTATATATATATTATCTACTGGCGGTCGCCAGTAGATAGTTATAGTTACAACCTAGTTTCCATAGGAAATCTCAAAATTCTATTTTGAATAACTTTGGCACCGGTTGACGAATCCTCGCGAAATTTTTAAAACTAATGGGGCGCTCCGTTCAGCTCCTACCCTGAAAGTCTCGGGGTGATTCGTCAAGCAGGGGCGAGAAAAAAGGGGGGTCCCAAAACGCATTTTCCCCACGCATTTTTCCATAGGACCTTTAGACACAGCTACAGCCCGAACGGCTGAACAGAATTACTTGAAATTAGGCAGAGAGGTAGCCATAAGGTCAAGAAAGTGCCTTTTGCAGGTCTGGTGTAAATCTGTTCAGTATTTCCTTAGAAAATAGCATTTAAAAGCAAATATATATGTGGGCGGAGCCTAACCACACATCTCATCCTGAGATCTGATTGGCTGTCAGCACTTCATCCAGCCATGCTTGGGACCAATATACATGATAGCACCTCATTAAAAAGCATTGCAGTTAATAGAAGGTTTTAAGACTTTAGTTACATTATAAATCATTTGTTGATGGTACCATACTCATTTTAGGAATTGTGGTATGTTCTAAGGTGATTTCACCATGTGAAAAAGCCTTCTGCTGGGATATCATGATTGAGAGAAAAATAATTTCTCATGCTTTTACCACAGAGGTTTGGAAGGTGATCTATAAGCTAAACTGAGAGCTTATTTTCTGTAAATGAAGTCTGACATTCTCAGTAAAACATGTACATCCAACAAGGGCAGAGACTGTCAGTTGATTCCTTTGTGTTCTACTGCAGCTTCCCAGTGTGTTCCAAAGAACTACTAGAGCGCTAACAGTCCTACTTATGATAAACGTATGGCACACCTGAAGCCATCTTGCTTGGATTAAAGTGGTAACTCTTAAAACATTTAACTTAAAAAGGAACAAAATGAGGGGGTTCATTTTTCCATAAAAAGTATGATTAGTGCTGCAGAAAGAAAAATTAGGGCACATTTTGGGTGACTTCTCAAATCCTCTTCTATTTCATTAAAAAATTCTGAAATGCAGAGTGAAACATGCACTTTCAATACCAGCAGCAGTTTTCCCTGGTGAGCAGTAGCTTTACTACAGTGATCTAATGAGCAAAAAGAGTGCTAACATTCTGAATTTATGGCAAATGTGTGACACATCTGAATGCCTTCTTGATGGAATCAAAGTAAAAAACGGAAAGTATTTCCTACTGAGGAGACTGCAGTAAATGAGGAAATTAGGAAACTTCATAACAAATAAGTCTTCCAAGATGGCCACCAGAGACAAAAGAGCCCAAATGTAGCCCAAATATCACCCAGATGTAGCCCAAGTATAGCCCAATGACAGAATGTCCCAAAATGTTCTTAAAAACAACTAGAGCGCTTACTGTCTTCATTATGACAAAAGTATGGAACACCTGAAGCCATCTTGATTGGAATAAACTGGTAACACTTAAAACATTTAATTTAAAAAGGAACACAATGAGGGGGTTCATTTTGCCATAGAAATTATGAGTAATGCTGAAGAAAGAAAATGAGGGCACATTTTGAGTGACTTCTCAAATCCTCTTCTATTTCATTAAAACATTCTGACATGCAGACTGAAACATGCACTTTTAATACCAGGAACAGACTTCCATGGTGAACAGTAGTTTTACTACAGTGATCTAATGAGCAACTAGAGTGCTAACATTCAGAATTTATGGCAAATGTGTGACATATCTGAATACCTTCATGATCGAATCAAAGTAAAAAACTGAAAGCATTTCCTACTGAGGAGACTGCGGTACATGAGGAAATTAGGAAACTTCATAACAAATAAATCTCCCAAGATGGCCACCGGAGACAAAAGAGGCCAAATGTAGCCCAAAATTACCCAGATGTAGCCCAAATATAGCCCAATGACAGAAGTGTGCAAAACACTTATTATTTTGTGTTTTTGCAGTGTTATATAGTGCAGACTTGTCAGATATTGGAGTGCTTTACATGAGCATTGGTTACATCACACAAGAACAAATTCATTTTGGTTGTAGACATGGGGAGACTAAGTGATTTGACCAGAATCACAGAATGTCGAGCTGAAGCAGAAACTTCAACCTGGTTCCCCAGTTGCAAAGTCTGCAGTTCTGGAAGTAACACCACATCCTCTCCCCTAAGTGCAACATTTAATCAAGTGGTCAACTGGATAAAAAAACATAAAGATAACAAATAATTTAAAAGTGCTTTGTCGCTATTTGAAAACTCAGAAAATATGTCCTTATTTTAGTCTTTTAGAGCACTAACCATAATGTTGATGCCAATAAGACCCTCTCATATATGTAATTTCTAAAGGAAATGCTCTAGGTATTACAGTTTTGATTACATCAAGATGATGTCAGGCGTTCCACACTTTTGTAATAAATATAGAATGTTAGCAATCTAGTTGTTTATTAGGATACTGTTGAGAGGCAGAGGCCAGGGGCACGGACTCTGAACATTGAAGGCAGGTAGGAGGGTGCAAAGGCAACAATTTAACCACACTGAGCAGGCAGGAAGGGCCGTGGAAGCACAACAGACTATGGAGGGCAGTGGAAAGGGGGGGCAGGGGCAACAAACCAACAATACAGGACTTGCAAGAGAGGCTGTGGCAATGTAATAGACCATTGTGGGCAGAAGGAAGAGGCAATGGTAGTACAACCATACATGCCAACAGACCCGATTCAGCCAGGAAACGTCCAATGTTTTTAAGCTCAAATGGGCTTTATTTGATCTGTCTCCTGTCTACAATATTCTCCTTTTCAATGTAACTCAAAGGGGAAAATCAATACCCCAGTTTTTTTTCAAAATCTCCCTCTTACCAAGTTCAAAATGTTTGCAAGTATGGTACATTGGATCATGGAAGGAAATGGGATAGGGACATGGACTTGGATAACAGAGGACAGGAGGGACATGGAGAGGTGCACCAAACTGACCCTGCAGGGCAGGCATCAGGGTTTGCAGCAGCACAATACACAACACAGGGCATGCAGGACGGGAGTGCAGCACAACAATCCATAGAAAGCAAGAGGGAGGGGACAGGACCATGCACATGGACAACAGAGAACAGAGGGGCAAGAGGCAATGGTAGCTAGCTGACCATAATGGACAGACAGGAGAGAAAGCTGCAGCATAACAGACCATAAAGGGCAGGAGGGACGGATCAGGGGCATTACAATGGAACAGACAAGCCAGGAGGGAGGGAGTAGGGGTCCGCACATGTAAACAGAGGGCTGGGGGCAAGGGGGCAGGGCAGGAGCAGCAAGATAGCCATGGAGATCAGGCAGGATGGGCACTAGAAGCAAGACACACCATGAAGAGCAACAGTGAGACTGTGATGGCATACACACAGACCATGGAGGGAAGGTGGGAGGGGGTCAGGGGCAGCTAACTGACCACACAGGGAAGGTGGGAGGGGCCATGGCAGCACAGAAGACCATGCATGGCAAGTGGGAGGGTTAGTGGCAGCACAATGGCTATGATGGGCAAGAAGGAGGGTGCAGGGGCATGCACAAAGGACGATGGAGGATAGAAGGGAGAGTCAGGACCTGTGCACAGACAAGAAAGTTCAGGGGAAGGGGCCTCACAACAGACCACACGGGGCAGGCAGGAGGAGCAGTTGCAGCACAACAGACCAGGGAGGGCAGAAGGGTGTGGCAGTACAATGGACCATGTAGGACAGGAGGAAGAGGATAGGGGCATGGCATGTGGACAGGCAGGGTGGAGGTGGCAGGGACAGGTTACAGTCATCTGACAATGCTAGGCAGGTGGGAGGGGAGTGGCAGCTCAACAGAACACTCAGAGTAGATAGGAGTGGCAGGTCCATGGGACATGGTGGGCAAAAAGGATGGAGCAGGGGCATGCACAAAGACATCGGAGGGCAGGGGAAGGAGAATAGGGGCAGCAAGCTAAGCACAGAGTTTAAGCAGGAGGTCAATGATGGGGCATAGAATTGGGCAATGGAGGGCAGGAGGAGTGGACTGGTACATCATACTAAATTGAGGGCAGTGGCAGCTCATCACACCATGCATGGTAGGGGGGAGGAGGCTAGTCCATGGATTCACACAACAGAGGATAGGGAGGAGGGGGATGGGGCAGCAAGCTAACTGTTCAGAGAAGGCGGGTATTAGGAACTTTATTGTTTTTAAAACATTGTGTCTGTGCGAACTACTTAAAATATGAACAAGTATGCAGCATAATCTCACTTTTATTCAGGAAGAAGAGGACGTTTGTGACTGTGACTCCGGGCTCACTTGGCAGAAACACCCCCTGACCCTCCACCCCCTATCGCAAAATGTAATGCCTGTGAAAAGGGTAGGTGAACACAGTGTTATATAGAACATAGTCCTGAGAGCACGATTGAAAATGAACACTAGATATAGTGTATGGTATAAACTATGCACCAAAAAGTGTGATATAAGATGAACCGGGCGTGAAATATAATATGCAATACATTGTGCGCAATGACAGATTCATTGGAGAGCGCGAGATAGCACAGGCACTAGCGCGTGCTATGCGATATGCGCCTTGGAGTGTAATATGCACAGGGCAGTGTTGTGTAACCTAACTAGTCTCTAAAGTTGTAATATAAAATATGTGCTGGGGAGTGTAACGTTGCATATGCACTGTGACAAAGATATGGATCCCAGATTGTAATATGTATGGCATAGCACTGTGCGTTATAACATAGGCATCGAGGAAGGCACGTTAGATGGGGCAATATAACCCGTGCGAAGACAAGTGTGGCATGACATATTCACGGGGTGGTGTTACAGTGCACATGGGCTAGAGAGTGTCATAGCATATGCACTAGCTAGTGGAATACAACACAGAGGTGTGTGGTACTCGGCAGGCAATGGTGGGTGTAACACAGCATTGGGCTCTGTCAGGAGCGCGCTGTGACTCTCAAGTGATGTTCGTCCCCTTTCCAGAGAGTAAAATAAAAAGTATTACACATACGGCAGTGGATGTGTGTTTTATTAACCGTGAGGAGGGTTTCTTGCATAGTTTTGGTCGAATTTTTTTCGAATCCCCTTTGAATGGCTTGGTGTGCATGTGTATTAAATGTGCTCGTCAATAGCTACCCATGTTTGTCTAAATAAACAACAAGGGTGTCTACCGGGATTAGGCACGGTAGGGCATCAGACATGTCAGAGCTTCACTAGTGGTGTAAATACATTCCACGTGGATTTATTGCATGCATAGTCGCCTTTTAATGAATATCACGCAAATCGTCATGGTGATAGGTACGTACGGTTTGTCCAGCATGTCCTAGGTGTGTCTATAAATATATATTTTTTAAAAATAATAAAAAACAGTGGCCGGCCCTGGGGATTGGGGTCAAAAAAATATAATTAGGAGACATGCCCTGGGGGATGGGGTCATCAGGGCCAATAAATTAGAATAAGAAGGGGAACCACACAGCCCCCCGTCTTAAAAAATTAAAATAAATAAAAGACTGGCATCGTGCCGGAGGCCATGCCCCCTCCGTGCAGCACTCTGCAAACGCGCCCCCAACAGGCATCTCCAGTATGCGCCAGGGAGCTGCGCTGCAGATAGGTGTTCTGAGGCCAAGCCCCTTTTTACACCTCTCTGCAACGCAGCTCTGTGGTGCTTACTGGAGGTACCTAGTGGTCTAGTTTGACCCTAGGGACCCTTAGGATTCAAGGGGACTTAATCTCTCAACTTAGAACAGCCACAGGGCGCGTTTACACAGTGGTGAAGGGAGGGGACGGGGCCTGAGGTGACGTGTGCAAACACGCACTATGGCACGTTTTAAATTGGGGATATAATTTCCCTTCAATACTGAGGGCCCCTGGGGGCTAACTAGCCCACCAAGTGCTTCCAGTAAGCGCCACTGAGCTGCATTGCAGAGAGGTGGTCCAGGCAGTGCCACTTTTTACACCTCTCTGCAACGCAGCTCTGTGGCACTTACTGGAGGTACCTAGTGGGCTAGTTGGACCCTAGGGACCCTCAGGATTCAAATGAACTTAATCTCCCAACTAAAAACGGACACAGGGCGTGTTTACACAGTGGTGAAGGGAGGGGACGGGGCCTGAGTTAACGTGTGCAAAAACGCCCTGTGGCCTGTTTTAAGAGGTAGTTTTAATCCCCATGCCCTATTATATACTAGGGGCTTACAGACGAGGTCATGCTAATCACAGGGGGACCCCAACGCATAATGTTCCCTAGTGTATGTAGGTGTTTTCACTGTATTCTAAGTGTCTTTTAACATAGCACTGGCTCTAGGACTGGTTAGTCAGACTCAGTTACCACCAGTATCCGTCTGAAAAAGTTGAGGGTACAGGATGATTTTGCAACAAGGCTTCTTTCTGCTCTTCTTTTTGTTCTTTCTGCACGTTATCCTTCTTCCTGCACTTATCTTCGTATTTGAGGACTTCTGTTGCTTCTTTCTGCACTTCTTTTGTTTCTTTCTGTGCATTTTTTCTTCTTTCTTCACATGTCCTATCTCTGTAGGCATAGTTAGAAATTAGCATTTAAAAAACCTTTGAAATTCACAGAAAAAACCATAGGTTTCAGGCACGTTATAGTTAGGAATTAGCATTTAAAAAACCTCAGAAATTCACTGAAAAAACCATAGGTTTCAGGGGTGTTATAGTTAGCTGGACTTTTCACTTGTACAAAACCATTGAAATTCCCCCGTTATAGTTAGTTCAGCTAACTATAACTCGCGCGCCCGCAATGCACTGCTGATGACGTCACATATTACATCACTCATGACATGGTCAGTGACATCGCTCATGACATCACTGATGACATCTCAAATGACATCACTGATTACATCACTGATGACATCATCCTTGTGATAGAGTGGCAGACCTCCTCTCACCCTAATATAACCTTTGATACACACATTCAAAAATAGAGACTAAAATTTTCAAAACAATGGACATACCAATACCAGTTACAACAACCTTGTCAGTAATTCTACGATCCACATACACATCCACTCATTCAACAACAGTCCTATACAGTCACTCATACATGTACTCATAAACCTATACATCCTGTTACACAATGCCACTCATCCATAGAGTTACTCACACACATAGTCACTCATGCTAATAAAGAATCAAACATACATTTACTTTCATATACATATATACACACACCACCACACTTACTTCTACCGAAACTTACACATACTTAGTCTTTTAAACAATCACTTATAGAAACACATACTTATTCATACAGGAACTCTTTCAATCTCTCACTCTCACATATACTCACATATATACACCAATAGTCACATATACTAGTTTAAAACATATGTAGTTACTCATCAAGACACTATTGAGGCAGTCATTCACTCACTAACACACCCATACACACACTCATCCACCCATACAGTCCTGCACACATGCTGTGTTCAACACATACAAACAGTGAGTCACTCATTCATGCACCTATGCACTACGTAATACCCCCCACCGAACCATGCAGACACTCAGACTGATACTCAAAAAACCAACTAATAACCTATATAGACACCCATGTAGCTACTCACCAACCCATGCAGCCACTTATACACAAAGTGAGAGACTGATACAGATATTTACATATTTAAACATTACTCACTAAGCCATGTATTCACTATGAAACACTTAATCAGTCAGTTACACAATCAATTTTACAAAAACAAATCATCCATTTAGACACTTATATACCCATTTATTCTTCCATCGACCTTGAGATATATATATATAACACATATTTAATTTTCAGAAAAACACACATTCACTGGATGATGTCATCAGTGATGTCATCAGTGATGTCATTTGAGATGTCATCAGTGATGTCATAAGTGATGTCACTGACCATGTCATGAGTGATGTAATATGTGCCATTCCATATTGCAGGATACAGTAAATCTATAATTATATACATAGGTAGCTTATTGTAAAATAAATAATTAAAAAATATAATAAAACATTCATAAATTAGCATTTATAAAACCTTGCAAATTCACTTAAAAAACCATAGGTTTCACACACGTTATAGTTAGGAATTAGCATTTAAAAAACCTTGCAAATTCACTAAAAAAAACATAGGTTTCACACACGTTATAGTTAGGAATTAGCATTTAAAAAACCTTGCAAATTCACTGAAAAAACCATAGGTTTCACACATGTTATAGTTAGCTGGACATTTCACTCGTAAAAAGCCAATGAAATGACGTCACATATTACATCACTCATGACATGGTCAGTGACATCACTGATGACATCACTGATGACATCTCAAATGACATCTCTGATGACATCATTGATGACATTATCAATGTGATAAATTACTGCATCTTCTCACACCCTAATTTAACCGATGATACACGAATTCAAAATTTCAGACGTCCATTCTCAAAACCATAGATACTCCAATACCAATAACTACATACCCACTTATTAACTCTTAGGTTTACATACACCTCCACTCATTCATATGTACAGTCACTCATACTTACAGTCACTCCGTACAAGACTATCATATGCATTTATGCACCTACATAGACACTCACACACCACCTATCATCCATAGAGGTACTGTCACACCTAGTCAGTCATGCAAATAATTAATCACACTCCCGTTTACTCACCTATGCAGTTATACAGACAAAAGTTCACTTACTCATAAAAATAGTACCACATTCTTACGCTCTTCTACAATCATTTATACAAGCACACACTCATCCATACAGCCACTCTCACAATCACACACTCTCACATATACCCACTTATATACTCTTACATGCATATATACTGCCTTTCACATATGTAGTTAGTCACAAATGTACCACTGAGATATACATTCAATCCCTAACACACCTATACATACACTCACTCAACCATACAGTCCATCACAGATGCACTGTTAAAACCATGCTCCCATGGAATCATCCACTCACACATCTATGCACAGAGTCACACACAGCCTACCCACACAAACACTCAAGCACCCATACAGATACTCAGACAACCAATCGATAACCCATATAGACACTCATATAGCTATTCACAAAACCATGCAGCCACTTATACACCAACAGACAGAACCATGAAGACATTCACACAGTTTAGTCACTAGTCTGCAGTAAGATACATTTAATGACTCACTTTTCCAGTCAATTACAGACGTAGAAAATCATCCATTCACACACTTGTACAGCCACCCATTCTTCCACAGGCCTTTCACTATAAATATATAAAACATATTTAAATTTTACAGAAACACACAGTCACTGGATGATGTCATCAGTGATGTCATCAGTGATGTCATCAGTGATGTCATTTGAGATGTCATCAGTGATGTCATCAGTGATGTCACTGACCATGTCATCAGTGATGTAATATGTGACGTCATCAGCAGTGGATTGCGGGCGCGCGAGTTATAGTTAGCTGAACTAACTATAACGGGGCAATTTCATTGGGTTTTTACGAGTGAAATGTCCATCTAACTATAACATGTGTGAAACCTATGGTTTTTTCAGTGAATATATATATATATATATATATATAGTCACTGAAAAAACCATAGGTTTCAGGCACGTTATAGTTAGGAATTAGCATTTAAAAAACCTTAGAAATTCATTGAAAAATCCATAGGTTTCAGGGGCGTTATAGTTAGCTGGACTTTTCACTCGTACAAAACCATTGAAATTCCCCCGTTATAGTTAGTTCAGCTAACTATAACTCGCGCGCCCGCTATGCACTGCTGATGATGTCACATATTACATCACTCATGACATGGTCAGTGACATCACTCATGACATCACGGATGACATCTCAAATGACATCACTGATGACATCATCCAGTGAATGTGTGTTTTCCTGAAAATTACATATGTTTTATATATGTATATCTCAAGGTCGATGGAAGAATAAATGGGTATATAAGTGTCTAAATGGATGATCTGTTTTTGAAAAATTGATTGTATAACTGACTGATTAAGTGTATCTTAGTGAATACATGGCTTAGTGAGTAATGTTTAAATGTGTAAATATCTGTATCAGTCTCTCACTTTGTGTATAAGTGGCTGCATGGGTTGGTGAGTAGCTACATGAGTGTCTATATAGGTTATTAGTTGGTTTTTTGAGTATCAGTATGAGTGTCTGAGTGTCTGTATGGTTCGGTGAGGGGGTATTACGTAGTGCATAGGTGCATGAATGAGTGACTCACTGTTTGTATGTGTTGAAGACAGCATGTGTGCAGGACTGTATGGGTGGATACGTGTGTGCATGGGTGTGTTAGTGAGTGATAGACTGTCTCAATAGTGTCTTTATGAGTAGCTACATATGTTTTAAACTAGTATATGTGACTATTGGTGTATATAAGTGAGTATATGTGAGAGGGAGAGATTGAAAGAGTTCCTGTATGAATAAGTATGTGTTTCTATAAGTGATTGTTTAAAAGACTAAGTATGTGTAAGTTTCTGTAGAAGTAAGTGTGGTGGTGTGTGTATAACTGTATATGCAAGTAAATGGATGTTTGATTCTTTATTAGCATGAGTGACTATGTGTGTGAGTAACTCTATGGATGAGTGGCGTTGTGTAACAGGATATATAGATGTGTGAGTACATATGATGAGTGAGTACATGTATGAGTGACTGTATAGGACTGTTGGTGAATGAGTGGATGTGTATGTGGATCTTAGAATTACTGAATAGGTTGTTGTAACTGGTATTGGTATGTCCATTGCTTTGAACATTGTAGTTTCTATTTTTGAATGTGTGTATCAAAGGTTATATTAGGGGAAGAGGAGGTCTGCCACTCTATCACAAGGATGATGTCATCCGTGATGTCATTAGTGATGTCATTTGAGATGTCATCAGTGATGTCATGAGTGATGTCACTGACCATGTCATCAGTGATGTAATATGTGACGTCATCAGCAGTGCATTGCGGGCGCGCGAGTTATAGTTAGCTGAACTAACTATAACGGGAGAATTTCAATGGTTTTGTACGAGTGAAAAGTCCAGCTAACTATAACGCCCCTGAAACCTATGGTTTTTTCAGTGAATATATATATATATATATATATATATATATATATATATATATATATGTATATGTATATATATGTATATATATATATATATGTATATATATGTATTATCTACTGGCAGTCGCCAGTAGATAGTTATAGTTAGGACCGAGTTCCCATAGGAAATCTGAAAATTCTATTATGAATAACTTTGGCGCCGGTTGACTTATCTTCGTGAATTTTTCAAAACTAATGGGGCGCTCCGCTTAGCTCCTACCCTAAAAATCTCGGGGTGATTCGTCAAGCGGGGGATGAGAAAAAAGGGGGGTCCCAAAATGCGTTTTCTCCATGCATTTTCCCATAGGACCTTTAGTCGAAGGTACAGCCCGAACGGCTGAACAGAATTACTTGAAATTTGGCAAAGAGGTAGTCCTTAGTTCAGACTGGTGCCTTTTGCTTAAATGGTGTAAATCCGTTCCGTAGTTCCTGAGAAAATCAAAAGTAAAATCACATATATATCTGGGCGGAGCCTAACCACACATCTCATCGTGAGATCTGATTGGCTGTCAGCACTTCATCCAAGAAGTGTTGGCAGCCATCTTGGGACCAATCTACATGATAGCACCTAATTAAAAGTCATTGCAGTTAATAGAAGGTTTTAAGACTTTAGTTACATTATAAATCATTTGTTGATGGTACCATACTCATTTTAGGAATTGTGGTGTGTTCTAAGGTGATTTTACAATGTGAAAAAGCCTTCTGCTGTGATATCATGAATCATGTTTGAGAGAAAACTATTTTCTCATGCTTTTCCCACAGAGGTTTGGAAGGTGATCTATAAGCTAAACTGAGAGTATATTTTCTGTAAATTCATATTATCTTTCTCAGTCATGTCAGAATGAAGTCTGAAATTCTCAGTAAAACATGTACATCCTTCAAGGGCAGAGACTGTCAGTTGATTCCTTTGTGTTCTACTGCAGCTTCCCAGAGTGTTCTAAAGAACAACTAGAGCGCTAACAGTCCTACTTATGACAAAAGTATGGCACACCTGAAGCCATCTTGATTGGAATAAAGTGGTAACACTTAAAACATTTAATTTACAAAGGAACAAAATGAGGGGGTTCATTTTGCCATAGAAATTATGATTAGTGCTGCAGAAAGAAAAATTAGGGCACATTTTGACTTCTCAAATCCTCTTCTATTTCATAAAAAAATTCATATATGCAGACTGAAACATGCACTTTGAATACCAGCAGCAGACTTCCCTCGTGAGCAGTAGCTTTACTACAGTGATCTAATAAGCAACTAGAGTGCTAACATTCTGAATTTATGGCAAATGTGTGACACATCTGAATGCCTTCTTGATGGAACCAAAATTACAAACTGAAAGTATTCCCACTGAGGAGACTGCAGTAAATGAGGAAATTAGGAAACTTCATAACAAATAAATCTCCCAAGATGGCCACCAGAGACAAAAGAGCCCAAATGTAGCCCAAATATCACCCAGATGTAGCCCAAGTATAGCCCAATGACAGAATGTCCCAGAGTGTTCTAACGAACAACTAGAGCGCTAACAGTCTTACTTATGACAAAAGTATGGCACACCTGAAGCCATCTTGATTGGAATAAAGTGATAACACTTAAAACATTTAATTTAAAAAAGGAACAAAATGAGGGGGTTCATTTTGCCATAGAAATTATGATTAGTTCTGCAGAAAGAAAAATTAGGGCACATTTTGACTTCTCAAATCCTCTTCTATTTCATAAACAAATTCTGACATGCAGACTGAAACATGCACTTTGAATACCAGCAGCAGACTTCCCTGGTGAGCAGTAGTTTTACAACAGTGATCTAATGAGCAACTAGAGTGCTAACATTCACAATTGATGGCAAATGTGTGACACATCTGAATGCCTTCTTGATGGAACCAAAATTAAAAACTGAAAGTATTCCCACTGAGGAGACTGCAGTAAATGAGGAAATTAGGAAACTTCATAACAAATAAATCTCCCAAGATGGCCACCAGAGACAAAAGAGCCCAAATGTAGCCCAAATATCACCCAGATGTAGCCCACATGTAGCCCAATGACAGAAGTGTGCAAAACACTTATTTGTTGTGTATTTGCAGTTTTATATAGTGCAGACTTGTCAGGTATTGGAGTGCTTTACATAAGCATTGGTTACATCACACAAGATGAAATTCATTTATGTTGTAGTGTGGTAAACAAAAATCTTCTTTACCGGACTGAATTTCATACGGGATCTTGAAATAAAATAAAATAGCTCAGAATAACAAGAGGCAGAATCCGTGGTATAAGAGTTTCTAAATGGGCTTTATTCCATCAAAAATGGCCGACTCGAGTCGCGGCCTTCAGGTTCCGTCACCACGAGGGTTCAGGAAGTGAAGTACAATAATTTATTGACAGACATGCATTTTTATAATAAGTACATTACAATGAAACGAATGTAGAAGGCGTAACATTTGATAAGAAAAGTGACAAAACAGGTACGTAATCGAAACTAGGCGTAATAAGGAATAAAAGAAACATGATTGGTTAGGATTATCAGACATAGGTGGATCTATAAGATAATACTTGGCATAGATGCGCGCGCAGCAGCATGACGTGTGATTGACGTGCAACTAGGGGGTGAAGGGGACTTGACATTTAGCTCCACATGTGGAGACGAGAAGTCTGGGGGGTCAAGTCAACCTAATCCCAAATCATATCTAACATCCTATGTTTAAAGAACTATGTTATCCACAAGGAAGGACTCTCGGACAGAATCTAGTCTATACTGACTGTGTGCGTGCACAAACGCCTAAGTGTCTATATGAGATGCGAGGGGCAGAAAACTTTCCATGGCAGCAGGGCTATGAATCACTTGCAGGAGGACGGAAAGGCTGAGTCCTTTGCTTGTGAGCTAAAGGAAATGTTTACCTAAATCACTAGACAGGAATGCATCGGCTGAAGAGCAAAATAGATAATTCGAAGGTGAAATACAGCTTCTTGGCAGGCAGGCGAAAACTGGCCGAGGCAGGCACCGTTAGCTGCACAGGGAGTAGGGCAAAGTTCATGGATACAGATGCGAGCTCAAGCTGAAGCTGTCAAAGACAGAGAGCAGGGAAAGGCTTTGAGGACAGAATCGGGCCTACTTGCCTGAACTGTAAAAATGGAGTAACTTAGCCATATAAAGTCGGTGGCCTTTCATACTTAGGAATCGAATATCCAGCCCATCGATGGCGGATCTGACAGAGAACATGTCGACGGTAGACACACATATGTTTGCGTCTTAGAAACTGGAACTAGAGGGAACATACATGTACTTGTAACATGCATATAGAACCGTTGGGGTCCAAGATAGGGGACATAACTGATCAGGAAAATCCACATTTCCACATTCCCTCCTTGTCCCCTACTTGCCCTTCAAGAGATATCAATCTTCATCATTCCATCGATTTGCTCATGGAGCATCATTTCTTCTTCCTTCTTCTTCCGGCATTTTGAACGAGAACTGTGATATGGAATGCATGATGTGGCACACAGACCACAAATCGCTGGTCCACATTGCAGGCATAAACAACAACTGAAGAGCATAAGAAGGCCAATACCTAGGAAGGATAGAACTCTCCATCCCCAGGCTGATATCACACTCCAAAACCACCCGGACCACGTCCAAGTGCCTGGATTTTCGTGTATCTGGCTTACAATCTTATGAAGGCGTGTTATAGCTTTATATACAGATGGCGAATTTTCTGGTATGAATATGCAGCAGCTGGATCCGATGACCCTGCAAGCTCCGCCCCTATCGGCCAGGATGACGTCAAGGACAAGACGATTCTGGAGAACAACAATTCTCATCACTGATTGTTCCTCTGTCAGATTGCCTAGGGCGGCTATAGTCTCATTTACTACAGCTTCAAGAGTCTTGGTGAGTCTACGTATCAGCTTACTATTTGATATTGTACCTATATAGGGAAAGATACCTTTATTGAAATCTGCATACTTGTCCCATGCCGTCTCAGTATAATCGACAACTGGGAGATCTCTTTGCTCTCTATTGTGTACTAAATGAACATTTCGATAATAATCAGGGGGAGCTAGAAAAACAGGTGGCAGAAGGAATGCTATGTAACAGGTACCATCCCAATCTAGAGGCAAACGCATATATGCAGTCTGACCACATATAAAGTAAGAATGGCGAGAAGCTCTAAATGAAGATTTACCTTGATCACTATATTCTACTGTAGTAACGCATTGGCTATGGCCCATGTGTATGGAACCAACTTTTCTCACACATAATTCACCCTTAACTGGAAATACTGACATAGTGGGCAGAATTAGTTCAACTTCGGATTTGACATTCAAAATCATAAGATTAGGCGTAAAATTACCTAATTTATACACTTCATTTTCTAAATCAGTTCCTGTTCTACTGGGGTGACCCTCCTTATTAGGGTGACAGACTTCGAATAAAACTAGATTCAGATTTCCCCATATCCAATGTTGTTGATAAACTGCTGTGTCTGGGTCTATGGAATTTAATAAACTAAACCATGCTCCACAGGAGCCATTGTGTGTGAACGGATGTGGAAAGAAAGGCAGAACTCCTTTGTTATTCTGATAGGGAGGGAGTCGGCCACACACCCAACAATTGGTGGCATTACTAGTCTGATGGGAATGATGTAACATACTAATGAATGTGTTATTGCGCAGCGCAAGTCTATAGGACAACTCATGTGGGGGGAATTCACTAAAAGAATGTTCATCAGTTATATTGAAAGCACGTTTAGAAACAGGATAATACATATGCAACAATATACTTGCAGTAACTAAAAAACTCAAGAAAAACAAAATTAATAAAGTCACAATACAGTGGTTACGCAGTAATTTACAATAAGCATGTCGTTTCATTATGATTCTGGACTCTACATGATTCAGACCTAAGGGATACATGTCGGGACAGATTCAACCGCTTCACCTTGGAGAGGACTTAAACAATCAAATCGTCCGACAGTTTAGATCTGGACCTGAGTTTCTGCTTGTAAAGTTCGGTGCTACTGGCCTCAGCCAAAGGTAGCTTTGAGTCAATGGGGGAAGACACACGGGGAGTACTGTTTGTGTCAGGAGGAAGTCCATGAAATTTCTTTATATGGCTGGAATGCACCCAGCCTTTTCTCCCTTCGATCTTCACAGCTGTTCTGGTCGTCAGCAGGACCAACTTAGGACGCCTCCACCTTGGCTCCAGTTGGGTTTTCCGATCAAAATTCCTGACGAGAACATAATCGCCGGGAATTACATCATGAGGTTTCACCTCGGTGTTGTCGGGAAAAGCTGCGACTACCTGTGAACGACAAGATTGTAGTGCAGACATCAAGGAAGCCAGGTAATCTGTCAGCATATTACAATCAACATCAGTTATTTTACGGGGTATAGGCGTCCCCCACATATTCGGTGGTCTACCAAAGATCACCTCATAAGGGGATAACCCTGTTCGAGAGTGTGCTACCATCCTCATGTAAAATAGCGCAACTGGTAAAGCTACTATCCAGTCCACACCTTTCTCCTGACATATTTTAGACAGTCTGATTTTTAAAAGTTGATTATGTCGTTCCACGAGACCTGCTGCCTCGGGGTGTCGGACACAGTGGAATTTCCACTGATATCCCAACAAAAGTGAGACATGTTTCATTAATTCGGATGAGAAAGGCTGGCCGTTATCTGAATATACAACACGTGGTAAACCGTACCGTGGGAAGAATTCTCGAACTAGCTGCTTGGCAGTAGTCGGGGCAGTGTAATCTGATACGGGATACGCCTCTGTCCAACGGGAGAGAGCGCAGACAACTACGAGAACATATTTGAATCCTCGACAACGTTCCATCTGAATATAATCCATCTGGAGGACTTCAAAAGGATGGTCAGGAGGCTGAAATCCACCCTGCTCTACGGGAACACTCTTTCCTGGATTAAACTGACAACATATCATACAGGTACGAACCTTTTGTTTAGCTGCTGCTCGTAAATGTTTGTTGAACCAAATGTGCTGAATGCTGTCTAGCATAGCCTTCTCTCCTAAATGTGCTGGACTGTGAACTGTAGCTATAATGGCTTGAACCATGGAATCAGGGAGAAACCATACAGATTTCTCCTTCGTCATCCATCCTTGATCTGTCTGGATCCCTCCTAGTTCAGTCCACTTCTTTATTTCTTCTGCTGTGGCATGTGTCTGTATATCAATTACGTCAAGTGCGGGATCCTTAATTGTCATACACTGTGTTGGTGTCTGAACTATTGGCTTTGTCATGTCTAATGTGCGATTCTGAGCAGTCTGTTTAGCTGTTCTGTCAGCTAAATCATTGCCTTGAGAAATGATATCAGTAACCTTCGTGTGTGCTTTACATTTCATAATCGATATAGCAGTGGGTAGATGTATTGCGTTTAACAAAGCATGAATGAGGGGTCCGTGCTGAATGTGGGCACCATGGGAAGTTAAATAACCTCTCTCTCGCCACAACACGCCGAAGTCGTGTACAACTCCGAATGCATAACGTGAGTCAGTGTATACATTAACTTTCTTATTTGTGGCTTGAATACAGGCTTGTGTTAGAGCAATAAGTTCTGCTGCTTGGGCGGACAAAGTATCTATACAATTTGTCTCAATAACTTCAGTGTCTGTTGTGACTGCATACGCGGCCACTAAATCTCCTGTACTTGTTCTCATGCACGATCCGTCTACATACAACGTCAGGTCTGGATCTAACAACGGAACGTCTGTCAAGTCTTGTCTAGGTTTCGTCTTTATTTCAATGATTTCAACACAATCATGAGCTAGTGGGTCTGTTCCAATTACAGGTAATAGTGTAGCAGGATTCAATGTATTACACCGTCGGATCTCTATGTGTGGTTGAAACAATGTCAATTCATAACCGGTAAGTCTTGCTATGGTCAAGTGTTGTGTTTGTGTTCGGTTCACAAGAACCTCTACTGCATGTGGTACTTGTACTGTCAATGGATGTCCTAATACTATGGCATCGCTTTGTCTGATTGCTAAAGCTGTCGCTGCCACTGATTTCAGACATGCAGGCAAAGCCTGAGCTACGGGATCTAATGTACTGGAAAAATAAGCACATGGCTTGCGTGATCCTGCTTGATCCTGAGTGAGTACTGACAAGGCAGTACCTTCGCGTTCTGTAACAAAGAGTGTAAAATGTTTGCTATAACATGGTGTTGCTAAAACAGGTGCTTGACATAAAGCTTTCTTTAAGCTTTCAAAAGCTTGTGTATGTTCCTGAGTCCAAGGGAGAACAGTCGATGTGGCTGCCTCCTGTGTGGTTAACTGAATGAGTGGTTTTGCTAGAAAAGCGTACTGAGGGATCCACTGCCTACAATATGAAGTGAGGCCTATGAAAGCTCGCACCTCCTTTTGTGTCTGGGGTATTGACATGTTAGCAATTAACTGGATGCGATCTGGTGTAAGCTGCCTTCCCTCCTTGGACAGCGAGTGACCAAGATAAATAACTCGCTGGACACAGAATTGCAGCTTAGAAGGAGACACCTTGTGCCCCTTGTCGGCTAGGAAATGTAAAACTGTCAGAGAAGCTTTTTCACATTCTGGCTCGCTTCTCGCTGTGATCAGCAGATCATCGACATATTGAAGCAGTGCAGTATTGACTGGCATGTGGATACTGTCAAGTTCTCTCTTCAGTGCTTGGCTGTAGATGCTGGGGCTTTCTGTGAATCCTTGGGGAGCGCGTGAGAATTTAAAGCTGCGCCCATTTAAACTGAATCCGAACAAATATTGACTTTCCGGATCTATTGGGACGCTGAAAAAGGCATTCTTGAGATCGATTACAGTAAAGAATGTTGCTTCGGAATCAATTGCTGTCAACAATGATGATATATCAGGGACCACAGGGAATTGTGGTACAATGCACTTGTTTAGTTCACGCAAATCAATAACCAATCGGTACACTGGTGGGGCAGTAGGATCAGTTCGTTTAAGAATCGGAATTATCGGTGAATTACATACATTGGAGTCTGTTTCTACAACTACTCCCTGGACAATCAGCTCATCAATGATTTTCAGCAAAGCCACTACAGCATCATGCGGTAACTTGTATTGTCGCATTCGTGGTAGTACCACTCCTGCTTTCAGGGTGACTCGATAGGGTGTAATGTTCATACAGCCAACATCCGTAGGGCCTTGTGCCCATAGATGTACTGGTAAAGTCTGTAGTCGGGGATCCATGTCTCTAGACACATAGTGACCTTTAAAATCACGTAAAAACAACCTTACTCCTTCCGGAGAACAACATATTATGGCTCCTAGTGCTTTCAGAGTTTTAATTCCTAACAGATTTTCTGGGCATGATTTAGTAAGCAATAAATCTGTAGTTCGTGTCAAAGGTCCTATCGTAAGTGGTAGAGGCTGTGATACTTCATTAACAATAGGTTTTCCTGAAAAACCAAGGGAAATATTTTGAGAGCCTGAGAGGGGTGCCCCTGGAACTTCACTACGTTTTATGGTTGTTCGACTTGCCCCTGTATCGAGTAAGAATTTTCTATCTTGACCTAATAATTCACTATGTACATAAGGTCCTTCTTGATCTACAGGAATCTCGATAAGCGGTAAGTCAACTTCCCTCTCTAGGCTTGTTCATGCGTAACGCTGATACTCAGGGTATTCATACTGTGCAGTCTGATACATTTGTCGTGTTGTGGTTTGTGTGGCAGTAGCAGGCAACGGCGGTGCAGCTGGCACAAACTGTATGGGTTGCTGTGAGGCTGGCATGGACTGTTGTTGAACTGGCATGGACTGTCCATGCTGCATAGCTCCTTGTTCATTCTGATCTTGTCTAACTAATCGTGGTCTCTCCTTTGCAATACCTGTAGCTATATTACGTTTCAGGACTGGACAATCGTGTACATAATGGCCCAGTTGTTTACAGTAATTGCAGCTTCCTTTTACAGGAACTGCAGAATCACCAGAATGTGTCACACCCTTTTTGTGACCATCTGCTGGTACTGTCTGAGAAACTAGCATTTTCATTTTTGTATCCTTCATGCGTCTATGCTCGTGTTCTTGTTCATCCCTAATTCTATTGTGATGATACTGTAACATTTGTAGCATTTGTGACGGAGTGTTACTTTGCCAGGTACTCTCGAATTTCAATATTCTATTCTTTACTGGAGGCAATGCATTTTCCACTAATTTTGTCACAAATAAATGTGGATATGAGTCACTACTTGCTTTTATACCACTATTTATACCAAAACATTTTTCAAATCGAGCATAATAATCGCTTGTGTCTTCATCTTGCTTTTGTTTGCAGGCTGTGATTGCACCCCAATCTTCCTTTTTTGTAGTTAATAAACGTGGCAGTACCTGTACTAGTAAACCTGGTAACAGTTTAACTTTATCCCCGAGCCCTGAACCTGCAGTTCGGCCCCTTTCTTCCTCTGCTAATGCTGTCCAGTCTATCTTTTGGTCACCCACTTCCCACTCTTTTTCTTTCAGTTTTTCATAAATGCCAGCAGGCAAAAGCACCTTTAATATCGTCATAATATCAGGAAAGGTGTACTCTCCCATCAGTAACATGTCTTTAATTTCTCGGTGGAAACCCGCTGGGTCTTTGTCATGACTAGGTACTACTTTCTTCATTTCCAATAATTCCATTTTTGATATGGGTGTGTAAACAAATACACGGTGAAACTCATTGTCTTCGCCTTTTATTGGGTGCACTTCTCGTAGGGGATTTTGTCTATCCATATAGTACGGCGCTCTTTCTCTGCGGGGCAGCGAGAGAGAATCCGGACTTACAAAAAGGACATACTGCTTACGTGACACTAATATCTCTTTAATTAGCTTGTTACTAGAACCTCTCCATCTGTTTGTGAGTAGTTCCGTTAATATATCAGGTAAAGGACCAGGGTCAGCATGTTGGCTCTTATATAATATGAGGAGTTGCTGAATCATATAGATTCCAGCTAAACGTTGTTCATCTGTACTGAGATTAAAAAACGTGTGTGCTACGGTCTCATCACCGTATTTCTCAGGACTGTCAATCCAGTGAACGGCTGATCTGGCTAACTCTTGCTCATCCATGGAATCGAGGAAGTGGTAACCCCTTCGTTCTCGTAATATTTTATCTGCGGCTTGAAACGAATGTTCAGGAGACTTCAGATTTATTATAGGCGTCGGATACGTTCTGCTATTATTTGGGCATACTGAGTGTATGGGATCAGAAAAACATCTAGTATTTTCACAGGATCTTCCTCTGCCTACATAAGCTATGGTCTCTGACTGTCTTGCGGAATTCCCTGATTCGGACATTTCATCTTGCTCAAACTCGTCTGTTCCCAATCTCTCTTCATGAATACGCTCTATTTCTTTACGGATTTTTCGGCACATGGCTATTATACAATTTTGCTTATCGTGTCTCCCTTCTGATATATTCTGACTCCATTTTGTAAGAATAAGCATTGCATTCGGGTCTACCCCCGGGCGGTCTTGATTTCTGATCACACAGTTTATGAGGAAACGTAACAGTTCCCCCTGTATTTCTACTTTCTGGAATTCCATAGCTCTGTTAATACATCCTGGATCTCGTCCTGTTTGAACAAAATGATATATGTTATCTAGATGCGTAGTCATTCCTGGTAACCTTGCTAAATACTCTGCGGCTCGCCTGATACGTAATGATGCCAGGACCATTTCGTCCTCTTTACCAACCACTGGGTCATATCTACAATTTACAAGGAGTTCCTTAAGCGTACGTTCACTTACGAATTTAGGTGTACGTGAATGTGCTGACTCTTGAAAAACAAGTTTATTTATTCTGGGTGGTGTAAAGGTAACGCTAGCACCTCCCGTGGCCCCATCTGGGGCGTCGGGTGTGAATGGGTTCGTTGAACGTGACACAGCAACTATGGGTGTCGATACCCCTGTAGAATCGACTGCGGAGACAGATGCGGAAACAGATGTGCTTGCTGACGCTTGCGTCGGGACTTGCTGTTGCACGGGGACAGATACCTGATCCTGACGTTGAACCCCTACACCAGACGGTCTATGTGGTGCGGCGTTAGCATATTCGGGAGCTGCGTCGTCTAGATATGAGGAAAGAAAAACATCTTCTGCGGTTCTGGGATGCCCTTTTGGATGTACCTTAATTGGAAATAATGGGGGTGGCAAGTCTTTTGGCATTTCTGGAGCAGCCTTAGGTAGTCCTTCGGCTAGAAGGGGATACATACCATTCATAAGAGCATTTCTTTGTCTATTTACTTGTTCTGATTTCACTCGGATACCTTCCTCAATTAATAGACTTTCTTGAGCTTTATTTGAACTTTCTTTACTCCTCTCTTCTTGTCTACGTGCTTTTTCTGTTCGTCTATGAGATTCTTTACGCCATAACTCAACAGCGTCTTTCTGTGACTGTCTGACCTTTCTTTTCCATAACTCTTCCTCCACTTTCATGATGCACTCTGCATCCCAGGTTCCCGCTACGGGCCACCTTTGACTTTCCGGCAATCCCTTGGTATAGTCTACCCATAGATCAAGAAACAATATGGCATCTAAGCCATGCTTATGGTACATAAAATGCCCTGGAGTGTCCCTAGGAGGAATAGGAACTGCTTCTTCAAGCACCCCTTTTCTGGTAGTAATCTGTCTTAACTTCGAGAAGAGCGGCATATTGACAACTGATCTGATACTTACTCTTGAACTCACTTAATACGAAAAACACAATAATGAACAGTGAACAATGAACACTCATTCATACCACAATATTTGGACACTTTAAACATTAAACATTAAACATTTTAACAACGACCGACAATGATGACAGTCTGCCTAACTAATCACCACGCTGAATTCTTGACAATAACTGCATACTTCGGAATACTTGATATACTGCTAAACAGTACATATACACTGCTAAACAGTGCAGACCGGATTTGTGTACCCAAATCCGTCTTGACCGGCACAACCTATGTGCGCGTCAACACGCCTCCCCGGCGATGGTACTCACCGAGTAGCTCCTTGAAACGGAAGGCCTCAGAGAATGGACAGGACTCGATGACTGCGGACAGCGGACCCTCTGGACATCGGGATTTCGAAATAACTGGTGGGCCTCTGTATACCTCGGATCTTGCTCTCTCAGCTAGGCTCTGGTCGGGATACTTCGCACTTCTCACCGCCTCGTCTGGGTTGATCGCAGCCTCAGTCGCCCCCGCTTGACCGGAGGGAGCTTACAGGAAATCCTGCTGGTACGCGTTTATGGTCCGTCCAGCTGTGGCAGGAGACCGGGCCTGCAACGCACCGCCGGCGCGTGAGATGAGAAAGTGTCCCTATTCGGGCGCCATTATGTGGTAAACAAAAATCTTCTTTACCGGACTGAATTTCATACGGGATCTTGAAATAAAATAAAATAGCTCAGAATAACAAGAGGCAGAATCCGTGGTATAAGAGTTTCTAAATGGGCTTTATTCCATCAAAAATGGCCGACTCGAGTCGCGGCCTTCAGGTTCCGTCACCACGAGGGTTCAGGAAGTGAAGTACAATAATTTATTGACAGACATGCATTTTTATAATAAGTACATTACAATGAAACGAATGTAGAAGGCGTAACATTTGATAAGAAAAGTGACAAAACAGGTACGTAATCGAAACTAGGCGTAATAAGGAATAAAAGAAACATGATTGGTTAGGATTATCAGACATAGGTGGATCTATAAGATAATACTTGGCATAGATGCGCGCGCAGCAGCATGACGTGTGATTGACGTGCAACTAGGGGGTGAAGGGGACTTGACATTTAGCTCCACATGTGGAGACGAGAAGTCTGGGGGGTCAAGTCAACCTAATCCCAAATCATATCTAACATCCTATGTTTAAAGAACTATGTTATCCACAAGGAAGGACTCTCGGACAGAATCTAGTCTATACTGACTGTGTGCGTGCACAAACGCCTAAGTGTCTATATGAGATGCGAGGGGCAGAAAACTTTCCATGGCAGCAGGGCTATGAATCACTTGCAGGAGGACGGAAAGGCTGAGTCCTTTGCTTGTGAGCTAAAGGAAATGTTTACCTAAATCACTAGACAGGAATGCATCGGCTGAAGAGCAAAATAGATAATTCGAAGGTGAAATACAGCTTCTTGGCAGGCAGGCGAAAACTGGCCGAGGCAGGCACCGTTAGCTGCACAGGGAGTAGGGCAAAGTTCATGGATACAGATGCGAGCTCAAGCTGAAGCTGTCAAAGACAGAGAGCAGGGAAAGGCTTTGAGGACAGAATCGGGCCTACTTGCCTGAACTGTAAAAATGGAGTAACTTAGCCATATAAAGTCGGTGGCCTTTCATACTTAGGAATCGAATATCCAGCCCATCGATGGCGGATCTGACAGAGAACATGTCGACGGTAGACACACATATGTTTGCGTCTTAGAAACTGGAACTAGAGGGAACATACATGTACTTGTAACATGCATATAGAACCGTTGGGGTCCAAGATAGGGGACATAACTGATCAGGAAAATCCACATTTCCACAGTAGACATGGGGAGATTAAGTGATTTGACCAGATTCACAGAATGTTGAGCTGAAGCAGAAACTCCAAACTGGTTCCCCAGTTGCAAAGTCTGCCGCTCTGGAAGTAACAACACATCCTCTTCCCTAGGTGCAACATTTAATCAAGTGGTCAACTGGATAAAAAAACATAAAGATTACAAATAATTTAAAAGTTCTTTGTCTCTATTTGAAAACTCAGAAAATATGTCCTCATTTTAGTTTTGTAGAACACTAACCATAATTTTGATGCAAGTAAGACCCTCTCATATATGTAATTTCTAAAGGAAATACTCTAGGTATTACAGTTTTGATTACATCAAGATGACGTCAGGCGTTCCACACTTTTGTAATAAATATAGAATGTTAGCAATCTAGTTGTTCATTGGGATACTCTTGAGAGGCAGAGGCCAGGGGCACGGACTCTGAAAATTGAAGGCAGGTAGGAGAGTGCAGAGGCAAAAATGTTACCACACTGGGCAGGCAGGAAGGGCAGTGGCAGCACAACAGACTATGGAGGGCAGTGGAAAGGGGGGCAGGGGCAACAAACCAACAATACAGGACTGGCAAGAGAGGCTGTGGCAATATAATAGACCATTGTGGGCAGAAGGAAGAGGCAGTGGTAGTACAACAATACATGCCAATGTTTTTAAGCTCAAATGGGCTTTATTTGATCTATCTCTTGTCTACAATCTCCTCTTTTTCAATGTAACTCAAAGGGGAAAATCAATACCCCAGTTTGTTTTCAAAATCTCCCTCTTACCAAGTTCAAAATGTTCGCAAGTATGGTACATTGGATCATGGTAGGCAGGAGGAATTGGGGTAGGGACATGGACACGGATAACAGAGGACAGGAGGGACATGGAGAGGTGCACCAAACTGACCCTACAGGGCATGCATCAGGGTTTTCAGCAGCACAATACACCACACAGCGCATGCGGGACGGGAGTGCAGCACAACAATCCATAGAAAGCAATAGGGAGGGGACAGGACCATGCACATGTACAACAGAGAACAGAGGGGAAAGAGGCAATGGTAGCTAGCTGACCATAATGGACAGACAGGAGAGAAAGAGAGAAAGCTGCAGCATAACAGACCATAAAGTGCAGGAGGGACGGATCAGGGGCATTACAATGGAACAGAAAAGCCAGGAGGGATGGAATAGGGGTCTGCACATGGAAACAGAGGGCTGGGGGCAAGGGGGCAGGGCAGGAGTAGCAAGATGACCATGGAGGTCAGGCAGGATGGGCACTAGAAACAAGACACACCATGGAGAGCAACAATGAGACTATGATGGCATACACACAGACCATGGAGGGAAGATGGTGGGGGTAAGGGGCAGCTGGGGCCTCACAACAGACCGCGTGGGGCAGGCAGGAGGAGCAGTTGCAGCACAACAGACCAGGGAGGGCAGAAGGGTGTGGCAGTAAAATGGACCATGGAGGACAGGAGGAAGGGGATAGGGGCATGGCATGTGGACAGGCAGGCTGGAGGTGGCAGGGACAGGTTACAGTCATCTGACAATGCTAGGCAGGTGGGAGGGGAGTGGCAGCTCAACAGAACACTCAGAGTAGATAGGAGTGGCAGGTCCATGGAACATGGTGGGCAAAAAGGATGGACCAGGGGCATGCACAAAGACATCGGAGGGCAGGGGGAAGGAGAATAGGGGCAGCAAGCTAAGCACAGAGGCTAAGCAGGAGGTCAATGATGGACCATAGAATTGGGCAATGGAGGGCAGGAGAAGTGGACTGGTACATCATGCTAAATGGAGGGCAGTGGCAGCACATCCGACCATGCATGTCAGGAGGGAGGAGGCTAGTCCATGGATTCAGACAACAGAGGATAGGGAGGAGGTGGATGGCGCAGCAAGCTAACTGTTCAGAGAAGGTGGGTATTAGGAACGTTATTGTTTTTAAAATGTGTGTCTGTGCGAACTACTTAAAATATGAACAAGTATGCAGCATAATCTCACTTTTATTCAGGAAGAAGAGGACGTTTGTGACTGTGACTCAGGGCTCACTTGGCAGAAACACCCCCTGACCCTCCACCCCCATCGCAAAATGTAATGCCAGTGAAAAGGGTAGGTGGACGCAGTGTTATATAGAATATAGTCCTGAGAGCACGATTGAAAATGAAAACTAGATATAGTATATGGTATAAACTATGCTCCAAAAAGTGTGATATAAGATGAACCGGGGCATGAAATATAATATGCAATACATTGTGCACAATTACAGATTCATTGGAGAGCGCGAGATAGCACAGGCACTAGCGCGTGCTATGTGATATGCGCCTTGGAGTGTAATATGCACAGGGCAGTGTTAAGTAACCTAACTAGTCTCTAAAGTTGTAATATAAAATATGTGCTGGGGAGTTTAACGTTGCATGTGCACTGTGACAAAGATATGGATCCCAGATTGCAATATGTATGGCATAGCGCTGTGCGTTATAACATAGGCATCGAGGAAGGCACATTAGATGGGGCAATATAACCCGTGCGAAGGCAAGTGTGGCATGACATATTCACGGGGTGGTGTTACAGTGCACATGGGCTAGAGAGTGTCATAGCATACGCACTAGCTGGTGGAATACAACACAGAGGTGTGAGGCACTCGGTGGGCACTGGTGGGTGTAACACAGCATTGGGCTCAGCCCGAAGCACGCTGTGACTCTCAAGTGAGGTTCGTCTCCTTTCCAGAGAGTAAAATAAAAAGTATTACACATCCGGCGGTGGATGTGTATTTTATTAACCGTGAGGGGGGTTTCTTGCATAGTTTGGTCGAATTTCTGTCGAATCCCCTTTGAATGGCCTGGTGTGCGTGTATATTAAATATGCTCGTCAACAGCTACCCATGTTTGTATAAATAAACGACAAGTTTGTCTACTTGGAGAGTACCCACTGGCGGGGGCGCCGGGATTAGGCACGGTAGGGCGTCAGACACATCAGAGCTTCACTAGCAGTGTAAATACATTCCATGTGGATTCATTCTATGCATAGTCGCTTTTAATGAATATCACGCAAATCGTCATGGTGATAGGTACATACGGTTTGTCCAGCATGTCTTAGGTGTTTCTGTAAATATATATTTTTTTTAAATGACAAAAAGCAAAGGCCGGCCCCGGGGGATGGGGTCCCCGGGGCCATAAGTGGCCTGAGGAGGGGGGCAACACAGCCCCCTCCTAAAGAATTTTTTTTAAAAAGGCCATGACCCGGGGATTGGGGTCCCCGGGGCCGATTAAGGCCTTGGGAGGGCCAAATAAAAAAATTTTCAACCAAAAAAATTTGGGTGCAGGCCCTGGGGGATGGGGTCCCCAGGGCCAGTAAATTATAAAAAGAAGGGGGGCCATAAAAGAATATAAATAAAATACCGGCATCGCGCCGAAGGCCACGCCCCCTCCTTGCAGCACTCTGCAAACGCGCCCCCTGGCAAGTTGTAAGTTGGAGAATGAATTCCCCTTCAATACTGAGGGTCCCTGAGGGCCAACTAGCCCAAAAGGTATCTCCAGTATGCACCAGGGGACAGGTGTTCTGAGGCCATGCCCCTTTTTACACCTCTATGCAACGCAGCTCAGTGGCGCTTACTGGAGGTACCTATGGGCTAGTTTGACCCTAGGGACCCTTAGGATTGAAGGGGACTTAATCTCTCAGCTTAGAACGGCCACAGGGCGCGTTTACACAGTGGTGAAGGGAGGGGACGGGGCCTGAGGTGACGTGTTTAAACATGCCCTGTGGCGCGTTTTAAGTTGGGGAAATAATTCCCTTTCAATCCTGAGGGACCCTGGGGGCCAACTAGCCCACCAGGTGCTTCTAGTAAGCGCCACTGAGCTGCGTTGCAGAGAGGTGGTCCAGGCTGTGCCACTTTTTACACCTCTCTGCAACGCAGCTCTGTGGCGCTTACTGGAGATACCTAGTGGGCTAGTTGGACCCTATGGACCCTCAGGATTAAAATGAACGTAATCTCCCAACTAAAAACGGCCACAGGGTGTGTTTACACAGTGGTGAAGGGAGGGGACGCGGACTGAGTTAACGTGTGCAAACAAGCCCTTTGGCGCGTTTTCAGTTGGGAAAAAAATTCCCATTCAATCCGGAGGGACCCTGGGGGCCAACTAGCCCACCAGGTGCTTCCAGTAAGTGCCACTGCGCTGCATTACAGAGACGTGGTCTATGCTGTGCCCCTTTTTACATCTCTCTGCAACGCAGCTCTGTGGCGCCTACTGGAGGTACCTAGTGGTCTAGTTGGAACCTAGGGACCCTTAGGATTCAAGGGGACTTAATCTCCCAACTTAAGACGGCCACAGGGCGTGTTTACACAGTGGGGAAGTGAGGGGATGGGGCCTGAGGTGACGTGTGCAAACACGCCCTGTGGCACGTTTTAAGAGGTAGTTTTAATCCCCTGCCCTATTATATACTAGGGGGTTACAGAGGAGGTCATGCTGATCACAGGGGGACCCCAACACATAGTGTTCCCTAGTGTATGTAGGTGTTTTCACTGTATTCTGAGTGTCTTTTAACATAGCACTGGCTCTAGGACTGGTTAGTCAGACGCAGTTACCACCAGTATCCATCTGAAAAAGTTGAGGGTACAGGATGATTTTGCAACAAGGCTTCTTTCTGCTCTTCTGTTTGTTCTTACTGCACGTTATCCTTCTTCCTGCACTTTTCTTCGTCTTTGAGGACTTCTGTTGCTTCTTTCTGCGTTTTTTTTCTTTCTTCACATGTCCTATCTCTGTAGGCATAGTTAGAAATTAGCATTTAAAAAACCTTTGAAATTCACTTAAAAAACCATAGGTTTCAGGCACGTTTTAGTTAGGAATTAGCATTTAAAAAACCTTAGAAATTCACTGAAGAAACCATAGGTTTCAGGGGCGTTATAGTTAGCTGGACTTTTCACTCGTATAAAACCATTGAAATTCCCCCATTATAGTTAGTTCAGCTAACTATAACTCGCGCGCCCGCAATGCACTGCTGATGACGTCACATATTACATCACTCATGACATGGTCAGTGACATCACTCATGACATCACTGATGACATCTCAAATGACATCACTGATGACATCATCCTTGTGATAGAGTGGCAGACCTCCTCTCCCCCTAATATAACCTTTGATACACACATTCAAAAATAGAAACAACATTTTTCAAAACAATGGACATACCAATATCAGTCACAAGAACCTATTCAGTAATTCTAAGATCCACATACACATCCACTCATTCACCAACAGTCCTATACAGTCACTCATACATGTACTCACTCATCATATGTACTCATACACCTATACATCCTGTTACACAACGCCACTCATCCATAGAGTTACTCACACACATAGTCACTCATGCTAATCAAGAATCAAACATCCATTTTCTTGCATATACAGTTATGCACACACCACCACACTTACTTCTACAGAAACTTACACATACTTAGTCTTTTAAACAATCACTTATAGAAACACATACTTATTCATACAGGAACTCTTTCAATGTCTCACTCTCACATATACTCACTTATATACACAAATAGTCACATATACTAGTTTAAAACATTTGTAGTTACTCATCAAGACACTATTGAGACAGTCATTCACTCACTAACACACCCATGCACACATTCATCCACCCATACAGTCCTGCATACATGCTGTCTTCAACACATACAAACAGTGAGTCACTAATTCATTCAACTATGCACTATGTAATACCCCCCACCGAACCATACAGACACTCAGACACTCATACTGATACTCAAAAAACCAACTAATAACCTATGTAGACACTCATGTAGCTACTCACCAACCCATGCAGCCACTTATACACAAAGTGAGAGACTGACACAGCTATTTACATATTTAAACATTACTCACTAAGCCATGTATTCCCTAAGATACACTTAATCAGTCAGTTATACAATCAATTTTTCAAAAACAAATCATCCATTTAGACACTTATATACCCATTTATTCTTCCATCGACCTTGAGATATACATATATAAAACATATGTAATTTTCAGAAAAACACACATTCGCTGGATGATGTCATCAGTGATGTCATTTGAGATGTCATCTGTGATGTCATGAGTGATGTCACTGACCATGTCATGAGTGATGTAATATGTGACGTCATCAGCAGTGCATTGCGGGCGCGCGAGTTATAGTTAGCCGAACTAACTATAACGGGGGAATTTCAATGGTTTTATACGAGTGAAAAGTTCAGCTAACTATAACGCCCTTGAAACCTACGGTTTCTTCAGTGAATTTCTAAGGTTTTTTAAATGCTAATTCCTAACTATAACGTGCCTGAAACCTATGTTTTTTTCAGTGAATATGTATATATGTATATATGTATATATATACACAGACATATATAAAAAGGGAAGGTTTGGGCCTGGCATAAGATTTATCTTGTAAGGTCGAAATGGCAGTTGAAACTGCACACACAGACTCTGCAGTGGCATGCCTGAGCCATGGTTGAAGGGCAAAATAAGTGCTGCAGGCCACTAGTGGCATTTAATTTACAGACCCTGGGCACATGTAGTGCACTTTACTATGGATTATATTTAAATTAAATATGCCAATTCAGGTATACAACAATATTACCATGTTTAGGGGAGAGAACACAAGCACCTTAGCACTTCTTAGCAGTGGTAAAGTGCAGAGTCTTAAAGCCAGCAAAAAGAGGTCAGAAAACCAAAGGAAGTAGGCTAAATGTTGGGTGGAAGACCACCCTAAGGCTGTCAGGCCTAACAATCATTAAAGCCCCATCTTGAACAACATGATGGGCCATAGTCTAGAGGACAAGTTCTGCATGCATTTGACTAACTGTTGGTCTCAAATTTCACCTGAGCTGCTATTTCTGGTACCGCATTGCAGTTTTTTATACCCCTTTGAGTCACTGTTGAAAAGCAGACTATGTTTCCTTCCTCATTTGCCAACCTGAGACACTGATGTTACACTGCCTTATTGCACCTACCAAACTTTCAATTGAGAATGCATCATTTTGAGAATGAGAATGCTGGGCAAGGATGTGGCATTACAGCAAGAGCTGCCAATTTTGAAACTGGGGAACCAGGTTTGAGTCTCAGCGTCGGCTTAACATAACGTGAATCTGGGAAAATCACTGAATCTCCCTGTACTTAAACAAATTTAAATGTGACCTTGTGAACTGTAACTAGTGGTCATCTAAAGCACTCCAATACCTCGAGGTCAAGTTCATGCTATAAAAGAAAAACAAAATTATAGACCTTCATGTATAACACGCAAATAGACCTACCTCATGCATATTAATGAGTTAGGTCACAATTTGTGACTCATTAGGAATCGTAGCCATCACAGGGATGATGGCCTGCTGACCTGCTGAGTGCCCTCGGACCACTGCTAGCTCTTAGAAAGTATTTTTTCAACCATTGTCAAAAGGGGGAGGGGTCCCCTAAAGACCCCTTCCCATTTGCGAATGGTTTACCACCAATTGGCGGTAAATTGCAAATGTTTTGCGACTACATTTCAGTTGCTAAACATTCATACAGATCATTCCAATTTGGTATTAGAAATGGACGCCCTCAACATGCCCTTTCCTAGTACCGAATCACCGAACCCAAATTGTGATTCGGTAAAAAGTTACTAAATCTCAAAGTGGGCTTTGTAGATCCTTAAAAGCATCTTTGCGATCACAAACAGCCTGATTCTGTCTCAATTACTAAAAAACAATAAAATAAAAAAACAAAAAATACAATTATAAATTATAAACAAATGCTTAACATATTTCGCTGAAATATTAAACTATTTATTCCAAAATTTCAAAAACACGAAAACATAACACAATATAAATTGAAAAATAAATAAAAATTAAAACACGTAAAAAATTGAAGAAATAGCATGTTTTAAAGGATTATTCTAGAACATTTTGGTGAATATACACGCTTAAAACATGTCAATTAAATACATTATGTTTAAAAAAAACAATTGACATAGACCGTAATAAAAATAATAAAAGACTAAAAACACTTCCCAGGTAATTCCCCTGTCAATACTGACCAAGATTAACCTATGCATTTCAATTCACTGGTAAAATACTCCAATATGTAGACGCAGGTATATGGGAGAGAATATACAGCAAAAAAATTGGTGCAAAAAGTATTTATTTCTCCAGTGAGGGCAAGTAATCCAGAAGCCTTAACAGTGCTGGCTCAGTTTGACACATATGTGAGGGCATGATGTGTGAAGATGGGCCAGTGAATAGTGATTGGATTGAAAATATAGCCCTTTACAGCGCATGTGTTTACAACGCATGCAATTACAACGCAGTTGTTACAACGACCACGTTGTTACATCGCAGTACCATTACAACACTAGTCGTTACAATGACTTGCTCTAGGTGGTGCACTGAACTTAGGAATAGTATAATTTACTATTCCAACTCCAGTGTGTGCAACAGTAGTGTAGCTGATGGAATAGTAAATTATACTAATCCTTAGTTTAGAGCGCCCCCTAGAGCAAGTCATTGTAAAGACTCTTATTGTTATGGTACTGCGATGTAACAATGCAGTCGTTGTAACAACTGTGTTGTAATCGCATGCATTATAACGCATGCATTGTGATGGCTGGTTCCCTTGGATTGATCATGAGGGTTGTAGTTGTTGACTAAGTCCAAAGAAATGTTGTCTGTTTCACCACTTATAAAGCACTGGGCCTAGAGTGGGATCCGAATGAGGTTGTGCACTAAGAGTCGGTGGTTTAGTGGGGTTTTTGTGCCCTACAGGTGATTGCTATTTCAGGAGCATAACTTGCCCCTCAGCCTGAAATCGGCTTTTGAGATTGAGGTCCTGCATCAGCTGCATGACCTTGGAAGGGCACCTTGCTTGCTTCTCCCTTGACACCTAGAGATGCACCCAGGACAATACAGTGAAGTGCTGATGCCTCCTGTGTAGCTTGTCCAAGATGCAAGTCTGTCTCTGTATCAACCTTTAGATGTCCAGCTAGCACTTCTGCATGTGTGTTTATCTCACCCTGACCTATCATTCTCCTCCATGTTAAGGGTCTACACCTGAGAGGTTGTGGAGTGGAAACAGCACAGTGGAAGAATGAGAACAATTCCTGGCTCACCTGGGGTTTCATTTTCATGGGAGTATAAAGATAGGAATTCTAACTAGATGGAATGTTGGAACAGAAGACTCAAGCTATCTACCTGTAGGGTGGGTGGCAGGGGGAGATGAATCCTGAATCGACAGGGCTAGCATCTGAGGCCATGGTTTTTGTGTTTGGGAACTTGCAATCTGGAAGATTGACTGATAAAGTAGTCTGCTGGCCACAGTGAGGTGGTCTATATGAAGTCATGCTAGGTTCGGCCAAAACGCACTGCATCCTTATCCTCTGCAGAGTTGGAGGTTACGGAGATAGCAGCTTGCAAGAGGTTTTCTCCTGAGATTACATATGCTCTCCAATTGCGGCTTGATGGGTATTACTGTGAGTCAAAGCACACTGTAGATATAGACAGCATTCTTATCTACTGTCACATTGTGGCTTTGAGAATACAGGGAATACAAAGAATCATTCGTGAAAAGATAGATCTATCCATGAATCTTTTCTAAAATGGATGCAAGCTCTCACCCTCCACCCTAGGTGTGATGCTTCACCATGAGTCTGTTCCTTCTTCAGCATTCATCAAGGGTGAAAGGGGATTCAAAGTAGGAGATCTGAGTGGGGAAACAGTCGGAGAATAATGCAAGCCAATACTGGCACCTTAGTCCTTTTGGGTGAACACGTTTCAGCCTTGTATGACAGAGCCCTGCAGGAATCTAAAAGCTTGCCTCAGGACCTAATTCTCATATGTACTATTCCGATCTCTCTATACTTCTAAAACATAAATGGAAATGTTATTAGGTAACTTATAAATCAGAGAACTTTATGCAATGCAAAGGGCATCTAGAGAAAGGGTTCTGGGGTGGCCTTTGCCATCTGGAAGCAACATTACTGGATTTCCAATCATCCATTTCCACCGGAAATTACTTCACTGGATTTTTCATTGTTTATCTCTGTTATCCTGCCAAAACCGTCTTTAAAAGAAGAAGGCAAGCAAAAGGAGTTCATTTTCCCTCATTTATCTGTGCAGGAAGTACAATCATTGGATTTCCCATCCATCTGCAAAGTAAATGACTTTACTTGATTTCTCATCATCCATGTGCACAGGAAGCTCTGGTTTGCAGCCAAAAACGTATTTAGAAGAAGAAGCCAAGCAAGAGGACTTCATTTCCCATCACTCATCTGCACAGGTAGGGATATCTCTGGTTTCGTATCAAAACTGTCCTTAAAAGAAGAATCCAAGAGAGAAGACTTCCTTTCCCATCACCCATCCACATCTCCATTGTCCTGCCAATCCCATCTTTAAAAGAAGAAGTCAAGCAAGAGGACCTCATTTCCCATTGCCCATCTGGACAAGATGGGACATCACAGGATTTCCCGCCATCCATTTGCACAGGAAATTGCATCACTTGATTTCCTATCATCCATCTGCACAGGAAGTGACATCTCTGGTTGCCTGCCAAAGCTGCCTTTACACGTAGAATAAAATCAGGAGAACTTCATGGGAGTAACATCTTTGGATTTCACATCATACATCTACACAGGAAGGGACATCACTGGTTTTCCACCCACAACACATTGCACTCCTCCCCTCACCCAGGACCTACTTAATGGCAGTAGCAGCACTGATGCACAGAGGCCACACAGTGGGGGAGCCTAAATGTGCACCACGGGCAAGCCCATCTGTGCCCATCTGTGTTTGGACCACGCTTAGTGCCATAAACTCTGGTTCTCCTCCTACTGACTGTTATCTTGCCACATTACTCCATGCTCTCAACCCCAGCTGCCACTCACTGAACTGCTGCCACAACACACAACATGAAACAAGCGTTCACATGCACCTTCTGCAAGTTCTCATACACTCTCTTACACCATATACCCACCACTCCTCCACCAACAGTACCCCACTCACTCACATTGCTGTAAAAAAGTCACATGCTCACACTCACACAGACTAAACATCACACACACACAAGACATCACACTTGCATGTATGCTACACACACCTACTTGCTCATCAAATATGCCACAGAGATATGGGACATACTACATGACCATGCTCTGGGCCTGCTTGATGAGTACAGGCCCCAGCTAGGCCCGCAGAATACAAGGGTTCGCTCTCCTGTAACAAAAGCTAGAAGGAAGTTGGCACGGAAACTGCAAATACAAAGACAGAGTTTATTAACCCTTAAGGGTGGTCCTACAACCTACACAACACTCTTCAGTATTGCATAGAGTAGCACAAAGAACTTGCGTACGTGGTCCCCTTTTATACACAACAGAGGGGCTCATAAGTGGGTGGATACAACATAGAGCAAAATTCATTACCATTTATGGACATTTTCGATAAAGGATCAATATGTGGGCGGAGTTAACAATTTCCTGATCCCGCGAAAACATGGTCAAACAAGGACTAACTGATAACAGATGTGGTCAAGTCTGGGCATGCGCCAGACGGACAAAGGAGCTATTTATAGACTGTTACTAGGCAGATTACAAGAGCAACTAGCGAAAAGGTAGGACTCTTCTCGTGCAAAGCACGTGGAGACATGACAATACAAAATGGAGTCCGGACATTAGTCAACATAGGACAAGAAACATGTTTTAACTAGAGAGAATTCATGTCTTTAGTGAATGCTTAATCATATCGCTGTTTTAGTTTTCAACATGCTCTTCCTCATGGAAACATAGCTAAACCCAACCTCTGCGCCTCACATCGCTACACCCATCCCCACCGACTACAAGATCACCGGGCACAATCATCAGTGCAATCCCGGGGGTGGAGTTGTTTCAGGAATGCCATGACATGCTGTTGCTTCAAATTGAAAAGTGCTTCACACAGTTATAAAATGGCCAGAGCAATTAAATACCTGTGACGGAGGCAAACGTGTCTTCTTTGGAAATTGCTGCTGAGATAGTTTTGAGATTCCTGCAAGAAGATGGTTTGAAGAATTTCAAAATGGTGGCCTCCGTTCATGTTGGAAGATTTCCAGTGTAATTTTGTTGGTTGTAAGACTCATTTTTAGAGGTAAGGCACACATGTATGAGAATTGCACAGCACACTTCAACTGTATTCTGAGGTGGTGAGGTAATGTCTCTTATTTGCACTCTCTCAGAGAGCTTTAACTGAACAATTTCCAGCGCCAACCAGTGTATCTGGTTCAGTGCTTGTGCCATGTCTTGAGCGCAGCATCCAGGGAAAAAAATAAATCAATGTCCCTTTTCTGCTCATTCTCATTTTGGAACTTCACTGGTGTGTAGGTTCTTCAGGTGTCATATTTCTGCTGTTAGAGGAGGAATTCGAAGAAGCTTTCAATGTTGAATGGTGAGTGTAAATAATTGTTCTGCCACAAGAAGAAAATACTTATTTTCTGGATGTAAAATATTATTATTATCAAAGGAAGCCAACCTTCATGTGTGTGTGTGTGTGATTGTGTGTGTGGGTGGGCAGATGTGTGTGCGCGTGTGTATAGTTATAGTTAGGTTAGCATTTTTGTGCTGCTAAAGCGCTCTTTTTTGCCTGGTTTGTGCATGGAACATTTTGGGGTGATTTGTCACTCAGAAGCACAGAAAAAAGAGGGGTCCTAAAATTCAAAATCCCAATGCATTTGCCATAAATTTCCTTAAGAAGGCTTACTGCAAAAACTGCAGAACGGAATTACACCAAATTTGTCAAGAAGCTAGATCTTGGTCCGCAGATTGTGCTTTTTTGTATTTTGGTGTAGATCCATTCAGCACTTTTTGAAAATAGAAATTTAAACGTATTTGTATATCACTGCAAGAGTTTCTTAGGAGTCAAACGGGTGTTACAATTTAAAAATAGAGCACTCTGATTGGCCCAGTGAGCTTTTTTTCTTTAGACAATCTTCATTCCGTGGGAGTCAGAATCCTGTGTGAGTGAGTGCTCTGATTGAGTGCCAGCAATACGAGAGGAATGTTGCTGGCAGCCATTACAGGATTCAGGGACTTGTCCCCTGTCCTGAACTTTAAGAAAAAAAAATATGATATAAGGGGCATGGTATCTCTTGGCGTCGTGAGGGGGAAACAGAGGGATCTCTCCTTGGTGGCAAAATAAAAACAAATGAGCAAATTTTGCAGAGATCCTGCAAGACTCCTGCAGGATTGCTGAAAAACAATGACGGCCTGCGAATGCATTCTTCAATTAAGAAGAGGGGGGTCTATTTCCCTGTCTGCAGTGATGATGGCAGGGAAACAGAACACCTGATTCCTCCTGCCCAAAGAGAGCAGCATAAATAGCTGCTCCCCCCTGGCAGGGGCCGAGGGGGGTGTGGGGGCCCTTGGGCTCCCCCCGCAGTCCCCAACATGGGCTTGGTGAGTCCCCCGGTGGGCCCCAGGGCACCCACCTTTCAGTGATTCAGACCCCAAGGTGTGGGTTTCCTGAGGCCAAAATGGACCCAGGGAGGTGGGCTGCCTGGCCCCCTCCCCTTTCAAAAAACAAAATACAGTCCTGGGCGATGGTGTATCCAGGGCTCAGGAACTCTGGAGGAGCAGGGTGTCATACTCACTCCAACCCTTTATTGAACATTTAGGCCCCAAAGGATGGGCTCCCATGCACCTATAAAGGGTTGAGGAGGGGTGCCTATACCCATTCCTCTTAATCCATAAATTGTGCCCCATGTCTGAAAATGGCTTGGGGAACAGGTATGCACACCCCTTCCCTTATTAAATAGATTCGGCATTGGGGGATTGGGTCTCTGGGTCCGAAAATGGCACTGGGAGTGGAGGTCCCCTAGGTCTATAGAAGCTTGGAGAGGAGGGCTGCATGCCCCCTTCCTTAATTAATTACTCAGCCAGGGGAATGGGGTATCTAGGTCTTATTAAGGCTTGAGGAAAGGGCCTGCCTGTCTCCACTCCCCCTCCATTTTTATTGTATTTAGCCACAAGGGATGGGGTCCGTGGGACCTAGTAAGACTAAAGGTTGGGGGATGCTTGTCCCTCTCTCCTTCGATTGTGGCCCGGGGATGATGTCCCCAGTGCCTAGAAGGCTTGGGAATAGGGGGTTATTTGACCCTTCTTTTTAATGTATTTGGCCCTGGGGGATGTGCTCCCCGGGCCTAAGTCCTGGTCCCTTGATATACAGCAGTAAAAAAAGTGTTGTCCAGAGATTTTAATCTGTTTTTGTATCATTAGAGAAGTAATTTAGCTTGGATAAACAAATCTTGGGCAAATTTTGATAGACATCATTTTTAAAAATAGCAGATGTGTTGCAGAGATGATGTAATATTTCAGAAACCATGAGACCTATATACTTCATTGTTGTGGCAACACATAGGTTTTGTGGGTCCAATAGACTTATAGAGACAGAGAATAACTCCTCAGGGCAACCCTTCCCACATTTTCCAAAATGGCTGCTCTATAATGATGTGATTTAGCCATCATATTGGTAATTTTTTTAATATTGTTTTTGTTTCAGGTTTTCTGCATAGGATCTTTACCTCCAGACAGTGTTGCTAACTACCAAATTTGAGGACTCCTTCAACAAAGGAAAGTGTGTCATATGCCAAACTAATCCGGAAGAAAAGCTAACATCAACTGCGGCTGGACAGAGGAGAGTTTGAGATGATTGAGATATAGGGCAGGACAAGGTTCACAAAAGATTGAAACTGATGGGTGAAGAGGACAAAATACTTTATCATTGTAACAACAAGTGCTACTAGTCTTGTTCAATCAATCACTCACTCAGGTGGCTTGTAAAGCGCAACGACTTACCCGTAAGGGTCACAAGGCGCTGGGGGGGCTGCTGGTCCATTGAAGATGCTATGGTTCATTAGAAGAGCCAGATCTTGAGGTCCTTTCTGGACCTCAAGACCTGGCTCTTCCCCTACAATGAAAAAAAGCCTGGTTAAAAAATGGTCAAACTAATAGTAGAAACCAGTGAATCACTACAAGAATCCAAGTTTTCTGAGAAAGAGACGACAACCAAACCCAGTGCCTATCTACTTAGAAGATCAATGGCTACCCTTTGTCCACCACCAACAACTGATCACAAAGTAGAGGATCTTCAATGCGTTATCTGTGGTTCAGCCAGAACAAGGGCTAATGGGATAGATGAAGGAAGAAAGTACAGAGTTTGTGAGTCTGAAAAGGCAAACATGTTTTTATCTGTGTCTAGTTTCTTCCAAGATTAAATTTTCAGCCGACTAACTCATCTAAACAGTGAGGTGAAGGTATTTTCAGTGGATTTATATGCCCATCCAAACTGCATGAATGCATACATTCAAAAATATGTATGTACAATGAGCTTGCAGCAGCAATGTAACCACCAACCTTCAGTTAGGTTCGCACTCTTTGAAAAAGCAAATTAAGTATTAAAGCCACTCTTGAGTGCTGACTACAGGTTCTCACTCAGTGAGATCAGAGAAATAATGGTCAACATTGATATACCTGTATTGATTAATTCATTTTTTCTCAGTCTAACAAAAAGATTGAGACACTTACGGCGTTGTCAGCTGATTGGACTCCTGAAGACTGACTCCTGACTCTTGCTGCCAAAATAAGATCACAGGATGCAGTAAAATCAGCAGGAACCATTTTTAGAAACGTTTTAAAAGATTTTGATTTTGTGATGCCCCAGAGCTCCGCAAATGAGTGGAGTCAACAAGAATGCCTGATGTTGTCTTAACATTTTTTTTATTCATTGTTTAATATCAGCAAAGTAAAACTGTTAAAAACTAAAGTTCTTGAGATCAGAACAGAAGCCAACAACATTGATGATGGCTTTGAAGATGTACGCGAAGAAATGGAAGACAATCCCATGAACCGACAGGCTTTTGCAGGTGCAAATGTGCTGTCTTTTCCAAATCTCGTTTATGAATTACATAACAGCAAAAAGGAAACTCCAGTACACTTGATCACTGCCCATGCAATCTATGACAAGGGCAAAAGTATAGAGCTAATCACTTCAATAAATGGGATTGGTGTATCAACAAGTTATAATGACATAGTATAGAGCAGGAACTTGTTAGCAGCTCATGCTGTAAAATCTTGTGAATCCACTACTTTCAAGTCACTTTACCAGGAAAGGATTTACAATTGCTGTTCTTGATTTTGAAGACAGTGCTTCTTTGTCTGGAGACTCCTGCACTCATGGTACTGCCATGGTACTTTTTCAAGACTGTTCCAATGAAGTAGCTGCTGGAAGACAAGCTGTGTGGTAGCTGTAGGCATAAAGAAATCAAGCTGCAAAGTTATAACCCAACTGCCTTGCTACCATGTGCAAAATCATTCAAAGCAATCAACACATCCCAGTCTACCAGAACGTTTCAAACTGGCTGAGGACATGGTTCTTCTTCTACCTGGTGCCCCTGATTTAACTGAATGTATCACGTTGCCAATTCGGTGCAAACTGAAGGATAAAGAAAAGCCAGTTCCTCCATGGGATGGAATTCATGGTCTGATATCCCAGAATACGGTTCCACTGACGAAGGCTGTGTTTTTTCAAGTATTATCATCTCCAGTCACAAACTGCATATACGCACCTCTGAACATATTTCCAAAATGTGCGTGCTCAGCTTGAAGACCGCCCTACCCTGTCAATTTTCTGCGATGAAGGTGTTTTCTGTATTGTAGCTGACATTTTTATGAGAAAAATTGTAGAATACCGTGATGTTTCTCCAATGATGTGTGTTTTCCACATGACAAAATGTAATTGCCTAGTGCAGGAAGCTTTCGCAGTGGATGGAGCATAGATGATGCACATGTTAAGGCTGAAATCTTTGGAAGCCAAACAGCCATTCAGTATTGAGCGAAACTCATTATGTTCATTTGTTACACAGTATGCTCATCATATCTGAGGCTATAGAAACATTGCGTTAGAATGCTTTCTGCAACAAGAATGACAAATTAGGTTTTGCATATCTTATCTCAGAAGTGAACAAAGCACAGGGTTCACTTCATTCAAAGGACATAATGAGAAGCCAGGCAATGTTCAATACACTCAGTTCAAAATCAGAACCTGAAAACCAAGTTTGTAGTGTGTTAAAGAACGTGAAGAAAAAACAGAACTTTGCACGTACTGAGGAAATGTTTTATACATGATAGCTCTAGTGAAAAACTTGGTACATGCTAATCGGGAAGGTGATTGGGAGCTGCAGGTAAAGACTCTGGAGTCAATGATTACTGTGTTTTGCGAATTCGATTACATAAAGTGCCTGAGATATGGGTCCTGGTATGAAACTGGAACAGACAATCCAGAGATCTCAGAAAAGCTCCAAGGGAATTGTTGGTCAGACACGTAAAAGTGAATATGTTGCTCAATGGCAGCTAGTTTACCATGAAGTCCTTTACATTTGCAATGCTTTCAAAGAGATGAAAAATTTTAAATGTATGGACCATCGAGAAACTGTTCCTCACCGTGAACTTGTGGGAAAGAGAGGGGAATGTTTTAATAAACATGTTGACAGCCTTCTTTCTTTATTTCATGAAGCAGCAAGGAAACCCCTTAGAAAAGACTGAGGTTGTGCAATTACACAACTTAATGAATAAACAATATGTGGATAACGATATAAAGACACATGTACTAGATGTCCTGGAACATGGCTCGAAACTATGTTCTGAACTGAAGCAGGAGAGATTTGTATTGAATAAGAAAAAGTTGTTTGACATAATCACTAAACCTAAACGTCCATGTTGTAATTGCCATAGTAAGATTTTTTTTTTCCCACCAGCCACTGCAAAACAGGTTACCAAAAAACAATTTTTGCAAGCACATAGAGAGAGATGTATGTAGCAAAAGAAAGGGGTCCATTTATTAAGGACATTCTGTTGTATGATCTTCTCCCAACAAACACATTATTTGATGGAGATGCAGTAACCCAACCAGTAAAGTACAAACTCGTACACAAGCTCGAACAAAAACCTTTGCATGGAGAATTTCAATTCAAAAAGGTGTCCTCATCGAAAACTGCTGTTGTTGTGGACTATATGTCACATTTGCGTATGGTCAAGATTTCATCCAAGCAAACCTTCCGAGAGGGCGTCCAGACTGTTATACAGATATCAAAGTCAGTGTGCACCTTTCAAGAACTGCACATTGTCTTTGACAGTTATCTTCAACTATCTTTCAAAGAACACGAGAGAATCAGACAAATATCTACAAGTGAAACAATTGACCTTGCCGGCATAAAACATTCAACACCTATAATTGTGCAGCTTGATAAATTCTGGTCATCAACATCAAACAAGTGTTCTTATTGAGGGACATATTCTTACAGGTGATGACACTATGAGTAAATTGCAACAAAGCTTGGAGCTTTAACTGTTGAACCTGTGAAGATTCTAAAAAAAATTGCTGAGACAGAAAAAGAATGTGACTTTAAAGAATTAGAAAAATACGTTGCGCATATGTGGAAAATGAGTTCTGACTGTCAGACATTTGACGATCTGCGCTACAGTGAGTTCAAGAGATCAGTCCACTCAAGTGACCTTCCGCCAATGTCAAATTCTGTGTGTGGACACATTAAAAGAGCATTCTACTTGATTAGATCAGAAGATGTGTAAATGTTCTAGATCATGCATTTGAAGAGATAGATCTGTGTGAGTTTGGTTGGGAAGATTTGATGTGATTCTAAAACCTACAAAGTTTCTAAAGCCTCTACCCACAGAACAGAACTTACACATACATGTACTTTACAAAACCTGTGCTAAAAAAGATTTCCCTTTTGATATGTGATGAAAGTAAGAATGACAGGAACCGGAGTAGTTCTAAGTACTGCGTTATTGGCCATCCACTCTCCACAACTGCCAGAACGGTACCAACATTCTAAGGTAAGCTTCAGGTGGAAGAACCCAAGGAGAGGGGAAAGGGAGGGGGAACGGAACATAACAAAAGGGCATAGAAGAGAAGGATTATAACAATATGCTCTTCTCAAACATTTTGCAAATATACATCAAATGTTTGCCAAAACAAATTAATAAAGTGTCCTATGAAAATGTGCCTAAAACAGGACTGAAAAACATTATTTTGTTTCATATTCAGATCATAAACATTGTTTGGTGTATGCATAAAGGGATTAAAAAGATTATTTTTTTCAATTCTATATATGCCTCTTCTTTCAACTGGACCCGTTACTGTAGCAACTCAACTTTCCATCACGGTCGAAGAACAAACCCTGATATCATGGCCAGCCATCACAAACATTGAAATCACTGCTACCATCTGCTCAGGAACCCCATCTGACTCTATCACACACCACATCTTCACCAAAGGGGTACTACAGATCAGTGACGCAGTAACTCGCAACCCCAATGCCTCCACCAACTCAGTCAGATTCCCAGAAACCTGCTCAAGAAACCTTCTGCTGACCCAGCCATGGTATCCAACTACAGACCCATCTCCCCTCCTACCACACCCAGCAGGTCTTAGAAGAACAAATCAACAGATGCCTCGCCATTCCCCCTCATCAACCACAGCTCCTCAGCACCATGCAGTTTGGATTCAGGCCCCACCACCATACATAAACAGCGCTCATTGCTGCCACAGATGACATCCCCATGTCCCTTGAGAGAAGAGACACAGCAACCTTCATTCTCCTGGATCTCTCTGCAGCATTTCACATGATCTTATATCCCATCCTTATCGGGTGCCTGCATGATACTACCATCCAAGCACCCACTCTTTGGTATACAAGCTGGCAGCCTGGCACTTTACACCTTGGAAGCCCACAAACTCATTTTTAGAGTGCCTCAAGGTTCATCGCTCAGCCACACCCTCTTCAACTCATACATGATCTCTCTAGCCAATGCATCTGTGAACACATCAACATTCTCTCCTATGCCGATGACACACAGCTCATACTCTCCCTATCAGTCAAGACCCCAGCACACAAAAACAAGTTCACCTCCTGCATTACTGAAGTCGCTAGGTGTATGAAAGACAACTGTCTCAAGCTCAACATCATCAAAACAGAAGTAGTAGTAGAAAGCAGTGATCTTCAACAAGAACACCTCACCATGGAATTCCAACTGGTGGCCCAACAAACTCAGAACCCCAACCAGCACCCATGCCAGCAGCCTCGAAATATTCATCAACAGCAAACTGGACATGACAGCAAAAGTCAACTCTGACCCTGCATCCTGCTTCCACACCCTAAAGATGCATGGGAAAATCTTGAAATGGCACCCAACAAGACTAGAAAAATTGTCACTCATGCCCCAGTCACCAGCAAGTTTGACTACAGAAATACCCTTGACACCGGGAACGTCAAGCAACTTACTAGAAGACTACAAACCATCCAGAACTCGCCAGCAAGACTCAACCTCAACCTCCCACACAGAACTCACATCACACCTCTGGAAGCGTCACTGGCTCCGAATATAAAAATGTGCTAATTTCAGACTCCCCACACACATATTCAAGGCAGTACAAATCATGGACCCCAGCTACCTGAACAGTGGCAACTCCTTTCACCAACCAACCAGACATTTCCACTCTACAGGACTCCTACTCACATACATCCCACACAGAACCATATCACGGGAATGAGTGCTCTGTCACATCACTCCTAATGTGATTAATGGTTTCCCATTCCACACCAGAGCCTCCTCCTCTCTTCTTGAATTCTTCAAAAAGCTGAAGACCTGGCTTTCCAAATAACCAACCTACAATAGGCAGGGCTAGGCAAACACACCTGCTCAGCACCAGGATACCTTCGAGGGCAGTGCTTATTTTGTAACTTAATAAGTGCAAGGGCCCTAGTCAGAATGCCACTACAGCTTGTACAACACATTGCACCGTGCCAGCACGAGCAGTGACACTTCCAACACAACTACTAACAATCGCAGCCTACAAGTGAGATAGCTCAGACTTTTCAAGGCCCCCAAAGCAGAAAGAATGACTTCAGTGAAAGGTAATGATATTTTTTGATATATGTATCTCAAAATGAGACAGACAGCCCCCCATGTGGCAGACTGTCACAAGAGCTGATTTTTACAATTACATGCCGGTGCTGTGCACCGGAAATCACTGGCACAAATTCAGCACTGCTTGAGGGTGATAGTGCACTTTACAAATACACGTAATATAACTTACAACAAATGGCCCCATCAATGGAAACCTATTCAGTGTTGACACACTGTCAAAAGGGTAATTGTTGCCAGCCTAGATGTCCCCATGATCTGCACTGGAGGAGAAACGCAATGGATTACATTACTTTTCCTCTGGTGCGTTCCATGGGTGGAATGTAGGTGTTCTCATGCACCACCCATGGAGTTTGGCGCATTCCCAGATTTACCATTACTAATAGATCTGGGAATTCATCAAAATGCTATGCATCGCTGGAGGAGGCGTAATGAGGAGAAATATATTTATTTCACCTAGTTTTGTCCTCTTTCTATGTGTGCTGTAGATAGAGGAAAATGCCTCATGGGCTTGTTTTCTGCAGCAATGTACACAAACAATCATGCTTACCATGCAGGCACCATGGTGCCAAAGTCCCTGCATTGGAGCTAGGCAGCACATTGTACTCCAACACAGGTAAAAGACAGGAATGTGCAGTATAATGCCAAATACAATACAATCCTACCCTTTCCCTATCATGCAGCCCAGTAAGGTGACTTGTTGCACTGCATGCATTTTTGATAAATGTGCAACTAAATTAGTATCCTCAGATTTATTTGTGGAAGCAGTGCAAGAGCAGGAAACAGAATATAGGATTTAGAGATGCTCCAGCCTTCCTACTAAAATTAGCTTTGATTTTTTCATATTTGTCTGTGAAATAAAGTATGTACTCATTTTTGTATTTGTTTGCTTAAAACTAGTTTCTGTATTTTGTTTTAGTATTGTTTTGCGGTTCAAATCATCAAACATGCTGAGGCCAAGTTCCTCAACTTCCAGTAATGACTCAGTAGAGGTCCCCGGATTCCAATAATGATGCACTGGGCGTCCCTGGGTTCCAGTAATACTTAAATGGTGGTCCACGGAAGTCAAACGGTTAAGAACTACCGCATGGGGTATCCTGCCCTGCTGCCACGCCATGGACACTGGAGCAATCCGAACCACACGACCAAAAGTAATATTCTCCCCAATAGATAATATTTCAAAATGGACGCTAGGTTGAGATGCGGCACATTGGGCTGAAGTGAAGTGATGCAGCCCAGTGCTCTGGACTGCCCACAGTTAGAAGATGATTACTAGTTTGCTGGGTAGACAAGTGCTGAAGAACGCTGCCATATGGCGTTATATCTACTTCACACTTTCTCATATTTTTTTATGGATTTCTTGGAGGCCACCAAGTCGGGAATTATATCTTTTCTGAATAAAAAATCATTTTTTAATAATGTTCTCATTTTTTTGGGGCGCTGAAAATGCTCTGTGTTTAATACAATGGGATTGACTATTATTTTCTACGGAATTAGTGGATAGTGCTTTTCTGAGCATGGCATACGTGTGCTTTTGAGACGCTGAAATTTCATTTTTAAGCAGGAATTCGGACATAGTGCCCATTACTGTTCAATCGCTCCTGCGAATATATAACAACATTTTCGTTTTAAGGTAGCACTTAAGACTTTGAAAACCATTCACGATCTAACAATAATTGTTTCTATGAACCAAGAGTTAAGTTCAGCAGAATAAACTTATGCAAATACAGTTTAAATTGTTAAAAATGTATAACTAGCATAGTCTTATTGCTAAAAAATGGAAAATAACTATGCCTTAATGTAAAACGCGCCGGATTGCCAGATAACCGAGAAGGGATCGCTTTAAAGGGCGCAATAATGTAACATGAATTATGTAACCTATGCATTATGCATTAAGCATGATGGGAAAAACTGTGATCCTCAGTGCTGCATCACAAACCTAAGTTATGTACAAGCCAGTTCTTTGATATATGATCAGTTTAGCATCTTTTAAGAGTGTTGAAACTGACACGTTGTTAAGGGCAAGTGCATTTAAATGTTTTCATTTGAAATAAAACATTAGCCTGAAATCAATCTATGCCGGTGGCAGAACGCACAATTATATTTTACGTTCACAATTATAAGCATATTATTTGAAAAGGAGTAGCAAGAAAAATAAAATATCCATATCCTCAATGACCATATCCTCAATGACATTGAATGAGTGAACCCAGCAGTTGTTTCAGGGGGATGCCTTTCACGAGATAATTCTTAAATGTTTTCCTTCTTCCCATCCTTGTTTTTTTTTTGTCTTTCGGTCCTTCCTTCTATTTCTCAGTCCTTCGTTCTGTCTCTTTATTCTCTCACTTTAATTTATTGGGTCTCGACTTGCTATGATATGGTTTGCATATTTGTATAGCACGCTAATGACCTATGAGGGAATGCAGGTGCTTTGCAGGTGGATAGCAGCTGCCTCATTGGCTTGAATATTCAAAAAGCCAAGCCTTCAGCTTCTTGCAGGAACATAAAAAGTGAAGAGGAGGCCCTGATATTGTGTGAGAGATTTTTCCACTCCTTGGGAGATGTAAGAGAAGGCACGGCCTCTGGCTGTTGCCTTGTGGATGCAGGGTACGAGTGATAGTGAGAGTCCAGCTGAGTGGGGATGTCTGGGAGGTACGTAGAAGTGTTTGCTGCTGTTGAGGTCGGTAGGGCCAGTGTTGTGTAGTGCTTTGTATGTGTGTATGAGGAATTTGAACTGGGACTGATTGTGTATTGGGAGCCAGTGAAGATCTCTGAGATTTGGGTGATATGGGTGCAGATCACAGACATAATATTGATGCATACAATATCAAAACACCAACATATCAACTTTCTATACTTAACTAGTCAAAACACAAATACTGAGAACACAAATATTGTTAAAAACATACATTTTTACCTATATTGAAAACAAAAATATTGAAAGCAAAAATATTGTTACCTTTACTCATTTGAAGAGGGTGTCGGCATGTGGGCAACTCCCGCACTACCTCCCCAATGAGTGCATCAGCCATTGACCCTCTAAAAGTAAATAGAGGCCCCTCTGGAGCGCTGCGCCAGAGGGAGTCCTTTACCTTTTTTTAAGCTCAGGCTGCTCACGAAGAGCTGCGTAGCAGCCTGAATGTTGTTTTTTAACTGTAAAGATGATCGACACATACGGCCCACTGACTTCATTAAGGTAAATTGAAAGTAAAATGAGCCAAAGGACTAATTTTGCTTTCACTGTATCAGTGCTCAGGGGCATATCACAGCCCCCTCAAGATTGATTGGAGTGGATGAGCTATCGGTAGAAAGGGGAGAATCTCCCCTTTCGAATGATGCCTCTTCTTCAGTGGATCTTCGCTTGGAAATCACCACAGGAGACCGATTGCCAATCAGGGATTCACCCACTAGACGCCAGGGATGGGGGTAGAGGGCCCCTAGCCAAGAGCTTGTGCTCCTCCCAAATATTTCCTGAGAGCAGTCTTTCTGCCACACTGGGCGGCTTATGGGGGTAATAACCCCAATCTGCCCCTGCAGGAGGGGTCAGAAAGACCAGTAGATGCCATGGAAGCATTTATTTTTCAAAATATAAGGGTGGGGACTGTCCACCATGGGAATGGCCATGCCCTCACCCCATTTAACTGGGGCATCAGTCTTTTTACCCCCTGGGTCAAATAGGGGAATTATTGCCAATCTACACTGTCCGGGGGACAGCCCCCCCCCCACTAAATACCAGGGATTTTATTTTAAAACAAATAAAATGGCGGGGCTGTCCTCCATTGGCATTCCCATGCTCTCACCCCAAAAACAAAGCAGGCAGCATTTCTGCCTGTTTGGGGCAGATGTGGGTGATAACTCCAAGCTACCCCCGGGCAGTAAATGTAACACCTGACACTAGGGACTAGATTCATGTAATACTTTTGGGAGGGAAAGAGGCCCTCCCCTGGCGTGACCCATTCTCCACCCCACTCCAGGCCCAATAGACTTGTTGGCCCACCTGAGGGGTGGATAGGGTATTTAGCCTACCAGACCCAGACAGTTCTAAAACCTAGTCATCCGGGAAGTCCAGGGTGGTGTGCTTCACATGCATTTCACCCAATTTTCTTACCCACAATACCCTGCAAAACTCAAACTTTGACTAAAAACATATTTGCCTAACTTTTCTGTGCGGAAAACATATTGAATCTGAGGGGAGCCACACATTTCCTACCACACAATATTCCACACAGCATTCCTAAAAAGTCTTCCAATCAAAATGGTACCTCACTTGTGTGGGTTGGCCTATTTCCCACGACAGGAAACTGCCCAAAACGCAAGATGGATACATCACATTTTTCATCTGAAAACTGACCCTGACCCATCAATAATCCCAGAATTGCTTTGAACACACCATCACAAAAGCAGGGGAATCTAGGATAAGACACAACTGTATGAATTTGCCTGCCTTTTCCTTCCATGCCGATTACAGATAGGGGAAGCGCCTTCAGCAAATTTTGCTTGTTTCTTTGGAGCCAGATATATTCTGTGCCATGTAAAAATGTTAGAAGATGTTTTTGCTGAGTGGGTCTGAATTAACTGTGTAATTTTAGAGGCATAAGTAGGTCTGCCAATTATTAGAATGTTCCACTGCCGGCTGATATCCACCCCAAGCATGAATGGGGATCTTACATCTCTCAGTATCAGTCTTTACCAGATCGAAATGCCAAATAGATATTGCCTTCTTTATTGGCTTAGTATGTTGCAACCTGTCCTCAAATTCCATTTTCTCCCTACTGACACACCTATGCCCAGGCCCCAAGGAATTAATTGCAGCTTTAATCAATGAAATATTCAACTTATTCAGCAGGAAGAAGGTCAGACCTGGGGATTTCTAAATTGGGGCAAACTCTGATTCATTTTATATTACAAGAATTTTCCTAAAGCGATACCAAACCTCAAAGAAAGCAATCAGCACCTTCAGCCGGACCTCTTACAATTCTTATGATCACAAACCGAATACAAGAAGCCATCCTGCCCAATCAAATTAAACAGCCTAGTATACGTTCTACCCCTGCTAGAGTCATCTGGGCTCACCACTAGCATTCTGCAGTTCGTACATTGGAAGTAGAGGTAATAGAAGAAGCCATCGGATAAATCTACACTATCCTTATCCAACTTTCTTCCTAGTTTCTTCTAACTATGTCTAGGACTTTTAGAGGCCCAAGTAAAGCGCTCTAACTTAACTTGGATCTTATCTGAACTATCATTAGGAAATCAGAGTAGGGTGTCAGTTTAGGGAGGATTATCATCTTAACTAAGTTTGCCCTGCCATAAAGGTTCAAAAGTATTTGCCCCCAGCTAGTTAATAATACCTTGATTTCCTTCTATACCCTCCTCAAGGTATGCTCTGGTACCTCATATAACGTGTGAAATAGTGCAATACCTAGATACCTGATCCTTTTTTTAACAACGCACACCTGTGTTTTCTAGACTCCACACCATTACCTCTGTCTTCCCCTTATATATATAGAAAAACCAGTAAAGACCCCAAATGCTTCAGTTATTAACTCCATGTGTCTCACTGTTTTCCATGGACCCTTTGTATACACAATAATATCATCTGCATAATGACCCAGATTAAATGTGTAGGGCCCGATTCACAGAACTAACTTAAGACAAAATCCTAAACTTACTACCATTTTGGTATTCACAGAAGGCACTTACTCATTTTGGTATTCACAGAAGGCACTTACTCATTTCGGTATTCACAGAAGTTAGGAGTCCTAACTTTAGGACTCCTAAATGCCTTTTGTGAATACCGAAAGTCTTAAAATTAGGATTTTTCTCAGTTTAGTAGTAGTATAGTTAGGACTCCCAACTTTAGGACTCCTAAATGCCTCTGTGAATACCGAAAGTCTTAAAATTAGGATTTTTCTCAATTTAGTAGTCCTAAGTCTAAATTTAGGACTACTAAATTGAGAAAAATCCTAATTTTAAGACTTTCGGTATTCACAGAAGGCATTTAGGAGTCCTAAAGTTAGGAGTCCTAACTATACTACTACTAAACTGAGAAAAATCCTAATTTTAAGGCTTTCGGTATTCACAGAAGGCATTGAGGAGTCCTAAAGTTAGGAGTCCTAAACTTAGGACTACTAAATTGAGAAAAATCCTAATTTTAAGACTTTCGGTATTCACAGAAGGCATTTAGGAGTCCTAAAGTTAAGAGTCCTAACTATACTACTACTAAACTGAGACAAATCCTAATCTTAAGGCTTTCGGTATTCACAGAAGGCATTTAGGAGTCCTAAAGTTAGGAGTCCTAAATTTAGGACTACAAAATTGAGAAAAATCCTAATTTTAAGACTTTCGGTATTCACAGAAGGCATTTAGGAGTCCTAAAGTTAGGAGTCCTAAGTATACTACTACTAAACTGAGAAAAATCCTAATTTTAAGACTTTCGGTATTCACAGAAGGCATTTAGGAATCCTAAAGTTAGGAGTCCTAACTTCTGTGAATACCGAAATGAGTAAGTGCCTTCTGTGAATACCAAAATGAGTAAGTGCCTTCTGTGAATACCAAAATGGTAGTAAGTTTAGGATTTTGTCTTAAGTTAGTTCTGTGAATCGGGCCCCCTAATTTTAAGACTTTCGGTATTCACAGAAGGCATTTAGGAGTCCTAAAGTTAGGAGTCCTAACTATACTACTACTAAACTGAGAAAAATCCTAATTTTAAGACTTTCGGTATTCACAGAAGGCATTTAGGAGTCCTAAAGTTAGGACTCCTAACTTCTGTGAATACCGAAATGAGTAAGTGCCTTCTGTGAATACCAAAATGAGTAAGTGCCTTCTGTGAATACCAAAATGGTAGTAAGTTTAGGATTTTGTCTTAAGTTAGTTCTGTGAATCAGGCTCGTAGTTCTGAGATTTAAAAGGCATAATCTCTGCATCTGCCCTAAAGGCCTGTGACAAAGGCTCTATGTACAGATCAAAATGTAATGGGGCTAGCAAGCATCTCTGATGTATTCCCCTTAATATTTTAACTTTCCTAGTCAAGCTCGCACTAACAAGAATATGAGCTGACGGCAGGGCCGGACTGGCCATAGTGGGCACTATGCGTTTTTCCAGTGGGGTGGGCTGTAGGGGTGGGGGTTGGTTTTCTGGCCGTGGGGGCTGGTTTTATCACTGGGGGCTGCTTTTGCAATTTCAACCCCCTGTAACTAGAACACCGATCCCAGGGCCGATCAAGCAGCAATCAGCCAGGACTGGTTGCTGTTCAAAGTCGGGTGCTGGCTGACGGCACTGTGTAATGAGCCTTGACTGCAGCCATGAACACTGAGGAGATTTGAAAGATCTCTAAAACCTCCCACAGGTATGCCCAGTAAACCCTATCAAACACCTTCGATGGGTTGATGGTAACAATAGCCAATGGGTCTGGATTTGCCACTGCCATATCAATTGTTGATAGGTGCTTACCTGGCACAAAGCCCTCCTGATCTGGGTGCACTACATTACCAATGATTGAGGAGAGTGTCCATGCTAAGATACATGCACAAATCTTCTGATCGAAGTTTAGTAGAGAGAGGCCTGCATGAATCTGTTTTTTGGGGGTTCTTTATTTGGTTTCAAAAGTAAGGCTTCACTTTTTGGGAAGAGGACGTAGCCTATGGCTAGAGCGGTTGACCTCGAAGCTGGGAAACAGGGTTTGAGTCTTGGCAACAAGGCTAAACATCCTGGGATTCTGGGCAAATCATTTAATCTCCCAGTGGCTAACAAAAATGAATGTGTCCTTCTGTAATGAAACTGGTGGTCATGTAAAGAGCTCTGATACCCGATGTTTTGGGTCTACTTCATGATATATAAAACTCTAAATTTTTAAAAGGCTATCACAGAATCATTGCACGATGGATGGGTTGATGAATTATACCCACCAACAATACATTAAGCAGTTCCTTCCATATCAGACTACTATTTATTTTATAATCTTTGAAAATTTGTTGGGAAGAGCATCTGCGCCTGTAGACTTCCCATGCCAGGATTTATCAATTTGTAAAATAATTTCCTCCTCCATGATGTCTTCCAAAATATCTTGTTGTTCAGCACTAGACAAACCCAGGATTTGTATCTCTGCTAACCACTCCCTCACTTTTGATACTCTAAAAGAACCCATCTCTCAGTAGAAAATCCTCAAACAATTTATGGAAGCACTCGGTAATTCTATCTGTATCTTTCAACACTTTACCATCACCATCCAGTATCAAACTCTCTATATAATTCTATTCTCTATCCATTTTCGCCTTCCATGCTAACAAATTGCTGATCCTCTACCCATACTGAAAATGATCTTGATTGCTAGCATATTACTTTGCTCTAATCCTGCTCCCAATAACCTGGATATAAGCTGCCAGTTTCTTAGGCAGCCCCCTTTTGACTGCATCTGAAAGCTCTATTTCCATTGCCCCATTTTCTTCTTGGAATATACTGTCTTCTGCATGCAGCTTCCTTGATTTAATAAATCCCGCTTGTGTAGGATCCCACTGGCTACCGCCTTATATCCCATATTATCCTAAAGAAATAGTGGCATGGACTGAACAGTGAACCGCGATATGCCTGACCTCATTAATATTATTTAACAATGACCTAGCATCTAATAGAAAACATTTGATTCTAGTGGAACACTGACATTTATTTTTGATGAATGTATTCTCTCTTTTATCCCTGGCCTTTTTACGCCACACACTACACAGATTAAAATCAAGCATAAAGTTCTTCAAATAATTCCTTACTTTGGTATGCCCCACCACCTGCCTTTGTGATGATCTATCTAATGCTACATCTCAGCAGACATTAAAATCACCCTAATCACTACGGGAGGGGGGAAATCAAGCAGCATTTTACCTAAATTATGCAAGATAGAGACATGAACACAAGGGCTATAAAATCTCAGACATGTAAACATAAACTGCCATAACGTCAGCCTACCAATAATCCACCTGCCTCAACAATCAGTTTACATTACACCACTTTTATACCTGTGCTACTACCTTAGTGGGCTAGGGTTGGTCAGAACATACAACCTGATAAATCCACACTTTACTGCTGTAAAGGTCCTTGCACTCTTGCATTTGTCTCCCTCTACACAGTAGGCTATTGATATTTCATGTCAATATCATTATCTGCTTTACCCCATGCCCATTTTATCAACGTCTCCACCCACCCATCCACTACGTTGCAACCTTATGCGGTGCTAAACGTTATTTGTCTGTTATGGAAATGGACAAGACAAACTCTTAAACAACTGTGATGACTACGAGGATATTTTTTCCCATTTCCTTTATTTTTTATTTTTGGGGTTTTCTTCCCCCATACACACCACAGCCAGTGCATTTCCCTGGGGAAACCCAGTACTACTAACAATGGCATTTACTCTGTGCCAATTCCGGCCCCACCAAATGAGGATATTCAACTACTGAAAACTAGCATATCTAGATTACATCTTCATCATGAACAAAACAATAAAAAGACTAAGAAAAAGTAAAGTGAAAAATTCCATTACCTGAAAACATATCAGAGCTACATATTAAAAAGGAGAAACAGGACGGAGGAGGTTTTTCATTGGCCCTAGTTTGAGCTCTATATTTTTTAATGAGGTCATCAGCCTGCTCAGTTCACCAGATGTTATGCATCTCGTTGTTCCACTGTGCATGTCCTAAAACCTCAACTGAACCCTGGTGAGGTTACGTGAGAATCTGACTGACATTTTGGGTATGTTCGAATATGGACGAGTTTGGTATCTACGAACCGCAAATGACGAGTTTAGTGGGTGTACGCGTTTTCGCTACGCTACTATGTATGGTTCGTCTCATTCTTGGGTATGTCCATCTGAACCCTTGGGTTCCATTTTAGATACAACGTCCATTTTGTCTCTTGCCCTCAAGTAGCCAGCGAACGGACACTGTCCGCTTCGTGACCCTGGGATTCCCAAGCTTTCGTGGAGGACACATGTTCCTTTGAAGGTGTCTTTTATGGCGAGGGGGCTGGCACGGCAAAGGCAGATGGCCCCGCTTAAGGCTCATCTTGCCATGCCGTTTATTGTTTCAGTCGTGCATACATTAGGCACGAGTCCTTTGATCCTGCAATCAAGTTTCCGTTATTGCTCTCTACATTGTTTTCTAAACTGTTGTACATCCATATCTTTTTCCTTTGCATCTGTTTCTGTCCCTTCCTCTAATTCGTTACGGTCAGAATGGAATGTGCTTAATGTGCTTTTACAGTTGGGAACCGGCAATGCTGCTGTAATTATGTTTCGAGTTTCTGAAAACATGAATGCGACCTTTTTGAAGTTTATTGTGGGAACTGAGTTGTAACCTTTGTTCGTTATGTTGTGCAATGACGAAAATGTGTATAAAAGGAGCGATCCACTTGTGCAATTCGAAGCAGTCTCTCAGAACCTACACGTTGTGTACTTCTTGCGATTTCTGTATCCCTGCAGTGAATAAATGCTGATCTTTGACGCCGCAGGAAGTGTCCCGTGTCTCTGTGTTTTGTACGCCGGAACAGGTAACCCACAAAGGTTTCAGGTGTTGTCCCCTGGCACTGCTGGGCCTTAGAATAGCCCAGTCCTTCACTGGCCCCCGGCTTGTGTAGCTCCCCTATTTTCTAGCCCAACTCCCACTGCCTTTGTTCAGCAGCCTTGCATATGTCTGATCTGGTAGAATATGAAAGACCTTCACCCGCCAACTTTTCTTGTCTCAGGGCTAAACTAAGAATCAGTTCCTTAGTACAGCACAATAACAAATTTATCAAAATCTTCCTTGGTCTATTACAGCCTGCTGACTGTTTAAAGGGGTCCCTATGGATCCTTTGTATTTCTTTTTCAAAGTTCACCTCTGGGTTACACTTCAAAACCCTACAAATGGAGGTAAATCACAAAGCCCTTCAAGTTACTTCCCTCAACCACCTCGGGTAAATTAAGAATCTTCAAGTTGTTCCTCCTGGGATGGTTTTCCAAACATTCCAAGTTATCTTGTAAGGTTTAATTCTGCAACTTAAGGGCCTTCACATCAGAGGTGTTCCTTCTAAGTTTCTAATTGAACCTTTCCACAATAATCTCAAGCACCTAAGTTCTCTCACAGACATCATCCAACTTCAACTCCAGGGCATGACAGCGTACCTAGATCCACTTTTGATTAAATTTGGATGTAGTGAACTTCCAGGCACATATCTACTATGATCTGTTTGAGTGTTATTGGAGCCCCTGCAGCTTCCACCCAAGCTGATGTGGGCCTCCCTTCAGCTTAGGCAGTCTGAAATGACACATCTTTCACCCTCAAGACCAAGTCCAGTAGACCGCGTAAGGGTTGGTATCTATTCTCAAATGGGACTCCAGACAACTCTAAGCTGTGATTCTACCCCTGTATGACACCCAAGGCAGAATAAGAAAAATGTCCTCTTTGTGCCTTCTGCAGTGCAAGTGGGCAACCACATCCTATCCGGATCGATCTCTGGGGTAGGTGCCATTGGCAACAACCTATTCTGAGAGCACCTGACTTGACCCCATAGTCTGTTCTTCCTCTGACTACTTCTGACCATCCTTACTGCAAGCCTTGATTTTAACAAAGGGCTTGAAGGTGGGGGTAACTTTAGGCTTTATTAGACTTCAGAAATAGTGAATCTAATGGGATTAATTGATGTTGTTTCCTGCCAGTAGATCTCAAAGACCTACCTCTGGCTCTTCTGCTGCCATAGTCCTCAAAATCGGTGCACTTTAAAGGAGGACCTCATAGTTCCCACAGTCCAAGAGCTCCACAAAGCTGCCGTGGCTGGGATTTCTTCCCAATACCCCTTTAATATGCAGCGACCTTGCCTCTCGCTACACAGGACCTCAAATGGTACTCCCTTGTGCCACTGCCCGTGCCTAGGTTCCAAGATAAAATGTCTGCTGTCTCCATACAAACGGTGGGTCCCCCTACCTGCATCTGCTGTTCCACTGCATCCACAGCCTCCTCACTATCCTTGTTCCACCAAGGGGGGCATGCATAGGAGCCAGCAGAGCACTAGCCCCTCTACCTTGCACTCCAAGCAATTCAGTCTGGGTGCCTCCCACTTGCATGTGCTTGTGCTATCTTTGCCAATTCTAGTACCAGGCATTACTGCCATTAGCTCACCTCTCTATTAGCGGATCTACCCAGCCTCCCGGCTCCAACATGACCTGTGCTTCCTAAACAGGGTGAACACTTCTTGCGGCATAAATCGCCCTCTCTTCAAGGCTTCCTGAGCATCAATATGCAGAACCCTCCTTCCCCTCCTCACCAACGTCTCCCACCCCATCTACAAGCCCAAGTCAGGTGAGATATGAGCACATTACCACAGAGCCTCCTTGGTGTTAACTGTGACCGTAATTAGCCAGCTGCTTTGTCCCCCTTCTCTCTCAGACCCGCCCCTAGAAGGACTCAAATGACAAAAAAATTCTAATTAAAACTAAACACCCAATGAAATACAACTATAAACAATTTTAACCAATAAAATTAAAAAAAACATTTCAAACAGCAATATAAAAGGTACACTAAACTAAACAACTAAATACTTAAAAAATGACAAACACTGCAAGACGAGGAAACTCAGCAGGATTTTCTCACCAAACCATTATAGAAGAAATGCATACTTCTAAATAACCACCTAACCAAGTAAATACATCTTATATTTAAACTAGAATGTAAATGTTATTCACCTTAAAATTGTAAAACAGCAAATAAATATGAAAATACTGTCCAACTTCTATCTCTTTACATGGACTTGTGAAAAGAATAAAAACTACAATGTAAATAAATGATAGACTGACTGAAAATAAAATCTATCACAAGCCAGCAAAAATATATCAGAAAGTACGTATACATAGATTAAGAAAAAAAAACTAAAAACTCATGCGAATACCAAGCAAAAATAAATCCAATGACCTCAAACTCTAGAAACTAACAACAAATTAACATTAAAATGAAACTTACGTTTTTATTCTCAACCAACAGACAAGAAAGTACCTGGTTTCTGCCAACAGAAAAGCTTCAAAACAGTGTGAATCATGTCAACAGAACATAAAGTAAGTATGAAAATCGAAGCTTATGCATATTTTTTCATGTGAATAACAAAAGTGGAAACTTACATTTATTATACATATTTATACTATTGCACTCATTTCAGATACAATGACAGACGCTGCAAAATGTATCATTTCACAAAACGGAAAGCAATGACTAAATCACATGGATAAGTAAAAACCACAAGGCTAGCGGAATCCCCCTGGAGATTATTTATTCACCAGGAGTGTGCACTATTGGTTAGCACCCGCCAGCACTATGCCGTTCCAATACTTGGAATATACAAATGACAAAACACAGCACCAAATGCACCACTCTATTCATATAATACAAATAAATCCAAGTCTTCAAGGTAGTACGTTTTCCAAAGAGTTCTTCTTTAATGTTCAATTTAAAATGTGAATACTTTGACAACAGCAAAAACAGCCGACGCGTTTCGTCCAACTTTGGACTTCTTCAGGGCTGCAACAAATTTATATACACAAAAACACAAAAAATAAGTGACATACATAAAGACAAAAGCACGAATAGCACATACGATACATATATAAATACTAAAAAACATGTTAAACTAGAGCATATTAATATCAAAATAATGACAGGCTCATATGAGTACATCTTAATGCTGCTAAAAAGGCTACAACGATAAACAACAAAAATACAGTGAACAACCGTGTGCATTGAGATAGCAAATCAATATTATAGTGAGACATAGGGGCACCCCTCAACATATGTCACATGTTTAGGATGAACCTAAGCTATCATAAGGGGGAATAGGGACTAGAGAGAGAAAAAATGGTAAAGCAAAGGAAAAAGAGACGTCACCCCAGTGAGATAAGGAGACAGCAGGTAAGTAAAACGAAACCAGCTAATGAAGATAAAATCAAGAGATAGAAGCAAGACGAAGATAGCGTCTTATTAAGACAAATGCTCAATTTGTACCCACCTAAGGTCGTAGGTTGAAATATAAACACGTATGGTTTTGATTGGCTCAATTCGAAAATCTAACACAGTGTAGCTGGATATGGTATATCCATGGTATAAGATCACAGTCCCTAAAAGGGAAAGAAGGTCACATGAGAGGCCCTATGAGGGAACCAGCAACTTCTCTAAAACAATTGTCGTAGACGTAGTCAGGGTGTAAACCTACTTACTGTATAAGAGAGGAAATGGATAATACCAATTAAAATTCAGAAGTTCAAAAACGGTGTTCTTATGGTATCAGTGACAGATCGTAGTCGAATGATAAGAACGAATTTGTCTTATCGTTGAATACCTATAAAAGAGGGGGACATATTTGAGGCATGTTTCTCACAAAGGATTGGCGTTTTACAGTAAACTGACCAGTAGCATAGAGAGTCAGGCTAAATTCCTTACAAGTAGGGAACGTAGGCAATAGTAATAGGATATGTGTAAATAGCATCAATATCAGCAATGGCCATGAATTAAGTTTAACCTGTGCAAGGCAAGAGAAAAATGCCAAGAATTCTATAAATCCTACGTTTTAACCAATCGGTAATGTAAAATACATGACGGTATTTAAGTGGTTATGTGTAAATAGCATCAATGTCAGCAATGACCATGAATTAAATTTAACCTGTGCAAGGCAAGAGAAAGGTGCCAAGAATTCTATAAATCCTACGTAAAACCAATCGGTAACGTCAAAGACGTGATGGTATTTAAGTGGATAAAAAGATAAAAAATAACCTCAGAAACTATCAGTAGCACGCTAATATCATTATGCGCCGTGACCCTCCCTGCAGGCATGATAGGAGGCTTCTTACCCGATTCAGTATCCAAAAGCGGAGTGAAAGGCAAATGTCCGCTCCGTCCAGAGACAGCGACAAACACTAGTCAGAAAAAACTTGTTTAAATACGACGTACTTGTTTAAATACGACGTATTATGGCCGTATTGTGAAAAGCATTTTGTTGTTGCAACAATACTCATATTAGCTGTACTCTGGCCTATCTAAGATGGCGGCGGAATTAGGATATACGTTGGTTGAGACCGTTGCTTTTCCGTATAATAACGCATGCTTTATACATTCTCTAAGATGGTGAGATGCCGCAGATATCAACTAGGTTCTCATTCAGGCATGTACGGCTTTCAATGGTCGTGCTTAGAGAGCCAATATAACGTAGTATTATTATTTGGATTTATTAAATCAAAGTTTTGCTTATTTCGGCACTACTGATAGGTGACCCCACATTATTCTGGGAAATTATATTAGGTGTAATGGAGAGTGTTCCGGCACACTTGGGATCATCAATTTCCCGTTTACGTTACGATACGGGTAACGGGCACTCAGGCTCTGTTGCTCGTTCCAATATGGCGACCGGCTTCCCGATATCCTTCCCCTTCGGCTAACGCCGGACCCTAGGCTTGAACTCCCGACCCTTGGGAATCGCTCTCAGGTGTTTTTTATCCGAGTCTGATACCCCACACTATTTAAACAAGTTTTTTCTGACTAGTGTTTGTCGCTGTCTCTGGACGGAGCGGACATTTGCCTTTCACTCCGCTTTTGGATACTGAATCGGGTAAGAAGCCTCCTATCATACCTGCAGGGAGGGTCAGGGCGCATAATGATATTAGCGTGCTACTGATAGTTTCTGAGGTTATTTTTTATCTTTTTATCCACTTAAATACCATCACGTCTTTGACGTTACCGATTGGTTTTACGTAGGATTTATAGAATTCTTGGCACCTTTCTCTTGTCTTGCACAGGTTAAATTTAATTCATGGTCATTGCTGACATTGATGCTATTTACACATATCCCATTACTATTGCCTACGTTCCCTACTTGTAAGGAATTTAGCCTGACTCTCTATGCTACTGGTCAGTTTACTGTAAAACGCCAATCCTTTGTGAGAAACATGCCTCAAATATGTCCCCCTCTTTTATAGGTATTCAACGATAAGACAAATTCGTTCTTATCATTCGACTACGATCTGTCACTGATACCATAAGAACACCGTTTTTGAACTTCTGAATTTTAATTGGTATTATCCATTTCCTCTCCTATACAGTAAGTAGGTTTACACCCTGACTACGTCTACGACAATTGTTTTAGAGAAGTTGCTGGTTCCCTCACAGGGCCTCTCATGTGACCTTCTTTCCCTTTTAGGGACTGTGATCTTATACCATGGATATACCATATCCAGCTACACTGTGTTAGATTTTCGAATTGAGCCAATCAAAACCATACGTGTTTATATTTCAACCTACGACCTTAGGTGGGTACAAATTGAGCATTTGTCTTAATAAGACGCTATCTTCGTCTTGCTTCTATCTCTTGATTTTATCTTCATTAGCTGGTTTCGTTTTACTTACCTGCTGTCTCCTTATCTCACTGGGGTGACGTCTCTTTTTCCTTTGCTTTACCATTTTTTCTCTCTCTAGTCCCTATTCCCCCTTATGATAGCTTAGGTTCATCCTAAACATGTGACATATGTTGAGGGGTGCCCCTATGTCTCACTATAATATTGATTTGCTATCTCAATGCACACGGTTGTTCACTGTATTTTTGTTGTTTATCGTTGTAGCCTTTTTAGCAGCATTAAGATGTACTCATATGACCCTGTCATTATTTTGATATTAATATGCTCTAGTTTAACATGTTTTTTAGTATTTATATATGTATCGTATGTGCTATTCGTGCTTTTGTCTTTATGTATGTCACTTATTTTTTGTGTTTTTGTGTATATAAATTTGTTGCAGCCCTGAAGAAGTCCAAAGTTGGACGAAACGCGTCGGCTGTTTTTGCTGTTGTCAAAGTATTCACATTTTAAATTGAACATTAAAGAAGAACTCTTTGGAAAACGTACTACCTTGAAGACTTGGATTTATTTGTATTATATGAATAGAGTGGTGCATTTGGTGCTGTGTTTTGTCACTAAATCACATGGACTACACCTACAGCCAAGACAGTGCATCATCAGAAAATATAAACTGGAAATGTAGTCAATAATATTCTAATTCATGTAAGAGAAAACAACCATCATCCAAATGTGACAGAAATAGAAGCAAGGGAGATATTGAATGATATAAGAGAGGTAAGCACTAGCTCCCAGGACCACACTATCAACATCCCTAAAGATATACTACCTAGAGTCCCCAAACACTTAACAGGGCAACTACCACCTATGCCCACTTTAAAATATTGAATTACAAAAATTAAAAAAGCCATCAGCAATATCCCGCCTGCCCCTACAAGGTACCATGATACACACATACCTGAACATTTAACAATTACACATAAGGAGGAATATTTTGTTTTACATAAAAATCTAAATAATGAGAAATATGAATCCTAATATTCTCTACAGCAGATAATTTAGTAAAACATAACCATTGTCAAACATGAATGATGGATGGTACCTTCAAAATGCATTCCAAACCATTCACTCAGATTTACACAGTAAATACTGAATATCAAAACACAAATATCCCTTTTATGTATGCCTTACTACCAAATAAACAAAACAGAATTTACTACAGCCTCTTAAACCATACAAAACATAAAATAAATAACAACTAACTATCCATAAAAATAATCACAGGCTTTTAGCAAGTCGTGATTCAAACCACTCTAAAGATTTACCCCCACACAGATATACTAGGCTTTTAATGTCATTTCAGTTGAAGTATATGGAGCTATCTCTACAAATCTGGACTAAGTGTAGAATCTTCTACAAATAGCCAATATGCCTTTGAAATTACGAAAATGATGGCACTAGCCTATGCCGTTACAGAGGTTGCCAACCACTACAATCTACACCAACAAATTGAAGACAAACTTAGTCCCCTAATGGACCATTTTGAAGACACTTGGGTTGACAGACTACATCGCTCCGGACATAAAAGCCAACCAAAATTCCAAATACCATGGTGGAATGTCTATGACCATACAGGAAGCCAAAACAATCAATGCAGTGTAAGGATGGCACAACACCTTCCAATCCACACAAGGCAGAACTCAACCTATTCTCCACATATTAATAGAAGCATTAAAAAGAGAGCAGCTACATAGAACTATGAATGGAAAAATCTATTAGCCAAATTGGACCTAAACTTCGCAAACAAACCAAAAGAATATACGAGATGTTCCAATTTAAAGCCAAACTCTTCCTTAACAACAGTAGAGTAGATTACATAGATATAATAGCCAAAATAATATTTTAAAATAAATAGTAACCTAAGAAAGTCCTCAAAACCTATGACAAATTCAAAACCAAGAAAACAAATATTTTTTTATTTAAAATAGTAAATATATTGTCTTATTACATCAGTCAAAACATGTATTAAATTTACAAAGTAATTGAAGACACATAAGACAAATAATGATAAGATAGCATCATGCATACATTTTGTTTAAAAATGTTACTGTCACCAACCAAGAAAGTCATCACAAAAATTAATTAATACACATAAACCAAACAATTCCGTATACCAATCACATAGGCCCTCATTACGATGTCGGGCGGAATCACTTCTGCCCGGCACCGCATCGGTCGTGGGACCGACCGACACCCAGTTGGCAGTCCCGACCGCTTCATTAGGACACAATTGAACACATTTTACTATGGGAGCATGCATTCTGGATGTACAGTTCATCCCTGCACCCCCTGGTATGCACCTCAAGGTGCCTGCCATAAGGTGCAGAGATCAACAGGGGGCAGCCTAGGTGCCCCATAGGCCTCCAACTGGAGGCCGTGCACCCAAAGGGTTCCTGCTGAGGGCCCCCAAAGATGCTTTCCAACATGGTTTCCATGTCAGACAGACAGGCAAGGAAATCATGTCGGAAACAGTCATCGTAATCTAATTTAAACAGCCAATCAATTCTCTACTTTTTTTAAATACTGCATCTTGTCCACCATTTTAGATACCTCTCATTCTACCAACTGATTACCTCAGCTACAGACATCTTTTCATTACTTCCAGACATCCCTTAAAGATGCTTATAGTATGGATTGTTGTACACAGCTATGGTTTCTGGTGCAAGAGGTATGCTAAATGCAGAGGTATTGACAAAGACCTAGCTTTGCAAAATGTGGATATTAAATGGATTGCACAGAGAGGATTAAAGTGGCACCAATTGATGCATTTAGTTAAAACCTTTCTGCATCTCCAACTCCCTGACCTCATGATTGTGCATTGTGGTGGTAATGACCTTGGTACATTGGCTGGGGTAGGTCTTGAAATGCTAATGAATGACACCTTTGCACAATTGATGTTGCTTTTGCCTCAAACTGTCTTCGTATACTCTCATATATGCCAAAGAGAGAAATGAAAGTGGTCAAATCAATTCTGTCCACAGATTGAGAAAGCTGGAAAAAATGTCAATAAAGCTGTTTCTGCTTACCTCAGAGACCATAAAATGGGCTCCATCTATAACAACGATCTACGTTTTGATATGGATGACATCTACAAAAGTGATGGCGTACACTTCACAGATCAAGGAAACAGAGTCTTTCTCAACAACCTAAAGCTCTGCATACGCCCTTACATGTAGTTATAACAAACTCATAATAATAACAAGGGCTCTTTTTAGAGTCACCCTATAAAATAGTAGTGAATATAGATTTTTTTTTACACATCTATAAAAAAATTTGTGGATGCGCGCACCAGACACGAATCCGGAAAAGCATGAATTCAATGTACTACAACACAGCATACTTTTCAAGTCTAACTAATATTTTTAAAAAAACATATTTTTAACAACTCTATCAATTGTAATCTTGTCATTAACTTTAATCACAGTACCTCTTTAAAACAACTTCACAAATACAATACTACCTTCTAAATTATATACTACTTAATTATTAATTTAAGCTGAATTTGCGAATCCAACGCTACGTTACACGGAAGGCCGCGCTGAGAACCGCGTTGGAGTCGCAACTCTAAACTCGAGAAGAAAAAAAAAAGCCTCACTTCCGTTATTCGGTATTCACACCAGGGACCCCATGCCCCGGGGCCTGCCAATACCTAATTATTTTTTTTTTTTAAAAGGGGGACCGCATGGCCCCCCTCCTCAGGCCCCGAGGAACCCATCCCCGTGGCCTGGCCTTGTTTTTTTTTATATGTACGGCACGGTGGGCCGTGTGGCCCCTTTTCCCTGGGTCACTATTGGTCCCGGGGACCCCAACCCCAAGTCCTGTCCTCTTTAATTTATTGTTAAATTAGGGGAGGGGGCCGCATAGCCCCCCTCTCCTGGGCCACTATAGGCCCCGGGGACCCTATCCCTGGGGCCTGCCCCTCTTTTAAAAATGTTAATAAATACCCCCTCCCTGGGCCACTTTTGGCCAGGACGACCCCATTCCCCAGGGCCTGACCTCCTTGATGAGGACTGTGGGGGGAGCCCCAATGCCCCCACAGTCCCTGCTGGCACCCCGCCTCCTACGGGAGCCGGCATTGCTTTTGCCCAAGGGGAGCTGCTAACATGCAGCTCCCCTTGCCCAAAAGCAATCTGCTTTGCTTTGTTGAAGCGAGAACAGATTTCCTGCTCTTGCTTCAATGAAGCAAAGCAGTGTTTGCTATGACCAGGCAGGAGACATAGCAAATGACAATGTCCTGGGGTGGGTACCCCAGGACATTGCAGGAGCTGGCCCTGGGTGGTGGCAGTCCCCATGGCCATCAAGGGCTCCAGGAGGGCCCCCCTCCCAACGTATGCAAAGCCCTGGGGAGGTGGTGGTCCCCGGGTCTGTGTGGGGAGGGGCAGAAGCCCCCCACATTTCTTAAATGTTATTTAAGCCCCAGGGAGGTGGCAGTCCCCGGGGCTTGGGGGCTGCAAAGCCCCCCAGCATAATTAACAATGCCCTGGGGAGGTCACAGTCCCAGGGGCAGCATGAGGGGGCAGGAGCCCCCCACATATTTTTTTAAAACAAGCCCTGGGAGGTGGCGGTCCCAGGGGCTGCAGGGGCCTGTGAGGCCCCTGCATACATTATAAATATTGCCGTGGGACGATGCCAACCCGGGGGCTTAAGTACAATGTTTTTTTTTATTTTAACGGTCGGATTCGCACACCCAGCGCAAATTCGATCAATTTGGTTTTTAAAAAATGCTTTTTTTTGCCACCCCTGACCCCTTTTCTTGTTTTTTGATGTTTTTCCTACTGTTTTCTTGTGACTCGGTTACCGAGTCACAAGATGGCTGCCAATACATTTGGTTTGGAGTGTTGCCAGCCAATCAAAATTAAGCCCGTGCTTGGGAGGATTCGCGAATCCTCCTCAGTGCTCAGATATATCCATTTTTATTTTATGAATTTCTCAAGAACTACTGAACGGAGTTACACCATTTAAAAAAAAAGGCCACTTTCTGAACCAAGAGCTACCTTTTTGCCAAATTTGGTGTACTTCTGTTCAGCACTTCAGGCTGTAGCCTATTCCAAAATTTCCTATGGAAATTAACATAGAGAAAATGCGTTTTGGGACCCTCCTTTCTTCTCAGCCCCCACTTGATGAATCACTCTCAAACTTTCCAGACAGGAGCTGACCTAAGAGAACCATTAGTTTTGAAAATTTCGCTGATGGTCGGAGCCTTCAGAGCCGCATCCTAATGGGCCATTCGGATTCCTTTCTGACTTCCTCATTTTGATGGAAGCTGTCTGAAAGGAATCGGACCTGTCTTTCTGGCTGGCTTCCGACGGATTCGGTGAGCCTGTCCACTGGTCAGAATGTGGCAAGTAATCTCAAGGGTTGGCTGTTTAAGAAGATTATGTTCCATATTGGTTAGTAAAAAAATGTTTAAAGGTACAGTAGATTGGATAAGGAGGAATTTGGCAAACGTCAACCACACCTGCTGTTTGCAATTATAACCTTGTGTGCTGGACTTGAAAATATGGTGAACTTGTGACCTGTAAATTCCGTTGAATGTTTCATGAACTGTTACTATGGAAACTGACATTAAGCAGAATGGGGGAAGGGTTGAAATTTTACTGTGGACTTAAAATGTGAAATTGTAATTTATATATAGGTGATATTTTATTAAAGTATTATTTCCTAAGTCAGTACTATCTTTAGAAGTGGTGTGTTGTTAAAAAATGGTGATATTTTTATTCGTAATATATTTTTGAACTCCCGTATGGATTTGCTGTTCCATCGTGTTGGTGCACGGTAGAGTCGCAACTCCGAAAACATTCCAGAGCAAGTTTGGGCAGTTTTAGAAGTCAGTTGGTAAGGGTTCATATGTTTAACCAATAGAAATGTGTTTTATAATTTGAATAATGTAGGAAGCAATGTGATTTGTTTCGTACATGTATTTGTGTGGTGAAAGAGAGGGAAAATTTGCGATTACTGGTTTTACCTTGCTGAGAGTGGTGCATTGCATTGATTGTGTGCATTATAAAATCTTTTATGAATTTGAGATATTTTAAATTCTACAAATCGATTTGGAAGGCGAGTTATACATTTGTGAGGTGTAGTATGTATTAGGTTTACTTTTCATCTTTAAAAATTATTGATAAACTGTGTTGCGTGAAACATAATATCACATTTAGAGATGTGTATTGTAGTTTGTTTTATTCTAGTTAAATGATGTTTGAAATAGATTTTGTATATTAATATGTGTATATCGGAAGATGGATTAGTGATTATGGTAGTTTGTTTTAGTGTGTGGATATGCATATTTGTAGTATGCCGCATCATTTTAGGTGTTGCTTTAAAAGTAGAGGTGGAATGTGTCAATTTTTAAGGTGAGCATTGACTTTTGTCTCAAGTGTGTCTCTACATGTCTATTTATTTTGATATATCTTATACATTTGAAGGTGCATGATGTATAACAAAGAGGTGTTGTTACTTTTAATGTGGGAGGCTCAAGATTGTGAGTAGTAGTGGAATGGTGAAGATGTAGGATAATAGTGTGCTTTAAAAGATGTTGACATAAGGCATTAGTCGTTACGCTTCTCTTTATAAGTTTGTAGAGAGGCGCAGTTGAAATATGCCACATAATTTTGGGTGTTTGCTTGAAATTGGAAATTTGTTCTGTGAGTTTTTTACGTTTGGATAGTGTTATACTACAGACATATTCATGAATGCTTTTAGGAATATGGGGGCATATGTATCAAACTCCCGTTTAGCGAATCCTAATTTGCGATATTGTACGATTCGCAAATTCAGATTTGCTAAACGGGATGTAAAAAATTATTCGCAAATCGATTGCGATTTCTTAAAAATCGCAAATAATTCTCAGACACCCGATTTGCGATTTCTTAATAGCGAAATTCGCTAATTAAGAAATCGCAAAAATGGGAATCTTCTAGCCAGGTGCAGCCTGATGACATCACAAACAGGAAACTGGAGTGATTTCCTGCACCTGCTCACCTGAGCCACACCCAGAGGCTGCTTGGGGCGTGTGAGGAGGCATCCCAGGAGAGTGCAACCAGCAATGGATTCCACCAAACAACAGCAGGGCAAGGATGCAGAGAAAAGGAAGAGAAAACATAAGTTCTCTGAAAAGGAGCAGGAGGTCCTCATTGAGGAGATGGTCTGCAGCCATGAGCTCCTCTTCGGCAAGAAGGCACTGCGTGTCCCAGAGGCGAGGAAGAGGAATATCTGGCTAGAAATACAGAATAAGGTGAATGCAGTGGGAGTCACCACACGTACCATCGAAGAGCTGCGCAAGCGGTGATACGACATGCGCCAGAGGTCCAAGGAGAGGGTGGCAGCCAGACTGAAGGACGCAAATCAGACTGGAGGAGGTCCATTCACTGCAGAGCAGCCAACCCCCCATGAGGAGCTCGTGGAGTCTACTCTCCTGCCTGAGAGCGTTGGTGGTGTGTCTGACATAGACAGCTCCGACCCTGCATCCAGCAGTCAAGGTAAGATGCATGCAAAATCAATCTGCACTCCTCCCCATCCCATGCACACTTCCCCAAATGCGCATAGTAAACTCCCAAAATGTCAATCCAGGCCAGGTCTTACAGCACACCCAGCAATGACTCATGGGACTCGTAGTACTGTGTCTGACTGTGTGTCCATGAGACTAAGGAAATTAAATGCAACATGTGGGTTGGGGATAAGTGAATGATACAGTGTCAGAGGTTAGCCAGAAAAAACTGTAGGAACTTAATTGATTGCCACATGCAGACAATAACACAAACTCATGTAGTCCCCTTTACATCCACAGCACATGGCATGGCACAAGAAGACAGCGCAGAGGGAGAGGAGCCTGCACACCCTGCGGACTCCAGCGATGACACTGAGCAGCAGCCAATCCAGCGCAGGAAGCGCGCACATGTGCCCCCACTGCCTCCATTTGAGGACGAATTACCTGCCACAGGGGATGACACCGACAGGAGAGAGGGGAGTCAGGGTGTGTCACACATGCCCATGCATGACACAGAAACGCCAAGGAGCAGACCACAGGAGACATCCAGATCGAGGCCCAGGAGCAGCACTGCGACTGAAGCAGAAGGGTCCGTGTTCTCAGGTCTGGAACAGAGCATGCTGCAGGAACAGCGCCTGCAAAGCAAAGCACTGCAGTCAATTAATAGGCAGCTATGCCGCATACACAATGACCAGAAGAACATGGGGGAGGGCTTTGTGGCCATGGCAGGGGCGATCCATGAGCTCTGTGACACTTTGAGGCACACCCAAGCCGCCAATGACAGGGCTGGCCGACGTGCCAATGCACGCCTACACAATTACACAAAGGCCGTGAACCGCCTCTGCACCACCACCACCACCCTCACACGCAGAAGCGTAACAATGCAGGTCGAGATGGCACACTGCTGCCAGGATATTGCCCGAGGGCTTGCGCAGGTAACCACTGCTGTGGAGCAGCTGCAGACAGCCAATGCTGGTGGCAGCGCACTCATGGCCTCTGCCGAGAGTGAGGACACCTCAAGTCGGAGCAGCCTCACTCCCACCTTGCCAGGGGAAAGACGCCGCAGTGCCAGACAGGGTGCAGGCCAAGGGAACACCATGGGGGGCACTCAGCCTGGACGTCACCGAAGGAGGTGAACATGTGCGGGGACACTCACTGCAACACGGGTGCATGAACCCGAAAATGCTGTTTGCACGATTACTTGTGCCTTACCTGCACTGTGTGCACAACATGTGCTGGGGACAGCTACTATTTCTTTAATGTGAAGTGTGAATAAACACTTCACACATCATCAAGCTTTGTTGTCTCATTTCATCATTACTCACCTAGAAGCAGTTTTGTGTGATCTCTGTCCGTCTCTGGCGTCCAGCAGCTGCCCCAACTCCTGCTTCAGGTCTGGCAGGGGGAGCAGGGCGCTCGTCATCCGATGCGTCTGTATTGGTCACATCAATTGTCGTGCCTTTCCTCATTGCCATGTTATGTAGCATTGCACAGCTTGCCACGATTTTACAGCAGGTCTCAGGGCTGTATTGCAGTGTGCCTCCACTTTTATGCAGGCACCTGAAGCGGCTCATCAGGATTCCAAAGGTACGCTCAATGACGCAGCGTGTAGATCTGTGTGCCCTGTTGTAGCTCCTCTCACTTGCATTTGCAGGATCCAGATATGGGGTCAGGATGAAGTCACGCACTGCATAGGCACTGTCACCTGCATGGACAAACACAATAGGTAAGTCAATGTCCCCCCCCTCAAGTGATGTAGTGGATGTATTGATGTGTGCCATGTATTTACCTAGCAGGTACCCCTCCCCAAACTCTCCAGCACTCAGACGTCTGTGTATTCCACTGTGTCTGAAGATGAAAGAGTCATGTGTACTGCCGGGGTATTTGGGTACGATGTCTGTGATGAGATACTTTGCGTTGCACACAATCTGTATATTGAGGGAATGGTAGCATTTCCGGTTCCTGTAGACATATTCGGTTGCTGCTGGGGGTGTGATGGCCACATGGGTCCCGTCGATGCAGCCAATGACGTGGGGAAAACGTGCAATCTGGTAGAAGTCCAGTTTTGTTTGCTGTAATGCCTGTTGGGTGGTGGGGAAGTAAATGTGATGTGAGAGCCTCTGTAGCATTGCATCTAGGAAGGTATGGAAGAAATGCGAAAGTGCACTCTGTGACACCCCACCAACCTCCGCTATTACCCGTTGAAAACTCCCTGACGCCAGGAGGTGCAGGGAGCACAGGACCTGCACATGTGTGGGAATTGTTTGTGTACTGCGTGTAGGGTGCTCCAAGTAGGGTTTCAGCTCCTCAATCAGGTCCATTATGGTCTGTGGGTGCAGTCTGTACTTGTCATAGATGTCCTCTTCAGTGTGCTGGAAAAGAGTGATGCGCAGCCTGAATATACGTTCCAGTCTCATTCTCCTCTGAGCAAGGGCCCGAATATGCAGCCTCCTGGCTATCACGAACATTGCTGCCATTGTGGGTGGGTCTGTTGCATTGTGGGGTGGTTTAAGTACCTTGCACCAGTTTACCACCTGCAAGCAATTGGTGTTAATAGCGATTTCTTAAATTGCGAATTTCGTAAAATCGCAATTTGCGACTTTTTCATACATGTGCTTGCGATTTCTTAGTTTGCGATTTCTTGTTAGCGATATTCGCTAAGCTAAGAAATCGCAAATTAAGTATTCGCAAGGAAAATCGCAGTTTACATGTTTCGCAGCCTAAGAAATCGCTAATTTAGGGATTTCTTAGTTTTCTGTGTGGAAGTGTGTCATACATATGAAATTGCGAAAAATCAGTCGCAAACGCTGTTTTTAGCGATTCGCAGCGTTTGCGACTAATTTTCTACTAATTTTCTAGGATTTTTCTCAATTTATTAGTCCTAAATTTAGACTTAGGACTACTAAATTGAGAAAAATCCTAATTTTAAGCCTTTCGGTATTCACAGAAGGCATTTAGGAGTCCTAAAGTTAGGAGTCCTAACTATACTAATACTACTACTAAACTGAGAAAAATCCTAATTTTAAGACTTTCAGTATTCACAGAAGGCATTTAGGAGTCCTAAAGTTAGGACTCCTAACTTCTGTGAATACCGAAATGAGTAAGTGCCTTCTGTGAATACCAAAATAAGTAAGTGCCTTCTGTGAATACCAAAATGGTAGTAAGTTTAGGATTTTGTCTTAAGTTAGTTCTGTGAATCGGGCCCTTAATCTTCTAATCCTGTAGACAAAGAGTCATCTACCGTTGTAGGTGAAAGTTGGACTACCTCATTTAGAAGATTAACTGCACATTAATGTGAACTATCGCCTTCAGCATTGTTCGCATCAGCAATGTCCGAATCGGATGTTACCTGCGTGCGGGTTGTCTCCTCTCGTACCTCAGCAGTAGCAATTTGCGTCTGTGAGATCTCAATGAATGCCATCATCAGGATTGGTAGCAGCTGGGGACAACACAGAACATGGGCCGTTACTGGGTCCAGCAGAGTATCGAGATCCGTAGGCATGACTGATGGGAGTGTTAGACAGATATCTAGCACGCATTCATCACCGCAGAGCAGGCAGCATAGAACAGGTAAGATGCAATCTTGCCAGATTGGTCTGAATGACAGAAACCATGTGGTATTTAATTCTTGTAGACGAGGTAAACCCAAAATTTGGACGATGCGCTCATGACACTTCATCTCCAATAGAGCTCTCTCTATGGTGCCTGGAGTGACGCTGGTGATGAGGCTTGCCATATCGTAGCAGTAGGAGCAAAAATAGGATCCCTGCAACAAGTGCTAAAAGGAGCGGCAGTCCGCCAAACACAGAGTACACAAAGTTTGGAAAAATTCCGAGGACTGCTTGAAAAGGTGCTAACAGTCCTGCACACACGTTCTTAAATACATGTATAATACCGCTCATATCAGACATGTTTAAGATACGACCTAACGTTTCTGAGAAATGTACAGGGCAGTTTGTATACAAAAGGGTATGTATCTCTACAAAAGTCCTTGCGACTTGGAGATCATTGGTTTCTTTGGCCGAGGTGAGTGGCACTGTTTTTTGTAAAAGAATGGCTTTCATTCTGCTTAGAGTATCAATTTGTATAGAAGAGATGTTCAGTGAAGGCCACAAAGGCGACTCCCTGACTGTATCTATTTGTGGAAACAAGACTTGCATACAGCAAGTGACCCTGGATATAACCGTAACTAGATATGGAATACCTGGCAATGCCACAGCAGTTGTGATCATTCAACATAATGTAACTCCCATTAGAAAGTTGGCAAACAATTGGATCAATCACTGCAACCGGTGAACCTTGCAGGTGACAGGATAAGTTTGTAGTGGAACCATCACAGGCCCCGTGTAAGTTAATACCCTGACAAAGGAGAGAACCGCTTAGTGTGTGCTCACAGTTTTCACCGCTAAGAAACACTTCACGTTCCCAACTCCAACATCTATGTGTGTAAGGTAATTCCCAGGATGTCTTGATGTATCCTTTACCCAACCTTTCATATTTGCCAACTGGTATATGTTTTAGGCAATACTGAAAATGGAAAGTTGTAACAGGTAGAGTAATTTTACCATGTATGATCCACTCAGTAGCTGTTTTTTCTGCCACCGTGAATGGTAATTTTTCCAGTTTTTCAATGCTCAGCATAGTGTAGTCTGCTCCCCTTTGTGCCAGTCTGATCTGTTTATCAGTGAGATTAAATTCTGAAAACAGTGACGTAGTGTTGATTAAACGCCAAGACACATAGCCTGCACGCAGGTTTTGTAGCATCCAGCCTAATAGCATGATAGAACGTAGCTGAGACTGACCATGTTGCAACATGACCAAGTCTTGTTCCATCATGTCTATGACAGAAGACACAATGCTGTCCAATGAATATATTCTGGACGCCAGAGCCGTTAACCAATTGTCTACTACAGAGAGAGTTTTTTCTAAATTAATACGATCAATTTCTTGTATTTGTTCTGCAGTCTCTGCTTGGGTAACCTTCCATGCTTCACTATAAGCAGCATAGATACCGGCATAAAGAAATGTTTTTGATGCGGTTTTCTTGGTCCTAGCAAAAATTCCCTAAGGTCTGCACCTTCTTGAAGTAAAGTTAAGTGTTGTTTAACATCCTTCAGTGTAGCTTTGTGTAGCCTATAAAGGCAGTGTTTCCCTACACTGTATGTTGTTACTACCCCTGAATGCTGTCTTTGAACAGTGGGTCCGGCCTATTGATAGTGAAACCCTGCGTTTTATTCAGGAATCGATCTTGACAGTTATTCGTGTCTGTGGGCCAGAGCAACCATTTTTTTCCATTCTGGATCTGATCTGTTGTGTTGCAAAATATTATGTACGTCGACCTCCCCCCGTGTAGTGCTATTGCTTGCAGGTATAGGTATGGTCGGTGTGTTCATGTCTTTGATCCTGGCTAATCCAAGGCAAGACGTTTGCTGGACAGTGTCATTCAAAAACATAATTTGCTCATGGATGATGCAGGCTCTAAATAAAGCTTCTACCCCCTGTACTTGCCAATCTTTTGTACCCCAGACAGTCTTTGTCCCAATGTTGTCTTTTCAAAATTCGAAACCTTGTCTAGACAGTTGGGCAATGAAGGCTGCAGAATAAATCTGTTTCGTATTTTTTAACATATTTTTCGTTCCTGTCTTGTTCACATTTTTAAATTAAAACGTTTCTGGTTTAGACAAATATTAGCCTGTAAAATATGGAAACTTCATTGCAAAAGTTTTTGAGCTACCCTTTGGAGGTGTATGACAATGTTCCCATTGGTTATACATAAATAAATTTGTAGGCGTTGCAGATTTATGCAAGAAATGATGACCATAGTGGTTATAACAATACATTTGTTCATAGTCCGATGAACCCTCTAAATATTCATGATTTGTGAATACTGTAGACATCTCTAGATCAGACATCATGTTATTAACAGTCTCGAAGTCCCAATCATCAGAAAATATACTAGAGGTAATAAAGTCACTTAATGAAATCTTAAATAAATGTGGAATCTTCAAAAGCTCAGACTGGCCAAAAATGTCATATGGAGTTTGGTCCCAAACTATACCATCATGTATAGGAATGGCTGTGATATTCACTGCTGACAAGTCTCTTGATTCACGATGGGATGATGTGTGTGGCTGGAGAAGTAAGTTCTTGCTGTGTCCATTTGAATATATCTTCCATTGATCAGCATACTCAGAGTTAATACCAGAGCTAAACATAGTAGAAAGAAGTATATTCCCAAAACTATCCATAGTTCAATCCATGGTGAAACCAGATAAGTCTTTTTCAGGAGATGAAAAAAGTCTGTTGCTTGTTCTTTGAAAGTTCTTTTCACTGACGTCATTTCAGGTTCGCTGGGATCCTCAGAAAATGTTTCAAAGTTCATGAAATAGCCAGAGGCAGTTCTGTCAATGGTTGGAATTGCATCAGGATTTGTTGAAATCGCTTTAACGAGTTGATCACTTGTTACTTCATTGTAGACAGATGTATCAGGACAAACTGTTATTTGGGTTTCAAGAGGGACAAGTTCCATAGCTTTATTGCTTAGTGCTTTACTTCTCACTGCAGAATCTTCAAAGGTGATGAGTCTCTCAGTTTGAACCTCTTGGATTGTAGCCAGCGGAGTGCGTCTGCTACATTGGCGGAGTCCACTTGGCCTACTGCTTATTATCGGCCACATAGTTTGGTTTGATCAGGTCGATGGACACAAACCTTTCTTCTTTTTACCAGCAAGGGGCGGCAAAAGTACTGTTTTTGATCCGTGGATTGCTAGGACAGGTACTGGTTGTCTGTAAGAATGCCCAAATTCCTTCTTGTCCGCGATCTTTTCTCTGACTAGATCACCAAGCTTTGGGATCCAGACAGGCCTTGTTGGGAGGGATGGTTTTTCTTTAGTGATTGTTGGCTTCAGGAGCACGTTGCTCTGTTTTGTTCTCAGTTCATTCAAGTCCTGTAAAACAGCCAAACGATCTTTAAAATCAATTTTTTGATTTTCCATCACTGTGCCTCGCATATCAAGGTCCGGTACCAACATTCTAGTTCCAAATAGAACTTCATACGGAGTGACTCCCCCTAGAGAACTTCTTGGCAAGTTATTAAGTGCGTGTTGGACCCCATAAAGGAGTTTGATCCACCCACCACCCGAACCTAATACCCAAGTTATAGACTGCTTTATGTCCCGGTTTTTTTCTTTCCACAACAGAATTTCCCTCAGGATGGAATGGAGAAGAATACCGCAATGCTACACCCAAACTGGCCATGGGTTCTTTGTAAGCTCGAGAGCTAAACGCAGGACCCTGGTCAGAATGTAGTGTGCCAATTGCGTATGTGCCGATAAAGACTCGCAAATCTTTTATAACAGTTCGAGCGTGAGCCCAGGCACTGAGGCCACATCCATAGGAACCTAGAGCAAGAATCCACTGCGACCATGATATATTTATAGTTACCATCCCTTTGTAAGGGACCGCATTGGCCTAGGTAAACACAAGCTAATGGTTTATCTGAAATTAACAAGGGAGTCTGCGCAGGACGTTTCACAGTAGAGACTTTCATCTTCTGTTTCCTAATGCCTGGCCACCAGTATCTCTGTTTTATTAATGACACTGTGGCGGAAACACGTGCATGAGCAGAGGCGATCCCTTCATCTGCTGCTAGGATTAGTCCTAATCTGTGTTCCATGTTTGGTATTATCCTATCCCCCACTCCAGGAATTCGAGCAAATGGAACATTGTTCGCATCAATTATATATGAGTATTTGAGTGGAAATTTCTTAGTTAACGTTGCACCGCTGCCTTTGCTTGAAGCATTGACAGCCAGCATTATTTCACTGTCTATTTTCGTTTTTGAACGAGTGATTGCAGCTACGGAAGCCGTTTGCACAGCCCCTTTCGCGGCTTCATCAGCCAATGAATTCCCTTCAACGTGAACGCCATCACGTTGATGACTCAGCGTGTGTATCACGTGAGTCTTTTGTAGTCCGTTTTGCAACTGAACTACTTGTTCCCAAAGCATGTTATGCTTGATTGTGCCACCATTTGCATCCTTGAAACCATTTTGAAGCCAATTCTGTAAATATTCATTGCAAGATTGAACACAGTAAAAAGAATTGCACACTATGAGTGTGGGGAATTTGCGATCCGTGTTTTCAAGTGCCATCTTGAATGCTTGTAGTTCAGCTTGCTGAGCTGTACAATCTCCTAGAGATTGCGTTTTTGTGACCATTGGTCTGAATTTGCCATCAAGCATACGACCTTTAACGATTGTGCAAGCTGCACTGTAAGCTTGTTTACTCCCCGTAGCGGGTTGTGCAGATCTGTCAGTATAAATTATAAATTCGTACTGATCAAGAGGGAGAATTTCAATAGGCAGAGGACATTTGTGTTTGTGATACAGGAATGCTTGTGTTTTCAATTAAGGATCAAAAACATATTCAACATCAGTTGCAGCAAGGGAATTAACCCATTGTATCCATCTTGGATGTAAAGCTTTTGCATTCGGAATGCTCGCTTTAGTAACTGCCTCTAAGGCTGATACAGGAGTCACAACCATTATTCGTTTCCCCTGTGCCAGGGCTCTTGCTTTTGCTACAGCAGTTTGAACTGCTGTCAGGATTTTTTCTGTAAAAGTGAATTTCATTTCTGCTTGTGTATACAAGTGTGATTTGTATGCAATTGGTACTTTTTCACCATTGTTAAAAGTTAAATAGGTGAATCCGCATTGACCCGAAATGATTCGGATCACTTAGTTACGCACGTTTACGCATGTTTGCAAGTGTTTAGTTGCTAACATGTCAGTTTGAAGTGAACGCAGAATTTCTGTGTGTCCTTGTGTCCACGCTGTGGCCTTGAACTCAGGTTTGATTAATTTGTAAAGAGGTTTAACTCTCTCTGCGTAGTTAAGAATGTATGTTCTTCCATAATTCAGGAAACCTAGAATCGACTGTAAATTCTTCCGCGTTTTTGGAGGTTGGAGCAGTGCACACTTTTATAAAAAGTTGGCCTGCCAGGGTTTTGCCTTCACTTGAAAGTTCATATCCTAGGAAAAGGACGTTGAGATGGGCAATTCTTGACTTTTTAAAGTTGAATTTTTAACCCTCAGAGGCGAAGCCCAATATAATGGTGTTCACCCTGTTCAAGTGTCTGTCCACGTCATCGTCTGTCAGATATATATCATCAACATATGACAATGCCTTGTCATCATAAATTTGTAGTAACTCTGTTACCCTTGCTAAGAATTACTCTTGGCTGTTCTTGATCCCTGTGGTAGTCAACAAAATTGACGCTGGGTCCCCATTATTGAGAAAACTGTCAAATATCTACTTTCAGGTGCAATATTTTGACAAAAGAAACCATTTGAAATGTCTAATGTGGTTTTGTACCTTTTACGCAAAATGTTATTCATTAATGCTGTACTGTGTGCATTTTGCACTGCAAATGTTTTACAACATGAGTTTAGGTGTCTGTAATCCAAAACTAGACGATATGTATTGTCTGGTTTGGAAACAGGAAACAAAGGATTGTTCATTGATGAGGTGCATGTTTCAATCACCCCTGGTATTCAAGTTTATCTAAGATCTCCCTGACCTGTTTTTTAGCTTCTTGCCTAACTGGGTACTGCCTTTGTGCAGCTGGTTGATTTCTTAACTGGATTTTGTGATGAGGTGAGTCCTCATCCCATCCTACATGATTCTTGTACAATGCTGCGGCTTGGGCCACTGCCCATTTCCTGGCATAAGTATATTTTAAATGTATTGGAACATGGTTAGAGAAGGCTGGCATAATGATGTCTTCGCCATGTGGGCACTCCCTGACAAATTCTGGTGGCCAGTCTCATTCTGCTAGAAGTATATCATAACCCCTTGAAAGATGCTCTCAAAAGAGTGCTTTCACTTTTCTTGGTATGTCTCCCTCCATCCGGAGTGTTATTTCATATAACCTATGCGGAGAACTTACCGTGGTGTCTGCAGTTTCAACTTGAATGTCCTCATTCATGTCCACTGTCTACAGAAGCCCCTTCAGGTTCTGGCGAGCTACTGTAACTTCTGCTGCACTGTCCAACATTGTCTGAGCCCATTCTCCATTCTTTAGTTGCGTCCTCAGAATCCTCGGCATGTCTGATCTTAAGACCTGCTACCTTCTTCTTGGAGAATTGAGGTTTTTGTTTGTTTTTCTGAACGTATTGATTGTTTTTGGACTTCACACGTTCTTCTTTGTTCTCTGACCATCCTCTTCTTTCGGATGTCTGTGATGATATCTGAAAGGTACGAGAGGAACGTGTATCCGTATCTTGATATCTGTCAGGTTTTCTCAAATTATCCCAATTCCTGAGGTTGTACCTCCTTTCAGAGGGCTCCTTTTGAGAAGACCTAACTCGGGATTGAGAACGCTTCTCTTTGGAATGCTGTTTGTTATTTTCCCACTTCTTTTTAGAAGAAGTAGGAGTGTTTTTAGGAAAGACCTTATCAGGACTTTCAGATAGTTGTGGTTTAACTGGTTTCCCACCCAAACTGCCTCTGCCTAATTCTTCATAGGATTTTTCAATTATTCTGGCTAGTTCTTGTGGTTGTTCTGTTACATCAAATTCCCTTAATTTCTGGCAGATTGCCACTGATGCTGCTTCTCCTTCAATATTAGATAATATTATTGTTGAGACATGGTCGAAATTTTTCAGTAACTTCATACCTAAATTCAGAGCAGGCTCTGCCCCGTATTAGTTTTGAATTTGTTTCAGGACATCAGGTATTACCGCCATGGACAGAACACCATGTGTTTTTGTGTAGATTGTAGCAAAGACTGTGCCCCAAGTGGTACAGTCTTCCAAATGTTGTGTGATCCCCATCGGTAAACAGATTGCTGGAATTCTGTGTTTCAGGGCTAGTATTAGGAAATACTGCTTCGATTTTAGTAATTTTTTTAGCTATCCAGAATGGAATTTGTTCACGTTTTGTTGGCATTTTACCCATGACTGCGTGTAAAGTCTGTGGAGTGATTTTTAATGTATTCCCCTGATGAGGGGCTGGATTTTGAATGGTTAATGGTGGTTGGACTGTGAAAGTCTGCATGACATATTGAACCAATTGTCTATAAATTTTGATCAATTCTTTGAGTTGAGCAAGTAATTCTACATCTGTCATTTCTTCAATGTCAGGATGAGGTGTGTAGCCGGCTAAAATCGGCCATGTTGCTCCTGGTCTACCTAGTGGACCGAGCCTGGTAATGTGATTGTAATGTTTTAGGGTGCCTTTAAACCAGAGCTCATGCTCCTGCTATGTGAGTGGAATTTGGATATCCTCGAAAGGAATATATTCCTCAGGTGGATCATCTTCTTTGTAGAAGTGAAACAAGTGTGTTAGTGGATTTGATTCTGGGAATACTATCCATAAATAGAATACCTCTGTCTGGTGAGATTCATGTGCCTCTATCACAAAAACTGCTCTACCACCTCTTGGTGTTAGGCCATGTTTTATAAGTTTTAGAGTGATGGCTCTCCTTAAATTTGGATGGATGAATATAGCATCCTCATCGGTTTCTTGAAAACCTGTACGATTAAAAGCTGCTGTGACTTGGTCAGCCACAGCTCCACCAGTATCGGTGTTTGTGCCGTTTTCGGTCATTGTTTAATGAATATTTCAGAGCAAGTTTCAAGGGAACAAAGATAAGATGCACAATATTTTGGAACACTGTATCCTTCAACGTTGAGCAAACCAAACAGCTAGTACATAGGATTTTTGTCCTACTCAGGTATTGCGGATATTATTCGTGCCGGAACCGTGGTTTGCCAGGGAAAGTGCAGGTATATTTATACCTTAAAGGTGTTTAGGAATGCCTGTATTGATGTAAAAGTCAGGCATCGGAACGTCATGAATGAACCCCTAAGGAATGGATGTTCATGTATACTAAATGAGTTCTTGGAGAAATCAATATCCAAGCAAGGGAAATTCCTAAAGGCTTAAGAGTCCGGTTTGCCAAGAACTCGTTGTGACATGGATGGACGGATGTAGGAGACCATGCCTGTTTTTGGTTAGCATGGACAATGCCTAAATAAGGGCTGGATTTTCTATGCCTAAATAAGGGCAATATGAATTGTACCTATATAAGGGCATACATTGGGAAACCTATATACAGAACCTAAATCTACACACAACACTGTGTCCGGTGTCAGTTGGTAAACAACCCTGTCCTTCCTCGAGCTCCCCTCCAGCCGCTACCAATTATTGACACCCCGTTCCAATGGGTAGGTATGGACCTTGTAGGTCTGCTACTTCCCTCAGCACTGGATCCTAGTAGATTACACCAACAGGTACTCAGAGGCAATACACTTAACCAGTACAACCACCCCGGCCATCGCCCAGGCCATGGTCTCCTTTTTCTCTCCTGTGGAATTCCCCCAGGAACTCTTAACAGATCAGGGTATGCCGTTTATGTCCCAACTTCTGAAAATGATCTGTACGTTGTTCGGCATTAAACAGATTGAAACAGATGTATACCACCCACAAACCGATGGCCTGGTTGAGAGGTATAATAGGACAATTAAAACCATGTTAAGGAAAACCATAGAAAGAAAAGGAAGGGATTGGGGTCGGCAGTTACCTCTGGTGTTATTTGCCATTAGGACCCATAAACAGAAGTCTACTGGGTTTTCCCCTTACGAGTTGTTGTTTGGGCAACCACCCTGTACACTTCTCGACATGGCAGTCGAAAAATGGATCGAAGAGGAAGACAAAAACAAACTGTTACTGCAATACAGCACGACACTAAGAGACACCTTAGTATCCTTGTGGGAAAGGGTCCATGCCAACACGGAGAAGGTCCAGACGCAACAAAAACACTTGTATGACAAAAACATAAAAGTAAGAGAATTTAAAACAGGAGACCTCGTCCTGGTCCTAATACCATCCACAGAAAAGAAACAGTTGGCCACATGGTAGGGGCCTTACAAAATCCTTGATAAAGTAAACCCTGTATCTTACCGAGTGGCTGTTCCCCACAAGACACAAACAGGACAAACCTATCATGTTAACCTTTTGAAAGCCTGGGAGGGGCCACTACAAACAGCTCCCCTTAACTGCTCCTCCATAAGCCACATCTCCCTAAACAGGTCCCTTGACATCCCTTCGGTCAATACGAACTCCGAGCAACCGGAGTCCGTTCATATAGGCCCCCGAATGACAGAAAAACAGAGACATCAATTACTGTCCTTATGTTCCTCTTTCTTGGACGTCCTGTCCGGCATATCAGGACGTACAGATCTAGTCGAACATTACATAGACACAGCAAAAGCAAGACCTATCAGGTTGAGGCCCTATCGCATACCCGCCACCAGAAGGCAGGTTCTAGACCAAGATATACAAGCAATGCTAACAGCAGACATAATAGAACCCTCCCACAGTGCCTGATCCTCCCCAATCATGCTAATTCCCAAACCCGATGGGAGCATCAGAGTTTGTATAGACTTTCGACACCTAAATTAAATATCAAAGTTCGACGCCTACCCAATGCCCCCGAGTGGATGAGCTTATTGACCGTCTAGGAGATGCCAGAGTGATGTCTATGATTGACCTCACCAAAGGCTACTGGCAGATCCCCTTGTCCCCAGACTCCCAAGAAAAGACAGCCTTCTCTACCCCATTTAGTCTGTTCCACTTCAAAGTGCTCTCCTTCGGGCTACACGGAGCCCCAGCAATGTTTCAGACGTCCTGCTACGTGAACATTACACGTATACAGTAGCATATCTAGACGACATCGTAGTTCATACCCTGACTGGGAGACACACCTTGTACACCTACAAAACATTCTACAGACACTCTAGAAAGCCGGTCTTACTATCAACCCCAAGAAAACCACCTTTGGTACAGACCATATCCGTTATCTCGGGTTTCACATCCAGGATGGACAAATCAGGCCCCAGATAGATAAACTAGAGGCTATACACAACATACCCGGTCCCACCACAAAGAAAGAGGTCCGTTCCTTCCAAGGTCTTATAGGGTATTACCGCTGGTTCATTCCTCACTTTTCAACCATTGCAAGCCCCCTCACTGACCTTCCCACAACAGCCATATCAGGGAAACCCATCCACTAGCCAGCTACACAGGAGCATAGTTTTACCCACCTGAAAGAAGCCATAAGTAGCGCACCTGTTTCTGTATGCCCCGACTACCAGAAAACCTTTGTGCTTCAAACTGACGCCTCGGGTAGGGGCCTAGGGTGGTCCTCTCCCAACCTAATGGCGACAGATATCTCCACCCTGTCCTCTTCCTGACTGCAAGCTGTTCCCTAGGGAGACACGTTATGCCACTATAGAGCAGGCATGCTTAGCTATTAAGTGGGCCATCAAAACCCTCCAGTATTAACTGCTAGGGCGACAGTTCTTTTTGTTGACTGATCACGCCCCTTTGACCTGGCTGTCCCAAAACAAAGACTCCAACCCTACAATTCTCCTTTGGTTCCTTGCCTTGCAGCCCTTTTCCTTTCGCACCTTGCATGCCCCGGGGAGGCTTTAGACAAATGTGGATTTTCTTTCCCAGTGTCCGACTTTTCCAGCATGGCGGCCTCTATGTGGAAAACAGGAAGTCAAGTCAGTGGTCTAGCGGACCAACCAGACATTCCTAACGGCACACCATCGGAGGCTGGCCAAGCGGGACTCCGGAGAACAAGAAGGCGGAGTCTGGGATACAAGGGGAGAAGGAAGAAGGTGCGGAGGCGAACGAAGGAGCGTAGACGAACAATGGATAAGAGGAAATGCTGCACTCGGATGAGGAGGAGCAGTATACCAACAACTGCTCTGGGAGCACCACGATCGAGTCCAGCGCTCCAACAGTGGGAGGAGAGGCTGCGACTCCCACCCCCATGGCCCAGGAGGGTCGTGGGTTCAGGCAAGTGGCTAGGGCTGGGTTCTTTACCCTAAGGTGGTGGTGCGCGGGGGTCAAGAGTCAAACCCGCATAAACCACTGAGCATTCCCCAATACTTAGGCACCGCACGATAGTGACAGCAGCATTTTTCCCCCTTATTCCTTTGTGACCTGAAGACAGAGGTCTGACTTTGTTTTTTTCTTTATTGTCTTTCCCGTGACGTCCACTGACAACGTGCATCTCCCGCTACAACCCGAGGAGCCCCAGCAAGGCTGAGAGGACACCAACACCGAGGAAGACACCAACAGTGGACGTGAACTGTATTTGTCCATGCTCCCTGACTTATTCCTTTCCCATCCCTGTTCCCCAGCCAAGAGGGACCCACCAACGGGACTCAACTGCATTTTGGGTTTTCTGTGTTTACTGTTGAATAAAACATCCTAATTTCAAGCCCCTTAAAAGGACCCCTCCAGTGTATTCTCTTGTGCGCTTACAACAGGATGGCCAGCCCCAACCAGTGGCCACCTCACAGTCTTGTTAAAGGGCCGCCTGGTTTTTAGGCAATACATTCCTAGTAAGAGAGCACGCCATGGAATTAAGTTGTATATGCTGTGTGACAGTAGGAGTGGATATGTCTCTAAGTCAGGGTGTATATCAATCAAAGGGAGGGAAATAGAAGAAGCTGTGATCCATTCGGCTTCCAGCTAATTAGTAATAATCAAAGGGAATGGATCACTTGTAGCTGGCACCAGGGTTCAGATAGGTGTTTCCGATATTTGGTAAAAAACCCTCATTCACGTAAGACAATTCGTGGGCGGTATATCTTGATTCTCCGCCTTGATATTTAAATACGTGACAGCATCATCATAGGGTTTTTCCCATGCTTCCTCCAACCCGGAGGGAACCATTGGATGTTCCAGTAGTGATCAGGGAAAAAAAGGGGGAGTACAAAAAAGGGTGAGAAGTGCTCAAGTGTTGTGATTGGCTAAAAAATTCCTCTAGCTACCTATATTCAATTTTATTCCGTTAGCTGCAGGGAAAAAAGGATAAAAAACAGCTAGTTGCAGAAAGGACATATAATGAATCCGTTGCAGTTTTAGTCTGAGTGGTCGGTCGACATGTTTCAGCCCCTAATGTGCCCAGAAGGGTTGGGGGGCTTTCTTCAGGACCTCGGGTGAAAGCAAAGTGGGATTTGGATAGTATCCAATATCAGGTGGAAGTTCCAATATTAATCACATGAACCTCTTGAAGGTTAGTACCTATGTATGGGGGAAAAAAGGAGGAAAGGTAGACAGACGTCCTTAGTTAATACAGGGAGGACGAGGTTGTTAGTTGGTCTAGCTGAAAACGCAATACATAAGCAAATATAAATGGCAAATCTTTAGATACATACTGGTATACATCTTCAGGAGCAAGTGGAGATTCGAACCGTCTATATTATAGACAGGTGAGTTAAAAAAGGTAAGTTAGGTGTGGTTAGAATTAAGTGTGGTTAAAAATAGCACAGATAGTATTGGGAACGTGGGTATACACTCGTTAAAACCAGATTTTACTGTTGGTGAGTAATAGTGTTGTTAGTTTTAACATTAGATGCCCCTGGGTAATGGTCATGTTAGACCCAGGTCGTTGTTGAGCATAACTTAGTGCAAAAGTGGTTAAATAATGAGGTAAATGGAGAGACCTGCCTCTGTTGCGGAGAGCTCTTGGCGAGTGTTACATGATGCAAGACAAAAAGATATAAGTGCCCTAGGTCATGTTAATCAAAGGCGTTTAAGAGCCTCGGTTAGTGCAAACAATATCAAATAAAAGATAAATAAATACAAGCAGGTAACGAGGCACAGAGAGACATGCCTCTATTATGGCGAGTTGCTACTCATGTGCTGCGATATATACCGTAAGCAAAGTAAATACCTTGGGGGTTCCAATTCAGAACTCCATAGGGCGAAACAGGCAGCGGTATTACTGTTTGAGGAAAACAGGAAAAAAGTACAAAGAATGTAGAAAATGTCAAGATACTAAATAACGTTATGTGTCTTGTGTTGAGGCTAAGAGACGTTCCCCATACCGCGGCTCCGGTGCAGTCACGACTTGTGCTGACACTGATTTCCTGTTTGCGTGGAGGACGCGGGAGGCGGGTTTTAAGTACTGGGTTAGCACCACGGAAGAGAGACTGTTCGTATTGTGATGGTGTCAAGAAACTTTATTGGGCTAATGAATGCAGTTTGTAGACGCGAGTGTTAGAAATAGATAATAATACTTAAAGCGAGGGTCATTACCATAATTGTTGATGTACAGGCAGTTAGCGTGATAAATGTTTGGCTGAATAAGGCAATGTTGGTATTAAATATGAGAGATAGAGTGCTCATATATATATATTATTCTGAAGATGCATATAGCCCATGGTTGGCATGATCAGAGGAGGATATGTACGTTCATGTTCTCCTGATTCTTTAAGGCATCTCGCTCAGATAGAAAAGAGGGGGTGTTCGTGTGTATTCACAGTCATGTTACTCAGACATCTATTTGCATTACAATCCTTGTAAGTTGGTCTTCAGACGATGGACCCATCTTTGTTCCTTCTCAAAGAGTAATTTCTCTGCATTGGATGTTTTGGAGGTAATGGTTTCAAGTATTAACCATCTGAGATCGTTCACTGTGTGTGGGTGGTCAATATAATGGCTGCTCATTTTCGTTGTTCCTCGTCTACACTTAACATTACTTCTATGCTCACAAATTCTCTGTTTGACTTTGCGGCAGGTCATCCCAATGTATCTGAGAATACACCGGCAAGTAATCATGTAGATGGCATGGGTCGTGTTGCAGTTCGTATGTTGTCTCATTGACCAGGTCATTTGTGGTGATAGTTCTATGGTTTTGACAGTTTCTGTAAGATGGCATACGGAACAATTTCCACATGGGAAGTGACCAGTCACTGGAGGTAAGGTCCACAGGGTATTCTGGGTCAGACTCGGCCTAAGATCTGGTGGACGTGTATGTACCAAAATGTCTTTGTAATTCCTTGTTCGTCTGTTAGCGAACATAGGTTTCGGCCAATTCAGGGTGCCTGTAGTGAGAATGTGCCAATTTTTGTTTATAATTTTTTTGACTGAATTGGTGACAATGCTGTATGTGGTGACACAAGTCAGTTTGTCAGCTGTAGTATCTTTCGGTGTTGTCTCTAAGAGACTCTTCCTTGGCTGGTTTCTTGCTCTCTTCTGGCATCTCTTAATTATTTTCTCAGGGTAGTCTCTTTTGCAGAATTTGGTGCAAAGATCTTGTGCTTGCGTCTTATACTCACTGAGTTCACTACAGTTCCTTTTTAGCCGAAGGAACTGGCTGTATGGCAAGTTTTCTCGTAGGGGGCGCGGGTGGAAACTGTTGAATGACAGTAAGCTGTTATTGGCCGTCGGTTTGAAGTAAGTTTTTGTCTTGATGACATCACTTTCTACATAGATAGTAAGGTCCAAAAAATCAAGCTGTTCCTTATCCGCGTTGTAGTAAACTTGAGACAGGGGTCTTGGGTATTAATCCAATCATGGAATTCTTGTAGGTTTTCTGCTGTGCCATCCCAGAACATGATGACGTCATCTATATATCTTTTCCAAAAAAGAATTTTAGAGAGGAATGGGTTCTTGTCATTTTGTATGAAGGTACTCTCGAAATTGCTCACATATAGACCCGCCACACTGGGAGCGAAGGTACTCCCCATGGAAGTACCGTGGCATTGTTGGTAGAGGGTACCTTCATATTCAAAAATGTTTTCAGTTAGAGCCATTCTGCAACATTCTAGAACAAAATGCCTTGGTGTGTGATACGGCCAATTATGTTCAAAGAGTAGATTTTCGAGGGTGTTCAGAGTGGCTTGTTATGGTAGGCTCGTGTATAAACTTTCAATATCGAGTCCTACGAGGAGCATCGTCTCACTGGAAAAGCTTTGGTCTTTCAGGAGGTTGAGGAGATCTCGAGTGTCTTTGAGGTACGTAGGTGTACGTTGTACCATAGGTCTTAGAAATTGGTCAGCAAATTGAGAAAGAGGTTCTAGAACTGAACCGATCCCAGAGACTATGGGGCGCCCTGGTGGAGGTTGCCTTGCTTTGTGCACTTTGGGAAGAGAGTAAAAGTACGGTGTTCGTGGGAGAGGGGTACGTAGAAAGGAAGCTTCATTCTTGGAGATCCAACTGTTGGTCTCAGCTTCTTCAACCATAAGGTTGACAGTTCTTTGTAATCTTGGTGTCAGATCAACGGTTATTGCTTTGTAGAACTTGTTGTCAGACAGCAACTCAAGACATTGTGCATTATAGCTCTCCTTGTTTAGAATCACTATGCATCCACCTTTATCAGCAGGTTTAATGATGATGTTTGGATGTGATTTGAGTTCTTCTAGGGCTTTCTTTTCCATGGTTGTAGTATTCATGTACGACTTTTTGACTGACTCACCAAGCTCATTAATTTCCTTCATAATGGCTTGTTCGAAGGCCTGAATCTCTACCGGGATTTGGTGGTTTGCAGGACAGAACGTCGATTTGGGTCTCAAAGAGGTATCTCCTGTGTTCAAATTGTCTTCTTTATTTTGGAAGAAGGCCTTCAGTTTAAGGGTTCTACAGAATTGAGCAACTTCACTTTGTAATTTGAAGATGTCTAGAGGTGGAGTAGGTACGAAGCCTAGGCCTTTGTTAAGTACCGATTTTTGTTCTTCTGAAAGGGTAATGTCAGAGAGATTGAATCAGTGAGTCGTGCTCGTGCTTGTTTTTTCTTTGGTCATGTTGGACATGCTCCTGGTTAATATTTGCCTCTCTTGGTCTGTTCAAGTGACGCCTCTCCTTCTTCCTCTCTGGTTGGTTCGGCCTCTCCCCAAAAAAGAAGGTTGCTGAGTGAAGGGTCCCATAAAAGGTCCTAGTTGTGGTGGTGCTGTTTGGTAGGGATTGATCCAACCTTGGTAGTTCTGAGCAAAAGGATGGAAAAGAGGGAGTGGGTGTTCCCCAAAGGGGGGATTACGCCAAATGTTCGGTCTGCGTCTTTGTTGGCGTCTATTAGAGCCTCTTTGTTTGCGTTGTTGCATAGTGTCTTCACCACTATAATCTGAGTTGTTGGAAGAATTGCCACTAGACTCGTTGTCAGACTGGTAGTTAGGTGCTCCGTAATCATCTTTGCTGTATGGATGCATTTTTTCCATGGAGAATCGTTTCAAGTCTTTACTTAGTTTCTGAATCTTACTCTGTGTGAGGTATTCCTTGGTCGCATTCATCTCACGGTTGATCTCTTCTAACTTCTTTTTGTAGACCGTGATATGCACCATACTTTTCAGTTTAGCCTCACTCAGTTGGATCTTAATAGTGAGAGCTTCAGTTAGTCTGGTTGCGGTCTTAATTATAAGGACGAGATAGTCCCTAGTACATTTCCAGGAAATGGCTGACCATTCTTTCCTGAAAGCTAGATCCTGTAGGAAGATTCTAGGAGCGTTATGTACCCAGAGGCCTCTGGGTGCAGCATTGGTGCGAAGATACTCCGTCATGATGACGCCGTGGATAGCAGTTTTGACCTGTTCCTTCTTATCTTCAGATAGTGAGTCCCAGTCATTATTCTGTGCTAAAGTTTGTGTGAGATCTCCATCTTGCAAAAAACATGAGGGTGCTGAGAGGATGGCGTTGATCTCGTCCATAGAGTAACTTAAGCCTAAGTTCTCCGCCATCTTCAGATCAAGGGTGTTAATTACCAAGATCTAGTTATTTCTTGTAAACGAGTTTTACAGGAATGTCTGGAAAAGAATTCCCACAGCTGCACGCTGCTGAATATATATCAATCAAAGGGAGGGAAATAGAAGAAGCTGTGATCCATTCGGCTTCCAGCTAATTAGTAATAATCAAAGGGAATGGATCACTTGTAGCTGGCACCAGGGTTCGGATAGGTGTTTCCGATATTTGGTAAAAAACCCTCATTCACGTATAAAAAAATCCTAAATGTGATGGTGGTGTGTGTAGACTGAACCTTGGCTGGTGGTGTGTGTGGGCTGGTGCTTGGCTGATAGTGTACGTGGACTGGCACTTGGCTGGCGGTATGCGTGGAGTGGCCCTTGGCTGGTGGTGTGCATTAACTGTCGCTTGGCTGGCGGTGTGCGTGGATGGCACTTGGCTGGTGGTGTGTGTGGACTGGAGCTTAGCTGGCGGTGTGTAAGTAGTGACTTGCTGCTGGTCACTACACACACTACTAGCCAAACGCAACTCCATGCAACCCGTGAGCTGGTGTGGATTCTTTGTCAGGAAAGTGATGACCCTTGAATGGGGCTGTCTGCTGGTGTGAGTGTTGTAATGTGCTGGGCCCGCGGCTGTCGGTGTAAATGGTTTTGTATGTGTCACACGTATGAAAGGTGTATGACTAGCCTATAAAGAGGTTGTTGCCTTGTCGTGGTTTTACAGCTCACGTGCTGTGAGTCAATGGTTCAGTTTCTCGTCTTTTCAATTATTAAAAGTGCATTTCATTTGTGTGATATTTCTGGTTAATACAACTGTATATACTGAACCATCACTCACCCTTGTGCCAAATCCAACTGGTATGTATGTTTGCTTGAGGAATTGGTGGTTGTGCAGAAATATTTGTCTTTTCTGTTTTTCTCAAGCAGGGTGTACCTTGTCCCTTTTTGTGAATATTGTAATGTGTTGGTTTCGTGCCTGGTGGTGTGAATGGTCTTGTGTGTATCATGAATGAAAGGTGTGTGAATGGCCTGTAAAGCGGTTGTGGTCTTGACGAGCTGCGAGTCACTGGTTCAGTTTTTTGTCCTTTCAATTATTGACAGTGCATTTCATTTTTGTGAAATCTCTTGTTTATACAATTTTATATACTAAACCATCACTCACCCGCGTGCCAAATCCAACCAGTATGTGTGTGCGCTTGAGGAATAGATGGCTGTGCAGTAATATTTGTCTTTTTTGTCTCTCTGCCAAGGTGTACATTCAATCTAAGAAAAAACTACCAACTGTAGATATTGTTGTAAACTAAACACCCATGGGAGTACATGGTGATGTCTCTCTTGTGGATCCCACCAAGTTATCTTACCCACAATGTCCTGTAAACCTCAAAATGTGACTGTCACATTTTCCTTGCATTATTGTGCCAAACTTTTCACGCTTCAGAAAAAAAAAAATTGCCTACCCCCCAGCATTTCTCTAAGTATACCAATAGAAATAGTAACTCACTGTGGGTGGGCAAGGTACCTGCGGCAGGGAAGGACCCAAAATGTATTGTGGAGACATCAAAATTACCTATTTTGAAAGGACCTGGTTTTGCAAGGGGGGTCACCTGAGTTATTGTCCCCGTGCTTGGCGGCCATCTAGGGAAACCTACCAAAACCCACACATTTTTGAAAACTAGACACCCAGGGGAGTACTGTGAGGTATGGCTTGCATGGCTCCCCCAACATTGTCCTACCCAGAATCCCCTGCAAACCTCACATTTAGCTGACAAAATCACTTTTTCTCAAATTTTCTTTGTGAGAAAGTTCTGGAATCTACATGGATCTGCAATTTTCCTCCCACCCAACCTTCCCCCAGGTCTCCCGATAAAAATGGTACCTTACTCAAATGGGTGGGTCAAGGACCCGGAACAGCTAAGGGCCCAAAACCTATTGAGGCGACATCAAAATTACCTATCACAAACCAACCTTTTTTTGCAAGAGGGTCCCATGAGTTTTTGGCCCCGGGCTCAGTGGCCATCTAGGGAAACCTACCAAACCACACATTTCTAAAGACTAGACACCCGAGGGAGTCCAGCGAGGTGTGGCTTGCATGGGTCCCCCAAAGCTTTCCTACCCAGCATCCCCTGCAAACTTCAAATTTAGATGAAAAAATCACTTTTTTCGCAAATTTCTGTGTGGGAAAGTTCTGGAATGTGCGTGGATCCACAAATTTCCTCCCACCTAGCATACCCCAGGTCTCCTGATAAAAATGGCACCTCACTTGTGTGGGTAGGCATAGTTGATGCAACAGGAAATGGCCCAAATCATTCTGTGGAGACTTCAAAACTACCTATAACAAAACTACCTGGTTTTTGGGGGGCACCTGGGGTTTTAGCCCCGGGATCAGCGGCCATCTTGGGAAACTACCAAACCCAAACATTTCTGAAAACCAGACACCGGGGAGTCCAATGAGGTATGGCTTGCGTGGATCCCCCAATGTTTTCCAACCCAGAATGCCCTGCAAACCTCACATTTAGCTGAAAAAAACACATTTTCCACATATTTTTGTGTGTAATCACCGTGCCGGCACAAGTCTTCTATCCCACAGCGTTCTCCGTAGTATCCTGAGTAAAATGATACCTCTGGGTAATAGAACCTGGTGAGAGTAAGTCAAGTCACCCCATCCTGGATTCCCCTGGGTGTCTAGTTTTCAAAAATGTATTGGTGTGCTAGGTTTCCCTAGGTGCCGGCAGAGTTAGGTTTCAAAAACTACAGATATGCACTTTGCACTTTGCAAAAAAAGGGTCAGTTTTCACTGTAAAAATGAGGTGTGTCCAAGTTGCGTTTTGGGCCGTTTCCTGTCACGGGCAATAGACCTACCCAAACAAGTGAGGTACCATTTTTCTCTGAAGCCTTTGGGAAATGCGGGGTGCATGGAATTTTGTGGATCCACGCAGATTCCAGGACTTTCAACCACAGAAACGTGAGGAAAATGTGGGGTTTTTTTTACACATTTTTAGTTTTGCAAGGGATTCTGGGTCACAGAACCTGGTGAGAGCCAGTCAAGTCACCCCATCCTGGATTTCCCTGGGTGTCTAGTTTTAAAAAATGGATAGGTTTGCTAGGTTTCCCTAGGTGCTGGCAGAGCTAGCGTTCATAAACTACAGCTAGGCACTTTCCGAAAAAAGGATCTGTTTTCACTGTGAAAATGTGGTGTGTCCACGTTGCGTTTTGGGCCATTTCCTGTCGTGGGCATCTGGCGTACCCACACAAGTGAGGTACCATTTTTCTCGTAAGACACTGTGGAACGCAGGGTGGGTGGTATTGTGCGGATCCATACAGATTCCAGAACTTTCCACCAAAGAAATGTGGGGAAAATGTGTTTTATTGGACACATTTGAGGTTTGCAAGGGATTCTGGGTAACAGAACCTGGTGAGAGCCAGTCAAGTCACCTCATCTGGATTGCCCTGGGTGTCTAGTTTTTAAAAATGTATAGGTTTGCTCGTTTCCCTAGGTGCCTACAGAGCTGGGGTTAAAAAACTACAGCTAGGCACTTTGCAAAAAAAGGGTCCGTTTTTCACTGTTAAAATGTGGTGTGTCCACGTTGCTTTTTGGGCCGTTTCCGGTTGTGGGCACTAGGCCTACCCACACAAGTGAGGTACCATTGTTCTTGCAATACTTTGGGGAACACATAGTGGGTGGAATTTTGTGGCTCCATGCAGATTCAAGAACTTTCCACCACAGAATTGTGAGATAAATGTGTTTTTTTGACAAATGTTTAGGTTTGCAAGTGATTCTGGGTAACAGAACCTGGAGAGAGCCAGTCAAGTCACCCCATCCTAAATTTCTCTGGGTGTCTAGTTTTCCAAAATTCATAGATTTGCAAGGTTTCCCTAGATGCCGGCAGAGCTAGGGGTAAAAAACTACAGCTAGGCACTTTGCAAAAAAGGGTCCGTGTGTGTCCACGTTGCGTTTTGGGCTGTTTCCTGTCATGGGCACTAGGCCTACCCACACAAGTGAGGTACAATTTTTCTCTGAAGACTTTGGGGAACACGGGGTGGGTGGAATTTTGTGGATCCACGCAGATTCCAGAACTTTCCACCACAGAAATGTGAGGAAAATGTGTTTTTTTCTTCAAATATTTAGATTTGCAAGGGATTTTTGGTAACAGAACCTGGTGAGAGCCAGTTAAGTCACCCCATCCTGGATTCCTCTGGGTGTCTAGTTAAAAACAATGTATAGGTTTGCTATGTTTCCCTAGGTACCAGCAGAGCTAGGGTTCAAAATCTACAGCTAGGAACTTTGCAAAAAAAGGGCCAGTTTTCATAGTAAAAATAAAGTGTGTCCACGTAGGGTTTTGAGTCGTTTCCTATCGTGGGCACTAGGCCCACCCACACAAGTGAGGTACTATTTTTATTGGGGGACTTAGGGTAACACAGAATTGTAGAGCAACTGTTATTACCTATTAACTTTTGATGCATTTCTGGCTTCCAAATGAAAGACAATGTCTAAAAAAGAAGTCATTTTGAAAAATGACCTATAATTCTCATGCTATTATGGGTGCTCCCAAATTTGGAAATGTGCACATATCGACTGTTTCTAAACTCTATTTTTTGTTCCAATTTCAAAAATACATAGGTGTCTTTCATATCGATTTTTCCATGTATATATTTTACCAAATTAATTGATATATACTCGGTACATAATAAAAAACTATTGTAAGACGCTGCTCAGTTATTGGCTCTTGGTTCGTCGGGTTCTTGGTGAACGTACAAGTACTATATATCCCCACAACTAGAAAGCGAATGTAATGTAATCCCCTTTTTAATTACCCTCCTGAATGTCAAGTTATTAAAAAGAACCCAGGCTGTGCAAAAAAGAGATTGGAAGAACTTGTCTGTGGAATCCTTAAGTCCTATTCTGAGAGACAGCTATCCTCAGTTGTCTCGGGACTCAAATGCGGACGCAGCCACGTTACACCAGTGGATCGCGGACGCAGTGGAGGCTGTTGCACCAATTAGAATGGGGAAACCCGTAAGATGCTCTCCCTCAGCTCCATGGTTCTCCGCCACTCTGAAAGAACAAAAAAGTAAATGTAAAAAACTGGAACGCCAATGGAGACTGGCTTACTGTGGTCTAGCTAAAGTGGTTTACAAAAAAGGAATAAAAGAACTTCATAAGGCTTTAAGAGTAGCCAGACGGGATTATCTTGTCGCACGCATCCAGAATGCGGACCACTCCTGCACAGAAGTTTTTAAAGTAGTCCAAACCTTTTTTAAACCTAAGGCAAGTGAGTTGGAGGTGACAGCGACTGTAGGATCACCAACCGACCCCTGCCCCCACCACGTCTTCAACAAGGCCGACTCCATCATCGCACCCCAACTCCGGGACATCATCAACACCTCCTTCCACACCGCCACCTTCCCGAAGAGCTGGAAGCACGCCGAGCTCAGCGCCCTCCTGAAGAAACCAACAGCTGACCCCACCGACCTCAAGAACTTCCGCCCCATCTCGCTCCTCCCTTTTCCTGCCAAAGTCATCGAGAAGACCGTCAACAGACAGCTCGCCACCTTCCTCGAGACGAACGGATCCCTTGTACCCTTGCAGTCCGGTTTTCGAGCCAACCACAGCACCGAGACCGCACTGATCGCAGCCACCGATGACATCAGATCCTTGCTCGACAACAGGGAAACAGCGGCCCTCATCCTCCTGGACCTCTCTGCAGCGTTCGACACTGTCAGCCACCTCACCCTAGTACAGCACCTCGGCAACATCGGGATCCAAGAGAAGGCGCTGAAGTGGATCATCTCGTTCCTCGCCGGAAGAACTCAGAGAGTCCGCCTCCCCCGTTCAGATCCGAGGCCACCGAAGTCATCTGCGGCGTACCACTAGGATCATCACTCAGCCCTACCCTCTTCAACGTCTACATGAGCCCCCTCGCAGCCATCGCACGCCAACACAACCTCAACATCATCTCCTACGCCGACGACACCCAGCTGATCCTCTCCCTCACCAACGACCCCGCCACCGCTAGAACCAGCCTCCAGGAAGGGATGAAAGACGTCGCCGAATGGATGAAGAACAGCCGCCTGAAACTGAACTCAGACAAGACGGAAGTCCTCATCCTGGGATCATCGCCCTCCGCCTGGGACGACTCCTGGTGGCCCCCTGCCCTGGGCGCCACTCCCAAGCCAACGGACCACGCACGTAACCTGGGCTTCATCTTGGACTCCTCCCTCTCGGTGACCAGACAAGTCAACGCTGTCTCATCATCATGCTTCAACACCCTGCGCATGCTCCGTAAGATCTTCCGATGGATCCCCACCGAAACCAGGAAGACGGTCACCCAGGCACTCGTCACCAGCTGACTGGACTACGGGAACACCCTCTACGCCGGAACCACAGCCAAACTTCAGAAAAGACTCCAACGCATCCAGAACGCCTCCGCACGACTCGTCCTGGACCTTTCCCGACACAGCCACATCTCCGGCCACCTGAGAGACATGCACTGGCTCCCTGTCAGCAAGAGGATCACGTTCAGGCTCCTCACCCACGCACACAAGGCTCTTCACGACCTGGGCCCCAAGTACCTCAACAACCGCCTGACCTTCTACACGCCCACCCGCCATCTACGTTCGTCCAGCCTCGCCCTCGCCACCGTACCACGCATCCGCAGAGCCACCGCCGGAGGAAGATCCTTCTCCTACCTGGCAGCCAAGACTTGGAACTCCCTCCCCATCCACCTTCAGCTGACCCAGAGCCATCTCTCCTTCAGGAACCAACTAAAGACCTGGCTCTTCGAGCAGTAACGGTCCCCTCTCCCCCAGCGCCTTGAGACCCTTCCAGGTGAGTAGCGCGCTATACAAATACGATGATTGATTGATTGAAAAAATCGTGAATTATTTTGAAGATAAAATCTCTGAAGTCTATGACTCCTTTACTCCCTCAGAGGCCACTGAGAAACTGGACATTTCATTAGTTGGTGGTGAGATGGCAACATTCTCCAATTTTATTCAGATTTCTCATCAGGAGGCATCAGGGGAAATACAAAAATGTCGGTCAGGTGCACCAGATGATCCCTGCCCTCCAAAACTTTGGAAAATGCTAGCCCCATCTCTGATCGAGGCCTTCGCCATATTTGGGATACCTCTCTAGAGACGGGCATCTTTCCCGACTCATGGAAACACGCAACTCTTCTCCCTTTGAGGAAGAAAGTAAATGGTGACCCAGGCGATTTTAGCAACTTGAGGCCTATTTCCCTGCTTCCCGCTCTGGGAAAGATGTTAGAGAAATTGGTTCAACGCCAACTGACCTCTTTTTTAGAGTGGAATCGGGCTCTACACGACACTCAATCTGGTTTTCGAGCAGGTTTTAGTACTGAGACCGCTCTTCTTGAGGTGGCAGAGTCGGTAGGATGGACATTGGATTCAGGAGCATCGGCACTGCTGGTGCTCCTGGACCTGTCCGCTGCTTTCGATACTGTTGAGCATGCCATCCTGGTCCAGAGGCTACACAACGCGGGTCTCGGCGGGACGGTGCTATCTTGGTTACAATCCTATCTTATTGGGCGCTCCTAGAAAGTTGCTCTACAATCATGTGTATCCAAACCTAAACAAATTAGACGTGGCATTCCTCAGGGCTCAGCCCTAAGCCTACTATTGTTTAATGTCTACCTAGCTCCTCTTTTTACCCTTATCGCCAACTGGGGTGTCAAAGCGATTTCTTACGCCAATGACACCAAGTTGTTTTTTCCATTTAAGGAGCGGACGGCAGACACTTTCAAGAATTTCAAGGGTTGTTTACAAGATATAGCACGCTGGATGAATGCTAACAAATTAAAGCTCAACACTGGAAAAACCGAAGTTCTGTTCTTCGGCAAGGGCTCAGCTCCTGATCCGGCATTGTGGTGGCCGTCAGAAATGGGGTCACCACCAACACCTGGCTTGAGCATTAGGAATTTAGGAGTGAAATGGGAAGTGAATCTTTCCTTCTCGGCTCAAATCCAGCAAGTCTCTTCTGGTTGTTTTAGCACATTGAAAAATCTGCGGCGAATACTCCACTTCTTACCGGAGGATTGCCGGAAATCTATAGTACACGCTACAGTCACTTCTAGGCTTGACTACGCCAACAGTCTATATCTTGGTCTACCCAAGTATGCCAGATGATCCAGAATGCGGCTGCGAGACTGGTGTTACGGATACCCTTCAAACACCATGTCTCTCCATATCTACAGAAGCTCCATTGGCTGAAGGTGGAGAAACGTATTCAATTCAAGGCCTTGATTCTAGCGTATCGGGCCCTAAAGGGAAATTGTCCTAGCTACCTAAAGCAAAGACTGAGTTTATATAAACAAAATCGGGTGTTACGATCAAACTCCTAGATTCTGCTGCAAACCCCTCGCTTTGTGAAGGCACGCCAGGGAGGGAGGTCTTTCACAGTTGGTGTAGCATCACTATGGAATGCCTTACCAGAATCCCTGCGGCAGGTAAATACTGAATTCAGTTTTAGAAAAGCCTTAAAAACTTGGCTCTTTTAGGCTCTCGATCCCATTGGCCGCAACTCAGCTGATAGTTTTCAGCGCTGGGACACCCCTAATTGGGGTAGCCATTGCGCTCTATAAATCGTAATAATAATAATATATTGCTTTCAAACAGCTGTCACAATTAGAAGAAGTTACAGGTGAAAATGTTGGCACAATTGGCTGTTTTTTCCAACTAATTTTCAATCTTTCCTATATTCAACTGTTAGTTTCTATAAAGAAACCTTGAAGGATCTACACAAATGACCCCTTGCTGAATTCAGATAGTTGTCTACTTTTCCAAAATGTATAGCGTTCCAGGATACATTATTGCTTTCATACCCATTTCTACCATAGACAAAAAATAGCAAAAATAGGCTATATCCCAGTAAAATGCCAAAACTGTGTGAAAAATGTTGGTTTTCTGACCAAAGTCTGTCAGTCCCTAAAATCTGGGAAAATTGTGATTTCACGTCCACAAACCCTTTGTTGATACCATTTGCAGGGAAAAAAACAGACGCTTTTATTTGCAGCACTTTTTTCCCATTTTTCCACAAAAAACAAAAATTAGCTGTATGTTGCCTAATTTCTGGGTCCCCTCCAGGGGAATCCACAAACCATGGGCCACTTTAGAATCCCCATGATGTTGGAACAAAAGGACGCAAATTTCGCCTGAATACCTTATGTGGTCAAAAAGTTACAGGGGCCTAAGCGTGAACTACCCCAAATAGCCCAAAAAAGGCTTAGCAGGTGGGGGGAAGGCCTAGCAGCGAAGGGGTTAATCCCCCAGACGTTACCTCTGTACTCATGCAATCACCGATGCATTCGCTATACAGTGATTCAATCACCCTGGCACTATCGTTGCACTCTTTCAATCATGCAGCACGCACTATTCTTGTACTTATGTATTTACTCAACCAGTACTCGTGCACTTATAAAATCATCCATGCACTTCCTTTGCACTTCTGTAATCACTCAGGCACTACACTAGTACTGGTATAATCACCCAGGCAGTACTCATGGACTTATAAAATCACCCACTCACTGTCTATGTACTCCTGTAATCCCTAAGATATTATCTCTCTATATATACTTTACCTGCTAATTTGCACATTGTTGTTCGGGGGAAGGAGCTGTGTTCAATGCTCCGGGAGGGGGTATTTAGGTAGGAGATTTCGGATTTTTTAATCCAGGACAGCGATCTAGCTGCCACGGCTTCCACGTTTGCCCTGGTTCAAAAGGGGCAGATGATGCGGCCGCAAAAAGAAGTAGAACTCATGCACTGAACCTAAGCGGTTCGGTTTTGGGCTTCTGCGAGTGGTTAACTTTCATGGAGATATTTTATATTTTAAAAATCCTTGCATATTTTGCACATCTTTTTAAATACTGTACTGAACTTTACCTGCTAATTTGTACATTGTTGTTCAGGGGAAGGAGCTGTGTTCAATACTCCGGGAGGGGGTATTTAGGCGGGAGATTTTGGATTTTTGAATCCAGGTCAGCGGTCTAGCTGCCACGGGTTCCGCGTTCGACTGGTTCAAAAGGGGCGGATGATGCGGCAGCGCGTGAGCCTAAGGCAAGCCCGTCTCCGCCCGTCCGCGCCCGACTGGGCCCATGGGCCAGAATTCCTGGTTCTACTATCAGAGAAAACATTTCTTATTCTGCAGAACAGCTGCATGCTCTTAGAGAGACCTGTCAACATAAATGTGGTCATACTATCGCGCCAACAAACCCCAGGAGCAGATGTCCTCACTGTCCCTTTGAACTAGGCTCCCTGGCTACAGCTTCAGTTATTAAGACCGCATCCTCTCAGATGGTTTTTAAAATGTGCCTATTTAACTGCCGATTGATGCCCAAATATGCAATTGAACTGCGACTGCTGCTGAAAGAGGAAGACCCGGATGCCTTGTTCCTAACAGAAACATGGCTCACTAACACATCAGATCCGGTGTTGGTACAAGCACTTCCCCCTGGATATTTGATTCAGAGGCAAGATCGGGAACTTAACGGAGGAGGTGGCCTAGCCATTATTTATAAAGATAACTTCAATTGCCGCATAGCTGCAAGTCTGATCTCTGATTCCGAAAGTCTCTCCTTTGCACTTGGTCTCTCCTATATTTGTACCTTTTCTGGGGTCTTGATATATCGCCTCCCAGGAGCTATTGGCCACTTCAGTAGAGACCTACCTGAGATAATAGCCAAGTCAGTCAGTTCTCTTCCCAACTTCTTTATATTGGGTGATTTCAATATCCATTTTCATGACACGTCCTCACCTATTTCTGAGGAAGTGACAGACAGTTTGGGAGCTCTGTTACTTAATATGAAAGCTACTGACCCCACTCACCAAAAAGGCCATCTACTGGACCCTACTTTTTCTAACATCAACAACCTTGTTGTTGTAAAGCCAATTCCCATTCCTTGGTCGGATCATCATATGATCTCCTTCTCGTGGACGCCTTCGGTTAGCAGTAAGCCTGCGGAAACAGTAAAAAAATTGAGTCGAAACTGGTCAAAACTCCTCCCGTAATCCTGGGCCTCAATTCTCAGAAACACCAGACCTGTACTTAAGGATGACCCTGAAACTGCCAACGATAAGTTTAATAACTGTCTGGATTCCTCTTTAGATTTGTTGGTCCCCAAAAAATGGATGGCTAACAAGAAAGGCCTCAAAAAAATAGCCTGGTTCACTCCCAAGCTTAGAGAGCTGAAGCAAAAATCTAAACGCTTGGAGAGAAGCTGGAGAAAAGATTTTGCTATCAGATAATAAAACTAAATATAGAGAAGCCACCAAAACAAACAAGGTAGAAATTAGAAAGGCTCAATCCCTATATTACGAAAATAGGATTACCTTAGCCTCTAACTCCCCTCGCGAAATCTTTTAGATTGCAAAGTCTCTTCTCATCCCCCCCCTCTCCATCTTTGCCCTCTACCAACATTTTAGGGTGGTGTAACAATCTGGCAAAATTCTTTTTAAAGAAAATCGACATTTATTTGGCTTTCTCTACCCAACCACCTCTGAACACCCCCCACCCCCTTGGAGGACCATCTACCAATGCCTGATCCCCCCATGAGGCAATCCCTCCCATGGATATTAAATCCCTAAAAATTATCTGAACCAACTGAAATCCGGCTCCATTTAGGACGTGCCCCCCCCACCATTCTGAATCAGGCATCGGTTATGGTCTCCCCCACTATACTGGACCTCATTAATCTCTCACTCTCCTCGGGACTCATTCCATCTCTCTGGAAATGGGTTATGGTCAAAGCCCTGCTTAAAAAGCCAAATCAAGATCCAGAGGAATTTGCGAATTATCGACCGATCTCACTCCTGCCCAAGATTTCAAAGATTGCGGAAAAATATGTCAACTCCATCTTCTCCGCTTTTTTGGAGAAGAATGAATGTTTCCATCCCTCACAAACTGGCTTTAGACCCCAACAGGGCACAGAGACTGCCCTGTTGGTAGTAGTTGAAGAGGCCAGACAAATTCAGGATACCAGAGGCTCCGCAGCAATCGTGCTACTTGACCTCAGCGCGGCCTTCGACACAGTTACTCACCAACTTCTTATTTCAAGACTTAGAGTGGTAGGAGGGACAGGAACAGCACTTAAGTGGCTAGAGTCCTTCTTAAACGACAGGCCGTTCCAAGTATTTGAGGATAACTTTACCTCCGAAAGCATGCCTCCAAGATGCGGGGTGCCTCAGGGTTCCTCCCTGAGCCCCTCGCTTTTTAATGTTTATAAGAGTCTACTGGCGGGGGTCGTCAAACCTTTTGGCATCCAGATTGTCACCTATGCTGATGACACACAGTTGATCATTTCCCTTAAACATTCTAATAACATGGACACCAACTTGGCCGAATGTCTGGAAAGGGTCTCCACATGGATGGAAGGCTCTTTTCTAAAACTCAATGGGGCAAACACAGAGTTGATGTTCCTGGGCAAAACCGTCACCTTTAACACCTGCTCATTCTGGCCTGGATGCCTGGGCATCATGCCTTCTCCCAAAGATCAGATTAAAAGCCTTGGTGTTTGGCTGGATCATAAGTTACATTTTAAGGAGCAAGCGCAGAAGGTGGCAGGTACCTGTTATGGGATCTTGAAGTTGGTAAGGAAAATCCTTTGCTTGCTGCCCTTCATTGTGAGGAGACTGTTGGTGTAGGTTCTCATGCTTTCTCGGCTTGATTACGTGCTATACTTAGGATCCCCGCGGTCAACGATAAAATAACTACAGACTTTTCAAAACTGTCCAGCACGCATCCTTATGCAGATCCCTAATCGGAAATACGCAAGATCGTCCATCGCCTCTCTCCATTGGCTCTTGGTCGCGGAAAGAGTGCAGTTTAAAGCTATGTGTATTGTCCATAAGACTTTATTGTTCAAGGGTCCACCTATTCTCCAATCTATCATCTCTTCCTACAGTCCCAATAGATCATTGCGTTCTGGGAATGAACATCTGGCAGCTGCTCCCAGGATAAATAGAGCTCGGTATTACCCTGCAATCATGCAATCACCCAGGAACTAGCTATGCGCTCATGCAATCACCAAGATATTACCCATGCAGACGTTGATTCATGTAACCAGAACTCATGCACTTATAAAATCACTCAAGCACTAATGTTCAACTTTTTCACAGAGGCACCACCCTTGTACTTATGTAATCACGTAGCCAGTACTCGTGGTATTATTAAATCACCCAGGCACTTCCTTTGCACTCATTTATTCACTCAGGTGTTACCTCAGTAGTTCTGCGATCAGCTAAGAAGTGCCTATGCTTTCATAAAATAACCCAGTCACTTTCTATGTAGTCATGTAAATCCCCATATTTTACTCCTGTAGTCATGCAGTCACCCAGGTGTTATGTATGTACTCTTTTAATCCTCTAGTCCTTACCCCTGTACTCTTTCAATCACAAATGCATTAGGTATACAGTGCTTCAATCACCCAAGCACTATCCTTGCACTCTTTCAATCATGCAGGCACTACTCTTGTACTTATGTAATCACTCAGCCAGTACTCATGCACTTATAAAACCACCCAGGCATTACCTTTGCCCTTCTGCAATCACTCAGGCAGTACGTTAGTACTTCTGTAATCACCTAGGCAGTAGTTATAGACCTAAAAAATCACCCACTCCTATGTGCTCCAATAATCCCCTAGATAATATCTCTCCAGTCATGGAATCACCCAGGCACTAGTTATGTACTAATCATTCAGTCATGCAATCATTTAGGCTGTACCTATGCACTCATGTAATAACCCAGGCTCTACCCTTGCAGTCGTAGAATGACCAAGATTCTACTGTTGCACTCATCTATTTACCTATAAACTACTCAATGAGTCATCTATATGTTTAGGTGCTACTGATACACTTATCCATACACCCAACATTTATATGAGCATCCATGCAATTAGCCAGACACTGTCCATCTTCTCTTAGAATTATCCAGTGACTACCCTTCAACTCATCCAATCACGCAAGCACTACCCATAGAGTTTTGGAATCACTCAGGCAGATCTATTACGTGTCTCAGATTCTAGGTTTCACTATACTTTAGAAATATTGTATATATATATTTCATTTAGATATGATGATGATTTAAAAAGGTTAGAACGTATGTATGCATGCTTTTAACAATATGGAGAGACTTATGGTTCAGTTATGTAATAGTCTGCTGCTTTATATTTGGCTAGGCCCAACACTCATGCAGTTATAAAAACACCCTAGTACTACCCATGCAGTCTTCCAATGAGCCAGGCAGTGCATATGCAGTGATACAATAACCCAGCCATAACCCTTGCACTCATGCAAACATCCAAGCACTATCTATACACTCATGCAATCACCGAGGCACTACCTGAGCACTTCTTTATTCACTTAGACACAACCTCAGTAGTCCTGCAATCATTGAAGATGTAGCCATGAAGTTATAAAATCACCCAGTTATTTCCTATGTAGTCATGTAAATCCCCAGGTATTACCCCTGTAGTCATGTAGTCATCTAGGTGTTACATATGTACTGCTTTAATCCTTCAGACGTTACCTCGGTACTCATGCAATCACCAATGCAATAGCTATACAGTGTTTCAATCACCCATTCACTATCCTACCACTCTTTCAATTATGGACGCAGTACTTTTGTACTTATGTAATCGCTCAGGCAATACTCATGCATTTATAAAATCACTGAAGCACTGCCTTTGCACTCCTGTAATCAGTCAGGCAGTAGTTTAGTATATCTGTAATCACCTAGGCAGAACTCATGGACTTATAAAATCACCAACTTACTTCCTATGTACTCTAATAATCCCCAGAAATTACTCCTGCAGTCATGCAATCATACAGGCACTAGTTATGTACTACTTCTGCAGTTATAGAATCATCTAGTTTTTACCTATGCCCTTATGTAATAATCCAGGCACTACTGTTGCAGTCATATAATCACATAGGCTCTAGTGTTGCACTCATCTATTCACATAGGCACTTTTTAGAGAGTCATGTAAGCCTTCAGGAGCTACTTCTTCTCTTATCCATGCAGTAAACCTTTATCTGTGCACTCATGTACTTAGTCAGTCACTCTCCATGTCCTCCTGTAATTACCCAGCTTGTACCTTTGGAGTCATATTATCACCCAAATACTACCCATGGAGTTTTGGAATCACTCAGGCTGATCTATTAAATGTCTCTGTTTCTAGGTTTCACTATATTTTAGAAATATTGTATATATATATTTCATTTAGATGTGATGTTGATTTGAAAAGTTAGAGATATATGTATGTAGGCTTTTAACGATATAGAGTGACTTATGGTTGAGTTATGTAATAGTCTGCTGCTTTATATTTGCCTAGGCCCAATACTCATGCAGTTATAAAAACACCCAAGTACTACCCTTGCAGTCTTCAAATATTTCAGTCACTACTTATACACTGCAACTTTTTCAAGGCTCTGTCTTTAGTGATGAAGATTATTAAATGTGGTTGTAATTCTGTCCCACGAGAGATACAAATTTCGCTACAATTCAGTCAAATGTCCAAGTAATCCAGAAAATCGTAAATAACGTGTTCAAAGCACCTCTTATATAATGAAAGCAGATGTAACAGCGGAACCAGCCAGTATGTAGAACTGAGTACGGTGAACTCTAGTATGATTTTCCGGATTACGTGGACATTTGACTGAATTGTATCAACATTTTTATCCCTCGTGGGACGGAATTACAACCACATTTAATAATCTTCATCACTAAAGACAGAGCCTTGAAAAAGTCACGGGATATTGCCCGTTGTGCGACAAAACACTTGTCGGCTGCCTTTGTCCTAACGAATAATGCTTTCAGCCTGAAGAAATACTGGATTAAACAATCAAGGAAACTTTCATATGTCTACGATATTTTGTGCCTACTTGTTTGTCTTTATTTGACCTACCAAATTTACTGCTTGAACGTGTGCTAGGGATTTGCTATTAATTACATAAAAATGTATATCTGGAAGAAGAAGAAATATCTTTAGCAGTTGATAGAGAAATTTCAACTGGACAAATCGAAAAGGTGGATAACTCGAGGAGTGAAGAAGTTTATGAACATTATAGTATACATCCTTTAAATTCAAAGGAAGTTATTGGAAACACTATTTAATTATTCCAAATGAAGAAAGCAAAGGGAACTCCCATGAGTGTTTGGGAGAAAAGTTTAGAAGCTTGTTTTTTTCCACAGCTCTTCCCCACTGGAAAAGGTGGACGATATGATGAACAACCAGTACAAATTCCAGCTTCAGAATACTGTACAACAAGATTGTATTCAGAGGATTGAAGATTTTGACAGTGTGTTCCTTATTTATTTCATCTTCTGTTTAAAAGTGACTTGTCTGGACTTTCCTATGCAGTGAACCACATATTTAAAACAGGAGTTCATCTTACACATGTTTCAGCAAAGGAATTTTTGGACAAAGTTCAACAAAGAAACGATCATTTAGAATCTCAGTTAATTAATTTGATGGCATGTCAATGTGGTGCTAATGAATATTGTTGTTGTCGCCACGGAGAACTAAAATGTACGTTAAGGAACTTAGGAACCCCTACATGGTTTGTTACGCTTAGCTGTGCTGAGGACGCATGGGATAATTTATACGAATCTCAAAGAGAAGCAAATTCAAATGTGAAAAACATTGAATTGAAAACAGCTGGAGAGCTGTGTTCCTTAGATCCCATGGATGTGTGCAGATATTTTAATCATAGGTTTCAAGCTATGATGTCTTTTATGTGCAATAAAAACAATCCACCTCTTGGAGAAGTTATTGATTTCTTTTGGAGATGGAGTACCAAGCCAGAGGTGCACCTCATATTCACATGCTGTTATGGATCAAGGATGCACCAAAATTTGGAACTGACACTGATGGAAGTGTTTTATCTTTCATTGAAAAATATGTTACCTGTGCCATACCAAAAGAAGGAGGAGAAAACAACTTGACACAGCAAGTTTTACGGTTTCAAAGTCATCAATGTGGGAAATATTGTTGATGGAAATACGTCGATTAATTTCGAAAGGCAGAGTCAACAGTTTCATGTCAGCAGTAGGGCACACTATAACCCGAAAATCTCAGAAGAATACTTACAACATAAAAAGAACTGAAGATTCAAAGTATATTAATGACTACAATCCAGTAATTTTGACGATATGGAATGCAAATATGAATATCCAATATGTTGCAGATAATTTGATTGCTGTTGCTCGCAATGTAACATCATATAAAACCAAATCTGAAAAGACGGAGGTGAAAGAAATGTGGGAAGAAATTTCACTAGAGAAGACTCTGAGGGGCACATGCATCAACATTGTAAACTGCAAATAACTAATTGCTAATTCCTGAGAATAGCAATTAGTTCATCGCAATTTACAATGCATGAAACTCAAAGAGTTTCAGATTGCAATTCCTAGGAGGTCACAAATTGCTCCTTAAAGAAAAACTAGATGCTTTACAAAAAGGGAAATGAAAAGTTTTCTTTTGAATGGTTGGACCACTGCCTGCTCTTAAAAATGCTTTTACAACCATTCACAAAGGGGAAGGGGTCCCTTGGTGACCCCTCCCCATTTGCGAATAGGTTACAACCTACTTGAAGTAGGTGGTAATATGCGAATGTTTTGCGACTGCATGCGGTCACAATACAATTATCTATACTGTTAGGATTAGGTATTTGGAAGGGACGCCCTCATCACGCCCCTTCCAAATACTGAATCGCAAAACCCAATTTGCGATTGGATAAAAAGTTACCGAATCGCAATTTGGGTTTGATGCATGTGAAAAGCCTTTTTTGTATTCGCAAATGGGCCGATTTGCAGATTCGGCCTGTTTGCGAATACAAAGATGCTTCATTCATGTGCCCCTTACTAACAAAGTGTACTGCTTTAGTTTGAAGATGCTTTCCCATCGCGAGATTGGATCCTCCAAATGTTCAGATTGGTTGACTTCTGCAAGTTTATATTCAAAGGTAAGAGGAATTATTTGGGTAAGTCTAGGTCTTGCTGCAACACGATATCTTGTATCAAAATCTGTACAAGAAATTGAATACTTAGCATTGAATGAACCAGAAAGTACAGATATTGTTAAAACAAATATGTTGGATACGTACTATCCTAAAAGAAGTCCACATCTGCAAAACATATGTCTCTATGAAGTACAGCAACATTACAGCTTTAAGAGAAATGTTATAGAAAATAATAATGAAGAAACATCTGCAGTAATTGGATGTGATGGATGTTTGGTAAAACATGCCAAAGGAAATCTAATAAATCACAGGAAACTCAGTTGTGATACTCAAGATAAAAATAGAATTTTTCTATTTAGCACTTCTGCAACTCTTCAAGCCTTGGTGTAGTGAAATGGAATTACTTGGAGATTTTGACAGCTATGAAGATTCTTGTAATCAATGTAAAGATAGTATTGAATGCACAATTTTTCCAAATTATCTACAAATGTTGAATGAAGAGATTGAACAAGAATCTAGTATTGCAGCTGAAATCACTAGAGATAGTTCTCAAGAAAGTCAAAGTTCTGCTCCACTAAGTCATGATCCATTAGGACAACCAATAATTGAAAATGAAGCAGCAATAGCCATGAATTAAGTAGAAATGACAATGCAACAAACACAACAGGATATAATTGAGTTGGGAAACTTGGAAGAGCAACTAAATTGTGAACAAAAATAAAAATATCAGCAAGTAACACAACAGATAGAGCATGGTTTACTTCATGAAAAAAGGAGTGCAATTGCACATCATTTAAACCTATTCAAATGTATATCAGTGGTCAAACGGGAACAGGGAAAAGTTTCCTAATTAAGGTTTTGACCCTTTATCGACAGAAAACCACTGAAACACATTTATCTTGTGTTTCAACAGCTCCAAATGGGTTAGCAGCACACTACATTAAAGGGATTACATTAAATTGTTCACTGATCCTACCAGTAGATCATGAAAATAGGTTGGAATATCATAAACTATCTGGAGAAGCTTGTTATGAAGTCTCAAAAGTACTAAAGAAACTGAAACTTCTATTCTTTGATGAGGTGAGCATGGTCTCAAACTCAATACTTGCTTTTGTACATTTAAGAATGCAACAGATTTTTAAAAACAGATTATGATGTTTTATTTGAAGGAAAGCATGCAATTGTATTTGGTGATCCACTACAACTGACTCCTCTGAAATGACAAGCCGTTTTTAAAACTCTTGTCCATGAAGATACTAGGAAATCTTTGGGAAGTATTGGAAATGTAAACATTTGGTCTCAATTTGAATATAAAGAACCTATTAAGAATATGTGACAAGCAAGTGATGAACACCATGGAAACATTCTTCAAGATATAAGAATTGGAGTTTTGACACAACATGGAAAGGAAGTTTTACAAAGCTGGCTAGTAAAGAATTTATTTCCAAATGAAAACATTGCAATTGAAATAATGTACAAAATAATTGGGGGGAAAAGTCTATAGTTTGTCTAATTCCAACACTGCAAGAGTGTTCTAAATTCAATCATGAACTTTTAAAATTGAAAAAACAACCAATACTGCCATTGATAAAATGGAACACAAAGGAGTTACTATTCTTCTCTCAGAGAAAATACAGACAAAATTGGATTCTTTGGAAAAGTCAGTGTATAAGACTTGGGTTTAGAAAATATGTTATATGTATGTAAAAACTGTTGTGTAATTTTACAATGTAATTTTGATGTAGAAAAAGGTTTAGTAAATGGAGCAATCAGAAAGGTTATTGATTTTATTCATTATCAGAACAGAGATGGAATTGAATTCTTTAACATCAAATTTGATCAGATTGAAGAGATAAAACCGATTGGATGTTGTGCTGTTCATTTTTTGCTTGCAAAAGACTTGTATGTTCGTAGAAAACAGTTTTCTCTTTCTTTAGCATATGCAGTAACCATTCATAAATCTCAAGGTTTAATTGTAGACAGTGATTTGGTAAATATTGGAAGTACAGTATTTAAAGAAGGACTGGCATACATTGCATTGTCTCGAGTAAGAACATTATCTGGTTTGTATTTAATTGATTTTGATGAGAAAATGTTTAGTGCTGATGCAAATTGTGTAAGAGAGTATTATCGGCTAAGACGACTGTTTGATCCTAACTTAGGTGAATATCCTGTAAATGAAAAGCATGTAGTGTGAGCAAAACGAAAATATGACAAACATTCTAGCGAGGTTGAAAAAAAGAAAACAATTGAAAAGAATGATGAAGCTACACAGAAAATGAAAATGGACACTGTTGATGATATTGTAGGATATCAGTCAGAAAATACTTCAGATATCAACTGCTATGCTAATGCTATTATGAATGTTTTGTTTTATCATGAAGATCTTCATCTTCAAATTATGGAAAATCAAGAAAAAAATCTGTTCTTTAGTACATATTGTTTTTCAAAAGTTTTGGTATGATAGAAGCAAAATCCCTACTGCTTCTGGCATTCAGCATCTTTTGGACATATGTACGGGTTCTTCTTAATTTACACTCAATATACAACAAGTTGCACAAGAATTCCTTATGTTTATGCTTGGTGTATTGGAAGATGAAGGAATAGAAATTGAAAATTTATTTGGACTAAGTTACAGATGGGATCATAAATGTGAAGAGTGTTCGTTTGCTTCCACCACTGGAATAGATACTGAACTCTTCATATACTTGGCAATACCAGATTGCAAATCAGTATCTTTTAACAAATTAGTAAAAACAGCTAATCGAAATATGAAATGCTCCCATTGTAAATCAGAATTGTTGTCAACGGTATACATATGAACATTTGGGAAATATATCATCTTAATGCTTCTACTTTGTAGAGCTAATGGAAGAAAATTGGAAACAAAAATTAAAAATGTTGTTCCAAGTCAAGTGTCAATTACAGGAAGCAGTGGCTATTATATTCCATAATGGACCTACTACAACATCTGGACACTATACTGTGTATTTAAAGTGCAATAAAGGATGGACACATTGTAATGATGCCCATTTGCAATTTGAATGTAGGTTGCCTTTTGAATTACCAGATTCATATCTGATATTTTTTATGCCAAAGTTTTGAAAACAGCATTCGGCCTATTGGGAAGATGTAAACACAAATAAATGAGTTTATTTTGGATATTTTCAATAGAAATTGATTTGGAAATATTATTCGGCTTATTGGGAAGATGTGAAAAATTACTGTTTGGATTATTGTTTTTTGGTAATTGTTATTGCATTTTCAATATTGTGTTTGAAAGAAATACTTTGTATATTTGATCTTTATATTATATGTGATGTAAATTAAAATGTATATTTTAGAAATGTACTTCAGAGAAAGAAAAGATTTATTGTACAGGAATAACATACTTTAGAAACTGCAGATTGGTAAACAGATAGTTGAACTTGTAAATATTTTCTATGCAGATTTGCTTTTTTTTTTTTTTTTACAATCTCATTGATTGCATTTTTTTCCCCGCTGTTATATGATAATCTACATTGAAATCACTGTGAATGGTGAAATTCAATAGCATCTGAGAACAGCAAAAAAGCGAAACTCAGTATGTTATATAATTCTAAAATTATGTTGTGTTCTTAAAACTATAATATTATATGCAATAACAGTTTTTCTTCTTCTTTTTTACAGAACGTAATACTAAAGATTGAAAAGATTCTTAATTCAGTTTAGAATAAAACTACTGTAAAATAGTTTGAATGATTTTGGTATCTACTTAAAAAAAGAAGGTAAGATGAAATAATGTAATAACCATAATAATAATGAAGCAATGTTTACAGTCACTTTTATTACAGTTATCCATTTTTTTAAACACTACCCATGCACTGTTCTAGATCATTAGGTACTATTCCCATGTTCCTGCCTTCACCCATGTACTAGCCATGTATTTCTTCAATCACCTAGTCTGTATTCATACAGTTATAAGATCACCCAGACACTACCTACATACTTTTCAAATCACCCAGGTATTATCTATATACTCATGCAATCAGCTATACATTATCAGTACGCTCTTCCAATCACCCAGGTAGTAGCTATACACTACTCCAATCCTCTGAACATTATCTCTGCACTGATGCAATCACCTAGACACTACCCTTGCACTCCTTCAGTGATCCAGGCAGTATCTATACAATGCTCTATTTATTCAGGCAATACAGATGCACTTTTAAAATCACCCAAGCTCTATTTATACAGTCCTCCAATCACCCAGGTACTACGTGTGTATTCCTCCAATCACCCAACAAGAATGCTTAAAGTTTTAAAATCACTCAGGCACTACCTATGTGCTCCTCCAATCACCCAGGCTCTATCTCTACACACTTGCAATCAGCAAGACATTACCCCTAAACTCATGCAATTACCAAGGTATTAACTTTGCATTCCTCTTAAATCAGAGACATTACACCTGCACTCATGCAATCACTTAAGTATATACCATGCATTCTTGCAATGTCACAGACATTCCTCTGTACTCACGCAATCACTTAGACATAACACATGCACTCTTCCAATAACCCTGATATTACCCATACACTCATACAATTACAAAGGCATTACCCATGCACTCCTTCAACCACTCAGTCAGTATCAGCGCATTTCTAAAAGCATCCAGGCACTACCTATGCACTTAAGCAATCATACCGGCATTGCCCGTGCACTCCTCCAATCATCCAGCCAGTACTCATGTCTTTAAAAAATCACTCAGATAGTACTTATACACTTTGCAATCACCCACACACTACGAGTCCAGTCATGCAACAACACAGACATTGCTTTTGCAATCTTGCAATCAGTCATACATTTGTCATGCACTCCTTCAATTGACTACACATTTTCCATGCACTCATACAATCACTTAGGCCTTACCTATCCACTCTTTCAATGACCCAGACATTAACCCTACACTTATGCAATCACATAAACACTATCCATGCACTCTTCCAATCGGCCAGCAACTACTAATGCACTTATAGAAACACTGGAGCACTACCTACTACTCGTCTAATCACTCAGACATTACCCATGCACTCCTCCATTCACCCAGACCTTACCCCTCCATGCATGTAATCACCTACATATTACCCATGCACTCATTCAATCTCTCAGGCAGTGTCCATGCAGTGTTCCAGTCATCCAGGTACTACCTATGCACTTATGCAATCACACAAGCACTACCCTCGCACTCCTTCAGTGATCCAGGTACTATCCATGCATACTTCCAATAGGCCAGCACCTACCCATGCACTTATAAAATCACACAAACACTACCTATGCACTCATATAATCACTCAGACACTACCCATGCACTCGCTCATTCACCCAGACATTACCCCTCCATTCATGAATCACCCAGGCATTACCCATGCACTCCTTCAATCGCTCAAGCATTATGCATGCAGTTCCAAATTACCCATGCATTACCAATCCACACCTTTAATCACTCAGGCAGTACCCATGCACTCCTGCATCACCCATACATTACTCCTACACTCTTAAAATCACCCAGGTATTACCCATGTACTCCTTTAATCATGCAGACATTACTCCTACACTTATGGAATCACCCAGGTATTAGCCATACAGTTCTGCAACAACCCAGGCACTACCTATGCACTCATGCAATCACCCAGACATTACCCAATAAACTCCTCCAATCACCCACACATTACCACAGCACTCATACAGTCAGTCTGGTAATACCTAAGCACTTAGTAAATCACCACGCACTACCCTTGCCCTACTCCCATCATCCAGGCACTCACCTTGTAGTCATGCAATCACTCAGGCATTACCCATGTACTCCCCCAATCACTCAGATATTACCTCTCCACACATGGAAACACTCAGGCACTGGCTATGCACACCTGCAATCACCCAGAAATTAGTCCTGCACTCTTGCACTCACCCAGGTATTACCCATTAACTCTTTTAATCATGCAGACATTACTCCTACACGTATGGAATCACCCAGGTTTAGCCATAAAGTTCTGCAATCACCAGGCACTACCTATTCACTCTGCAATCACCCAGACATTTCCCACATACTCCTCCAATCACCCACACACTACCTCTTAAGAATTGCCACTGCCAATAAGTATACTTACCTAGGAGTACAATTCTCAGACACCGGTAAAACAACACTACAGGCCAAAGCACTGGAGGCAAAAGCGACCAAGGTCACACATGCCCTATGTAGATTACATGATAAGCTTCTAAGCCATTCAACAGAGGGCATTCAACGAGTAATGCAAGCCAAGTTAATTCCAACACTGAGCTATGGCCATCTTCCTTTACCGGGCTTGCTGACCGACAAATTGGAGGCTTGCACATCATTAGGGGTGGGTGGAATTTTTCGAAATTCACTTTCGCAAATTATCGCGAAAAAGTAAAAAATCTCCGCAAACACGTGGAAATATCGCGAAGATTCGGAAGTTTTTTTCCCGCCCGTTTGCGGTATTTTCTGCGTGGTCGCGGCTCGCCAACTTACCCATGCGGTAGCTCGCGGGCGCGGCCATCTTGTTTTCACTTGTCTCGCGGTGCATGATTACGAGAAGAAAGACATGATCGCGCGACGAATGACGTTACTGCGGGCGCGAACTGTCGCGAGACAGCTTAAATGGCTACCAACAATCCAACATCTCGTTGAGAACGCGACCGGATCGGGAAAACTTGTCGGCGAACGCGGGGAAGCAGGTAAGGCAATCGCGCGCACGCGAGAATGTATTATTCTACAGCGCGAGCAAGCAAAAAATTTCCAGTAAAATGCGGATTGCGAAAATTTTGACATTTTCGCGCTCTCCGCGGAACGTGAAAATGTCAAATTATCACAATTTCCGCGAGCGGAGCGGATTTTTAGCCCAGGCCTACACATCATGGCCTTCAGAAAGGTATTTAAGCTTCCATATTGGACAAGACGCACACTGATTTGACTAGAATTCAATATCACAGTAATGGACATAGAATGTAAAAAAGATATAGTAAAATTCCATCATCCTTTGATTAAGGCAGGTCCTGGTACTATCAGGGAAGCACTGCAAATAGGCTTCGCTGACAACACTAGTCGTTGGGCAAGGTACCTCGTGACAGCCAATAAGACACTGGATCTGCCAGCTGATCTCCTAATGGACACTTAATTAACAACGGTCGGCCTAAAAAACCTGCTCAAGATGCAGGAAAGATCACCTCAAAGCAACAGGATCTCGAACGGATCAGATCCATTCGAAGCGCAGAGGGCCTTGTCTGCTCACACAAAGCTATCCCATGTCAACCATACCTGAAAGCAGGATTGGGCATGCAAGCCCTACAGAAGATAGTGAGGACCAGGCTGTTAACATTACCAATACAGGATTACGGGGAAAAATATACCATCAGGAAGCAGTGGATGTCGTTTGTGCCAATATCATACAGAATCTGCAGAGCACGTCATCTGCCGCTGTCCAGTCTTGTTAAGCCCGAGGCGCCTTAGATCTAAGAACTATGTTCATCCTAAATGGAGTAACATCATGCAAGGAGGCTCTAATGTTTATTTACACCACCACAGTGCCGATGGAGCTTGCCTGAATTGGGAAGTTCTATGCGGTTGCTGGAATGACTCTACGGTCAACGCAAGAACTGAAGATAACAGCAAAATAATATATGAGCCACACATCACCAACTGTGGTAGCAGCCTTAGTATTATGACTCTTTACCTACGCTTTTGCACTTTTACTCAACTATTATCATTGGACAGTTCGCCCATCTTTCACTCCGTATCTTGTCTTACTTTTTAGATGTATTCATAAAAATGCATTTTTATGATGTAAATGTCATCGCATTGCACGTTTGCACACCTACGTGCAAATGCCTTTCAGTCTCGCTCCTTGTTAATGTTGTATCTTGCCTTCTCTTTTTGATGTTTTTACAATTTGTTTAGACTTTTTAACCAACTAAATGCTTTTATTTATGACGTAACATGTATTGTATTTGTAAATGATTTTAGGTAATCAGAAATAAAGAAGAAATTGACACACATTACCTCTGCACTCATACAGTCAGTCTGGTGTTACTTATGCACCTACTAAATCACCACACACTATCCTTGCACTACTCAAATCACGCAGGTACTACCCTTGTACTCATGCAATCACTAAGGCATTACCCATAAACTCCTCCAATAACCAACACAAAACCTCTGCACTCATGCAATCATTCTGGCATAACCCATGCACTACCCTTTCACTACTCCAATCACCCAGGCACTAACTATGCACTCATATAATCACTCAGGCATTACTCATGCACTCTTGCAATCACCCAAACATTGTGTGTGCAGTTATGCAATGACCCAGGCATAACCCATGCATTTATATAATCACCACACATGCTCTCATGCAATCACTGAGGCATAATCCATGTGCTTCTTCAATCACCCAGGCAGTACCCATGCACTCTTTCAATCAGCCAGGCATTACCCATAAACTCATCCAATCACTCATGTATTACCCATACACTCCAACAATCACCCACGCATTACCTCTGCACTCACACAGTCAGCCTGGCATTACCCATGCACTTATCAAATCACCATGCATTAACCTTGCACTACTCCAATCACCCAGACACTACCCTTGTAGTCATGCAATCACTCAGGCATTACCCATCCACTCCTCCAATCACCCAAACATTACCTCTGCACTCATTCAGTCACCCAGGAGTAACCCATGCACTTACAAAATCACCATGCACTACCCTTTCACTACTCCAATCACCCAGGCACTACCGTTGCACTCACACAGTCAGCCTGGCATTACCCATGCACTTATAAAAACACCATGCATTAACCTTGCACTACTCCAATCACCCAGACACTACCCTTGTAGTCATGCAATCACTCAGGCATTATGCATGCACTCCTCCAAATACCCACACATTACCTCCCCACTCATGCAGACACTCAGGCACTAGCCATGCACACCTGCAATCACCCAGACATTAGTCCTGCACTCTTTCAATCACACAGGTATTACCCATGCACTCCTTCAATCATATATACACTACCTGTACACATCTCCATATATTCCACTTACCACAATTCATACAACACGTACAAATGTTTCTTTTTTAAACCAAATGGGCGGTTCTGACAAGAACCATTATTTTCTTTTGTTTAAAAAAATTAACTGGTGTTTTAAAAAAAAAAAGAAAAACTGAACAGAACCAACAGCGAAAATGATCAAAATATTATGCAATTTGGATGTCATTGCATTAGAAAAAAAAGAAAAAAATTAACAATGGTGGTTCCTAATATCAACCAGGATGACATCTACCAATTGCTCACCAAAACATAGACTTTTGCGACATTTCACGCAACGCTGCTCCACCCTAGCAAAATTAGGGTTGATGTTCAGAGTGCTAGTTGTGTTAGAACCAGATGATGTGCTTGGTCCAGCAGTGTTGTCCTTGGTTCTTCGCCTTTCTTCCTCTCGTCGATGCCGTTCTCTTGAGAAACGCTAAGGATGGATAGTTTGTAAGTGTTCCAGCATCGATGATGTGCAGCACAATTTTTTTTTTCGGAACCACGTGACAGAACATTCCCACAAATGAGGCAGTTAACTTTTCGGGCATTTACTTTTTTTCTTCTGGTGTTATTGAGAAAAATGCACACACAATACTTTTGTATCTTTTTATCATTGGTTCCTCCAGCTCTTCTTCCTCTTCAAGTGAAATTTGCTGACAATCATTTGCAGCTTCCATTTTTAAATTAGTGAAGAAAACACCATTAAAAGGCAAAAAAGAGGATCAGAAAACAATATGTTTGTCTTCTGAGATGCTCTGGAAGGAATGAAAACAATGGGTGGGGTCCTTCAAGTTCTAGAATGAAAAGGTTCTTAACCAATTAAATTGTTTCTTTTAAAATCACATGGGATTTGTGAACGCAGCGCACAACCAGCACGCACACCAGCACGCACCTGGTGTGACTTTCTTAAAATATATTTAACAATAATTTATCATTATTCCAGTTACAAATATTTAATTTTTATAATTAATTTAAATAATCTCTTGCTAGAATATACATACTAATCTTATATACATATAGTTTTAAAACTTAAAGATTTGTGATGGATTCGCGCACCCGGCGTGACCCCTGGAAATTAGTACGTGACGTTACACGGGGCGGAAATTCGCACACCCATCACTTACAAAACGCGCATCCTACACGAATTAACCAATATGGCGGCTTGGATTCATGCACCCACCGAGACAGGCACACAATCAGTTTGCGAATCCGCTTAAAAAAAAACATTATATTTATATTTTAGAAAAGACAAAACATTATGTTATTTTTATAACAATTAAAGAAAGAAGTAAAAGTATTTTTTTGACATTATGGTTATTAACATATAAAGAACCTTTGAAATTCACTGAAAAAAACCATAGGTTTCAGGGATGTTATAGTTAGAAATTAGCATTTAAAAAACCTTTGAAATTCACTGAAAAAACCATAGGTTTCAGGGACGTTATAGTTGGAAATTAGCATTTAAAAAACCTTACAAATTCACTGACAAAAACATCCATTTCAGGGACGTTATGGTTAGAAAATAGCATTTAAAAAACCATAGAAATTCACTGAAAAAACTATAGGTTTCAGGGATGTTATAGTTAATTGGACTTTTCACTCATACAAAACCAGAGAAATTTGGCCGTTATAGTTAATTGAGGTAATAATAACTGGCGCCCCCTTTATGCACTGCTGATGACGTCATATAATACATCACTCATGACATGGTCAGTGACATCACTGATGATATCGAAAATGACATCACTGATGACATCATCCACATGATCATCTGATGCACCTCTTCACACCCTAATATAACCTTTGATACATAGACTCTAGAATACAGACTGCCATTCTCGAAACCAATGTCACACCAATATCAATTACTATATACCCACTCACTGATCCCTAGGTCTACACACACATTCACTGCATCCTCCATACAGTCACTAATACATGTAGTCACTCATCAATACAGTCACTATCATATAAACTCATATACCCATACAGACACTCACATACTGCCACTCACCCATAGAGTTACTCACTCGGCTATTCAATCATGCAACGAATCAAACACATTCGCATTTAATCACCTACACAATTATACACACACCACGACCAGTATTCACACATACTTATTCTGTTATACAATCACTGACACAAGCACACAGTCATCCATACAGCTAGTCTTACATTCACTCACTCTCAAATATAGTCATTTATATTCTCCCACACTCACATTTACTGCCTTTCACAAATGTAGTTACTGACACATGTACCACTGAGACATCCATTCACTCACCAGAACACCCATACACACACTCACCCACCTATACAGCCCTTCACAGATGCACTCTTGAACCTATACACCCAGTGGTGAATCACCCACTCACACATCTGTGCACAGAGTCACCCACCCCCAACCACCCACAAAGACACTTAGGCACTCATACAGATACTCAGACAACCAATCAATAACCCATATAGACACTCATGTAGCTACTCACTAATCCATGCAACTGCTTACACACAACAGACAGACAAACACAAACATTCACACAGTTTAGTCAGTAACCGATGCATTTAGTAAGACACGTTTAATCACTCACTTATATAGTCAGTCACACACCTACTAGATCATCCATTCAGACAGTCATACACCCACTCTTTCTTCAATACTCCATGGGCTATATATATATAAAACATTTAAAGTTTACAGAAACACAGTCACTGGTTGATGTCATCATTGATGTCATCAGTAATGTAATTTGAGATGTCATCAGTGATTTAATCAGTGATGTCACTGACCATGTCATGAGTGATGTGATATATGACGTCATCAGCAGCGCATTGCGGGGGCGCAAGTTGTAGTTACCTTAACTAACTATAATGGCAACATTTCTCTGATTTTGTATGAGTGAAATGTCCAACTAACTATAAAGTCCCTAAAGCCTATGGTTTTTTCAGTGAAATATATATATATATATATATATTCACTGAAAAAACCATAGGTTTCACACATGTTATAGTTAGCGGAAATTTTACTGATAAAAAACCAATGAAATTCCCCCGTTATAGTTAGTGCAGGCAACTATAACTCACGCGACCGCAATCCTCTGCTGATGCTAATACTGTATTTAGACACTTATTTGCCCATGTCTTCTTCCATACATTTTTAGCTATACATATATTACAAATATTTTTTGATTCATAAAGACACATATGTCATCAGCAGAAGATTGCGGTCGCGTGAGTTATAGTTGCCTGCACTAACTATAACGGGGGAATTTCATTGGTTTTTTATCAGTAAAATTTCCGCTAACTATAACATGTGTGAAACCTATGGTTTTTTCAGTGAATTTGCAAGGTTTTTTAAATGCTAATTCCTAACTATAACGTGTGTGAAACCTATGGTTTTTTCAGTGAATTTGTACGGTTTTTTAAATGCTAAGTTACTTTACGCCATTCGTGGCGTGCGCGCCCACTTAACGCAGTTCGTTCCGTGCGCGCACGGTGCGCTTCGCGCACCGTGCGCGCACAGGGAGCACGCGGTGCGCTTCGCGCACCGCGCGCCCACTTTACGCAGTTACTGCCGTGCACGCACGGTGGGCACGCGGTGCGATGACAAAGCAAGAAAGCACGTCAACAAATCTGTTTCTGCTTTCCTCCGTGACTATGGTATGGGTGTTATTTACCACAACAACTTGCGTTATGACATGCAAGACATTTATAGAGGAGATGGTGTGCACTTCAATGATGAAGGGAACAGAGTCTTCCTCTTGAACCTTAGACTCTGCATCGGTACTTACTTGTAGGTACCACTAAAAAAATGACTTCATAAACACAACAGCTCTTTTTAGAGCTCCCTAATTTCTAAACTCTTAAATCTGCTTTTCATTTATCTATTTTTATTTTTTTACCGTACGCTTACCGTAAGCTTACCGTACGCGTACCCCGTGATTTTTTTTAAAATCAATAAATGTTTTTTTTGTACTTTTCTGTCCTTCTTTGACCCCCTTACAAATGTTAGGGGGTCTGTAACTCTCCTCATTGCCCCCTTTCCTTGTTTTCACTCTTTTTTTTCAGAGTGAAATACACAAAATGGCGGCCGCCGCTTCCTGGTTTCGGCCGATTCGAATGTTTACTAAGATCTAACAGCCAATCAGAATCGCGCTCGCGCACGCCGCCGTACGCTTACCGTAAGCGTACGGTAAGTGTACCGTAAGCGGGCTCAGATATATATATTGATTTAAAGGCTATTTTCTCAGAATCTACTGAACAGATTTACACCAAACCTACAAAAGGCACTTCCTTGACCTAGGGACTACCTCTCTGCCAAATTTTGAGTAATTCTGTTCAGCCGTTCGGGCTGTAGCTCGTTCTAAAGGTCCTATGGAAAAATGCATGGGGAAAACGCGTTTTGGGACCCCCCTTTTATCTCAGCCCCCGCTTGACGGATCCCCCCGAGACTTTCAGGGTAGGAGCGGAGCGTAGCGCCCCACCTATTTTGAGAAATTCGCGAGGATTCGTCGACCGGCGCCAAAGTTATTCAAAATAGAATGTTGAGGTTTTCCTATGGAAACGTGGTCCTAACTATAACTACCTACTGGCGACCGCCAGTAGGTAATATATATATATATATATATATATATATACTCATGGAAATGAATGGGAAATATTGTAAAAAGTTTGAATAAATCGATTAAAAAATACAAAAAGAATTATAAAACATGGAAAACATCAAACAAGTTGTGATAAAATCACCAAAATATAAAGAATACATTAAATATTAGTATCCTATATATACAAATATTTAATATATACTGAAGAATTGTATGCTAAAATAATGTTGAACAAAATGTTTATAACAAAGTGAAGAAATTTTTAAAATGTGTTAAGCAATGGAAAATAAAAGTTAAATATACAACATACAAAAGCAGTGAAATATCATTTAGAAGCTTTTTTATCCATAAATTTGAAAAATAATCATCTTTACTGAACTTCATAAAAGTTTATTTTTACCTTAAAGTCCATATGATTAAAAATATAAAACTACACAAGAAATAAACTTTGGAAACATAAATACATTTGAAGAAAAGTCACTTTTTTACTATATTTCTAACTACTAACATACAAATAAAAGTAAAATAAAATATTTCAGGTAAAAATCAAAACAAAGAATCACACTCCAACATAAATCATAAAAAAGTGTTAGCCCCTAAAGGAATAATATTCACTATTTCAACTATAACTTAAACCAATTTAAGGAAGGTGTTAAACACTAAAGGGATGACAGTTACTATTCCCATTCCAATCTAAAAGAACTTGGGGAAGGTGTTGGACACTGAATTGGTGGCATTCACTATTCCCAATGCAATCGAAACTGATATGGGGAGGCGTTGGGTACTAATGGGTGACATTTACTATTTCCACTTCAATCTAAACCAATATGGGTAACGTGTTGGACACTAAAGGGGTGCCATTTGCTATTCCCAATCCAAACAAAACACTTTTGAGGATCACGTTGGAGACTGAAGAGATGACACTTACAACTCCCACTCCAATCTAAACCTATTTTATGAAGGTGTTGAACACTAAAGGGGTGAAATGTATTATTCACACTCTAAACTACACCAACTTAAGGAAGGTCTTGGACACTAAAATGGTACAATTTACTATTCCAACTCCACTTTAAGCCAATTTAAGGAAGATGCTAAACACTAAAGGGGTGAAATGTATTATTCTCACCCTAATCTGAACCAATTTGGGGAAAGCATTGGGAACTAAAAGGTTGACATTTACCATTTCCACTCCATTCTAAACTAATGTGGGAAAGGTGTTGGACACTAAAGGGGTGGCATTTGGTATCCGCACTCCAATCTAAACCAATTTGGAGAAGGCATTGGACACTAAAGGGTTGAAATGTTCTATTACCACTTTAATGTAAACCAATTTAGGGAGGTGTTGGACACTAAAATGGTAACCTTTACTATTCCCACTCCAATCTGAACCAATTTAAGGAAGGTGTTTAGCACTATAGAGGTGACATTTACTATTAACCTCTTAACCGCGGCGCAAATTCTCCCCCGGTGCGGGAGCATTGAAGAGCTGGTGGGGCTGCGATGGCCATCAGACGTGCGCAGCACCAGGGAGGTAGTGCTTGCGTCAGCCATTGGCCGACACAAGCACCGAACGGGTTAACACTCTAATATAAGCCAATTTCGGGAAGGCGTTGAACACTAAAAGGTTGACATTTACTATTCCCACTTCAATCTACACCAATATGAGGAAGGCATTGGACACTCGAAGGGTGACATTTGCTTTTCCCACTCCAAATTGCACCAATTTAAGGATGGTGTTAGACACTAAAGGGGTGAAAATTACTAATCCCAAACCATTCTAAAACAATTTTGGGAAGATGTTGGGCACTAAAGGGGTGACATTTACTATTCCCACTCCAACTAAAACTATATTAGAGCAAGTTGTTAGACACTAAATTATGAACTTGATAATTTCCTCTTCAAAATATAAAATTTTACACAAGACAATATGAATTAAACATTTAAAATACACAATCAATACTCAATTATCATACACATTTTTAATTCTAAAATGTAAAAAAAATCTAAAAACACACTAATAAAAAATACATTCCTATATATACATATTTAAATAAAAAAAACATAAGATTGTAGTTTAATTACTTTTAATAATTAATATATTTTTCAAAATATTCCCTGCCATTCATAACATTTGAACCATAAAGTGAGAAATAAAATCATAATACAAAATTAACAATTATAAAGAAAAAAGGAACACAATAAAATAAAGTATTTTTGGAATTTAAAAAATGCAAAAATGTAACATACAATTATTTTTAAATGTTGAACTTTATTAAATGTTTTTGATCGTTTATTTTATTTTATACTATTTTGTTTAATTTATTTTAATACCTTTAATACATATCTTCATTATGCGGAATTAAAATTATTGAAAATATTAAAATGATAAATACGTAACAAAATCAAAATTCTTCTTCTGCATATTCTTAAAATTATTAACTTAAAATGCATTTTAAAATATATATGTTTTAAAACTCTCCCCACCTTTATTCCAAAAAACTCAATATCCTGCTAACAGAAAACATTAAAAATCTATTTATATACAATAATACAACTAAAAAATACAAATTTTAACTATTTCATAACTAAAAAATGATATCATGAAAAACAAAAATAAATAAAAAGATCAAACACATAAATCAAAGAGATTGCAATAAATTAGACTGTAATTAACACTTCCAAATGATGTTACATATGATAATTCTACATCAATATTTGTTACACAGATATTAAACAGAGCACTTACAAATTATATTTTGACCTTCAATATTCCTGTAAGCGATATTTTGGATATCTCAATATTCTTAACATGATATTTTTATATCATAATATTTTCTTCTGATATCATGTCCAAATACAGTCGCTGAAGTGAAGTAGGTTGAGGATGAGCCTTGCTGTGGTGTTTTGGATGGTTTCAAGCTTCTTCCGTAGCTTTTTAATTATACTGGTGTAGAGTGCATTACTATAGTCGAGTCTGCTGGTAATCAAGGCCTGTGTGTCCATTTTCCTGGGGGTCTCCAGTATTCACTTGAAGATATTGTGCATCATCCTTAGGATGTGGACTGCATTTACTCAGCTGTCATGTTGAGCTCATCATCGAGGATGATTCTCAGATTTCTGGCGGGTGGTGGGGGTTGGGATGGGACAGAGGTTTATTGGCCATTAGGTGGAGTCCCAAGCCCATACTTTCCTTCTAAATATCACCACCACTTCAGTTTTGTCTGTGTTGAATTTGAGGAAGTTGGATTTCATCCAAGTGGCTACGCTGGTAATGCAGGTGATAAAGTTGTTTTTTGTTGTGGGGGTCTTGTCCAACAGGAATAGTATCAGTTGGGTGTCATCTGCATAGGAGAAGATGTTGATGTTGTGTGATCTGATGAGGTCCACCAGCAGGGTCATGTAGATCTTGAATAGCGTGAGACTGAGGGAAGATCCTTGGAGAAATACGTGCATGAGGTTTTTGTACTCCAACATATAGGGCAGCAGGTTGACCTTCTTTGTTCTTCCTGTGATGAAGGAGCAGGTCCAGGGTAGGGTCAGTTCTTTGATGCCTGTTTCATATAGTCTTTTGTTCTGAGTGGAATGAGAGACAATGTTGAAGGCCACTGAGAGGAAAAACAGTATGAGGCTGCTGTAACTCTATGGTCAAGGATCAGCCTGGTGTCATCTGTGGCTGTGATGAGGGTGATCTAGATGCTGTGGTTTGGGCCAGAAAGCCTATTGTAGTGAGTGTAGGTAGTGAGCAAATTGCCTGTTGATGGCTTTCTCCATGACCCTGGCTGGGCAGGGTACAAGGGAGATCAGATGGTTGTTTGCTAGTAGAGTGGGGTCTGCCAAAGCTTTCTTTAGCAGTGTGTTGATCATTGCATGTTTTCAGGCAACTGCAAACACCTCGGAGGTGATGAAGTTGTTCAGTAGGCATGTGAGGACATTTCTGATTGGAAGGTGCCCCTATTGTAGACGTGGCAGGGGTTCATTAGAGACCAGGAGTGGATGGCCATCATAGTGTTGGTTGTTTCTTCCAAAAGCAAATGTTTCCCAGAAAGTCAGAGTTTTTCCATGGATCTTTGTGGATAGGCTTGTGGCAAGGCTGCAGTGGTTCCACTGGGGGTTTAAGATGTTATAGATAGATTCAATGTTGTTGCTGAAGAAATCTGAGATGTTGCCACGTAGTTCTTGTGAGAGGGTGATGCTGTTTGAATGAAAACTGGTGAGGTGAAGTCTTTGCTAATTCCAAAGATGTCTTTGCTACTATCAGAGCTGTTGTCTATTAACTCTTCTAGGTCCTTCTTCTTGGTTTCTTTGATTTGCAGATGGTATGTTTTCAGGGCTGCTTTCTACATCTCTTTGTCAATTTCACAGTGAATAGTTCTCCATTTCCTTTCCTATTGTTTGCAGGGTTGTTTTGTTGCACTTGGTTCCTCAGTATACCAAGTGGCCTGCTTTTGCTTCTTCTTTGTGTGTTGCGTTACCTGGTACCAGGGAGTCAGCGCATATTGTGATCCATTTGTCAAGAACGCGATATGGCTGTTGAGGTCATTGGTAGGGTATGGCTGAATCCGGCACTGGGTGTCAAGCCTATTAGGTTCCAAAATGCTGCTCTAGCTGTGTCTGACCAAGTGTTTGGTGGTGGGATTTGTTTGGCGGGGGATCCTGATTTGGAATTGGATGATGGCGGGGTGGGTCCATGTGAGATGCTTGTTTGCAGTGATTTCAATGTTGTTGACGCTGGTTAAGAAAGGGTTGAGGATGTGGCTGTGGAAGTGTGTAGGTCCGATGACATGTTGTGTCAGCCCCAAGTTCCCTAGCTATTGAGGAATGCAGTGGTGTTGGTGTTATTCCTGGTAGAAATTGCACTCTCCTGGTAAGCTCTAGTTGTTGGAGTTGATGGTGAGGGGGATGACAAAGTCTGTGATATAGTCAGTGAAAGTGGCCTGTGGTCCCAGTGGTCAGTAGAGTAGACGATGGTTCCACATAGGGTGAAAGTCATGGAGGGTCATAGCTTAAAATGTAGTTACACCATGTAGCGGGTTGTGTTCTCTCTGGTTGTATTGCAGTTGTGGATTCTTTGAATACTATTGCAATTCCTCCTCTTGGTTTGTGTTGGTGGTCCTGACTTATGCGCTTGTGTCCCTCTGGGATATAAAGCTGCCGACTCGGTGGTCAGCTATGTTTCTGTAAGGAAAATAATGCCCAGGGCATCGCTGTCCAGGATGTCCCAGATTTCTGCGATGTGTTTACTGAGTGAGCGAGTGCTTAGGAGTATGCATTATAGCTTTCCATAAGGGGCATGCTTGTAGGTGGGTGGAGAAGAGTGCTGTGTGTGGGTTGTGTGGGCATGGGTGGTTTAAGGATGGTGGATGCAATGTTTCACATGAAGCAGCAGTTGGTGCTGGCAAATGCTCCCTCTGTGCTACATGGTACACTGCAGCAGCATTGAATGAATGGGCACCCTACGTTCAGTGATCAGAGTAGCACCATGGAGTAATGCAGGGGGTGAAAAGACCAGTTTTTTTGTGTTCGGCACTGTCCAGGCAAGAACGAGTGCAGACCAACTTGCCTTTGGTGCACCAGTGAGATGCCCACTGCATGTCTGCGCAGTGACTGCTATTAAGTATATCCTGGGTAAGGAGAGGAACACAGGGGACAGTGAGGGGGAGCTTAGAGGGAGTGTACGAACAGAGTGTTGGCTCTGGATAAAGCAGGTAAGGAGTGGGGGAGGAGTAATGGGGAGCAGAAGGTAGGGGATGGGAAAATGGGCCCAAGAGATGGCAGAGCAAGTAGGATAATGGCACAAGGCGCAAGAAGAACAAAAGAAGTGAAAGCAGAGCAAAAGAAAAACAAGAAAGGTAAAGAGATCAGCAGAGTACAAATACAATCACAGAGTTCAAAACTAGTAAAGTGTGAGAGTGAGTGCACAGAGTGGGTGTGAAAAACAAGAAAAGAATACAGAAAGAGCACAGACCATAAAATGGGCAAAATGTGGGAGAGAGAGAGCTCTATCTATCTATCTATCTATCTATCTATCTATCTATCTATCTATCTATCTATCTATCTATCTATCTATCTATCTATCTATCTATCTATCTATCTATCTATCTATCTATCTATCTATCTATCTATCTATCTATCTATCTATACACTATTGTCTGCACCTGCCGATCCATCTCACCATTCATCATTCACTCCCTCCATCATGAATCCTTTCCTACAACCACCCACCCCTCCTTTCCATACATCTATCTCCCTCTCTATTACTTTGCATCCTTCTCTCATGCCTCTAGTCATTCCACTCTCTTTCCTGCTGTTTCTTTTGTGCTCTCTTGTTCCATTTGTTCCCCATCCCCACAGCTTCACCATACTATTCATTTTCAGGTCTATTCATAAGCTTATGTTTGGAGACCAGTGTCTCTGTTCAAAGACAAAATCTAATGTACTGTACACAAAATTTTAGTTTTTTAATTTTACACAGAACTACCCAGTGTCACTCACACCCCACCAAGGTACAGGGTGAAGGAGCATCACCCCCCAGTATATTTGAATTTGTTTACTGTCTTGATATATTTCATGTTGCTTTTCTGATTTAATAATATGTAAAAGGAAGAGATACTTATGCATTTACTCAAATGTCAAGCTAATTTAACAAGTTTTATGTCAGGAGTAGATTTAGAAATTAAAGTGGGAGTCAAAAAGAAATTAGTGCTTATCCAGCAAATTGTGTATTACTTGAGCTCCATGCGCCAGTCCCTGAAAAGTATTCATGATGTAATGATTCAACAAATGAAGTTAGTCGCCATGGAGATTACTCATGGATGCAGTGGGATCCATTTTGGAGCATTTACAGTATTAGGTAGGTGAAAATTCAGGTCGACCCAAAGGATCGGCTGAGATTCAAGGTGAGTGGAGTGGACTACATATTGGCAAGCACCACAGCGATCTTCGGCCTTTTTATGTAAGCAGGTGCACAGATGTAACTGAAGCTTTGAATTTCACCACTGTAATATCTCAACTCCCGGCAGGGCTAAGAAAATGTGTTACCTCAGGATGTGAGGAGGAGTACACTTTGACACAGCCAAGGGTGCAGGAACCTCAGGAACAGCACTTGGGGGTCAGGATTCACTTCCGCAGAAGCCAACAGTAGGGTCCAGGATTGGTCCACCTGGAGCTGGTGAGATGAGTTCTTCAGAAAAATGGCTTATAGCAGCATGTTGTGTTCTTACAGTCTAACAGGAGTTCGACAAACTTACCCTTGGTGTCAATTTCTGGGTACAAGTGGGAACTGGTCCAGCCTCTCAGGTCTCCTCACAGGTCTCAACAGCAGGTGCAGTATTTTGTCTTCTACAGGTCCAGTTGTGTTCTGAGAAGGGTACCCAGATGTGCCACATTTATGCCTGGGACTAGTCTGTGGGTGTGGGTGGTGGTGGCTTCTGTCCCCTTCCCTAATGAACAGGGAAATGTTCCCAGTGGTAACCCTATCCATGTTTGCAGCAGTTTATGTGTGCCATACTACAATCAATCTCACAGTGCCCCCTTTACCTAAAACCAAGATAGCATATCCTTTTGTCTTATGTGCAGACCTCCTATGCCCACAGTTGAAGTGTGTGCAGGGAAATGAATAACCCTTCCAATGTGGTCACAACAAGCCATTGCTAGGGACAGGCCCTGTCACACTAGGATTCATTTCTGCCTGACTAGGTGGACAAACAAGGGCCCTGCCCTGGTATCAGCTTACATCTGCCTGTGACACTGTATTCCTCTTTGAAGTTAATCAGGTTTCTGTCCACAGCCCAAAGGGCTGTCCTACCAGAGGAGCAGAACACCACCCCACACCCAAGGCCTTTTTCTCACTCTGGGATAAAGTTCACACCTCACCAAGGGAGCTATTGCACTCCTGGTAGATTGTTGGAGCTCATGAATATTGTCTTCCAGAGGCTTTAAATAGGGAAAAGGCAACTTTCTAAAGGTACATTTTCCAAAATATTAATTACAAATCCAACTTTACCAATGATATGGGCTTGTATTAATTATTTTATTTTTGTAGCCATTTCCATGCTGGCGATTTTATTACATTTAATACGGTATTCCAATCGGTTTTCTATGGAACAGCTAATGCTGTTTCAGTGCAATTAGCTTTTGGGATCTTTTCACTCTAAAGACATGTTTAAAAATTAAATTTTGACATTCCTTATTTTACTGTATTGTGATCTATTAATACTTAAAACGGGCGGGTTAGGACTGTCAAAAATTGATTATTTGGATAAGTTTAATTTTCTGTTTTAAAACTGCTCAGACAAGCTGCAGTGGTAAACCTACAGTCATGTTTGTAATAGGTGGCAACATTTGTACCCTATACCAGAGACTTGAGGTAAGTTAATTATGCCAATTAGGTGTAAATCTGTTGGACCTGGCCCATTTTGGAGGGTTAACCCCAGATGTTTTTTTCCTTCTGCTTCTGAGTCAGTTTTTTTGGCATTAGGACTCGCCACACTTTGTCCCTGCTAACCATTGGTAAAGTGATTGGGTTCTCCCCTTCAAACATGGTAAAATTGGCTTACACCTAATTGGTACATTTAATTTACCTTTAAGTCCTTAGTAAATAGAACTACATGTACCATATACATGCAATGCAAGTTAAATGTTACTAGTGGGCCTACAGTACTCATTGTGCCATCCACTAAAGAAGTATTTTATAACATGTCACAGGCCTGCTACTGCAGCCTGTAGTGCAGTTTTAAACTGTCATTTCGACCTGGCAAAGCAGATCTCTTGCCAGGCTTAAACCTTCATTTCTAATACTTATAATTCACCTCTAAGGCAGCTCCTAATAGCTTGTAGGGTAGGGTGAATTTCATTTTAAAAGTAGGGCATCTCTACTTATGTTTCACATGTCCTGGCAGTGGTCATTTTTAAATGTTGCACGGCCTAGCTCTCATATACTAACAGCGTGTTAACTTATTGCTTTTATTAAGTGATAGCTTTGGGTTGGGAGCAGGTAGAGATATGCTGTGTAAACTCAAATGAATTGTAATTAAAACCTTCTTTAATGGAAAAGATGGAATTTAAATCACAATTCTGAAAATGCCAGTTTTAAGACTTTGGCATTTTCTTGTTAATACCATTTGTGACCTCTGTCAGTGTCCTGGGTCACATATCAGTGAAGGGCTTTGTTGTTGGGGTTTATTTATTCCACACAGACAGTGACACAAAGGGGACTAAGGGCCTGATTTGGATCTCAGCAGATGGTTCCCGTCTTCAGAAATATAAATCCCATAGGATATAATGGGGTTTAGAATTCGATGGTTGGGACTTCTAGTACCCTTGTACCGGAGTAACCAATCCGCTGAGATCTATATAAGGCGGTACAAAAGGGGGTGGTGATGGACGGAGCATCAGAACCAATCAAACACTCACACCCAGTCAACAGATCTGGGTTTGATCCATCACCGTTCTTTAGCCCACTCTGCCACACCAGTTCAGACATGGCCATATGCAAATCAGTCTGACCCTGTGCCTCAAGGGAACAGTCCAGCCCGAACTGCCAAGCCATGCCTTCCCTGGACCGGAAACAAGCTTCCTAGGACCGGTTTCTGGCATTTCAGCCGTCTTCAGCCAGGCTTGCTTGAATCCAGTGGCAAAGTGAGCAAGGGACTCACGTCTGAGCATACCCTGCCAACTTATGGCGAACAAAGCGGTACAAAAGGGGGTGGTGATGGACGGAGCATCAGAACCAATCAAACACTCACACCCAGTCAACAGATCTGGGTTTGATCCATCACCGTTCTTTAGCCCACTCTGCCACCCCAGTTCAGACATGGCCATATGCAAATCAGTCTATCCCTGTGCCTCATGGGAACAGTCCAGCCCAAACTGCCAAGCCATGCCTTCCCTGGACCGGAATCAAGCTTCCTAGGACCGGTTTCTGGCATTTCAGCCGTCTTCAGCCAGGCTTGCTTGAATCCAGTGGCAAAGTGAGCAAGGGACTCACGTCTGAGCATACCCTGCCAACTTATGGCAAACAAAGCGGTACAAAAGGGGGTGGTGATGTACGGAGCATCAGAACCAATCAAACACTCACACCCAGTCAACAGATCTGGGTTTGATCCATCACCGTTCTTTAGCCCACTCTGCCACCCCAGTTCAGACATGGCCATATGCAAATCATTCTGACCCTGTGCCTCAAGGGAACAGTCCAGCCCGAACTGCCAAGCCATGCCTTCCCTGGACCGGAAACAAGCTTCCTAGGACCGGTTTCTGGCATTTCAGCCGTCTTCAGCCAGGCTTGCTTGAATCCAGTGGCAAAGTGAGCAAGGGACTCACGTCTGAGCATACCCTGCCAACTTATGGCGAACAAAGCGGTACAAAAGGGGGTGGTGATGGACGGAGCATCAGAACCAATCAAACACTCACACCCAGTCAACAGATCTGGGTTTGATCCATCACCGTTCTTTAGCCCACTCTGCCACCCCAGTTCAGACATGGCCATATGCAAATCAGTCTATCCCTGTGCCTCATGGGAACAGTCCAGCCCAAACTGCCAAGCCATGCCTTCCCTGGACCGGAAACAAGCTTCCTAGGACCGGTTTCTGGCATTTCAGCCATCTTCAGCCAGGCTTGCTTGAATCCAGTGGCAAAGTGAGCAAGGGACTCACGTCTGAGCATACCCTGCCAACTTATGGCAAACAAAGCGGTACAAAAGGGGGTGGTGATGTACGGAGCATCAGAACCAATCAAACACTCACACCCAGTCAACAGATCTGGGTTTGATCCATCACCGTTCTTTAGCCCACTCTGCCACCCCAGTTCAGACATGGCCATATGCAAATCATTCTGACCCTGTGCCTCAAGGGAACAGTCCAGCCCGAACTGCCAAGCCATGCCTTCCCTGGACCGGAAACAAGCTTCCTAGGACCGGTTTCTGGCATTTCAGCCGTCTTCAGCCAGGCTTGCTTGAATCCAATGGCAAAGTGAGTAAGGGAATCACGTCTGAGCTTACCCTGCCAACTTATGGTGAACAAAGTGGTACAAAAGGGGGTGGTGATGGACGGAGCATCAGAACCAATCAAACACTCACACCGAGTCAACAGATCTGGGTTTGATCCATCACCGTTCTTTAGCCCACTCTGCCACCCCAGTTCAGACATGGCCATATGCAAATCAGTCTGACCCTGTGCCTCAAGGGAACAGTCCAGCCCGAACTGCCAAGCCATGCCTTCCCTGGACCGGAAACAAGCTTCCTAGGACCCGTTTCTGGCATTTCAGCCTTCTTCAGCCAGGCTTGCTTGAATCCAGTGGCAAAGTGAGCAAGGGTCTCATGTCTGAGCATACCCTGCCAACTTATGGCAAACAAAGCGGTACAAAAAGGGGGTGGTGATGGATGGAGCATCAGAACGAATCAAACACTCACACCCAGTCAACAGATCTGGGTTTGATCCATCACCGTTCTGTAGCCCACTCTGCCACCCCAGTTCAGACATGGCCATATGCAAATCAGTCTGACCCTGTGCCTCAAGGGAACAGTCCAGCCTGAACTGCCAAGCCATGCCTTCCCTGGACCGGAAACAAGCTTCCTAGGACCGGTTTCTGGCATTTCAGCCGTCTTCAGCCAGGCTTGCTTGAATCCAGTGGCAAAGTGAGCAAGGGACTCACGTCTGAGCATACCCTGCCAACTTATGGCGAACAAAGCGGTACAAAACTGGAATGGCATGGTGAGCAAAACAACGATGGATTTAGGCCCAGATCTCTGTACTGGGGTGAATGTATGACATTGTTCTGCATTCTGTCCATCAATTGTTGTTTTTGCATTTGTCACCCCGAGTGGGTCGGGTATGCTCAGACGTGAGTCCCGTGCTATCCATGCCACTGGAATCAAGCTATCCTGGCTGAAGAGGGGTGAAACCCCGAAACCGGTCCTAGGATGCTTGGTTCCAGTCCAGGGAGGACCTGGCTTGGCAGTTCGGGCTGGACTGTTCCCATGAGGCACAGGGTCAAGACTGATTTTCATATGGCTGGGATCAAACTGGAATGGCATGGTGAGCAAAAAAACAATGGATTTAGGCCCAGATCTCTGTACTGGGGTGAATGTATGACATTGTTCTGCATTCTGTCCATCAATTGTTGTTTTTGCATTTGTCACCCCGAGTGGGTCGGGTATGCTCAGACGTGAGTCCCGTGCTCTCCATGCCACTGGAATCAAGCTATCCTGGCTGAAGAGGGGTGAAACCCCGAAACCGGTCCTAGGATGCTTGGTTCCAGTCCAGGGAGGATCTGGCTTGGCAGTTCAGGCTGGACTGTTCCCATGAGGCACAGGGTCAAGACTGATTTGCATATGGCTGGGTTCAAACTGGAATGGCATGGTGAGCAAAAAAAACGATGGATTTAGGCCCAGATCTCTGTACTGGGGTGAATGTATGACATTGTTCTGCATTCTGTCCATCAATTGTTGTTTTTGCATTTGTCACCCCGAGTGGGTCGGGTATGCTCAGACGTGAGTCCTGTGCTCTCCATGCCACTGGAATCAAGCTATCCTGGCTGAAGAGGGGTGAAACCCCGAAACCGGTCCTAGGATGCTTGGTTCCAGTCCAGGGAGGACCTGGCTTGGCAGTTCGGGCTGGACTGTTCCCATGAGGCACAGGGTCAAGACTGATTTGCATATGGCTGGGTTCAAACTGGAATGGCATGGTGAGCAAAAAAACGATGGATTTAGGCCCAGATCTCTGTACTGGGGTGAATGTATGACATTGTTCTGCATTCTGTCTATCAATTGTTGTTTTTGCAGAGATCTATAAAAGGTCATAAGTGTTGGCAGGATGGGCCATCCTGCAAGGATGACTGGTGGCAGAGCTGTGCCTTGTTCCACTTTCACACACAAAGGACTCTGACTCCAGCCTTTTGTGACCCAACTTCTTGGAGCCTTGAGAAAGGAAGAACTTTGCAGAACCAGGAGTGAGGATAGGACAGGTGTTCCACCCACATATGAAGGCTGCAGGCAGACACTCAGAACACCGCTGAAGCATACGTAGACCTGTGGACATTACAGAAGAAAGAATGTCTTGCTACCAGAGGACTGCCATGCTGTTTGAGGACTGCCTTTCTTTCTGAGAAAGAAGACTGGACCTGTTCCTTTCACTCTGGGCTAATGCTGAGTGACTCCAAGCGTTAATTGGCAGATGTCCTGCCTGAGCTACATGAACACCACAAGCTCCAGAGGCCTCCCTGCTTTTTTCCAGCTGGACCTACCTGGACCTGCAACTTGACCTGCAAGAAAGTTGATAACTTCTGCTAGAGTTCCAGATCCTCAAAAGATGCCTTCTCAGGTCCTGGACCCTTGCTCCTTCTAAGGTAGAAAGGTGAACTCATACATTTTCGGGATGTTTGCAACACCTGATACTCTGCTGCATGGGATGACCACCAATGCAAATCTCTGTTGAACCTGACTTTTCACACTACAGCAACCACCAGCAATGACCAGAAATGCAAGGTCTGCAAATCGTACTACAGCAATGACAACCCGCGGTGACCTCCAACGAGAAGTTACAACAACCATCCACAGCATCTGACCGGATCTTTGTACTACTGCCAGAACTATCTGTAATGCCCGGCTTCCTACAGTAACAATCAATTGCAATGCTCTTCCTGCTCCGTACAGCCTCCTCCACTATGGACAGAACTCTTGTTGCTGGACTTTGAGACTGTATCTTTTTCAAAGGGACTGACCTGATCTTTGTACCCAAACTGCCCTCTACAGTGGCCGGCCTGTACCTGTGACTTTCCCCAGTCTAACATTACCTGATAACAGTGAGTGGAACTTTGTGCATTTAGGCTCTATCTCTACCTAAAACTTTGAAATGGCATATATCCAGTTCTACTGGTTGGATTTTTGTTGTTCTGAATGTATTTTATTTCTGAAAATTTCTCAAGTTTTGGGTTTTCTTTAGGATGTTTCTTGTGCTGTGTGTTAACGGTGTTACTGTTTGTGTGCTGCATTAATACATTACTCATTTTGGTTCACCCTGACAAGGATTGTGGTTGTTGCCTGTGTGGGACATGCACCAACCTCAACCAATAACCCCATTTCTTAAGACCAAAATGAGAAATAATCAAATCAAGATTTTTCAAGTTACAACATTAACCCCTTGTGGGCGAGTTTATTTCCCGCGCTGTGTGGGAGAAATAAACGGTGGGCGGGATTACGACAGCTCCCGGCCGTCGTGCGCACACGCCCACGCCCACCGTAATGCACGACGGCCGGGAGCCGTCGTGTGCACACAAGGGATTAAAAGGCATAAAAGTAAACACAGTGTGGAAAACACATTTAGAATTTCTTAATGTTGAAGTGCACAAGCTATACTCCCAAAGCCTGTGTTGAGCACATTTATGGCAGGTCTCTCGAGACCGGTATATTTGAATTAGAACTAGCCACCTGCAAAGTTGTGCAGGTCAGTTGCACAGACCTCACGGGTCAACGGTTTTCACAGTAGCGTCCTCTTATGCAGCGAGGCCACGTCAGTGTGCAGTGTTGGTTCTGATCACATGAGTGGATGGAGCTGACTCAAAGAAGATTCCTGATGATAAGGCAACTCCGCTGTGCTGAAAGGGCTTCCTCAGTGCTGTGGCGTCTGTTGCTGAAACTGGACCCTCTGTCCCAACAAAACAGAGTGCTCAATCTTGGTCAAGGCAGCCATGCGGTGCCACCTGGCATTGCAGCATCTTTTGCACAAACAGGGTGCACAATCCTTAACAAGTGAAACCCTCATTGTTTTCCCAGAGCACATTGGTGATGCAGCAGGCACTGGTCTTTGGCAACAGTATATCTTTCGGACTCACAGTGGCAGAGTCCCATGGCAACAGTAGGAAGGGGCAGTCTTTGATGGGCCTGAGACTTCAGGAACAGGAGGCAAGCCAGAAAACTTTTAAAGATCGCTTCAGCTGAGTCAGAAAGCAGGGCGACCAGTTGAGTCATCCAGGCAGCACAGCTGCTCCTCCGGCAGAGCTTAGTTACAAGTTAAGTATTGTTTGATTTTAGGGGGTGGTGGAGGTGACTTCAAAGCAAAGCCTTTAAAGTGCATAGGTTCCCTTTCAGCCCAGTCCTGTCTGCCAGGCTATCTGTGTGGGTAGATCAGTGATTTCTGTAAGGACAGGACCCTACCTATTGAAGTGTAGATGTCAGCGTCTCCCTTCCCTCTTGCCCAGAAAGACCCATCATTATGCAGATTAATGCAGATGCCCTGACGTATCCTGAGTTTAGAGGGAAAGCACAAAGTGTAGCTGTCACCCCACCTAGACACATATTTGAGGCAGGCTGTAAGCCACACAAAGAGCCAAGAGCAGAAGAATGCCCACTTCCTAATAGTGGCACTTCTAAACTAGTAATGTCACATCCAACTTTACCAGTAAAGAGGGTTTGTCATTACCAATCCACAGATATAAAGCATAAAGCTACTCCTCTGCAAACAGGAATTACAGCAGCTTAAATGCATTCTAAGGAATCCTTAATGTTAACCTATGAGAGGAGCAGGACTCACAGTTGTGAAAAATGTAGTTGGGTGTTTGCCATTACTAGGACATGTTAAACAACCAGGTACATGTCCTACCTTTTACTTACATAGTACCCTACCCTTAAGATTATCTAAGGCCTACCTAAGGGGTGGCATATCTAATTATAGGGGAATTTGAAAGCTGCACAAGTAGTTTTAAATTCCAAGTTGAAGTGGTAGTAAATTGCACACATAGGCACTGCAGTGGCAGGCCTGAGACAGGTTTGAAAAACTACTTAGGTGGGTGACACAATTAGGCCCACTAGTAGCATTTGAAGTACAAGCCCTGGGTATATGAAATACCACTTTTCGAGGGAGTTACAAGTAAATCAGATATGCCAAACATGTGTAAAGCAATGATACCATGTTTAGAGGACCGAGCAGATGCACTTTAGCACTGGTCAACAGTGTTAAAGTGCTCAGAGTCCTAAAGCCAACAGAAAGAAGCTCTGAAATGGAGGAGGAGGAAGGCAAAATGTTTGTGGTGACCCTTTGTGGAGGGCCGTTTTCTAACACATGTTTTGAATTTTGAGGCATCTATTTGAGCCACAAACTCCATGCTGAAATCAGGTTAATTGAGTACAGGTGCTGTACACAGCGCCTCCTTCATGTTGTCAAAGGCCATCAGGCATGCCTCAGTCCATATGACCTTCCTTGACTGCTTCTTTGAAATGTGCACAGTCAGAGGGTCAACAGTGATGCTATACCCCTTGGCAAACCTTCTGCAGTAACCTGTCAGGCCCAGGAAGCTCAGACCTGGATCTGGGTTTTGATACGTTCCAAAGCAATGATAGTCTGGATCTTGTGTTGAAAAGACTGCACATGTACTCGTCAACTTTGTGGCCCATTTACAATATAGACCCCTTTCCTATCTGACACTTGCACTGGTCTTGATAGTCAGTCGTGCTTTTCGCAGGGGCTGCAGCACTTTCCTGAGGTGAGTCGGGGTTCCTGCCTGGTGGAGCAAAAAACAGCAATATTGTCTAGATATGCTGTACTAAAGTTCTCGAGCCCAGACTGTACCATTTTCACCAGCCTCTGGAAGATGCCAGGGGAATTTTTCAATCCAAAGGGCATTACCTTAATTTGGAAGTGGCACTCTGGAGTGGAGAATGTTTATCTCACCTTAAGTCCCTCAGTTATGTCAATGTGCCAGTACCTGGAAGTCAGATCAAATGTGCTGAGATACTGAGCAGCCCCCATATTGGCTGATGATCAGCCTTGGTGACAGCATTCATTCCTCTGAAGTCCATGTATAACGTGAGTCCTGTAGTCTCTATCAGTACACAGGAGAACACTACTCCCCCTACTGAACCGTCCATGGTGTTGTGGGTCAATAGTCCTGAGAGAGGCTCACTCTCACCTACATGATACCTGCCATGTCAAAGTGCTGCTTCATAAGGTTGACATTGATTAATCTGTGTGGTGTCTCTGGTTGCCAAAGCCCACCAGGGGGATGAACTCCTGCATCTTTTCCAGTACTATGCAGGGCCCAACACCTTTGTCATGGAGGGAACTGGGAGGCACAGGGTCTACAACCCACACTTTCAGATCTGGCTAGTACTCCACCAAGGTTGCTTTGTGGTCACACCAGTGCTTAAAAAGTTTCTGGTTGGCTTACAATTTTTTGTTAGGCCTTTTCATGATATTATCTGTGTAGGAAGTCGGGCCTAGCACATAGTCTGCAGTGCATTGTTTGGGTTTCCCAAGTGATTTATCCCACCTTACTTAAGTAACCTCTGATGTGTGTCCATGCAAAACCTCAAAGGGGCTCAAGCTCACTCACTTTTGTGGTACCTTCCTGTTGGCAACTTAAAGGTAGTGGAATAGGACATCCCACTTCCTACGGAGTTTCTCAGATAACCCCAGAATCATACCTTTTAGAGTCTTGTTGAATCTCTCTATAAGCCCATTGGTTATGGGGTGGGAAAGGGTGGTACACTTGAAAGCCACCCAACACACATAGCCTTCAATTACACCAACATGATGTGTATCCCCCTATCTGAGATTATTTATTTGCATAACCCTACTCTGGTAAAGACGCCAAGCAAGGCCCTGGCCACCAAGAGCACAGTTACTATCCTCAGAGGTATGGCCTCAGTATATCTTGTGAGATGGTCTACCACCAGCAAGATGAAACTGTTCCCTGAAGCTGTTTTAGCTTCCAGGGGCCTGATACTGTCAATTCCCACCCTCTCAAAAGACCTTGCCCCACAGGTAGTGGGATCATGGGAGCCTTGGGTGCCTTTCTGTCTTGCCGTTGGCTTTACATGGGATGCAAGGGCGACATCTAGGGCTATTAAAGTGGTTAACCAACCTGTCCAAGGTTTTTGTCTGCTCCAAATGCCCAGCAAAGGGATACCATGGGCTGAGTTCAAGAGACATTCCCCATAGTGTTGAGAGGGCCACCTCTCCTGGGTGTTCTAGGTTTAGGGTCCCTGACCTCACAGCAATTCAATTATTGCACATCAAAATTCAATTATTGCTTTCAGTTCAATTTATGGATTTTTAATTTCCAACTTGATAGCTGAGTGGTACTGCAAAACACGCCCTGTATTTTATCACTGAACACAGCGTAAAAAAGTGGGTTTTTAGTTAGGCTGGAAGGTAGTCCACTACAAGTAATAATTTCACTATTCTTGTTATGCCCAATAAAGGTTTCAGTAACGGAAACCTGATGTCAAACCCTGCTAACTATAGCATTGATAGGTTTGAAATTCCCATTCCTGCAATGCACTTGTTTCATGCAATATTAGTTTAGCAGGGTGTGGCTAAATAGATGCCATTTGTATTCATGTTATGCAACCCGCTGAGTTATCCCCGTAATGTGCAGGCCTCAGTTAGCGAGTGTGACTCTGTTTTACATTTCTTAATCCTTATTAGGCTGATTAGACTGTGCCTGAGTTAGGCCTCATTACTCGTATAGCTTGCCTCCGCAGAACACTATATTTCGTTATTATTTTTCCTTCTGTTCAAGGCTGTTTCCCGACTTACTAATGAATGGGCCATTTTGCCCTTGCATGCCTATCTGAATGTTTAATTTCTGCTCCCACGTTAGGAGAAGCTGAGACCCAGCACTGTGGCCTTGGATTCAGTGGCCCTAGAGGTCCACTTCCTTCAGTACAGAGCAGACATGCTTGGCCTAAGAAAATTTGTTGAGCATATAAAAGTGCAAAAAGAACTATTGATGGATAGAATGCAGAACAATGTCATACATTCACCCCAGTACAGAGATCTGGGCCTAAATCCATCGTTTATTTGCTCACCCTGCCATTCCAGTTTGGACCCAGCCATATGCAAATCAGTCTTGACCCTGTGCCCAATGGGAAAAGTCCAGCCCGAACTGCCAGGCCAGGTCCTCCCTGGACTAAAAACAAGCATCTTAGGACCGGTTTCGGGGTTTCACCCCTCTTCAGACAGGATAGCTTGATTCCAGTGGCATGGAGAGCACGAGACGCACGTCTGAGCATACCCGTCCCACTCGGGGTGATAAATGCAAAAAGAACTATTGATGGACAGAATGCAGAACAATGTCATACATTCACCCCAGTACAGAGATCTGGGCTTAAATCCATCGTTTTTTTTCTCACCATGCCATTCCAGTTTGGACCCAGCCATATGCAAATCAGTCTTGACCCTGTGCCTCATGGGAACAGTCCAGCCCGAACTGCCAGGCCAGGTCCTCCCTGGAATGCAAACAAGCATCCTAGGACCGGTTTCGGGGTTTCACCACTCTTCAACCAGGATAGCTTGATTCAAGTGGCATGGAGAGCACGGGACTCACGTCTGAGCATACCCGTCCCACTCAGGGTGACAAATGCAAAAAGAACTATTGATGGACAGAATGCAGAACAATGTCATACATTCATCCCAGTACAGAGATCTGGGCCTAAATCCATTGTTTTTTTGCTCATCATGCCATTCCAGTTTGGACCCAGCCATATGCAAATCAGTCTTGACCCTGTGCCCAATGGGAACAGTCCACCCCGAACTGCCGGTCCAGATCCTCCCTGGACTGAAGACAAGCATCCTAGGACCGGTTTCGGGGTTTCACCCCTCTTCAGCCAGGATAGCTTGATTCCAGTGGCATGGAGAGCATGGTACTCACGTCTGAGCATACCCGTCCCACTCGGGGTGACAAATGCAAAAACAACAGTTGATGGACAGAATGCAGAACAATGTCATACATTCACCCCAGTACAGAGATTTGGGCCTAAATCCATCTTTTTTTGCTCACCATGCCGTTCCAGTTTGGACCCAGCCATATGCAAATCAGTCTTGACCCTGTGCCCAATGGGAACAGTCCAGCCCGAACTGCCAGGCCAGGTCCTCCCTGGACTGAAAACAAGCATCCTAGGACCGGTTTCGGGGTTTCACCCCTCTTCAGCCAGGACAGCTTGATTCCAATGGCATGGAGAGCACGGGACTCACGCCTGAGCATACCCGTCCCACTCGGGGTGACAAATGCAAAAAGAACTATTGATGGACAGAATGCAGAACAATGTCATACATTCACCCCAGTACAGAGATCTGGGCCTAAATCCATAGTTTTTTTGCTCACTATGCCATTCCAGTTTGGACCCAGCCATATGCAAATCAGTCTTGACCCTGTGCCCAATGGGAACAGTCCAGCCCGAACTGCCAGGCCAGGTCCTCCCGGGACTGAAAACAAGCATCCTATGACCGGTTTTGGGGTTTCACCCCTCTTCAGCCAGGATAGCTTGATTCCAGTGGCATGGAGAGCACGGGACTCACATCTGTGCATTCCCGTCCCACTCGGGGTGACAAATGCAAATAGAACTATTGATGGACAGAATGCACCTGCCGTCACCTGCCGCAAGGGCCGTGGCCCATCCCTCTTGGGGCCAAAGAGGCAGCTATCTTCCTGGGTGAACAATCGGCCAGCAGTCATGGGATGGGGGTGATACCTGCTGGGCCCCACCTCTGCTGCAGTCTCACCCCACAGGGGGGTCATTGGAACCCCCCTTCTCATAGTTGCTGGTTCTCTGCTATCAGGGACGTGGGCCCAGCTGCTGCATCTGATCAAAATCCTGCAGTGCTGCAGTGAAATGAGATTAAATGAAATACCAGTATTTGTAAAGCGAATAGCTACCTCCAAAGTGGTGTCCCGGCGCTGGGGGCCCACGAAGCAACCACGACTCAATCCAACATCTATGCAAGCAACAGTACTAGCCCTAACTCACCCTTTCAAACAAAATGGACATCCAAGTGGACTTACTGAACACCATGGCAATATTTGTGTCTGGAATCGATGAGAAACTCAAACAATTAAAAACACTAGGTGAAGTAAAAAACAACACTGGCCCGAGTTTAGGCCGATACAACATTGATAGAGGAAATATCCACTCCTAAGAACATAACTGCATGGAGCCAAGTGGTTCCCATAGAAAGACTGCCAGAGGAAGTCTCCATGGATAAAGTGGAGGACAATCTCCACTTTGAACCACCTGCGGATAGGAGCACAAAAACAAATTCTCCCCATGTATCCCGACAATCTAAAAGAGAAAGGAAACAAGCAAGAAAAAGAAAGAAAGAATAAAATCCGCTCGGGTAACTTAGAGAGTATTTATCCCTCCCACATTTCTCAACAGGAAGATCAGGATTGTCTAGGGATAGCCTAGTGCACAAAAAGGTATTATCCCCGAAAAACTAAAGCGCATCTTGTACAATTCCCAGTCGACCTTTGCCGTTATGCAATTCCCAACCAGAGGGAACACTCGGAGTCCACCAGGCTGGTAGTGAAGACAAAATACCGTGCACCATGAAACTGCAAGTACAAGAATGCACAGAAGAAGAAACCCAGATACAGCCCTCAAGTGAACAGCCTCTCCTGGAACCTCAGTTGCAGGCAGCAACTGAAGGCAACCAACTGACTTCAAGAGATAGTGTCGGTCCCGATAACATTTTTGGCTGCTGTGGATCCCAGAATTTAAATTGAGGGGCAGGAAAGACATCTTAAGCTGCTCACACATCCAAAAATTGCTCAAAACCTTGCTGGACCTGGCCCATGTAAAGTCTGATGACATATTTTCAATCAAGTTTCTGCCGGCAAGTAGATTTCCGCTCTAGGACCCCACTCTAGTCACCTTTTCATCCTTAGTGCTTCAGGCTCTGATTCTGGAAAAGAAAAAGCATCTAAAAGCCTGGGGCATCGAAGTAACTTCCTATTACAGGGATAGATATCCCCATGTGCTACTTGTGGGGCCACCAGTAAGTGAGCAACTGGTTCCCAAAGGGTCTGTAGTAAGAGGAGCTGGCGGAAGGACCCCCTGCAGACTGAGATTTCACTAAAATTATTATCAAAATAACTAACGAAACAGCCTCCGGCCTGCCGTGATAACTGGTTACAACCAATGTGCAACAAACCTCGTGGGGCTGGTTACCACAGGCTCTGTCTCGTATTAGGAGCACTCAAGATTGAGGCAAGGCAAGACCACTAGGAAAGGCTCAGGGCTGCCTGGTAGTCTGTTCTTGAAACATCAACGGTCTACAGACAAAACTTTCAGATCCAGAATGAAAAATTTCCTAGCTATCGTAAAGGAAAGTTTCAATTCTATTTAGGACGCCGAGGCGAGGATTAGGCTGTTCTTTCTTTACTTCATTACTCTAGCAGCCATTAGCAAAGAACACAACAAACTGCATGTCCCATGAGCGCATGGGAAAAAAGGAGAGAGAAAAGTCTAACAACACATTGTCCAATCCTGAGCCAGGATGGCCGGTGACCTTCCCTTGAGGAAGCTCTAGCCTCCTCTTTCTTCGTGCGACCGCAGCCTGCGAGTCTTCTAATTATTCCTGTTTATTGGCACCGAACCTAGGTCAAATAAGGAATGGGATTGAGATTCAGCAATATGGAACAACTTGAACATTTACAATAACAATGATTCCACAATAAGCGTAGAAAAAGAAAAACACTAATGCTCTAGCAAGGAACAGAGAGAATCGAAATCGAGTTACGCACGACACGTATGAGGATGTTCTGGGAGGGATTCTCAATCGAGTGGACTAATCCTTGCCTCCGCATGCTTAATAAAATTTAAACTTTCCTTTACGATAGCTAGGAATTTTTCACTCTATGTCAGGACTGGAGGCTTCAGATTAGGCTAGTTTAAAGCTTATCTACCATCAGAGACACCAGTGATGACAGTGGTTTGAAGTAATATCTCTTGAAGGTAGAGTTTGAGGACCAGTCTATGGCATTAAGGATATCTTCCAACATCGCCCCCACAGAAAAAGCTTTTGATGCCATTGCACCCCAGACAGATTGAGCCCCAAAATGAGAAGTGTCTATCCCTGCTTCCTGCATAACCCAGTGAACCTATCTTGCAATCGTAGGGAAGGAAACCGCCTTGTGTGGTTTAGTAAGAGCTATAAACAATTGTCTGACGCCCAAAGGGTAGAGTACCGAGGTTCTGGTGGCCTGGATAGCCTGATACCTCTCAATAATTTGCACACTAGTGGGTGGTCCTCAATTGGGTGACCGTCCACCAGCATGTGGAACGCCGATATAGCAGATCAAAAGGCCTGGCACCTTCCAACATTGCCTGTAACCTGCCAGGCCATCAGTTGAAGACCTCCCGAGAGGAGGAGGTGATGGGGATTCCCCTTTGGATCTTTGAGGAGATCCTGAATCTGGGGTAGACGGATTGGAAAATACCAAGAAAGTTTCATCAGAACTGGAAACAAAGCTTGTGACCTCCATATTGGGGTGATCATCACCAGATCCGCAATCTGTCTTCTCATCTGGGAGGGAACCCTCATTATCATCGCAAAGGGGGGAAAGGCGTAGCCCTGCTCTGTACTCCAGTTGTGCAGGAACGCATCAATCGCCAAGGCCTCCGGATCCGGGCGCCCGCTGTAATACCTCTGCAACTGGGTGTCCAGCCGAGAGGCAAAGAGGTCTATCGAAAAAGGCCCCCAAAGGGATTGTAGCATGGTATCCTTCCAATTGCAAGAGCACCAATTCGCAACCTGATTGGATGTCCCCAGAAGGTGCTCCACTGAAAGGGAAATCTGGTTTGATAGGCAGTACATCCAGTGCTGAATCCGATAATGCTCTGGATCTTGTCCCCCCTAAATGGTTGATGTAACGTATCACTGCTACATTGTCCATCTTGAGAAGGACAAAGCATTGGGCCTTGTCCTTGGTCCAGCATTTTACCGGAAAGGAGCCTGCCATCAGCGCCAAGCAAGTGATATGAAGGCCTTGCTCTGCGGAGGACCATTTTCCTTTGGCAGAAATAGCCCCGCAGCGGGCACCCCAGCCTGAACCGCTTGCCTCGGACTCTATCCCTAGGTCAGGTTGCAATGCGAAAATAGCCCGGTCGTTCAAAGCCTCCATGTGCCAGATCCACCATTGCAGTCCCATTTTGGCCTCCTCCGAGAGGGTAATGAACTGGGAGTAAGTAAGGCCCTTGCAAAGATGAGAGGCTTTGAGATGTTGAAGGGCCCTGGAATGCAAGGGGCCCAGAAATATGGCCTGAATAGACGATGCTAAGAGGCTCACTACTGTGGCGAGTTGGGGAAGAGATACTGTCGGTTTGACTAGAGTGTGTCGCAGCTCATGCCTGATTTTTGCTAGTTTGCGAGAGGTAAGGCTTAGAGTAGCCTCGACTGAGTCCACTAGAAACCGTAAGAATTGTATCTCATGAGAGAGTTTGAGATCTGACTTGGATTCATGATCACTAACCCCAGGGAGTCCAAGAGGCCTACCGTCTGTTGTAGTTGGGCTAGCAAGTGTTGGGGACACTGATTCATTATCAGGATATCATCCAGATAAACAATCATCCGTATCCCCTCCAAACGGAGGCGTTCCACCACTGGCTTCATCAGCTTGGTGAAGCACGACGGAGAGGAAGACAGACTGAAAGGGAGGGACATAAATTTGAACTTCTGCGAGTTTCATTGGAACTGAAGAAAACGCCTGTGAGGGGGAAACATTTGAATCGTGAGGTACGCATCCTTGAGGTCCAGGCGGACCATCTAATCCCCGGTTTGGAGGAGATCCCTGAGGAGGTGGATACCATTCATCTTGAAGTGGAGATAAAATAGCCACCTGTTGAATACCTTGAGATTTATCACAGGCCGATAGCCTCCATCCCATTTCTCCACTAAGAAGATATTGCTGAGGAAACCCTGGGGTGAGGGGTCGAGCTGACAACTGTCCTTTTCCTCAAAAGGTCAGAGATGTTCTTGTCTATCAGATCTCTCTGTTCCCTTGAAAAAGATAGTGGCCTTAGGGGAACAGGCTGAGTAGGATGTTCGTTATAATCTATCTGAAAGTCTTGAACTGTCTGTAACACCCAGGGGTCTGAGGTTAAAGAAGCCCAATTGTGGTAGAAACATTACCACATCCTCCAAAATCTGAACGCTCATCTTGTTGGTTATTGTAGCCACCATTTCCTCTTTCTCTACCTCCTCTACGACGCTGCTGTGGTCTGGTAGGGTAGAAGTTCCCAAACTTGTTGGGGTCCTGCCATTGTCCTCGGTGGGGTTCTGTAGACTTGAAGTAGGCTTGGTTGTTGGGACAGCCAGTCAATTGCCCGCTGCCACGACTGGCTGCCTGAAAAACATGCAGGGTGAAGATACGTTTGATAGATGACTGGGCCTTGTCCAGAGAATTGAATGTATTGACAAATTTTCCCAACTCCCTGAAGAAAGAATCCCCAAAAAGACTGCCTTCCGCCACAGGTCCAGCCACTGAGGTGGCCAATTCCCCCAGCTTAGAGTCGATTTTAATTAACAGGGATCTACGGCATTCCGTGGAAATGTCCACACTAGCATTTCCCAAGAAAATGATTTCCCTCTGGGCCCAACTGGAGAGTGTCTCAATTGAGATGAGCGTGCCTAAGAACTTGGCATCCTTTGCCATGTCCAAGATTTTCGCTAAAGGACCTGTCATGTTCAGGAGCTTATCCAGGCACGCCCTCCAGGAACGATCAATGGCCTTCTTAGGGGTCCTAATAAAATTTGCCAGGAAGGTGGCCGTTTTAGGATCCACCTCAGGAGTGATGGCGACCTTTCCATCTAGTGTCGGTCTCAGAAATTCTGCCCTAAGGCAGCTTCTAACCTCCTTATCCAAGAGCTTGCGAAGCCTTGATGCCATGTATGCAGCCACTTTAGTGTCTGGAACACATTCAGCTGACTGGGCGTGAAGTAGGTCATCCGGGTTTAGCATACCACTGCTTACATCCCCATCTGAAGGTTGGTCTGATCTCGCTGGGCGCAATGGCCTGCACAAATCACCATCACCATCAGAGGTCTTGGGAGGCTCATCCGAATCTGTTGCAGGCAGAGTGCCGGGGAAACCCGAGGGTCCCGCCAGATCCTCTGAGGGTTTGGGAGTAGTTGGAGGAGGAGACCGCAGTTGGGCATCCATAAAAGCCTTTTTTGAGCACGCAAACGCATCAATGTCCACCCCTGCGTCATCGGCACGTTTCCTTTTGGGGTCAAAAACGGAGGAGGAGGGTGGCCCTGGAGGTAGGGGGCTTTCATGTCCCGATTGATCTTCTCTGGAATCCAGGGATTTTAGGCACTGGGCCTGCCGTTGCGTAATCCTCTTCTCCAAGGGTGCGACCACCATTGAAACCGCCTTGAGGATGGAGGAGTCCATAACCTGACAAAAGCTGTCATCAATAGGTAGATATGTGACCTCCTCATAAAATTGGTCCTCAAGATCCTCCATTGTTCAAGGATATGGACAATAGTTAACTGAAAAGGGGTTAATTATAGGGAATTTCCCTGCAAGTTCAGAACGACCCTTAGGGAGAAATTTATAAGCGTTGGGACCGTAACACTCTGCTGATACTGAGGGTAATCATCTTGCCTGGGCTGGTCCCCTGATGTCAATTATGGTCTTATCCGAGGTACGGGTGTTGTGCTCCAGGCAGGGGCTCTTTAACCGGCTTTGTTTGCAAATTAATATCTTCGCCCGTGTGTTTGCTAATTAGGGATAATTGATGTGACAGAACGATGCCAAACGAGTCTCTCCGTGTCAGTTACACTCTTTGAACTGAGAGGCAACGAGACTCACCGGCCAGGGGGGGTAATGACACGCCAAGGCGCGCTGTGAATAAAAGACAAGAGTCTGCCGTAGAGGAGATAAACCGTGTAAGGAGCGAGGTACACTCCCGCGGTAAAAACAATGAAATACTGCCGCGCAAAGCAGTAAAACCACAAAGCTTAACATACACTTAGAAAAACCGCTTGCACTAGGCACAACCAACACAAATAACCTTTGCATCATATAAATACACAACAATTTAGTCAGAGTGAAAATTGACTTAACTTGGTGCTGCTGGAGCAGCAAAGAAAGAGGAGGGTAGAGCATACTCAGGGGAAGGTCACCGGCCATCCTGGCTCAGGATTGGACAATGTGTTGTTGGACTTTTTCTCTCTACATTTTTCCCATGGGCTCATGGGATATGTAGTTTGCTGTGTTCTTTGTTAATGGCTGATTGAGTAATAAAGTAAAGAAAGAACAGCCTAATCCGAACCCTCTGGTCCTGACATAGCATTCAAAGGATTTCTGAGATCTTTTGATATCTTAATGTTTCAGGAAACTTGGGCGCACTCTACTATCACTCTTATCAGCTACAAAGAATATACGAAAGAAGCAGAAAGGAAGAGCGCCAATGGGAGGGCAAAAGGGGGCCTCGCATTTTATATAAACAGCAACATAACATGTGAAACAGTGGAAGTATTTGTGGACAACCCAAATATGCTGGTATCAAAACTGGAAGATTGGACTAATAATTCTAAAGATTCAATCATCGTTGTCAACCTGTACATCAACCCAAAGCAAAGAGCCACATCATCCAGGAGAATAGCAGCTCACTTATCCCAGTTGAAAGATAGCCATAACAAGCCACATTGACTAGTTTCCGGAGACTTCAACCTCAACCTTTTTCAATGTCCCTCACAGGAACATATAACCTCAGTGGGTCCCCTCCCTGAGCTAGCAATACCACCAAACATACAGAGTGACCACTCAGGAGAAGAACTCATAAAGGCCTGTGAACTATTGGGCCTTCTGGCACTAAATGGCCAAATCCGACATTCCACCAGCATGGTCATGGGTCTGTGGTAACGCGGTTTCAATCATAGATTACACCCTTGTTTCAATGCCCCTTTAAAACCAGGTCTGTGACTAGCATATGTCATCATGTGAAAAGCGATCGCAATCCTCAGGTCATCATGGTGAACGCATCCCTGCGCACACTTGAGGTATTTTGCACGTTGTCGGGAAAAACGTTCTCAGAAAACCTAAAACGCCGGAAGTGGAACCCTGGCTCCATTAACTTATTAGCAGAGGATGCAGTCTCAAGCTTAGAGATCTTAGCTCAACTAGATCTCAATCCAATAGCGACATGGGAGACCTTTGCCAATAATATCACTAACAAGCATTGGCATAGCCAATAGGTCTCGCCTTTGGAACCTTATAAGTGTTTAGCCATGCAACAGTTAATGTTACTGCACCAAGGATATTGTGCTGGATAACTAAACACTTAAACGGTCCCAAAGGCGAGACCTATTGGCTATGCCAATGCTTGTTAGCATTTGAGTGTGATTATAGAGGTATGGGCGAAACCGTTTAGGGCCGTTCCGTCCAGAATTTGATGGCCTGTGGTGTTGAAAGCACTGCTAGATAACAAGGGTATAAGAAGTCGGGAATGGGCACAAGTGAAGGGTATGACATGAAATTCCAAATGTCAAAATCATAAAATGTGTGATTTAAGATATGGATGTCGTTTAAGAACAAATGTGTTATTTTCTTGAAAGTTAAAAACAACCAATAACTGCATTGTAAATAGAGACAAGAGTTTTCCATTCTTACTATAAATGCTTCCCTCTCTTTATTTTAAAAATCACAAAGAAGTAGAGGTTAAGGGTCTGATTTGCAAAGGGACTTACGTGTAGTAAAGGTACAAGTGTGGAGTCTCTGCACTCTGGGCAGCCTCTCTGTCCAGCGCACTGCAGTGAGTGCAGTGCGGAGATTCTGCCATGAGTGAAGAGACACGTAACTTTATTGCATATTAGTCCCTTTGTGATTTGAGCCCTAAGCCTTCATTTAAGGGTCTCACCATATTTTCAATCATGTCTGCTAGATCAAATGTTATGCATATAATCAGAAGCCCTAGTATTAAAACATGCCATCTTGTAATGTGCCATACATTGTCATTACCTTTTCTGTTTGCGAAAGGCACCATTTATCGAAAGTAGTAAAATAAACTTTTACTAAACTCACCTTGGTGAAACTGCAACGATTGCTGCTGCTTATTGAGGAGCATAAGGGCTGGTACCCAGCTAATGCCCCGTGCGCTCATTGAGAAAAGTGTGGGGTGACCAGCAATATCAAAGGAGAGGCAGAACGATCTAAGAGTATGAGCATAGACAAGAACAGAGGAGAGGATAGGATAGTGGAATGAAGGGTCCCGAACACAGGAGAGGGTTGAGTAGTCGGTTACAGGACAGGCAGTCAGTGCGAAGGGAATCGCAGGGGAAACTGTTGGATGAAAGAGGCAAAGATTTGATGAAGGGAGGACGAAATGGTTACAGGCGGGGGCACAGGGTGGATTAACTACTTTCATAAGAGGAAACGTTTGTTAGGAGGATGTTGTGTTAAATCGTAATAATGTAACTGCGCAGGGTTGAGGCGAGTGAGGACTTGAGCACTGTGGACAAATTATAGTGTTAATCTTGGAGCAGATGTAGCAGGGTGAAGTCATGAGCTGGTAAGGATGAACAATAGAATACTGATAATTGAAGATGATGGAGAGAGTAAAGAGCTGAAGGTTTGCACAGAGCGCTTGTGGATGGTGAGGTAATGAGGTCCTGGAAATAGATAGATTTGACACCTCCTAGATCATTATGCAGTGTATGAAGGGCTTGCTTATTAACCAAGAAGTTAGCAGTGAATATGTGCTTTCGCCATTTATGTACTGCTGCCCTCATTTACTGTTATGCGCTCTTATTTCAAGTGTAATTCATGGCTGAGGCCTATCTTTGGTACAAGGTGGATAATGAAGCAGTTGTATGAGCTGTAGTGCAAGACTGAAGTGAGGTCTTTATGAAGATCACGTGAAAAGCAGTGAGAGCAGTGGGGTCCTGTTTTCTACAGCAGATGGGTACATGAGAGAGCGATCTACAAGGAGGCAAACTGATTTGCATGTGAAATGTGTGATGTCAAATGGAGCGATGATGGGTTTAGATTTGGATAAAATGTTTGAAATTAGCATAAAATTGAGTGGCTTACCTTGCTTGTGGGTGGGATTAAGGAAGGTGTCATTTGAGGAGTGATCAGACAGAAGTGGAGACACTGCCGAAAGCATCAGTAAAATATTTTGGCAAGTTATGGGCACACCAGTGAAAGCAGAATCGTTTGGTGAAGGCAATAAATAGGTGTGTAGCATAATTTCCGCCAGCTGTAACTGAAAGCCATTACTATATAGTTACAGAGACGAATGCGTTTCCAGATGTTTGGAATGAAAGAGTCTTATGGTGCGAGTCCTAATGAGAAAACATCTTGTCATTCATAATAAAACACTGACCAAGGAGAGTAAGATCACATAGGTATGCTTTACTAAGGTAATACCTAAAACAAAACAAATGTTAGATTGGTTTTGAAATAACAGTAAAATCGTGAGTCTGAGTCTTAGGACCTGGAAGGCCAGTGCAATCAGGAGTGAAATACGGACAGTATTGGAGCATGCTAGTATAAACTATGTGTAGGATCCTTTGAGACACCTTTAAAAATATATTTTAACCCCTTCGGTGCTCATGACGGAACGGTTCCGTCATGAGCGTCGGTTGAGCTGTGCTCATGACGGAACCGTTCCGTCATGACCACGCCCGCGCAAGAAACGGTCAGCGCTCAGCGGGAATCGGCGCCGCATCGAAGGGGTTAATACAAGAAAAAGGGATAGCTCCTTTCCGCTCCTAAAGCGTCTTTTTTTTAACGCAGAACAAAATGCTGTATGGTGCTCTGTAAAACACGTTAGCGCCACCTGGTGTATTTCATGCATTATGGCCCCAGAAATGTTCTGCCAAATGCAATGGATCTCCGTCACATAAACAAAGGCAATAAAAATCAAACATCAAAGCGGCGAAAGTGAAAGTAATCGAGCAGAGCATCAAAGGGCTGGGTGAGAAGGGAGGGGGGAATGCAAGGGTCAAAGTGGCTAAAGTGAAAGAAAGCTATAGAGAAGGGAGGGGGCAGTGGGAGCAGCTGTGCACGTGCATGTGATCGTGCACTCAAGGTTTAGGCCAGCCAAAAGACTGTGGGTAGCACTTTGAAAATCCCACATACAAAATGTCTCTTCGAGCCTTTGGCTCAGCGAGACCTAAAAACCCCAGTGAGAACAGCCACAAAAAGGGAACTCGACTTGATCATGGTTAATCATCAACTATGCCCACCCATATTCGGAAGATAAGAAAGGAAACCGGCAAACTTTTCCGCCAATCACGTCAACATCCGGGAGACCCTGATCTATTACAGCAATTACGCAATGAGAGACGGCGGCTAAGAAAAGAGATTTGGAAGCATAAACAAGCCAAACAAGAAACACTTTGGGCCCAGTTATAACATGTCTCTAAAACGCATGATTCGAAAAGATTCTGGCAAATAATTAATAGGAATGAGAAAGGTCCTGCAGCTGCAAATAACGTAAATATCAGCAAGACAGACTGGGTACACTGCCTAAAGTGACACTTCAAGAGCAGCTTGATGCTCACAGCTAGTCCTTACTGTCCTAATAAAACCACGGTGGCACAGAGCATAATTAGAGCAACCGAAGTAGAGAAGGTCATCAAAAGGTCCCTGGACGACTGTGCCCCTGGCCCAAATGGGCTACCACAGGCATTATTCAAACATCGTTCTCCACAATGGATGGAATTCCTAGCATCCATATTTAATTTTATCTTGGAAAACTACGTCATTCCTAAAAGCTGGAGGGGGTCCATACTTCATTCAAATGTCTAAAAAAGGCTTGGCATGTTTACACTGCAACTATAGGTTAATAGCATTGATAAATATTGAGTTGAAATATTGTTCAACGCTATTACTGCATGATCTGGAATTCTGGTTGCATGACAAAGGTAGAATCCCCTTAAACCAAACTGGCTTCCTAAGGGGCCAAGGTACTTCAAAGAATCTTATGACCCTGAGCCTAATCAGGCACAGAGCAAAAGCAACTAGGACACCCCTGTACATGTGCTTTGTTGATTTTAAAGCAGCCTTTGATGGTGTCCCTCGGGACAAACTATGGGCAAAGCTTTAGCATTGGGGTATCCCACCGAACATCCTACAAGCAATTAGGCTGGACTCCTGGGTCAAGATTAAAGTTGGACACAGTTTGTGTGTATCCAGGAAGGTGCAAACAACTGCTGGCATAAAACAGGGCAGATCTCTCTAGTGAACTAAACGAACAAAAGACTCAAGCACCGAGCATTGGAGGACAACAAATGTCACATTTTCTCTATGCTGACGATCTGGTGTTGTTTAGCAACACTCAAATAGGCCTTCAGAGGCTCCTTAACACTCTTGGAGCCTATACTGAAAAGAATTGACTGGAAATAAATTTTTTGAAAACAAGTGTGATGGTGTGCCATTGTCCTAAGACCAATCAAAAATGGCTTATCAAGGGAAACAAAATTGACAAGGTCAAACTCTATGTATACCTAGAAGTGAAAATAGACGCAAACGGGTCCTTTGCTTCCCAGAAGAAGGCGATAAGGGCGAAAGCACAGGCCAATAATTATGGATTCTTATCACTGACCAGATCCATTCAAGGCAATGATCTAAAGCCCATGGGATCATTTATGAAAGCCAAAGTGTTGCCAACCCTTGCATATGGATCGGAGATCATGCTGGGTGAAGATGCTCTTCTGTTAGATAAATTGATGATAAGAGCCTATAAACAAACCTTTAGGACCCCAGGTCGGCCTCTCCTGCGCCGATTCAGCTAGAATTCCTGCTTATAAAAACAGACAGATGTTAGAGAGGTGGTGTTCATAAAGCTTTGTCGTAACCTGCGAGCAACAGCTGAAAACTCCCTGGCTAATCTAGTCTGGATCAAAATGAACTTACAACGGGGCAAAGGTGCTTGCAAAAAATATTTAGAAAACAGCATTAGAACACTTGAACTGGGTGACCCCTGGACTTATAATTCCTCTGGACAAACTTTTAAGAAATTAGTAAATAAATCTACTAAACTGCAAAGTTGGGTGGCAGACAAAGAAAGCCTGTCTAAACATCGCCATGGGTGCCTGGTGTTGAAATTATATTCCATTTTAAAAGAATCAGCTCTGTAGGCCGCACCCTTCCACCAGAAGATCAAGCAGTCATTTCTGGCCTTAAGATTCAGAGAAATAACTACACTAGACCTCATGCCAAAATAGAGGATGACCGGTCTAAGTGAAGATCAGTACTGCCGTCTATGCCACCAGGGGAATGAAACAATGCTTTGCATTGTATGTATTTGTCCTGTATTGATGGTGCAACGCAGATTTCTATTAAGACGGGGAGTTCCTTGAACAGGGAATTAGGTCGTGCAGGCCTGCAAATTGTGGAGTTCACGGACCCATGCAACACAATGCTGAACATTAGATTGACTCAGTTATTGTATGTTTTTAAAAGAATGACCAGCTAACAGGTTTTGCGACGAGTATTCTGGAGTAGGCCTGGGCTAAATTTCCGTTCCACTCACGGAAATTGCGATAATTTGACATTTCACAAATCTCCTTTTTAATTCATTTTTTATGTCTTTTTAAACATTATTAATTGTGTAATTTTGTTTATGGTTTTAATTGACAAATACATGATTGTACTACTACTGTCCTGCCCCAGACATCCTGCCAGAGGTATCTCATGAGCCAGCTCTTGTAGGAAGGTCCTGTAGCATTGGGATCACATAGTACCCTTGTTTCACCATGCATAGGTGCCTTTTGCTCACTATACAACAGGCTTCTCTCCCAGTAAATGTGGTGATAACCAGAGATATTACCTTCTGCCTCGGCTTTGGTCTGTTACAGGAACAGGATATAGGTGTTTTTGATGAATGTCTTGTATAAGTATATACTCTCTCTTTTGAGAGGATTCCTTACTTTGCACTGTTATAGCCATGGTTGTGCAATTATCCACACTCCCTTTCACCTTTAGTTTAAAACTAGCGTCATCAGAACAAGCCCTCGTTTGGCCAACTGTTCCTGACCTATAGCCATGCCCACCCTTTTTTCCGTACTCTACCTGGACATTGCCTGTTTCCTTGTGGAGAAGAAAGTGTATCCTGACTTTTTTTTCAATTTGAAACTAATTTGCAGCTGCGTTTTTTTTTCTAGACGTGAGCAGCGTAAAACTGTAAAGCTCTGTGACCTCTGTGGACTGACTCAGTCTTTGTTGGAACAACCATTTTCTATCACGGTTTCCTGCTATCTCTGAATTGCTACTTTGTATATTTTTGGTTGCAACGTGTCATTAATCAGAGACTTTGTTCTCAAACATCAAGAAACATTGAAACCTGCTGTAAACTTTATTTTTGTTTAACGTGAGACTCCACTTCATTTATTTTTTATAAACTGCCACTCCACACCAATGTGTGTATGCTACTGAGTATCGATTCTCTTCTGGAGATTGGGTGCCATTTCAGACAGCAGTAAAAAAGGAAACCTGGATGTTTAATAGTGAACTTGCACTTTACCTTATTAAGGACAGTTTCAATTCCTTTTGGATAATTGTGTCTGCAACATTGTGCTGTGAGGAGGCATTTACCTGCAAGTTATCTGGGAGTGATGTTAACTCCTCATATTCTTCAACTTAAATAAAGATTGGGAGAGTGATACGTTGGTAAGTGGATTCTCTTTGTATACAAGACATGCATAAACCTGTCTTATTGCTTTACTGCATAGAGGTAGTGGGAAATACTTATAGGTTTCTCTGTTACCTTTCAGTTCCAAAAGCCTCCTGTTTTCCTTCCTGGTGTGACCTGTCTCTCTTGCTGGGGGAAGAGTGGTGTGACCATTTTCTGAATCTTTCCCCACATCTCCCCTAGGAAAGTGATTTTTGATCAGCTATGTTGATGTGCCTTGCACCAAATTGTTGAATGTATTGACAGGAACTACTGTGATGGTGGTTCCTGTCACTGCTTTATTAATAACCACCAGCTTGGTGGTCATTCATACATCTGTTAGGTGGTCCCTCTACCATCGCAACAGAGTAATTTACTCCATCGCTCTGGGAGAACAACAGGGCATTCTTCAGAATATAATTAATATCATTAGTAAGGGTGGGCGCAGTGCTCCGCTCCGCCCGCGGAGTGTGCATAGTACTGCCCACTTCGCGCTTCGAAAAGTAGGCGTAGCAGGGGCAGACTAGGCACACCCCGCTGCGGAGCAGAGTTGCCCGCCGCACACCTCCCTCCTGCCCTCATTTTACAATTACTTATAAACATTACATTAAGAAAATTACTTACCTGAGCTGCCGCTTCCCGGGGCTCCTTCTTGCTGCTTCCTGGAGAGCTTCTTCTCACAAATGCGTATGCGCGGGCACCCGCGCATGCGCATTCGTGAGGAAGAAGCTATCCAGGAAGCAGCAAGATGGAGCCCCGGGACGCGGCAGCTCAGGTAAGTAATTTTCTTTATGTATTGTTTATAAGTAATTGTAAAATGAGGGTGGGAGGGAGGCGGGTGGCGCGTAGTGGGGCTACGCGAAGTGTGCGGGTGGGCGTAGATTTGCCCCCACTCCGTAATGCTTCAAGTAGCCTCACTACGCCCACTACACCCAGGGCTGGTCATTAGTCTTTTTATGGGAGTCAAAACATTCTAGCAGGGTAAGGTTCAAGGATGTGGGCAGTCAAGTTCCCTCGAAGCTAGATATATCATTACTGATCTCTCCCTGAACCCAATGATTTTGGTGCCGAAGCTCCGAGTAGAACACACCAGCTTGTTGTAGCCAGTGAGGTTAGCTTCACAGATCTTATATAAATGCCACTTCTCCTGGGAACAAAGTTTTACATTTTGACTTTTTTGGATTAGATAGATCGATTCAAACCTCTCCATGAAGGAAGTACGGTTGATAAACTTGTTTTTGGGAAAATTCCATACAGAATCATCAAAAAACACTCTTGCTATGGAAACTTTGACTGAACTACAATTATTGTGGAGACTGACACTGTGTAGTTATAGTTACTACTAAGTAGTTATAGTAACCACTATGTAGTTATAGTGAGGTAATTTTGTATTTATAGTTAGGTCAGAGTTTCCATAGCAAGAGTGTTTTTTTGTTTTGTTAATAACTTTGGGGCTGATGACTAAACTTCATACAACTTTAAAAAAGGAAAGTTAATCCACCTCAACTCCTTCCTGGAAAGGTCGGGGTGATCTCTCAAGCAGGAGTTGAGGATAAGGGGGGTGGTCTCAAACTGTGCTTTTCCCATGTTAATTATCATTGCATTTTTGGGAAGCAATATATAATTACACAATTTTGGCAAGAAGCTACATTTTTATTCAGAAATAATTTTACCTAGTTGTTTGGTTGACAACATGCAAAGCCTAATCCTATGCTCAGAGATGGGTGAGTATGAAAAAACAACCTCTAAAATTCACTTAAAAATCAAAGATCAAAGTGACGTTATAGCTAGGTATGGTAATTCTACATAAAAAACTTCCGAAATTCCACTGGGAATACCAATGTTTAAAGGTATGTTTTAGCTAGATAAATTAATCAGATGTTAGCTCATATTTAAAAAAAAAAAATACCCTAGACATTCACTAAAAAAAACAAAGGTTATAGTGACTCTATAGTTAGGTCTTGTTATAAAATTAAAACTGACATTTCAAAACAAAAAAACACTGAAATTCCCCAGTTGTACTTTACAGACATACCTACGGTTAACACTTTCACATGCACTGCATATGACCTCATATATTACATCACTCATGACATGTCAAGTTATATCATTAATGACATCACTGATGACATTTCAAATTACATAATTGATGACATCAATGATCACATCACTGATGACATCATCCTAGCTACTGCTTACCAAATAGAAACAATGTAGTACAACATGTTACACTGTGCACATCTGTATGTGTGTGAGTGCAAGTGTGTGTGTATGCATGCGTGTGTGTGTATGCATGTGTGTGTGTATGAGAGACACAGGTATACCTAATTAACAACTAGTAATGCATTAATAATGAATAAATGTCACAAAACACTGACATTTATATATGTACTTTTTTTCGCAACTCTGGAACATATTTTGCATTTTTTAACGTGGTTTCTTACATCGTCCAAAACCCCTGTCATGTTGATGTAGGTTGATATACTTATCTTCCTACATCAGGTAAAAATGTCCACACTATTAGTTTATAAACTGTACAGGTCAATATAATCAATTCATGACAAATCTGCACCAACAAATTGCAGTTTTCAATTCCCAGAAAAACTTCTTGGTTTCTTTTCAGCAGTCATTTTCAGACTATCATTTTTGGAGGTCTGGACAGGGCAATGCATATCAGTATCTATGTGTCCTTGTGGGTGACATTGCCCCTGTCCAGGATGTTTCAGAATACATTCTGCTTATCTATAATACTCTGATTTTGGACCATCATAGATCTGGGATGTCATTTTATCACTGGGGAGCAATGTGCTCTTCCCTTTTTTGACATGAATCATCTCTTGGTCTGAAAAATGAGTTTAGTAATGACTTCCACAGCTTTTTGATATTCTCAGTCCCTTCGAAATCAGACTCCATGATGCACAGAATATTAATAGCAATTCATCTTTTGGAGCGTAGTTTATCTGATTTACCAATAAGCTCCAAATCTTACTATGGTATCAGGCACATATTGCAGTGCAAAGTAAATGCATTTATATATTGCTCTTTTCCAGTTGTTATTCCAACAAAATGTGTTTGCATTAGTAAGAACAATGCTTCTTTGCAAAGTGTATTGCAAATTTAAATTTCTCTAGCGTTTCTATGAGGACATAGGCCTAAATGTACTAAAAAGAGGTTGCAAACGGGCCCATAGATCTTAGTTTACACATGACATATACATTTGCTTATTGTTTCCTCCCCATTAAAATATAATAAATACAAATTACTTAGATCACTTAGAACTTTTTATTATATTTTAACTTTCTTGTATTTTAAGTGTTTATTATGTATGCAAAACATGATATGTATATTAATAGAATACGACAATTCAGACATCAAGGGGCTAAAGAGATACTTTACAATATTCTGTTAATTTCTGACAAGAAATAAAATGCATTCTTTCAAAGTTGAAAATTGTATTGATTTGTTTTATATTTTTAGATATTTTATGCATGAGAAGTTCATTGGGATTATTCTCTTTAGAAATATGATTTAAGAGAGCCAAAAACAAGCATTGCAAGTTGTCTTTTTTATGTGGAATCTGTACCATTGGTTTGTCTTTATTTATTATTGTAAACTACACGTGTTACTTTTTACTCAACACTGTGGTACCCTAGAATGTTGACCCTAAAATGCAGAGATTATAGGGACAGAGCCCCCCTTTTATATTAAAGAAAGAGACGTTTGGAGACATAGGCCAAATTTCATATCCTGCAAGCTCAATGATATTCAGAACCTTCTATATATGATACAGACATAAAGAGAAAATCAGGCAAAAATACACTGTTCTAGATGTAATCACATTCATCGACACACACTGGTGTGTTCGCACATCATTCCACTCAAACAAATCTATACCCCACCAATAGATTTCTTATGGTAAGCTGAACTTATAAAATATACAGGTTCTCTAATTGTGTTCATGGGTCTGTATTTGTTTTGTAAAGAGACAGGCCTGCAGGTCTGTGTGATGACCTTTGGAGTATTTTAGGGGTGAAGCTCATGTATAAGTTGATGGGAAAACTTGCACCTCTGTCATACAAATGCATTAATTATTGAGAATGCTCTTGAAGTACAATATAATTTTAAAATATGATAATGATGAACTAACAAATATAAATGGACTGGCAAAAATACTATGTGTTTATTATGACTGAATAATACAACCTAAGGTCAGCAAGACATAGATAATGCACACAAAAATTTGATTTTGCTTTGCCTGAGAAAAGAAGATACATTTTTGGACTTTGCAGTAGTTCACAAAACATCTATATTGACATTTCATTGCAGTCAAAAAGGGGATGAGGAATAAAATCTTTTGAGGAATCTCATGGGAATTTCACACAAAAGTGATATCTCTCTTCAACCACTTTATTGAATACCATTCCCCTTGGAAAGAAGTAAAATACTCATTGGTAATTTTCAGAGCACACGATTACCTTTCCTTAATACAGTCCTTACACTGTATGAGCTACAAGGACACAACAAGCTTCAGAGGGGACTCCCTAAAACTGCCCAGTTTAAGTGCTGCAACTGGATCTGCAACTGAGTTTTTTATCCAGATCCTGGAGCCTTGGCTGGCATCAGAGTATACTTTTCTTAAAGAAAAGTGAAACTCCGGATGTTTGAGCTTCTCCCCACTGTAAATGGTCTAGTTTGCAGCAAGACTCTGCCACCCTTGACGTCTGCCAAAGCTAAGCTCCTGTGAGAGTTGATCTTTGCACCAACAGCGACTGCCAGTGACAATTAACAACATGAGAGCTACATTTCATTCTTCTGTAATAACTTTCCCCCAGTGACCAGATGACCTTAAGAGGTGCATTTAGACACTATTTTCCCTCACAATTTTGAATTTGAATATCTCTGGTTCCACTGACTGGATTTTTGTTGCTCTGGTGTAATTGTATTCATTATCATGTACTCTATTTTTCTAAATCGGTTTGGGATTTTTCTTCTGTTGAGTTTATACTTTATTACTGTTTGTGTGCTGCATAAATACATAAAACTTTGCTTCTAAGTTAAACCTGACTGCTTCTGTGCCAAGCTGCCAAGGATTGTGGTTGTTGCCAGACGTGAGGCTTCCACTCCCCTCAACTAATAGCCCAATTTTTATTGCAAACTTCCCTATCATCATGTTTCTGTTCTAACTTCAAGTCTACATGGGGTGGTAATAATATACAAAAAGGTTAAAAAGCACCATGTGGTGAGGTGTGTTTCATGGAAGAACCCACAGTCTTAAGTTTGCCAATGCAAGTATGCTAATAGTACCTCCTTCACTATACAGAGGCTGTTGTGCCCCCTAATGTTCCAAGTGAGCCATGTTATCTGTTTCTTACTGTGCATCATCTAATGAGTCAAATAGATTACTGAGGTCACAGCTCCTGCAACAGCAAGTAAGAAGTTGTGAATGTGCACATCTAGAAATGTAACACTATCATTGTTTTACTAAAAAAATCCAGAGTATGCATCCTCCCACATTCACTGATTACCCCAAATGTCAGTGTCATTAAAGCCTCTCTCCCCAGAAGGAAAAAACAAAACTCCTCTTATCAATTAAAGAAGCTGATACCATTGAGCGAAGCAGTGCTCAGTAGTGCCTACAAAATCATTTTTTTAAAGGCATTGTAATAGTGGCATATGGGTTGTTCTGACAAACGGTGTCCGTTTATCAGTCCTGTTAGAGATTTGCCCTTTCTGCAGGGTCAGCCGGCATTTTTTGTCTTTTGCTGAGCCATCATTTTGCTGGCTATAGAATTCTGTGAACCTTATCCTTCATAACCAATGATAATGTGTTTGTGCTTCTCTTGTCACAATGATCAAAATAGTATACACCGAATTGGCATGTTTAATTTACCAATAAATCTCTAGTGTATGGCACCAAGGTGCACCTAGGGCCTATAAGTCAAATAACCACAGCACCAATTGTGCCATCCACTACAGTTACAATGTAAACATGATTGCAGGTCCGTCACCAGTAGCCTGGTTGTGCAGGCTTAAACTGCAAATTCAACCGGTCAAAATACCCACTTTTGACAGGTCAAAACCCTCCTTTTAAATAATAATAAGTATTCCCTAAAACAGGATGCACAAACCTTGCAGACTGAAGTGGCCACCCTGTAGAAAATGGTGTCAAAACTGCAGGCATTGTCTATATCCCTGGAAGCACAGGTGGAAGATGCCGAAGGATACTGCAGGAGGAATAACATCTGCATCGTGGGGTTTCTTGAAAAGGCAGAAGGTCAGTCAATGGAAGCTCTTCTTGGAAGATCGGATCGTAAACATTCTGTGGCCCAAAAGACTCTCTACATTCTTTACAATGGAGCAGGCGTATATAGAGAGTTGGCCCCTCTGCCAAATCATGCAATTATAGTACGCATGTTCAATTTCAGGGACCGAGATGCAATCTTAAAGCATGCTAGGGCGCATGGCACACCCAAATTCGATGGCTAAAATATCAAGATCCACCCGGACTATACCTGCAAGGTACAGGACCAAAGGAAGGACTTTTGGACAAAGAAGAAAAGGTTGAGAGACAGTGGTCTGCAGTATAGCCTTATGTTCCTGGTGAAACTCAGACTTCAACACAATAGGCAGGCATATTTCTGTATGAGCCCTCCAGAGGCGAATGACTGATTGGATACCTTGGGCTGTAGACCGTGGCAGCATAATAAAAAACGAGTACACGAGGGAACTAGGACATTGAGGCGGGGGCCATGACTCCCTGACGAACATGGGTGCCGGCCGCACTGGGAAAATACTGCCTGTTTGGATGGCATGCTGATTGATTCCAATTTCATGCCAGACACCCAAGAGTCCTTCACACTTCATAGGAATGCCGGGGAGTACAGTAGCGATGCATCGGACCTGGACTTAGGGTGATGGCGCTGTGAACATTGTGCCATGACACTGTTAATTCGTGTGGATTTACTATTTGCTTTAGTATACTCTGTTGTATTGCATGTCCATTTAAACCCACTGTGATAGGATGGGATGATAAAGGATGCAGTGATTGTGGGGGTGGGTGGGGCAACCTTTAACCTGAAGTGTACTGTTTTGATAGGTGATATATAAATGTTGTTGCCTGGAGTTCACTGCGGGCCACGGTCCTGCTGGGCAGGCTGTGTGCCTCCGCCTTGCTAGCCCAGTGGGGAGATGGGTCCTGTGCAAAATGCACTTACTGTTGAGGAGGATGTTGCCTCTTTGGGGTTAATGGGGTGGTGGACCCTGGGAGTTGGCCAAGTTGGGGGAGGCCTTCAAGTTTGGAGTCAATGCCTATGGGAGGAGGGTTATGCTGGTATACCAGTATACCAGCATGGTAGGACTGTACAAAAGAACTGAATGATTCCTGGGATAGGCTATATACATTTGCACATCTGAATTTTAGGAGGAGATTGCATAGAGAGGGTGATAAGACCTGCCAAGTGCTTGGCTTGCTAATCAGAGGGTAAAATAGAAGTCCTCCAATAGTGGGGCTCTGTAATCGATGGGGATGTACGGCATCCTCGCAAGAGGAAATTGTTGACGTGTTTATCAAACACCTCCAAGATGTATATACAGCACCCAAAGTCGAGTGCTCATGAGCAGCAACATCATACTGGAATACTATCCAAATGATGGCTTTGATTAGCAAAGACAGGGACTGATTGGATGCCCCCATTGCTAAGCAACAGATAATACCTGCAATAAAGACATTGAAGACATGCAAGGCCCCCAGTGGAGATAGCCTGCTGGATGAGTTCTATCAGGCCAGATCAGGTAACATGGCCGAGCGACTGCTAGAAGTCTATACAGAGTCATATGACAAAGGGCTGCTTCAGGCCTCTATGAGGGAGGCAATAATAGTGATGTTTCCCAAGCCCGGCAGAGATGGTTCGATGGTGTCCTCATACTGCCCACTATCAATGCGCAATGTAGATGCAAAAATCCTCAGTAAGATATTAGCCACTAGACTGCTAACTCACCTACCTCAGCTGATAGAGGAGGACAAGTGCAGGTTCATCACAAATAGGAATATCATGTATAACCTATGAAGACTGTCATAGACATTTCAGGATGACCAATATGCACTTTGCTCTACAAGACATAGAACACGCTTTTGATTCCCTATCTTAGGAGTTTCTGTTGGAGGTGTTACGTAAGGTAGGAATAGGGGGATATTTTATAAAGTGGATACAGCTAATGTACAGGGCCCCTACAGGCAGGGGGGGAGTAAGTAGAATGGTATCACTGAGCTTTGTGCTGAATCGAGGAACCCGACAGGGGTGCCCCCTTTTGCCATTGCTCTTTACCCTGGCCATGGGGCCGCTGGCTTTTTGCCTAACACAGGTACTGTGAGGGTGGGGCATCCAGATTGTGGAGACAATGCACGCTTGGTATCCCTGTATGCTGACGACGCAAAGTCCAATGTATTCTGTCCCCATCATGCTGACAGTCCTTACTAAATTTGGGGAACACACCGGGTTACACGTGACCTGTAGCAAATCCAATTTGTTTCCCTTGGGCATACCGGCAGAGAGGCCAGAACAGGCTCTACCACCTCTGGATCTCCTCTGGAAAACGAATATGGTCAGGTATCTGGGAATTTGAATTACGCATGGGGCTCAGGACTTCAAAGATGCAAACATAGGAAGGATACTCGTGGCCTAAAAAGCATGATTACATTTTGGAATGCACTTCAACTCTCGTTGATGAGTAAGATTGCCCTGGTAAAGATGGTGATACTCCCCAGGTGCATGTACGTTTTCCAGGGAACCGTGATCGACATACCTAGGAGGATCTTTATTGATCTGGATAAATTGATTGTGGAAATGCTGTGGGATACTGGGAGGAGAAAAGTCAGACTGGCTACTCTGAAATGCACCTGGTAGAGGTGGGGACTAGAGGTTCCATGCTTCCAACTCTATTAACTGGCTGTGCAGCTACAACATGCGGTTCACTGGCTAGATGACCACGATAACCAAGAATGCAGACTGTTGCAGGGCACACGTGATGCGTATTTCCGCCTGAAATTCTAATGATGGCGTTGAGGGTCCAAGAGCACCTGTCCAATGCAGACAGAATGATTAGCAGGCTTGGGAGAGAGCAATTAAAGCTGTACTGAAAAGGGATCCGTATGCGCCGAAACTGCGTATTTGGACCCTACGCCTATTCAAACATATCGAACAAACGATGTCCCTTCAGAAATGGTGTGAAGGTGGCTGTGACATACAGAGAGTTCTCTACCCTAACAATCAGTTCATATCTCTGGCTGACGCCATATAGGTGTTTCAGCTCGGTGAAGGGCAGTTCCTACAATATGCCAAAAAAGCAGCGATGGCGCGGGGGATTCAGACCTCTCGGACCTTGAAAGTCTTGTTGAATATGGCTGGGGGCAAGAAACTAGGCTCACAGTTATAAAGAGATCTGAGGAAGGATGCTCCTATTAATGATCTAGCAGTACAACATAAATGGGAGGTGCACGTTTGGTCACCCCTTACATCCAGTGCATGGGAAGCAATTCACAAGGGGGTAAAAACCACTTCCACCAATGTGCCGTTCACATTTTTGCAGTATAATGTGATTCACTGGGTGCATCTTGCTCCCACTATATTACATGCTATGAACCCTGAGCATTCAGCGGATTGCCCCCAGTGTGGGGGCGAGATGCCGATTCCTTACATATGCATTGGAGGAGCCTGTATTTAGATAATTATTGGTAGTTAGTGCTGACCAGAGTAAATATGGCCATGGGGTAGGGGATTCCCAGAGAGATGTCCGGATGCCTGCTGGGGCATATTCCTCATAGGAAGTAAAAAACATTGATCAGGAAATTCCTTGTCTTGGGGCTGTATTTGGCTAAACCTAGGATTGCAATAAGATGGGTGTCCCCAAAAACAGCCAAAGTTTGCACACTGGTTAAAGAATATGGCTGAATGGATGGATGCGGAGGGTTGTCACATGAAAAAGATATGCACAGATGAAAAACTAGAAGATGATATGAAAGCCTGGGTGCTAGCTGAGCTACTAATGCCGCCAGATGAGTTACCGGCCATAGATTTGAGGAAGACAGCCACCACTTACTGACATGAGGATGGTCTCCCACTGGGGGATGCCTAAGTACCAATTTTGCATCTTAGGATGTGTGCTGCTAAAGTAGATCAGTAATCCGGGGTTAGTCCCTTGAACTCCCCACTGTATGGATTTTGTCACAGGTTAAGATGTTCAAAACCTGAGGGACGTTGGGGGAGGAGGGAGTTGTCTTTCGTTTCTTAGATGAACTAGCTGCAAGTGAAGATATAAAATGATACTAGGTTCAAACTGCTGATTTACATTTGTAAATATCAATAAAAAGTATACTGAAAAAAAGAAATCCCTAAGTAAGCCTTACTGCCCGCCAAGGCAGAATACATGGGATTTTAAATGAGGACATGTAAAGGTTTAATGTTAAACATGTCCTTACAGTGAAAAGACCTTATAGCTGGGTCAGCTGTTCCATAGGAAAGCATTGGGATACATTATTAAGATAGATGTTATCTGTGCCTAGGAAACAGTTACACATGAATGTTTTGACTTTTTGAAATATATATATATTTCAAGCCCAATTGACTGGTAAAGTTAGATTTCATATAGCATTTTCTAAAAAGATGACTTTTAAAAAGTCACCTTTGCCCTGTCTGAGACTACAGGGAGCTAAATCTACATTTTGCTCTCTCCCTTTTGCCAGCCAGCAATACACATTTCAATGACCTTGAATGAGGTGTGAACTTTCACCCAGGACAAGGACAAGGTATTTGGTGTGGGATGTTGTTGTTTATTCCCTTGGCAGGATATCTGTGGGCTTGGTAAGGCTTTATTTACTTCAAAGATGCTGACCCTGTCACAAGCAGATATAGCTAACACCTATACCAGCACCCTACTATTGTCCCCCCACCCAGACCAGCCTCATATACAGGGGGGCTCTTGTTGACATCACAGTTTCAGATCCTGCTGGAGTGTCAACACCTGCTTGACAGATCTGGTAGGGTTTTTATTATGATATTTCAGGAGCACTTCAAAGAAGGGAAACAAAATGCCTTAACAATTTTTGTGTATCCACTGTCTTATTGCTGAAAGCTCATCTTAGTCCTACCAGGCTTCTGTCTCTGAGTTTCTTGTGGGTTCATGGACTGCCTAGAACTGTATTTTGGTGCTAGATGTGGGAAGACACTGGGGTTACCATGGCATAATCCCCACACACATCCCCTCCCCTCAGAGCTTGGGTTTAGTGTTGCTGGAGACTTCAATCATCTTGAATATGCCAAAGTGGTCATTGGTATCCCTGGAAACTTTACTCCATTGGTAAGGGTGTCCCAAGGGGTCATTCCAACCCACAAGTGTGTGCCAGGCATAAGTGTGGAATCTCCGGGCACCCACTTCAGAACACTCTTGTACAGGTGGAAGATCAAAAGAGGACTGAACCTGATGTGTGAGATCTGAGAAGATCCTAGAAGGCTGGATTTGTCCTCCCTCTTGTACTCATGACACAGATGTGGACTATAAGTGTCATAAGGTTTACTTCCTTTTAAAGATATATTGACAGAAAAAACTATAAAAGGCCTTTTCCTACAACTTACCAGATGATCAGTGGTCACTGGATGAGGACTGGACCTTCCTGTTGGCCTCTGCTAGACACCCCGTGAGTTTCTACGTACATCCCATGATGTCCTGGGGGCTTTAGAAGTATACTCCTGTGATGGTTTGACACTTAAAGGACTCAATTCTTAAGGTAAAAATCTTTGATCACGACTAACCTGGTCAGTGTATTCAACTTGCCTTCAATCACGGTCAGTGTCAAATTGTGCATAGGTCCTATTCTACTGCAACAATTGACTCTTAGTAGCACTTTGTACATCTTGCCACTATTTCTACTTAAAACTTACAAAACATCATACCTCCACTCTCCCTTATTGGATTTTTGTCATTAACTTTAGTGTTCCAATTCATTTTGGAATTTTTATTGTTTTGCATTTTGACTTTGTACTATTACTACATAAATACTTTACACATTGCCTCTAAGGCATGTCTTTCCTGTGCCATAGCTTCCGGGGTTTGAGCTCAGCTTTATTTAGTGACTTTAGTGGCATAATTTGTCAAACATTATGAGTATTACTTGAGGTGCATACTTACCCGCCTGCACCAATGTCAGGCCTCCAGAGGACGAAGAGGCGGTAATGGGGGCAACATTGGGGTCTTTCTGCTGCCCAAACCTGATCAGAAGGGCAAAGAACAATTCATGGACAGAATTACTACGAAAGAGGAATTCCAAGATGGCGGCCGCGCTGGAAGCATAGCGGCAGTCTAGTCTTTCTCCCACAGGTGTCCAGAGGTTAGGTGAGGCGCGCGCTCCAAGAGGAATGCGCACTTCACTGAGGAGATTCAGAGAGTAGCAGGTTGAAATTAGAGTTCCTGAGGAAAGAGTTAGAGAGAATAGAAGTAGAGTTAGTTAGCGCCAGGGCTACAGAATAGTTTTCCTAGTCAGAAGCCTTTCACCACTCTGAGAAAATAACTGAAGAGATTTTCAGAAAGATTTACAGAGACAGAAAAGACGATGAAATTCTCTCCTACCTTCGTGAAGACAACCAATACATCTCCGTGTTTCCCGAGCAGATAGTCGGAGTTTTTTTGGCGCCATCCTGTGACAGAAAAATGAAGACCGAAGCTAAGTACTTTTGAGAGGCATGAGAGATGAATGGGAAAAGTATATGACAGAAAAGATTGCATAGAAAACGTACCTGATAACTCTAGTAATCTGAAATTCACCCTGAGAAGAAAGATACATGTGTAGTTAATTACAGTTGAAGAAAACAATACAATAAATATACTCACCACCGTTCTCTAGTACAAGATAACTAGAAATAAGGAAAAGTAAGGTAAAGACAAGTTTAGGGCTAGAACAGTATAGCGTGAGAGGATTACACCGCTAGACGAATACACAGAAGAAGAGGACAAGCAAGAATTATTCCACTCTAGAAGTAAGCCAAAAAATAATAATTTTCAAGTTAAGAAACAATTTAGAAAAGGTAAAAGGGAAAGAGAAAGAATTAATAGAAAGATGTTTTGTAGGAAGGAGAGTCGGAAAGAAGTGTCCAGACCCACAGAAAAGAATTGAAAAAAAAGAAACACCATACAACAAGACTGACATAGAGAAGAGGGGCACAGTGCTTGAAACTCAGGGTAGGTGTTAACATATAGAGAGAGAGTTTAGAAGTCGAAGGGAATAGAAAGTTATTGTGTTGTGTTTGGTTTCAAGGTTCTCATTTACAAGAGCCAGCAACAGCATTAACAAGAAGCTGAGGAGAATAGTGAAGAACCGGAGTTTCAGGACCAGTCTCTTCTTTGTTTGTTATTTTATCCACTTCCCCCTTCCCCCTGCGGAGTAGTTACAGAGTCCAGGTGAATATTACTGGAACTCTGGCTGCCGCAAAGTGGGAGTTGGGAACCTGCATCTCTGTTCCTGTGCAAGCACTTCTGGATACGTCATCTTGACCCTGACAGAGTGAAGTGCCCAAGTGGTAAACTTGCACCCGGACAGAGATGGCAGAAGGAATAAACTTACAGACCTTGGGAGTAGTGTTAGAGACCATTCAAAAAGAGTTGGTGGCAGAGAGAGAGGAAAACCAAAACCTGAGGCAGGAGGTGATGAACTCGAGAAAAGAGACAGCAGAGTTAGTTCAATGAGTTAAGCAGCCATTCGGCTCAGGAAGGAACGCTTTAGACCCATCCACTGAAGACCCAAGATTAACTACACAAGTGATCCATTCACTGTCCCCAGTTATTCCGTTGGCTCCTCCGGAGCGTTTTAGTGGGGACCCACAAAAGGCACAGCTATTCATCACACAGTGTTCTTTGCACTTCATGTGTCGCCCTTCCATTTTCCCAGATGCGCAGTCTAGGGTGGCCTTTGTTTTATCGTACTTGAGCGGAGATGCAGCGTCCTGGTCAATGCCTCTGGTTTCCCGGGATGATCCTCTGTTACAAATCTATGAAGACTTCAAACAAGAATTTCTTCGAATTTTCGACAGGCGGAGAATATGTCAAGCAGTAGATAATGAATTATTGGATCTAAGACAGGGAAACCGAGATCTAGTAGCATATCTGGCCCAATTCAATAAATTAGTCGTAGAAACGGACTGGCCAGAAAGCAATAGAGCTGCAGTTTTTTATAGAGGTTTAAGAGATGAACTTAAAGATGTGTTGGTACAGATACCAAATAGACCCACAGAAATCTCAGAATTAGTGGACCTGGTCTTAGAAATAGACTTTCGTCAAGGAGAGAGGAGAGGAGAAAAAAGGAAATAATTCAGGCCAATAGCTCCAAGATTTGATCGGGTTCGGCCAGAAGGGAATAAGGCTGTGGAAGGACAACAAAGTTCGGAGCCCATGCAAATTGGAACGATAAGAGGTCCCCTAACCAAAGAAGAGAAAGAAAAAAGAAGGGCAGGAAATCTATGTATGTATTGTGGCTCCAGCGGGCATTTTGTTCGGGGTTGTCCAAGAAAACCGAAGACCCCCTTTAAACCGAAGGAAAACTTGCAGCACCACCAGTAGCGGGGGTTGGACCGGTGGATGCTAATCAGAAATCAACTCCAAAAGAACATCTAGTGGCTAACACTCTACAGTCATCGGCCCCACATCTAATTTTATCCATGGTGCTCAAGTTCAGACAAGAAACGTTGACGGAAGTTTCAGTAATGATAGATTCCGGAGCCACCGGAATCTTTTGTGATCTAACATTTGCTGCTAAGGGGGGGTTACGAGCTATCTTGAAACCCAAAAGTGAACCGGTCCGGGCAGTAGACGGAACGAACCTCTCATCTGGACCAATAGTAAGTCATACAGAACAGGTACAATTGATCTACTGTGACGGGCATGAGGAAGTCATTCAATTCAATCTAATTGATGCACCTCAGTTTCAACTCATCCTGGGCCTTCCATGGCTCACGGAACATAATCCAACGATAAATTTGAGCACAAGGACCATAGTGATGAATTCAGAATATTGTCGGAAAAATTGTTTCGGAACGAAAGGGGACATCAGAGAGTGCAATCCAGCTCAGGCCTTGTGCACAGCGGAGACGTCTGTCTGTGTGATAGATTCTCAGGAGATTCCATCGGAATATGAGGACTTCGCCGATGTTTTTAACGAAACAGAAGCAGAACAATTGCCACCCTATCGTGCTTACGATTGTAAGATAGATTTGGAGCCAGGTTCTAATCTCCCCTGCAGCCGGGTATACGCCTTGACAGAAAAAGAACATCACCACTTGAAGGAATACTTGGATAAATATCTGGCGAATGGATTCATTCGACCATCCCAGTCACCAGTATCCTCGCCTCTTTTCTTCGTGCCCAAGAAGAAGGAGGGAGATCTCAGAACCTGTATTGACTATCGTGCGATCAATAAGATCACCAAAAAGAACCGATACCCACTTCCTCTCATTTCAGTTTTATTGGATCAGTTGAAGGGAGCGCAGATCTATACAAAATTAGATCTCAGAGGAGCCTATCATCTTGTGAGAATACGCGAGGGAGATGAATGGAAGACAGCCTTCAGGACTCGATTTGGGCTGTTTGAATATCAAGTTATGCCTTACGGTCTGTGCAACGCCCCCGCTGCCTTCCAGCATTTCATCAACGATGTTCTCAGTGAGTATATTGATCAATGTGCAATAGTGTACATAGATGATATTTTAATCTATTCGTCAGACACGAGCCAACACCAGGAACAAGTAAGAGGAGTACTACAGAAGCTCAGAGAAAACAAACTATTTGTTAAATTGGAGAAATGTGCATTCGGGGTCTCCCAAGTGGAATTTTTGGGTTTCGTTCTATCGCCGGCTGGTATGAAGATGGACGAGCAGAAGGTGAAGGCCGTGGTTGGTTGGAAATCCCCGGAGTGTGTCAAGGAAGTCCAGAGTTTCATCGGGTTCGCGAACTTCTATCGAAGATTTATAAGCGAATTTTCATGAAAGATATTACCTCTGACACGCCTACTGAGAAAAGGAGTGCGTTTTGAATGGACGGAAGAATCAGAAAGGGCCTTTCAACTCCTAAAGAAGGACTTCACTACCACACCGATACTCCTACACGCCGACCCTACTGAACCTTTTTACGTGGAAACAGACGCCTCAGACCTGGCAGTTGGAGGGGTATTATCCCAACGGCATAAGGTAACAGGTCAATTACATCCAGTCGCCTACAGATCACGAAGGCTAACGTCAGCAGAGGTGAATTTCACCATAACAGAGAAGGAGTTACTGGCAATCCAGGATGCGTTTAAAGAGTGGCGACACTATCTCATGTGGGGCTCAGCATCAAGTGACAGTTTTCACCGACCACAGGAATTTGAAATTTTTGAAGTCAGCTCGGACACTAACACCGAGACAACTCCGGTGGTCATTGTACTTCGCGGACTACGATTTCGTGATTACCTATAGGCCAGGAGCCCAGAATGGGAAGGCTGACGCTCTATCCAGATTGGGAACAAATGACCAGAAGAATCAAATCAAAGATCAAACTATAATTCCGAGTGAAAAAATTGTTGGAGCTACAATATCTTCTAATTTAAAGGAGCAGATCCTCAAACAAATGAGCCCAGAGGAAATACAGAATTGGGTTGCGGAAGACAAGGAAAGAAAAATTCAGCATCAGTTGCCTTATTATAAGGAAGCCCTGTACTTGCCAACCCCGGAGTTACGGAATCAGGTGATGGCTGAATGTCACGACAATCTTTTGGCAGGGCACAAAGGAGAAACAAAGACAGAAGAGTTAATCAAAAGACATTATTGGTGGCCACATATGACCAGAGACTTTGCAGAGTACGTTAGAACTTGTGAGATCTGCGCACAGGGAAAATCAGAACGGCAGGCCCCCAAGGGTTTGCTACAACCTCTACCCACTCCACCATGTCCATGGCATACCGTTACACTAGATTTAATAGTGGATTTACCTTTGAGTTTGGGTTATAATACTATTCTAGTGTTCGTAGATGCATTTTCTAAGATGGCGCACTTTATGGCCTTGAAGGGAGTTCCTACAGCCAAACAGTTAGCCCACCACTTTAGTACACAAATTGTAAAGATGCATGGGGTCCCCAAGGTCATTATTTCAGATAGGGGAACACAATTTGTATCTCATTTTTGGAAGGCCTTTGTGGGTGGATTGGGAATTGAAGCTAAGTACTCGACTAATTATCACCCAGAGACAGACGGGCAAACAGAAAGAGCGAATCAGGAGTTAGAGCAGTATTTGAGATTGTTCCTTCTGAAGCAAGAAGGAGAGTGGTCAGAGTTATTATGGGCGGCAGAATTTGCACATAACAACGCCAAAAATATCTCGACAGGATATTCCCCATTTTATTTAAATTATGGAAGACACCCAAATGCAACCATTAGGCAAACTGATATCTCAGTTCCAGCAGTAAAAGATTTGGTTTCCCATCTAGATCAGGTACATCAAACTGCTAAACAAAATTTACAACAGGCAAAACAGAAATACAAGCACTATGCAGATAAAAAGAGACGAGAGGGTCCTTCCCTTGAAAAGGGAGATAGAGTCTGGTTAAGCACAAGGAACCTTAGACTAAAAGGAAACAGGAAATTCCAGCCCAGATTCATAGGACCATACCTGATTGAAGAGAAAACCTCACCAGTTAACTATCAGTTAAAATTACCTCCTAAGTTGAAAATTCATCCCGTTTTTCATGTTTCTTTGTTAAAAAAGGCATCAGCAGGCTTACGCAGCGAATTGACACCAAAACCCATTCAGTTAGAATCAGTGGTAGAGTACGAAGTGAAAGAAATTCTGGATTCCAAAGTAGTAAAAGGAAGACTATATTACTTGATAGACTGGAAAGGCTATGGGCCCGAGGAGCGGTCTTGGGAACTAGAATCAGATGTTCATGCTCCTAGATTGGTGAAATCATTTCATCAAAGATTCCCTACCAAACCAGGAATGAGAGGACCTCCTTTGTTGGGGGGTACTGTCAGGCCTCCAGAGGACGAAGAGGCGGTAATGGGGGCAACATTGGGGTCTTTCTGCTGCCCAAACCTGATCAGAAGGGCAAAGAACAATTCATGGACAGAATTACTACGAAAGAGGAATTCCAAGATGGCGGCCGCGCTGGAAGCATAGCGGCAGTCTAGTCTTTCTCCCACAGGTGTCCAAAGGTTAGGTGAGGAGCGCGCTCCAAGAGGAATGCGCACTTCACTGAGGAGATTCAGAGAGTAGCAGGTTGAAATTAGAGTTCCTTTGGAAAGAGTTAGATAGAATAGAATTAGAGTTAGTTAGTTAGCGCCAGGGCTACAGAATAGTTTTCCTAGTCAGAAACCTTTCACAACTCCGAGAAAATAACTGAAGAGATTTTCAGAAAGATTTACAGAGACAGAAAAGACGACGAAATTCTCTCCTACCTTCGTGAAGACTTCCAATACATCTCCGTGTTTCCCGAGCAGATAGTCGGAGGTTTTTTGGCGCCATCCTGTGACAGAAAAAAGAAGACCAAAGCTAAGTACTTTTGAGAGGCATGAGAGATGAATGGGAAAAGTATATGACAGAAAAGATTGCATAGAAAACGTACCTGATAACTCTAGTAATCTGAAATTCACCCTGAGAAGAAAGATACATGTGTAGTTAATTAGAGTTGAAGAAAACAATAAAATAAATATACTCACCACCGTTCTCTAGTACAAGATAACTAGAAATAAGGAAAAGTAAGGTAAAGACAAGTTTAGGACTAGAACAGTATAGCGTGAGAGGATTACACCGCTAGACGAATACACAGAGGAAGAGGACAAGCAAGAATTATTCCACTCTAGAAGTAAGCCAAAAAATAATAATTTTCAAGTTAAGAAACAATTTAGAAAAGGTAAAAGGGAAAGAGAAAGAATTAATAGAAAGATGTTTTGTAGGAAGGAGAGTCGGAAAGAAGTGTCCAGACCCACAGAAAAGAATTGAAAAAAAAGAAACACCATACAACAAGACTGACATACAGAAGAGGGGCACAGTGCTTGAAACTCAGGGTAGGTGTTAACATATAGAGAGAGAGTTTAGAAGTCGAAGGGAATAGAAAGTTATTGTGTTGTGTATGGCTTCAAGGTTCTCATTTACAAGAGCCGGCAACAGCATTAAGAAGAAGCTGAGGAGAATAGTGAAGAACCGGAGTTTCAGGACCAGTCTCTTCTTTGTTTGTTATTTTATCCACTTCCCCCTTCCCCCTGCGGAGTAGTTACAGAGTCCAGGTGAATATTACTGGAACTCTGGCTACCGCGTAGTGGGAGTTGGGAACCAGCATCTCTGTTCCTGTGCAAGCACTTCTGGATACGTCATCTTGACCCTGACAACCAATCTCAATTTATCAGAAATCCCACACATCTTTTCAATAAATTGTACCCAACTTCTCCAGTGCAGAGTCAATACTATCTGGAGCACATTTGCTTGAGAGTTTATGTGGGCTAAGCCAACAGGGCAATAAGTAGTTCCTCAGTCTCCATCCCCCAAATCTTGCATGGAGTCTTGTGTCCCATACATGGATGTAATTTGGCCTGTACTCTGTGGTATTCTCTTGGAGTCAAATTGTGTTTTATAGAACTTCAGCTCATCTGACACTTTAGTGAATGAGTATGGTTTCCCCTCTAGATTTACTTTGAGTTTAGGTGGAATTAAAATTGCGTATTTGATCTCTTGTAGACAGAGAGTGTGCTTGACCTCTGTAAATTTGCATCTGGCTTCATGTACTCTACTGTAAAATCAGGGTATATGGGAAGAGTTGAACCCTGCTGCAGTATTAGGCACTTCTCATCAGCTAGCTAGAGGGCTGCATGGGGTCGCTGAAATTGAGTAACTGTGCAATTATTGGTCTCAGTGGGGTTCCCATTCCACCAAAAACATTTCCTAGATGTTACCTCTGCCAAATAGGTCCACAAGTAGGCCCTCCACATATGTCACCCTTCGACCAACATTGGTGCATTCTGAGAAGCCCAAAATCCTGATGTTATTGCAGTATGATTGTGCATCAAAATCTTTGTTTTAGTAGTGATTGCTAGAGTCATCTTTTCTAGTTGGGCTACGTTTGACCTCCCCTTAGTGGAATCATCTTCGAGGTCAGATATTCTCTGCTCAGCACAGTCCAGTCTAGTGGTCTGTATATCATTGCGCTCAATCAGGCAGTTCACCTTCTCTATCAATGAGTCAATTTTGGTGTCAGTGGCCTGAAGACTGGCCTTTAGGTCCAGTAGTATGTTTCAAGGTATCGAAAGTCTTACTGCTCAGTTAGGTGAAGCCGGGATGTAGCAAGTAAGGTGGCTGGGCCATCGAAATTGTATTACTCTTTGGGGGTCTGGGAAGTTTCTTATTAGTTCTCCAATTGGGTATGAAGTCCCCTTAGCTGGCATGCTCAATCGACAGGTGATCATTCAATGAGCCTACCTAAATCAGCAGTAGGGCATGAGAGATAGCCTTTGACTCATCTGTGGCCCCTATTGATGCTTAGCTTCCGAGGCACGTCTCCCGGTGGAGACCATGATTGGTGCATGTGACTCACGCTTTGAAAGAAAATAGGTTTAAAATTTTCCCCCAGGATACCACACAGACAGATCACCTCACTGAATGTTGGGGAGCATGTGGATCATCCGAGCGGGCTTACCTCTGCCCAGGATGGATCGCATCAGTCCGCAGCTCTATGCTACACTGCCAACTTGGTCACCAAGGAAGTGAAAGTGACGTTAAAACTAACTACCTTGTATGTAAGGACAAGCTTTAATGAGACTTCCAGGGGTCAGGATTAAATAAGTGTGGGCCATGGCAGGAGGATTCAACCTGTCATGATCTCTAACTGGTTGACATGTTTCAGCTGTGATGTCCTCCATGGAGGTGATGTGGCTTTCTTCAGGACCACATGGAAATGCAAGATAAGGTGAGTTAACCACACATACCACATCTAGTTGGTAGTAAGAAAGGATACAACCAGCTAGTTGATTTATGAACCAACCAAGAGGTCTGCTGGTCAGCGTCATCCCTGAAAAGAGACAAGTATTACAAAAACAATGGTTAATGCATTCCACACGCACTCCTTAAATTAAGTTCCACATGCATACATTGTCACTGTAAATGTGGCTATTCAAAATATGGATTGTGATGCTTATCCGTATAGTAGGGTGAGCTAGTAGCACCTTACCCTTGGCACACGCACTCGAGGTGGCATCCAAACCCTATAGTAGGAGGGGGACAGTAAGGTTTACTGTAGCATGCAGTCATACATAGACACAGAAATACAGCTTATTAAGTGTTGAATGTGTATGCGGAGTGTAGCATGTAGCTGGTGGAGAAAGTAGGGTGGCTGTTGCAGGGCAGAAATAGGTAGTAGGCGTCATATAGTATGTCTCACATGAAAGACAGCTGGAGATTGAACGGGCTAAGTGTTCATAACCCTGTTATAGAACACCCAGTAAAGAGAAGGCGGAAGATGACATGAAGCATGGGGGCATTTGTGTCTCAATGTGGAGGCCAAAGGACTATCTCACTGGTTACGGGTTGCAGGAACTCTTTTTTAATCCTGACCCCCGGATGTCCCATTAAAGCTTGTCCTGACATACCAGGTAGTTAGTTTTAACCTCACTTTCACTTTTCTTTCTACATTCCCTCCACGCCTGGCTCATCTGAAGATTTTAGAATACCTCTTTAACACATCGATTAAACATCCCTGAACTCCCTCTCAGAGAGGGTGTTGAAATGCGTACTGTGACTAGGTTCGCAGTGCAAGGAGGTTATCCAAGGATGAAGTATGCCACCCACAGGGGGGTGTAGAAAAACGCACTTTAAAAGGCTTCCCCTGCACTCCCCCTTTCTCACACTGAAATTTGCCAAGTGATTTCACCATTTGAACTGTAAAGTTCACTCTGTCTTCATGTCTGATAATTTTACTTTGGTTGAACACAACAATTAAAGCAAAGCCCCTTACTATTTTCTTCAATGGGCCTCATTACACATTACGCAAAATTCCAGGCTGAGATCCCCAGCTGCCAAAATGAGTGGTACCAGCCAATAGTATGGATTCCTGGTGTCTGGAATGACTGATATATGTTGCAGCTAAACCCTCATGCATTACTGCTGGCTGGATTGCCAGCTGGTAAATTTGGGCCCGGTTTTCTCTACAACAGCTCTAAAAACATGGTCTGGAGCACTGGACCAGTAGTCATCAAGCCAAGCGGAATTCCATAAAGGAATTCCACTCTGCCTGGCTCGGAAACAGGGGCCTCACCTTCTATTATTACATTTCCTCCCTGATTTGCAACTTTTATGATGAGGATTTCCACAATTTGCTAGAGTTCATATCTAGTTATCTTCTTACTGTCATACAGCACCATTTCTTTAAGTGTCCTAACTCTGGCATTCCCTAACACCTTTTGCATCATAGGCCTTATAATTTTTAAATCTTTTTTTCTGCCACTAAAATTCAATCCCTGAGACAGGAAGAAGGTGCAGCAGTAGGCAGACATAAATCATAATCCAGAACCAAATGATGGGAAGGGACCCCTTTGGAACTAGTGGCAAACATACAGAGTGATACGGCACACTTACTGGCCATCCAAGCAAATCTGGAAATCAGCTTTTATGGATCCCCAAAATCTAGGGTCCCACAAGATGTGCTAAACTGCCCAAGCATTTTAAAATTAATAAAGGCGTTACTGGGCCCAGACCATGTTGCATCAGAAGAAATCCTTGCCATCAAGTTTCTACCAGCAAGAGGACGGCAGCACTCGGACCCTACCTTGGTCACGTTTGCTGCCTCAGATCTTCCTACTCAGGTACTGGAGACGAAAAAGATGCTGAAAAACTGGGAATTTGAAATAATAGCACACCAGGGGGACAGATAACCCTACCTGCTTTCAGCCCAGCAGTATCCCAACAAGAATACAGTGACGACAGAGTCAGTGCTTAAAGGGGCAACTGGAGGACATGCTCACCAGGGCCATAACAAATGCATGTCGCCACCTGATAATGTCACACTTGAAGTAATCATAGAAGAAGGGCTCTCCAAACAGCGAAGATTTATAACAAATCCTAAACCTCAAAATAACTGATGCTGGCTATCCACATTCTTAGAGCAGGCTGCAAACTGTAAAGACTGAACAGTGGAACAGCCAGTATTCTCTGAACGAATTGGCCTAATAATCTGTTTCTGGAATATAAGTGGGTTGCACGCAAAGATCGAGGTTCCCGTGGTGGTGCAATACTTGGGAACTTTAGATATAATAATGCTGCTGGAAATCTGGGCCAAGCTAGTATTCCAGTAATTGGTTATGAAGAATATCAAAAATCAGCCAAGAAAAGCAGTATATTCAGAAGGGCGAAAGGGGCCTGGCAATAGTGGAGAAGTGTAGCTCACTGGTTAGAGGAGGCATACCCTGAAGCAGAGATCAGGCCCGGGACCTGGGTTCGATTCCCGACGCGGCAGGGTCCAGAACCCAATTGTCCACGGACTCGATAATTCTCGCTTTGGTGCCCACTCTAAGCACGAGTTCACACTATGCAGCTCTGGGCAACAAGCCTGCTTAATCTCCACAACGGCCCCCGCGGCGGGATGCCTGGCTTTCACCTTGGGGATGCCCAGTACGGGTTATCTTACAGGGAAAAACCAGGACGGGTTCCCAATGCAAGCGCCAAGATGCCCGTAGGGTGATAGCTGCGCTCTATAAGTACCCCAATCAATCAATCAATCAATCTATATCAACACCAACCTGCCAGCTTAGGTTGCAGAACTGGACATTGGTGATTCATGTTTCTTGGCTCGCAGAATGAATGGTTGGGCCAAGAACTTACTCAAATCTGTTGTCCTTCCATGTGCATGTAAATCCTAAGAGAAAAGCAAAAACAGCAAAAAGGGTTGCAGCAAACCTACTTTGTCTAAAAACACATGCCATCAATCGCACTAGCTAGTCTAAAGACTTCTATCTCAATTTATTCCATTACCCAAGTGAGAAGCGTGCTGAAATGGTTGTGCCACTCACAGTGCAAAGCATGCCTCATCAAAATCGATAGGACAAGATAGGAAAAGAACTAGTAATGGTTTGTGAATTCACTTGCTTACTTGTCCTGTCTGGCCCAAATCCAGGTGACATCCCCCCTGTTTGGACAAGAGTTTTAGGCAACTCGGTCTCCATTTTAGACTACACGCTGGTGACCCTCTCAATATGAAAGCAAGTGCAGGATTTCAGAATATTCTATCGCAAGGAGAGCGATCATCATCCTCAGGTAATTACAGTAGACGTCTCCCCATGTGAACACGATGCGGTAATTGCTCTACAGGGAGAGATTGGCAATGAAAATCTGAAATGCCTAAGGTGGAGTTCGAGTACAGTCAAGGACCTGGCAGAGAATGCTGTGGTTAGCCTTGAGGATAGGGCCAAAGAAGATTCCAACCAAATATCAGTATGGGAAACATTTAGTAGCAAATTGATTAATAAATATCATGTCAGTAGAAGGAACAAGGGAGTTAATCTCGGATTGCATAAAGCTATAGATATGCTGTAATCGATTCAACTAATTAGATCTAATGTAGGTGGGCTTCTCAGGCAGCCACGTAAAACTCCTAAAGACAAGAATCTATTGGAAAGTCTGCATAAGGAGTGATGTCGCCTGAAAAGAGAGATATGGACTTTAAACCCAGCAGGTAACACAGTGGGGTTAGCTGCAACTTGCTTAAAAAACAAATGACTCTAAAAAAGTTTGGAAACGTATAACATTGAAAAAGGCCCCAGAGCAGCCCACAATGTAAACATTTGTAGGGGTGATTGGGTTGCATTTCTAAAAGTGCATTTTAAAGAAAGTACCCATTACATAATCAGCTTGCATTGGCCCCAAAATGAAAGCAGGGCTACTGGGCTGTTGGCGCACCTAGCATTCCCTCCAGCAGAGGTAATGACAATAATTAAAAAATCGTGGACCAATTGTGCCCCCGGCCCAAATGCGCTGCTGTAAGTGCTCTTCAAACACTCAACAGCAAGATGGGCAACTCTCCTGGCATCAATGCTCAACTACATTCTGGCAAATGGAGTTATGCCAGAAAGTTGGAAATGGTCAATAATTCACACCATTTTTAAAGGAGGTCTGGCATCCTCACCTAGCAACTATCCATTAATGACATTTTTGGATGTGGATCATAAATTCTTTTCCACACTACTGCTTCAAGATCTGGAGATATGGGTACTAGATAACATGAGACTCCCATTCAATTAAACCGGATTCACAAGGAGTCAAGGGTCCTTAACTAACCTCATTGCGGTGGGCCTGATACTTGGTAGAGCAAAGGGCACAGGTACACCTCTGTTTTGTCAACTTCAACTGTGTCCCGTGTAACAGGCTATGGGTCAAGCTTCAAAAATGGGGAATTGCACCCAATATCCTGCAAGCAATCAGGCTGCTAAACTCACTTGAGTCAAGCTAAAGATTGGAGATGGTCAAACCTCAACTGGCTTAAAACAAGGTGTTCCAGATCAATCTATCACAACATTATTTTGCCAACTTTAGGCAAATCGTTGGAGCATTTTCTGTTCAATCAACTGAGTATAAAAGAATTGTGTTTTCTGAAAGGGGTGTACCTTAGACATTTTTTCATTTTGAATATTTCAGATGCCCCAACCACTCGCCTTAATTCTGTTGCATTGGTGGTCGAGAGGAAGGTGGTCAAAAACTGTCAATGTCCACCGAAACGTGCATTGACATGTCTGTGAAATACCCGGCCTACAACACTGTCACAAAGACTGTAACACACACCTGTCTTAGTGTGACCATATAGTGTATGTGATCTTGGGAGGGCAGGATATGAGTTGTGGTATGAATGAGTATGTATGTGTATGTGAGAGGCTAGTATGTAAATGTGGTCAATCTGTAGGGGTCATTTAAATTCTTATGAAGGGCAACGTTCATGCTGATTGTTTTCCTCCCAAAAAATGAAACTGTGAAATATTTATGTAAAAGAAATATGAAAAAATGTATGGATATAATGAATGTTTTTTAACACTTTTTCATACAAATAATGAAAAAATGATTTTGTAATAAAATACATATTATGGCTAAATAGTAAATTGCTTGTGCATCATGTTCTTCATGCAGGTAGCCCTATAAAGCTGGAATCAGCCTTGATAATAGAAATTTAGGTCAAGTGGGAGGTTTTGATACTGATTTAGGTCTACAGAGGTTACTTAACTGTCTTGGCGCATATGCAGATAAGAATGAGTTCACATTCAATTGCCAAATTCTAAACAAGCGCAAATGGCATCTTAGTGGTAAAATAATTGACGAAGCACCAACCTACATATATAAGGAGTCAAAATAGATGCAAGAGGCAAAATTGCACCCAAAGAGAGGCGATTAAGGGGAAAGCACAGACACTTAATCATGCTTTTTCAACACTGGCAAGATCCATTCAAGGTCATACCCTGAAACCACTGACGGCAGTACTGTAGGCTAAACTGTTATCAACACTTGGGTATGGATCAGACATAATGTTAGGTGCTGAGGCCAGACCTTTAGATACAATCCTCATAAGACATAAGATCCGCTAAACAAACCTTCCGATTACCCAGAACGGCATTGCCCGCTTAAAAAAGATTGGAGTTTTCACTTACAAAACAGGCACTCGCCCAGCTCGCGGCATATATTAAATGTAGCAACAAACTGCGATCGGCCACAGATGACACGCTGGCAGATCGAGTCTAGTCTGAAATCATCTTCGAAGGGGGAATGGCGAATACAAAAAATATCTTGAGAGTAGCACTGAGAAGCTTGAAATGAGTGACCTATAGAATGTGAGTACATCAGGGCAAGCCTACAGGAAAGCAGTAAATAATTTTAATGAATTTGCAAAGTTGGACAATTGATAAAGAAAAGCTGTCCAAGTGGTCTCATGAGTGGCTGGTCTGAAATCTTATGTACCCCAAATTAATTCCCCCTTCTGGAAGCATCCCACCATCGGAAGATAAAACAGAGCTTATTGGCACTAAGACTTGGTGACATTTCCTCATTAGATTTCCTTCCAAAATGTAGGGAAGATGACCAAGGAAGTGAAAAGAACTGCTGCCTATGCCACCAGGGAGATGAGTCCCTGCAGCATGTTATATGTATTTGACCTGCCGTAGCCACAAAGTGAAGAGGTTTGTTGAGAAAAGAGTTCAACAACCTGAGTGTCAAGACTTGTAGATCTAAACTGATGGAGTCATTGGATCCAAGGAATATTTTGTTGAACATTAGACTGCTACAGTTCCTACACATCTTTAAAACGGTTGTCAAAACACATGAACAGACAAAGGCGGGTAGGGGATTGGTGAATAAGGCCTCTAAGAAGACCCCATGTGTGTATCACACAGTGGCGGGCTGTTATGGAGAATGAACATCAGTTGCTTGGTATCCTGTGAGTTCGAGTACAAATTCAACATCATCTTGTCTGTCCCTTGGTTATTTGCACTTTTAGCGTAAATTTGCAAAATTGCACAAATGCACTTTGAGGATAAATTTGCACAATTGCACAAATGTATTTATATTATAGTAGGCTGTTAGTGGCCATAAGCTTTGCAGTCATCAAGCTCAGAAAGTCAAGTACCGGTACTTTTATTACTCCTCCTTTCCTGTGGCTAAATATCAGTACCTTCTGCATAAATTTGCACACCGCATGGACTTTGCCAGCTTATTTTTAACAATATATTTTATTAAGTTTGCATGATACATACCGGGCCGTGGCCAGAAGGATACTGTTTGGGGACAATATGTGGCGATATAAACATAAAATTGTAACTCCTGTAAAATCTGCAGGTACAACAACAAAAACATTGCTCAGTGAGTCTCAAATCCCACAAATCTATAATTGTCCAATTGGATAAACATTCCGAAAGTTTCAAATGGTAGACCGAGTTGCTTAATAACCAATAACATTAGAGGAGCACATCCTATCCGGGTCTAGAGGTGGAAGGGGGGTAACTCTATGCCCAAATATTTCATCCACCGTGACCATATTTTCCTATGTTTTTGGGGGCAACCACAAGCTTGAAACACCGCAATCTCAGCCCTTCTGCAATCATCAATGGCATTTTTCCACTTGCCAATCGTTGGGGGGGGGACCCTTCTTACCTTGCAATGTCCCGTCTAGCAATGGTAATAGCTAGAAATAACAGGTATTGCTTTTACCGGTTCCCACCTATCCCATCAGTGCTATGTAATAACATCAATCTCGGATCAAGTGATAGATCCCATGACAGCACTTAGCCCAGGCATGCCACAGTCCTCCACCAGACAATGTGTATAGAAAAAAGTCCCTTCCTCTATCCCTCATCTCAAATATAAGGGGGAATGAATGACCCCCATCTGCCAAAGACGGGATCTTGTATAATATGTGCAGTGTATACATTTAAATTGCGTGAGATCCGGTATGTCCTCTAACCATGCACTTCTGGTCTTGTGTAGAGTTGTATGAGTGTGTGACATCAGTGTTTGGTAAATCTGACGGATCTTATGATCGCCCAAGTCACCCATTAATAAAGGTCCCTCCAGAGTTCTGGCAAATTATCAATTGACTGAAGTAGGGGAATAAGAGCATGCCGCAGCTGGAGATACTTATATAATTGAGTCTTCTGTAGCTGAAACTCTGTCTGTAGCTGTTGGAACAACTTTAAGGTTGTACATCATACTACGTCACCAAAGGTGGATATTCCCACCAGGTCACACCCTCAAAATCCGCTGATGCTGACATTGAGAGTAGATGTGTACCATGCCACAGCGGGGTCATCTGTGTCAGGCGGCCAGGCCATCCTATTTGCTTACCTGTGGATCTCCAGAGTTGAACAATTGTGCCACTGGCAGGGAATAGAAAGTCTAGGTTCTGCGTGCTATACATAAGTTGAAGGAGGGAGGTGCCCTTCATTGCCATTATTCTATTGCAAACTCTGGATCCATGGGCAAATTATACCACCCCTCATTTACAATTAGCAAGTGGGAGGCTACGTAATATGCGTACAGGTCCGCAGCCGCAATGTCGCTGCGATATGTTGACTGTGTGCAGGTACTCAAAGCAACCTATACAATCCGCTGTTCCAGAGAAATTTGTTATGTATGGCATTAACTTGTGCGAACAAAACCCGCGGAATAGCATACAGGAAATTCTGTAGTCTATAGAGTATTCTGGGTACTGAGATCATTTTAGAAATCACTGAGCGCCCGTATAATGAGAGCGGGAAGGGAGGCCATATTGCAGTTTCCCCCTTAACGCTCGTAGTGAGTGGGTTAAAATTGTGTGCCCAGGAAGTCTTTGGGCAGGGTGACATAAAAATACCTAGATACGTAAATCCTGTGATGGCGCAAGATAGCTGCTCGGCCCATGTCTTGTGTCCCTGATTCCCGCACACCGGGAAAAACACGGACTTGGATGGGTTAGTTTTAAGCCCGGTAGTCTCACCAAACATTCAAAGGATCTGTAGAAAGCTGGGTCCCGAGAACCACGAGTCAGTCATGAAAAAGAGGACATCGTCCACGTATAGCATGATGCGATTGGATCGGGACGGAGCCCAACCAAAGCCCCTGAGCACTGGGTCGCTACACACCCATGCCGCTTAAGGTTCCACGGCAAACAGTAATGGTGACAAGCGGCAGCCCTGTCTCGTGCCAAGGCAGATAGGGAACGGGGCCATAAGCGCTGGCCAAAGTTAATGACATCAAGGAGTTGGAAGAGATACGACCAACTGAGGGAGTCGAACGCCTTGTCAATTTCCGCCAGGAGAAGAGCTGCTTGGATCCTAGTTCAGGGGCACTTGCCATGGTGTTATGCACCTGTCTGATGTTATGATGCATAGAGCGCTGTGGCATAAACCAGGATTGATCAGGGTGGATCAGATCTTGCACACAGGTCCTGAGGTGGTCAGCAAGAACTTTGCCCAAGGGTTTGGGCTCAAAGTTGATTAGAGAGATGGGCCGGTACGATGAGGGATCTTCCGGTGGGTGACCTGGCTTCAAAAAGCGGACAATCTCTGCATGTCAGCAGTCTTGGGGAAGCCGGTGTTGGTAGATAGTTTCATGTAAGGCATCTAGTAGGTGTGGACCCAGCGTATTTATGTGTGGTCTAAGGAATTCCATAGGGAACCTGTTGGGTTCAGGTGCACGACACCGGCGCATGGCTGTTAATGCTGCACTGAATTCGTCTGTGCTTATGGGAGCATCTTGTTGCTTCCGTGCACGATCTGTAAGCTTACGGGGGGGGTATGTCTCTAAAAAATCTGGCTATAGAGGCCTCCGAAAACTGCTCTTGGCATGCATAAAGAAGTGAAAAGGAGCGCGCAAACACCTTAGCCACTGCCGCCGGGGACGAGCACAAGGCGCCATCAACACCACGGAGCACGGGAACATTTGCGGTGGACTTCTCCACTTGGCATAGTCTATGAAGCATTTTGCTTGATCTGTCCCCCCATTGGTAAATTTGGTGCTGCGATTTTAACCAGATTTCTTTTGGCTCCCCAATAAGATGTCCCTGTATGTGTTGTTGTGTCTGAAGTAGGTTGCATTTAAGAAGTGGGGCAGGTTTTGTGATGCACTGCACCTCCAGAGTCCTCTGACGGTTTTCTAATTGTGATAGTTGTGCTAATTGCTTACGTTTTGCATTAGCACAAAAACTAATGGATGCGGATCTTACACAGGACCGGTGAATGATCCGATAGACCTCTAGGGAGATGAGATATATGGGATATCCGGTGGATGTAGTTGTGTGGAATGAACATATAATCTAACTGGGACAGAGATCCATGTACTGTGGATATGTATGTGTAGCCTATTTCGGATGGATGGAACTCGCACCATACGTCCGACCAACCCAATGTAGTAGCCAAGAGATGTAATTTGGATCTATCTATTGGGGTTCTCGCTCTGGTGTGTGCCTTCTATCCATCGATGTCATAGTGTCATTCCAGTCCCCTCCTTGGAGTGTCAAGCCCTCTGAGAGTTCGCCCCATAATCAAGACAACTTTTCTACAAAGGTGGTGCCCAATGGAGGAGGGGCTTGGATGCTACTGAGGTTAATACGTTCCCCATAAAGTGTGCCCCATAAAAGGACGTAGCGTCCGCCAGGATCTAGCCAATGCCCGGTGTGTAAAAAAGGAATGCGGCAGTGTATGAGGATGGCAGTCCCTCGTGATCCCCTAGTTAACCCCGCATGATATATTGTGTGGTACCCAAACTTGGCAAGACAGAGAGCCTTGGCACCAAGAAGATGGGTCTCTTGTAGAAAAAGAATGTCGGCCCCATATTGTTTGACTTGACAGAGAATAGCACCCATCTTAATTTAATTAAGAAGGCCCCTAACGTTCCACCACACTATGGTCAAGTCCCCGAGCAGGGGAGCGCATAACTGTGTGGTCATTCACTCTCGGCAGGTGTGTGTATTAAGACTGATATTGTGGAGACTAGACCTCTGCGCACATGTGAAAACTGAAACAATGCTGACATAACACCATAAGGAACCCCCAAACACCCTCCCCCTCCCGATACAGCCTTGAACATGGAGCATCTGTTGCGGTAAAGGGTACTCCCAGGACCCCAACAGGGGAACCCGGAGCACCTCCTCCAATGGTACCCAAACCACCCATATAACATTAACAAAAAGGAAAAGTCGAGCTATCCGGGGCGGGATGAATCGCATGGCTGGACATCCACGACATCTTTTAATTCCATGCGGAGTGGGATATTACTTATGGTTTGTCAACAATCGTGACCTAATGTCAGGGGGACAGTGCCCACTGTTCAAGTTAAGATGCTTCTTCCGGGTCAGTGGAGCGCTTACTAGAACCAGATCTATAATGTCTTTTAGATTTACTTCTCTTTGGTCTGTTCCGTTGCGAGCCCTGGGATGAGTCCGATTCCAGCTGTGGTGGGGTGTGTGACTTCAGATGTGCACGTTCATTCGTCCGGCAAAGACAGCCTCTGGCGAGTCGAAAAAGTGGGATTTAGAGTTGTAAATAACCCGCAAGCGGGCCGGGTACAACAGCATGTATTCTATATTAAGTTCCTGGAATCTGCACTTCACTGCCATAAAAGATTGGCTCTGTTGTTGTACTAGGCGAGTATAATCCAGGAATATCACTATACGCATAGAAACATGCAGGAGTTAGTCTTTGTGGGTCCTTGTGAAATGCAGAATAGTGTCTCAGTCAGCATAATTCAGGAACTTTGAAATAACTGGTCTTCAGCTTTCACCTGGGGGCTGCTTTTTGGTTAATGCACGATGTGCCCTCTCCGCAACAAAACATGTGGATAGTTTATCAACTGGCAGGATGCCCGCTAGCCATTGGGTGAGAAAATGTGACATGGATGAGCCCTTGCAGCTCTCCGGGAAACCAATAAAGTGCAAGTTATTCCATCTCATGCGGCCTTCGGCTACTTTTACCTTGGAGGCCAACTCCAGTCATCACCGTGAGTTTATTAACTTTTTTCTGTAGAGTAGTCACATTATTCTCGACTGTGTACACGCATGTCTCCGCTCCAGTAATGTGATCCACAGCCTTTCAGAGGTTTTGTCTCAGGAAGAAAACTACAGATCCCACAGCACCAGTGTTGGCATCAAGTGTGTTTCTTGCCTCTGTGATTGTGCCCAGGAGCGTTGCACTGTCCGGAATCATGCCCCCTGCATCTACCCCAGCAGCACCACCCTTGGTAGGTGTATACTGGTCGAGGGTACTCTGCTTAGTGCTGGCCGCACCCGGCTAATCTTTGCCCATGGTGGCTGGTGGGCAGATGCTGGAGCCAGTAAACCCAAGGGTCTCAAGGCGGGGGTCGCCTCTTTTGTCTTCTTCCCCCTACTGCAGACTACAAGGCACTGCTGCCGACTTCACCACAGTGTTGCTGAGGGACAGCGCTGCAGGTCGGGCCGCACGTAAACCGGCTTGTCTCAGGCCGTAAGCCACACCAGGCCTAGTCTGGCCGCCTCAGCAGCCCTTGACAACTGGACAAGTATGCACCCTAATGGGACCATACTCAACGGACCCCCGACCCACAATGCTCCCCCACGTGTCTTCAGCTCTCCAGGCACCATCTCCCCTCAGGACCCTGGTGTAAGTATCTCACCCTGGTCTGGGGGTATAATGCAGCATATGCCGATTGGGCATTTAGTAGCTAGCCAATGGAGGAGATCCCAGCTCCCGCCAGTATAGGACGGTCCAATCCAGGGTGTGTAGCCTGGGCCCTTATACTAGGCGGCGATTCCTTCTGTCTCACTGTGGTTCGTCGCAATCACTGGACAGACACGCCCCTGGCATGTTTGTAATATGAGGGATGGGTGCCGGGGCACTGGAACTGATGCCGGCACCGGGGTTGTGCGCTGGCCCCACAGGAGTAGGCGCTACATTCATAGGCTGCCCCGTTCACCAGGGCATCGTCATATTCGGCCCTCGTTGGTCCGCGGGGCACCGCTCCATGCAGGGAAATACAAGCAGGCAGAAAGGCATTCCTGTCTAAGGATTCGTCTGGGAGGCGCCCGTAGCAGGCAGGTGCCCTCCGGGAGCAGGCTCACACTCCACCCAGGTCTATGCTGCAGCTCGGAGCCCGCCCGGGCAGCCCCAGAGCAGTGGATGCCCCCTCCTACCTTCAATGTCACAATCTGCTCATTCTGAGTCGTCAGGCTGCACTCAGGGGCCAAGGCGGGGGTGCTGGGTAGGCTCTGGCCTCCAATCAACCCCAGCCCGCGCCACGCAGCAGGCAATGTCAGAACCCAGCACTGCCACTACTTCCCCTGTTCGCCTATGCGTCTGTAAATTTACAATTTGTTTCTGCTCTGGGTCGTCAGCATACATATAGACTCATCTGGTGCCCTTCGCTGGATAGGCTAATGACAGATTTTACAGCTTTTGTGGCGTGAACGTGCGGAGCATAGTTAAAGTGAGTCCGGCATGTTGGCTGTCCAAGCCACGCCCCCCCCTTTGCCAGCTTTTTAACCTTTGCACATTTGCACTTTATGCAAAATTGGTCACTGTATGTGCAGCAAATTTTGCTTTAATGACTGCTCCCCGAATGAGAATGAATGTGTTCATAATTGATAGTCATTTTTGGGAATTTCTAATTATCTGTTTTATTGTGTATGCACTCTTGCCGAGGTTTATGGATTAAATTGACTAATTAACAAACTAAGCAAACACAAGGAGATGATGGACGGAGCGCTGAAACTTTTCAGACACTAACCCCCAGTCACAGATGGATTCAACCCAGATCTGTGACTTGGGGTAAGTGTCTGAAAGGTTTCAGCGCTCCGTCCATCTTCTCCTTAGGTTTGTAATGAACAAATTATTCATTAAATAAAAATCGGAATCTCATGAGTGCTTGTTCCCCCACCAAAGGTTTTCTCTCCTGTGATTTAACAGTTAACCTAAACTTCATGAGACCTGTCTTATCTTCAACACATCCCTTTCTATTTCCTTTCACATTTCTTCTGACTATAGCACCTGCTGCTTTGAAAGTCATTAATGTCGAGCCTTATACTTCCCAAGTATGCGTTAACTTTTTTAATATCGTTTATGTCTTCACCATTTTTCTTTTTTAAATGATTTTTACACACATCTCACCTCCTACAGGTACTGGTACCCCTACCCTCCAACTTTAATATCGCTTTTTACCGTGTCTTCAATTTAAGTACTGGCCTTTTTTCTTACTTACTTGCCATCTCTAGTAACCCTTTACTCTCTGACAAGTTATTTCTTCTGCTTTTAGAACCTTATTAATAATAACCTTCTACTATATGCCTATTACTGCTTCGACTGTACTACCCATATATTGTAGCCACATCAAAATACTTCTAAAGATTCAGTCCAAAGCAGAAGTGTTTCATGATTTTTGTCTTTCTTCACAGATTGTTGTGTTCCCTTTCGTCAACTCGACTGCTCTAATGTTTAGTTGGATTGCCTTAGTGGAAGATATACATGAAAATGCATTAAGCGGAATGATAGCGATAAGAGCATCAGTATAAAAGTAGAGTCAGTGCCTTTTGGTTTCGAGATAAGACCTCACTAGTTATGAGTGAAATGCTTGATGCAGATGGGTTAGAATTGGGCTGTGATGCTGGTTATAACTCTGTGTGCTACTGTGGTTGCATGTAATTGAATACATAATGAAAACAAATGGAAAGGTGGTACTAATATTAGTTTCTGTAACGATTTCACCCCAAAATTAAATTTCTGATGACATCAGAGATTTTAATATATTGGAAGATGGTTGAACGTCAAAAATATAGCATGAAGAGTGTACCTTGGTCGTGTTAATGTGTCAACCTTCTTCTGCAGCAAATTAGGAGTCAGTATCTGGAAGATGAAATTAACATGTGAAACTGGTAGTCCAGTTAATGTGATTAGGTATAGTTTACCCAACAGTCAATATTTCAAACAGTCTAGTTTAATTAGCCCTGAATTTAAGGTGTTGTTAGATTCTATAGTTAAAGACACATTATTTCAATATATTTAAAGAAATTACAATATCCATCAAGTCTTATGAATTTATCACGTAATCCTTCATTTTTGACTTATTAGTGTCCTTGACTGCTTCATTAACTGTACTTCCTCTACACAAGTTGTCAAATAATTATGCCGCTAACCTGTCTCTATCCAAATTATCACTCATTGTGCTTATCCAATGAATGCGCTTGTGGTGCTGCCTTCCCTGATTCAATATATAAAGTTAGGGTGTTAGGGAAAAGACCTAGCACTCCAACAAGATTCCACAATATAAATTGCTAATTCTGTACAAATAACTGTGGTGCTATTCAACTTGAGGATAACAACCCAATTTCCCAAAAGATTCAATCAAAGATTGATAAAACTATTTAACTTGAGTTGATGCACACGCAACAGTTAAAGACACATTATTTCAAAATATTTAAAGAAATGACAATATCCATCAAGTCTTATGAATGTATCACGTAATCCTTCATTTTTTGACTTATTAGTGTCCTTGACTGCTTCATTAACCGTACTTCCTCTACACAAGTTGTCAAATAATTCTGCTGATAGCCTGTCTCTATCCAAATTATCACTCATTGTGCTTATCCAAGTAATGCGCTTGTGGTGCTGCCTTCCCTGATTCAATATATAAAGTTAGGGTGTTAGGGAAAAGACCTAGCGCTCCAACAAGATTCCACAATATAAATTGCTGATTCTGTACAAATAAGTGCGGTGCTATTCAACTTGAGGATACCACCCAATTCCCCAAAAGATTCAATCAAAGATTGATAAAACTCAAGTTGAATAGCACCACAGTTATTTGTACAGAATTAGCAATTTATATAGTGGAATATTGTTGGAGCGCTAGGTCTTTTCCCTAACACCCTAACTTTATATATTGAATCAGGGAAGGCAGCACCACAAGCGCATTACTTGGATAAGCACAATGAGTGATAATTTGGATAGAGACAGGTCAGCAACAGGATTATTTGACAACTTGTGTAGAGGAAGTACGGTTAATGAAGCAGTCAAGGACAGTAATAAGTCAAAAAATGAATGATTACGTGATAAATTCATAAGACTTGATGGACATTGTCATTTCTTTAAATATATTGAAATAATGTGTCTTTAACTATTGCGTGTGCATCAACTCAAGTTAAATAGTTTTATCAATCTTTGATTGAATCTTTTGGGGAATTGGGTGGTAATCTCAAGTTCAATAGCACCGCAGTTATTTGTACAGAATTAGAAATTTATATTGTGTTATCTTGTTGGAGGGCTAGGTCTTTTCCCTAACACCCTAACTTTATATATGGAATCAGAGAAGGCAGCGCCACAAGCGCATTACTTGAATAAGCACAATGAGTGATAATTTGGATAGAGACAGGTTAGCGGCAGAATTATTTGACAACTTGTGTAGAGGAAGTACGGTTAATGAAGCAGTCAAGGACACTAATGAGTGAAAAAATGAAGGATTACGTGATCAATTCATAAGACTTGATGGACATTGTCATTTCTTTAAGTATATTGAAATAATGTGTCTTTAACTATTGCGTGTGCATCAACTCAAGTTAAATAGTTTTATCAATCTTTGATTGAATCTTTTGGGGAATCGGGTGGTATCCTTAAGTTCAATAGCACCGCAGTTATTTGTACAGAATTAGCAATTTTATATTGTGGAATCTTGTTGGAGCGCTAGGTCTTTTCCCTAACAACCTAACTTTATATATTGAATCAGAGAAGGCAGCGCCACAAGCGCATTACTTGGATAAGCACAATGAGTGATAATTTGGATAGAGACAGGTTAGCGGCAGAATTATTTGACAACTTGTGTAGAGGAAGTACGGTTAATGAAGCAGTCAAGGACAGTAATAAGTCAAAAAATGAAGGATTACGTGATAAATTCATAAGACTTGATGGATATTGTCATTTCTTTAAATATATTGAAATAATGTGTCTTTAACTATTGCGTGTGCATCAACTCAAGTTAAATAGTTTTATCAATCTTTGATTGAATCTTTTGGGGAATTGGGTGGTATCCTCAAGTTGAATAGCACCGCAGTTATTTGTACAGAATTAGCAATTTATATTGTGTAATCTTGTTGGAGCACTAGGCCTTTTCCCTAACACCCGAACTTTATATATTGAATCAGGGAAGGCAGCACCACAAGCGCATTACTTGGATAAGCACAATGAGTGATAATTTGGATAGAGACAGGCTAGCGGCAGAATTATTTGACAACTTGTGTAGAGGAAGTACGGTTAATGAAGCAGTCAAGGACACTAATAAGTCAAAAAATGAAGGATTACGTGATAAATTCATCAGACTTGATGGATATTGTCATTTCTTTAAAATATTGAAATAATATGTCTTTAACTATTGCGTGTGCATCAACTCAAGTTAAATAGTTTTATCAATATTTGATTGAATCTTTTGGGGAATTGGGTGGTATCCTCAAGTTGAATAGCACCGCAGTTATTTGTACAGAATTAGCAATTTATATTGTGGAATCTTGTTGGAGCGCTAGGTCTTTTCCCTAACACCCTAACTTTATATATTGAATCAGGGAAGGCAGCACCACAAGCGCATTACTTCGATAAGCACAATGAGTGATAATTTGGATAGAGACAGGTTAGTGGCAGAATTATTTGACAACTTGTGTGGAGGAAGTACGGTTAATGAAGCAGTCAAGGACACTAATAAGTCAAAAAATGAAGGATTACGTGATAAATTCATAAGACTTGATGGATATTTTCATTTCTTTAATTATATTGAAATAATGTGTCGTTAACTATTGCATGTGCATCAACTCAAGTTAAATGGTTTTATCAATCTTTGATTGAATCTTTTGGGGAATTGGGTGGTATCCTCAAGTTGAATAGCACCGCAGTTATTTGTACAGAATTAGCAATTTATATTGTGGAATCTTGTTGGAGCGCTAGGCCTTTTCCCTAACACCCTAACTTTATATATTGAATCAGGGAAGGCAGCACCACAAGCGCATTACTTGGATAAGCACAATGAGTGATAATTCGGATAGAGACAGGCTAGCGGCAGAATTATTTGACAACTTGTGTGGAGGAAGTACGGTTAATGAAGCACTCAAGGACACTAATAAGTCAAAAAATGAAGGATTACGTGATAAATTCATAAGACTTGATGGATATTGTCATTTCTTTAAATATATTGAAATAATGTGTCTTTAACTATTGCGTGTGCATCAACTCAAGTTAAATAGTTTTATCAATCTTTGATTGAATCTTTTGGGGAATTGGGTGGTAATCTCAAGTTCAATAGCACCGCAGTTATTTGTACAGAATTAGAAATTTATATTGTGGAATCTTGTTGGAGGGCTAGGTCTTTTCCCTAACACCCTAACTTTATATATTGAATCAGAGAAGGCAGCGCCACAAGCGCATTACTTGAATAAGCACAATGAGTGATAATTTGGATAGAGACAGGTTAGCAGCAGAATTATTTGACAACTTGTGTAGAGGAAGTACGGTTAATGAAGCGGTCAAGGACACTAATGAGTGAAAAAAAGAAGGATTACGTGATCAATTCATAAGACTTGATGGACATTGTCATTTCTTTAAGTATATTGAAATAATGTGTCTTTAACTATTGCGTGTGCATCAACTCAAGTTAAATAGTTTTATCAATCTTTGATTGAATCTTTTGGGGAATCGGGTGGTATGCTCAAGTTCAATAGCACCGCAGTTATTTGTACAGAATTAGCAATTTTATATTGTGGAATCTTGTTGGAGCGCTAGGTCTTTTCCCTAACAACCTAACTTTATATATTGAATCAGGGAAGGCAGCGCCACAAGCGCATTACTTGGATAAGCACAATGAGTGATAATTTGGATAGAGACAGGCTAGCGGCAGAATTATTTGACAACTTGTGTGGAGGAAGTACGGTTAATGAAGCACTCAAGGACACTAATAAGTCAAAAAATGAAGGATTACGTGATAAATTCATAAGACTTGATGGATATTGTCATTTCTTTAAATATATTGAAATAATGTGTCTTTAACTATTGCGTGTGCATCAACTCAAGTTAAATAGTTTTATCAATCTTTGATTGAATCTTTTGGGGAATTGGGTGGTAATCTCAAGTTCAATAGCACCGCAGTTATTTGTACAGAATTAGACATTTATATTGTGGAATCTTGTTGGAGGGCTAGGTCGTTTCCCTAACACCCTAACTTTATATATTGAATCAGAGAAGGCAGCGCCACAAGCGCATTACTTGAATAAGCACAATGAGTGATAATTTGGATAGAGACAGGTTAGCGGCAGAATTATTTGACAACTTGTGTGGAGGAAGTACGGTTAATGAAGCACTCAAGGACACTAATAAGTCAAAAAATGAAGGATTACGTGATAAATTCATAAGACTTGATGGATATTGTCATTTCTTTAAATATATTGAAATAATGTGTCTTTAACTATTGCGTGTGCATCAACTCAAGTTAAATAGTTTTATCCATCCTTGATTTAATCTTTTGGGGAATTGGGTGGTATCCTCAAGTTGAATAGCACCGCAGTTATTTGTACAGAATTAGCAATTTATATTGTGGAGTCTTGTTGGAGCGCTAGGTCTTTTCCCTAACACCCTAACTTTATATATTGAATCAGGGAAGGCAGCACCACAAGCACATTACTTGGATAAGCACAATGAGTGATAATTTGGATAGAGACAGGCTAGCGGCAGAATTATTTGACAACTTGTGTGGAGGAAGTACGGTTAATGAAGCAGTCAAGGACACTAATAAGTCAAAAAATGAAGGATTACATGATAAATTCATAAGACTTGATGGATATTGTCATTTCTTTAAATATATTGAAATAATGTGTCGTTAACTATTGCGTGTGCATCAACTCAAGTTAAATAGTTTTATCAATCTTTGATTGAATCTTTTGGGGAATTGGGTGGTATCCTCAAGTTGAATAGCACCGCAGTTATTTGTACAGAATTAGCAATTTATATTGTGGAATCTTGTTGGAGCGCTAGGTCTTTTCCCTAACACCCTAACTTTATATGTTAACTTTAGACATGTTATAGTTTACTGTAAGTCATGACCAGTTTATTTAAGAAATTACACTAAACACATTTTTTGTTCAAGATGAGAAGGAGAAATTGCTATTGGTATGTTGTCTTATTTGCATCAAAGGATCACACCACCGGTGTGGAGTTACTGAGAAGTAATTGAAAGGTCTTCATAATGTTCATGTTAGACTAATCAGGTTCCCCTGAGAGCACTGCAACACCTTCACAGCTTGTTGGCCCCTTTGAAAATACGTTTGAATATGTATTGATGTGCTTCCTTTCTCTGAATTTCAGGGCTACTTTCCTGGCAAGTTTAGCAATTAAATCGGCATATGTGGAATCCAGCTGTGTATGAATCTCAACTTTACATAATTGTTGCAGTTTGATTTTAGGAATAAATGTTAAACCTACTTAGAATGCAGTTGGAAACTGGAAGCTCTGCTCTTATTAATATGTTTCCTACTTGCATTCCTGGCTATTGATGAAAACCATAAAGATGTTCACGTTTCCATTGCCCAGTTTAGAAAGAAATGTTTTTTAAAAAGAAGATGCATGATACACCTCATGTGCAACAAAGACTGTGACAAATTAGCACAATTCAAAACCAGCTGGGCAATTTAACTACCATGTCCCAGTGCTGCCCCAATGGTGAAATTGCGCTTCCAGGAGAAAGCTGCTCCCTTAATGAGCCGTAAAATTCCATGGACAGCCTTTCTAGATGTTTATTTTGCACAAATGGGCAACTAAACCCGAGGAAAGCTCGCTCATTGTTTTTACAGCTCAGATACGAGACCCTCGAAATTGCAGTTATTACCTCATCGTGGGATGCCGCTAGACCCGGGCCTCGTCATGGCTTCTTTTATCTTTCTGTTGATGATACAGAGGAAGACTTGTTGTTCTTCTGCTCTTTGCACATCAAAGTTAGGAGAAAGTAGATTGTCCCCTTTGCCGGTGCTCGAGTTTCATGGAAAGAAGGCAAGCACTTAGGAATTTGTAAAATAAACTCTTCCAGTTCCTGTATGCATCCTCTACAAAAGGCAAAAGTCAATACTTCAATCCTGATGAAATGTTGTATAATGGGCCCTGTTTATTGCACTTTATATTTTAGGGAATGTTAACTTTTTAACTGCATTGTTTCTAAATATGCTAGCAACTTGGAGTTTTCTTTACTTACAATTAGAACTTTTTTTACTCTACCACTGTATTTCATGATGGTTTGATGATGAAAATTATAATTTCAATCAATCAATTAAACTTAGAACTTCCTTGTCAGGTCAAATGCAAGTTATGGCTTGCTTGGATTATTGATCGAGTCACTGTTTAATTGCATTAAACTGTAATTGTTTCCTTTTCAGTAAAAATTCCTAACAAATTCAGATTCCATCAGCCACAGTTTATGATTCAGAATCAGTATTCAGGACTGAAGGGAGTCTTCAAGACACAGGCAGGTGAGAAGAAATAAGCATGACTTAAGAAAGCTCTTAAACCATGGCGCGGGCACAATCAGCGCAGACTGCAGCAATGCCAATGTTTTTGGCTATTGCTCAATTATAATGTGTTCTTAAGAATTAGTAAGACACACAGAAGAAGAATCACAAGTGCATTAGTTGCCCAAGCCTCTCTTACATACACAGAAGAGTTACCATTTATCCCTTTGTAGACTTGAAGACCTAAATCCAATCCCTTGTCCTATCCAAGCTGGACTGCAGCAACGCAGTGATCACTGGCACCCCAAAAACCTGTCAAAGAAGTCCACTCTCAACGTGGCGACTAGGCTGCACTTTGGAGATAGACGATTTGACCACATAACTCCCACCCTCAAGAAACTCAACTGATTACCAATTGAAGCGAGGAGTATATTTAAAACAGCCTGCATAAAACACAAATGTCTTTTACTCTGGAAATCCTACATAACTTACTAACAAACACACTAAAGTAGGCCAAAAAAGACTTCTACAAAGCTCCAGCACCCTTCTCCTCACCCCTCCCAAATTCAAGAAAACCAACTCCCTTACTCAATCCATCTCTGGTAATGCCCCGAGAATTAGGAATGCACTTTCTAAAGAACTGCGTAATAACCAATCCTACCTTCACTTCAGGAAAAACATAAAACTGTCTCTTCTCAACAAATTCCTAAACTGATCCACCTAAACCACCTTGCTTGACCTACCTAGCACCCCATTCAAAAAACTCACTGATCACTCTGAACTCGATACCAACCCCTCCTCTTGATAGCCCACCACCACAATACACTGTATCAATATTTGCTCCCCACCGGCTTCCATATCTTGTAAATGAGCCCAGTTTATCTGCTTTTTCCCCTGTATTGTATGACATTTCCTTCCATTTCTGCTATGCCTAGTGCAAACGATGTAAACAACGCACATGCAAGTCTTGCAAAGGTGTATCATATGGTTATAGCTCCTGTAATCAATCTATATGTATTTCTTGTAAAGCGCTTTGATGCCCTTGTGTCTATCCCTCTCTATATAAAACTCAAATAAATAAATAAATAAATTAAACATACTATTGTCAGCAAATGTAAAAGTCTCCCCACACACAAACACGTGCCAGATAATAACTGAGCTTCTTTGATGCAAGCATTCCTGTCACAGAGAACAAAAGCAACACAATCAGTAGCAGTGCAAGCTTCCTACCAACACCCGCATATAGACAGGTAACAGGTATAGTATAGGTAGCACAGGACATGCTAACACCAAACACACTCATACATAGAGCAGGTACACCAGAGAGTGTGCAGCTGAGGGGGAGAGAATCCTATCTAGTGTTAGAAAGTTCCATTAAGCAGGTGAAAAACACATGCTACTCACTGTGCACATAGTGACTAGATCAGAGGTGAGGAGCAGTAGAGTGAACGTTCAGTCCTAATACATAAACTCAGAAAAGTACTATGGTGCTGGTAGCAGGATGGGTATAAGCTTGAGCCTGTTCAAAAGTGCTTAATAGTATTATCTGGGAGGACTAATGGAGACCACAGGAATGCACATGCACGTGTCTCTTGGAAGCAGGTTGCTATGAAAAACAATTCACTTGAGCCTCTGCTGGCATCTTGCTGCTTTGGATACGGGTACCAGCTCGCTGAGCAATAAAGATGCAGCAGTAACCCTTTTAACAGACAAAATCTATTTTCTCAAGTTCCGAAATCGTTGAAAACTGGAAAGGTTTTCACAGCAAATTTCATGATTAGTTCCCACAAACAATCCAATCCAAGTCAATCTAATGTCAGCACACCTCTTCACCACTAAGAATATGGTTCCAACTACTGGTCTGGCTGTGAGTATCACAGGACCATTTGGTGTGGCCTTGGTCGCTGTAATTATCTATGAAAATGTATCTCTTAATGGACTTATGTTGGATAGAGGTTTTCAGTCATATGAAGCAGACTATCCAAGAAAATTATTAAGAGGTGGTCAATCTAATGCAATGGAAAAAGCACTTCAGCAGCTTTGGAATGCTTTCAACCGAAGCTGTCATGATGCCAGCTGTAAAGGATACATATATCTATACTGTAACATGCCCCACCTATCTTGTAAGACGTAAATTGAACAAGATACTTCTATGTTAGCATGTGACTCAGTATCATTCAACTGTTTTAAAAGTGTGGTAATAATAACAATTCCATTGTAAAATGTGAAATAAATACATGTGTAAGGAAAACAGTATTATTAGGGTCATCTCAACATTTTCAGTTGTATATAGAAATAATGAAAATCAAAATTGTTCAACACTTTTTAAGTGTGTTCTACTTCCCTGGTGTATCAATGCTTGAAGATGCACACTTTAAGTAAATGCACAATTTAAATATGGCTTTTTTTAACATGTGTGTTGGAAATTGCCATCTTTTACATGGTATTCCCCCAGATTGTTGTCTCATACTACTGAACCCGTTTTTGCTGGCCATAGGACTTTACCTCTGCTAACCAGTGGTAAAGTGCTTGTGCACTCCCTTTCAAATATATTACAATTGGTATACACCTGAATTGTAGTTAGTTTTCTTACATATCCCTAGCATATAGTGCCACCTGTACCCAGGGCCTGTAATTATGCAACCTAATAAGAGAGCACTGTAGATCATGTCTCCAGGTAGGCCACTGCAGGCTGGGTGTGCAGTTTCAAAGTACCATTTTGCAATGGCAAAATTAAACTTTTTCCAGGACACAGTCTTCCTTTTCAATACCTATTAGGCATCCATAAAAAATACCTTTAAAGCCCATAGTACAGGGTACATGGTATTTAAAAGTAGGACATGTATTTTCAATGTTTGGCATGTCTCTGCAGTGAAAAACCTCTATAGTCTTTTTTCAATGTGGCAAAACTGGCTCTCTCATAGGTTAACACTGGTTTACACTATTAATATGTGCTCAATCTGCTTTGGAAATTGCTTAAAAAATTTTTTTATTACACATTAATAGTAATTTAAATCCAACTTAGTGGTCGAGTTGAATTTTATATTACTATTTTGTAAATTACACTTTTAGAAAATTGTCATTTTGCTGCCTAAAACCAAAAGGCTTTTCCGACAGTGTCCAGCTGTTATCTGATCCCTAATAGCTCTCCTGTGGTGAGATGTGTATTGCGCCCTGTAGTATTGTGTAATATTGTATTGTTTGAGAATGCTGCTTTGTGCTGCCCTTGTCTGTCTATGCAGGGAGTGGCATTCTCTGTCAGTGTTTTAATGTTGCTGGGATGCTGTGTATTCTTAGAATTTTATAGTTCGACTGTGACCTTCAGTTGAAGTTGTGCTGGTGGCTGGGGGAGTCCCTGTTTCCCGACTCCACAACCATGTCGCTTACAATAAATCTACTCTCTTACCTTGGCTCCAGCATCATCACTACACAATTTTGATGACGATCTGGCTACACATTTGAACCTTCTGTGTGCTGTTCCTTCTTAGATTCATTTCAGCACGCTTAGCTGCTCCTTCGTGACGTCTCTGTGTGAAGAATGGCAGCCGTTTCTTTCCAACGTATTCCTGTGGTTGGATTGCCTCCTGTTTCTTGTTAAGGTCAGATACTCTGTTGTAGCTTTTGCCTTCTGCTAACGATTGTCAACTGCACAGGCATGCTCCATTTCCCTGCAGCCCTCAGTCCTCCTGCTGTGGGTTGGACCTGGGTGTTTGTCCCTCTCATTACAGGTGGTTGATGTAGGATTTTGTGAGCTGCCGGTGATGCAATTCTGCTCCTGCTCCAAACTGCTGCACATTCTAAGCATCTCGCGCACCGGACTTTCTCACGAGAATCTGCGCATGGCATATGTGGCTCAAGTTTGTCATCCGCCGTATGCTAGTAGACGTACAACACGGTGGTGTGCGCAGCCGCATCTGCACAGGTATTTTTCCTCACCTGATAACCTTCCCTCTGATCTATTGGCAGCATTTCACAGCAGGTGACGATATTCCTGCTGTTGCAGTTTGATCACAGCAGCAGTTCTGACATCTGTTCCTTATTTACCCCGGCTTATGGTGCAGTTAAACATGGATTCCCTGTCTCCAGAGTGTGAGTATTGTAGATCACAGTGATTTGCACACCTCATTAACTATTCTTTTCTGCATTTTTCACTATGTTTCTCAGCACCTCAGAAGAACAGCAGATTGCTGTCATTCACTCATGTTTAAATTTTCACACACACATTTCTGTGCATTGTGTTTTTACTAAGAGTATTGTGGTGATTCACACACTTCATGACTTTTACTTCTACTACTTCATGAGTTTTTTTATCCAAGCACACCATCAATTTTTAAATTTTCACTTCCATTGACATTTTTATCGATTTGTGCAAACTTAAAAGTTGTTTAACTAGTTTATGCCCTGTTTTTAGGACATATATATATATATATATATATATATATATATATATATATATATATTATCTACTGGCGGTCGCCAGTAGATAGTTATAGTTAGGACCTATTTTCCATAGGAAATTCATAACATTCTATTCCCAATAAGTCCGGCGCCGGTTGACGAATCTTCGCGAAATTTTCCAAAGTTTTGGCCAGCTATGCTCCGCTCCTACCCTAAAAGTTTTGTGGTGATTCGTTAAGCGGGTGCCGAGAAAAAAGGGGGTTCCCAAATCTTGTATTCCCCATGCAATTTCCCATAGGATCTGTTGTCGCAGCTACAGCCCGAACCGCTGAACGGAATTACACCAAATTTGGCAAAGATTTAGTCCTCAGTTCAGACTCGTGCCTTTTACATAAATTGTGTGAATCCGTTGAGTAGTTCCTGAAAAAATTAGAGTCAAAAGTACATATATATCTATGGCCGGGGAGGATCCGCGCACCCTACCCGCACCGTAAACGCACCCTCCCCGAACCGAGCACGCACCCTCCCAATCGCGTGCTGAATGCTAATTGGCTGTCGAGTATCTGTCTACATTCGAAACCAGGAACTGTTGGTGGCCATTTTCTGCCTCAGTAGAAGCGAGGCTGAAGAAGCAAGGGGAATAAGTGTGTAAAACATATAAAGGGGCCAGAGTGGAAATACTCTGACCCTCTAGAGGTGCTTAGGGGGTCCCCCTTTTAAAAAAAACAAAAAAACGGCGGAATGCGCGCACTGTGCGCGCATCCTATCGCGTTGGGTGCACGGATTCTCTCGCGTTGGGTGCGCAGATCCAAGGAAAAAAATATTGAAATTGTTGGGAGATAAAGATCAAGCTTAAGTGTTTTGTTCTTGAGTGGCTCTAAAAGGAGCCGTTGTGTTCATTGAGAGTTTTTGGTACTTATAAGTAAGTGCCTATACAGAGTCTAAAGTTGTTGAGGAAGACTCTGTTTCCTTCATCAGTAAAGTGTACTCCATCTCTCCTATACACCTCTTGCATATGAAAACGCAGGTTGTTATTGTAAATGGACCCCATTCTATAGACTCGGAGAAAAGCAGAATCAGATTTATTCACATGTTTCCTAGCTTTCTCAATTTGTGGACAAAAATTATCGGACCAGTTCCATTTCTGCCTTTGGCATATGTTAGAATACAGAAATCAGTTCTGCAAAGGTGTCCTTCATAAGCATTTCCAGACCTACCCCAGTCAAAGTGCCTAGGTCATTGCCACCACAGTGCACTATTATGAGGTCAGGGTGTTGGATATGCATGAAGGATTTCACCAATGGCATCAATTGGTGCCACTTTAACCCTCTCTGTCCAATCCATTTAATGTCTACATTTGGCAAACCTAGGTCTTTGTGAATGCCTTTGTTTTCTGCATACCTTTGGCTCCAGAAAATATAGCTGTGTCCCACAATCCACACTCTAAGCATCTTGAAAGGAGGTCTGGGGTGCACTCAGATGGTCTCTGTAAATGAAATGGCAGTTTGGAATGTAAGATGTGTCTAAAATGGTGGCTAAGAAGCAATTTTGAAAAAAGACAAGAAATCATTGGTTGTTTGACAATCTTCTACACTGAAAGGTAGGGTGTATATTTCAGATTTTTAAACGCATGATTCCTATTGGTTAATAAAAACTGATTGTAAAGAACATTATATATGATAAGCTGATATGTTGAAAAGTCAAGCACACTTGCTGTCTTGATTAGCAACATTGTGTGCTGAACTTTTGACCTGTGTGCTCAGTACAGTGTTCCATGACCTGTTTCTATGGTAACGGGCAGAAGGCAGATTGGGGGAAGGGTTCAAATGTATGTCATTTGGAAAGGGTTGAAATGTTTAACCAATAGAAATGTGTGTTTGCTTTTGAATTCATGTGGGAAGGAATGTGATTTGATGTTTACATGTGTATGTGTGGAAAATGAGAGGGAAACTTTGCCATTCTTGGTTCTGCTGACAGGTGCACAGTGCAGAGATTCTGTATAAGAAAATTTGGTGTGTGACTGATATCTGGTGTGTGACTGATATACTTCTTAATCTACAAAACAACTTCAAAGGTGAGTTATTTATTTGTGAGCGGATGTATGTAGACTATTTTGATTTTAATCAGACTAATGTATTTCTCCTGCTAAAGCGTAGGGAGTACTTTTTTTCTCTACAATTTTATTGACAGTGTGTGTGCATGTAGAAACCATTCTGTGATAAGCATTTGTGTTTTTCATGTGTTTGTAGACAGATAACTGTGCTGTTTTTATATTTTGGTAGAATTAGAAACCAGTCATTGTTTATGAATTTGTGAAATGAGTTATGTTTCTACACTAAAATGTAGTACTTCTTCTAGATGAAGAAATGTGTTTTGGTATAGTGCAAGGGATAGTGTTGTTTGTCTAGAATCACACAGTGAGTCTTTGTGCATTTGGGAACCCCTGTGAGAGAAGCATTTGGTAACATTGTGTATTTGCTGATAGATAACTGTTTTAAAATCTGTCATGCTGTCAAGTTTTAGTAGCATTGGAATCCAGTCTTTGGTTATGCATTGATAAAATGAGTCATGTTTTGACACTAATGTGCTGTACTTTAATATGTAGATTCTGTGTAGACTCCTTACCCCTTGCACAGAAGTGAATGCGTTTTGGTAAGGTGCTAGGCATAGTGTTGCTTGTCTAGAATCACACTGTGAGTCTGTGTGCATTTGGGAACCACTTGTGAGAGAAGTATTTGGTAACATTGTGTATTTGCTGACAGATAACTGTTTTAAAACCTGTCTTGTTGTCAAGTTTTAGTAGCATTAGAAGGCAGTTCTTGCTTATGCTTTGATTAAATGAGTCAGGGATTGACACAAAAGTGCAGTCCTGAAATATGTAGATTGTGTGTAGTCTCCTTACACCTTGCACAGTAGTGCATGAGTTTTGGTAAGCTGCTAGGGATAGTGTTGATTGTCTAGAATCACACTGTGAGTCTGTGTGCATTTGGGAACCACTGTGAGAGAAGCATTTGGTAACATCGTGTATTTGCTGACAGATAACTGTTTTAAACTCTGTCATGTTGTCAAGTTTTAGTAGCATTAGAAGCCAGTCTTTGCTTATGCATTGATAAAATGAGTCATGCTTTGACAGTAATGTGTTGTACTTTAATATGTAGATTGTGTGTAGTCTCCTCATCCCTTTCACAGTAGTGAATGAGTTTTGGTAAACTGCTAGGGATAGTGGTTGTTGTCTAGAATCACACTGTGAGTCTGTGTGCATTTGGGAACCACTGTGAGAGAAGCATTTGGTAACATCGTGTATTTGCTGACAGATAACTGTTTTAAACTCTGTCATGTTGTCAAGTTTTAGTAGCATTAGAAGCCAGTCTTTGCTTATGCATTGATAAAATGAGTCATACTTTGACAGTAATGTGTTGTACTTTAATATGTAGATTGTGTGTAGTCTCCTCATCCCTTGCACAGTAGTGAATGAGTTTTGGTAAACTGCTAGGGATAGTGGTTGTTGTCTAGAATCACACTGTGAGTCTGTGTGCATTTGGGAAGCACTGTGAGAGAAGCATTTGGTAACATCGTGTATTTGCTGACAGATAACTGTTTTAAAACCTGTCATGTTGTCAAGTTTTAGTAGCATTAGAAGCCAGTCTTTGCTTATGCATTGATTAAATGAGTTAGGCTTTCACACAAAAGTGCAGTCCTGAAATATGTACATTGTGTGCAGTTCCCTTACCACTTCCACAGTAGTGAATGAGTTTTGGTAAACTCTTAGGGATAGTGGTTGTTGTCTAGAATCACACAGTTAGTCTGTGTGCATTTGGGAACCATTGTGAGAGAAGCATTTGGTAACATCGTGTATTTGCTGACAGATAACTGTTTTAAAATCTGTCATGTTGTCAAGTTTTAGTAGCATTAGAAGCCAGTTTTTGGTTATGCATTGATAAAATGAGTCATGTTTTGACACTAATGTGCTGTACTGTGAGATGGATTAAGCCACGCCCTATTTACAACACTAAGTTAGCTTAAACTAGATAATTTTTAACAAGCAAGCTTGCCGTTTCTGCTGCGCTGCACACAACACTGTTGTTATGTGTTATTCATTTTAGAAATGCTGACTCGACTTTGCCTTACAGGATAACAAACTGTTGTTTCACATTCTTAACCGTGAAATGTGCCCTTGGTCTGTACATCATGCAAAGAACGCGTCTGGGTCACTAGAAGGTACAGAGTGTTGTGTTTAGATTGATCGTACCACTTGTTAGACATATCATGCATACAGCTGCCAATATCTGAAGGTCAAGCGGCTTTAATATTGTAGAACAGTTTGGTTTTATATTCATTCGAACAGAAGAGCTGATGCATGCGAGAGCTGATCCTTTGATGTGGTTCTACTAAGCTGATCTATACGGTATGGGGTCCCCCCTGTTAGCCTAAGAGACCTTCTAATAGTCTAATAATAATAATGTATTAGATTCTAGTGAAAGGAGTGTGGCTGTATACCACCGTCATTATTAGTATGATTGCTCCTTTCATTTTATATGGTATTGCAATAATGCTTATGGTTCTGATCTGTACTGTTAGTCTGCTAGTGTTAGCCAAAGTACTGCATCTTAGGACGCGAGGTTTATAAAATAAACTCTTTAAACTTTACCGTGTCTGTATTATTATGTTGTGGACTAACAAATAGTTACGAACAGGTATTTTGGATTCCCACCACTCCTGAGAAATATCTAAGTTGCTTGTTCTGGTTTGTCTATACATTGGGACCACCTAGCTAGATCTAGGTTAACGAATGGGATACTAAGCTAGTCGGATAAGGGGTTCTGGGTTCTGAGGGGAGTTTTCTGGTACACAACAATTCTCTGAGGTCCTGGTCTCCTGCGCATAGTTCTGTGCAAAAGCAGAATCCCTGCAACATGGCGCCTAACGTTTGGTCTTATGATCTGAGACGCTTTAGTAGTACTAGTGTTTAGTCCACAACTACCCTCACTCTCGTTTCCGGAAAACTTTAGTGACGGTATAACCTACCTAGGTTTAGACTAAAGGTTCTATCAAGCTTGAAAATTAAAAAGGTTACAGTTATTGGTGCTCTATCTCTTTGTACTTAATTGAGCCCCTCTCCTTGTTTTGCAAAGCCACGAATATACAGCCTCGGCTGTATCTGCAGCTTATGCCCCATATCGGACTCTAGAAATTCCTATTTCTGCCTGGCAGCATACAATTTGGTTTAATGGCGCCCTCCCCCATGAGGTCGTATCTGCGAGAATGGGCCCGTTGTCAATTGCAGGGGCCACATGGCCGGTACTGGCCGGATATACTCCACACCCACGCTATATGACAGTGGGAGTGGGTGATTTACGAACACTACACACAGCCCTGATTACGGTCCATAGGGCTTTAGTGCAGTATGTGTCACGCACAGTTCAGGTGGGAGCACCTGCGGTTGCTGGACACGGGGCGGATCACCATCAAGCGGTGGTGATTAGCCCTGTTATGGTTAACGCGGTTGTCGGCAAGCGCCCCCTCAGTAAGGATGAATTCCCTTACTGGCTTGCGGGAAAATTTGATCAATTAGAAGCCGTGTTTCCAAACACTACACCTGTGGATAAACACAGGAAACTCACCATTACTTTGCCGAAGGACCTGGTCCCTGAACTTGTTGATTGTGACAATTGGGGCAAGGTCTATGCTGCGACATATTTGAAGTGCTACGGCACTCCGTCTATGGCTATACTACCCTCCGTCATCAAGAAAGTTCAAGAAAGTCATGGTGCAGAGGCAGCTATTGAGTTGGGATTATGGCTTGTCGACAGTTTCGATGTGGTTTGTTCCATGGTAATGGGCAACCTCAAAGGAGATGCCATGCAGTTCCAAGTTGGTAATATGCTGAAGCTTGTGGCTGATGTCGATAAGCCTAGGGAGTTCACGAAAATTATTGCGAAAGCCTATAGGATGGTTGGACGTAGTGCCTTAGGCGTGAAACCCACCATCAAGATTCCTGATGTAGTGCAGCAAACTAAGGTGAGTTCGTCTACAAAAGACGAAAAGCCCAACTTTCCTAAACAAAGTTGGCGAGCCAAAAAACAAGAGAAGCAGCAACAGAAAGAGTTTTCTCGTCCTGCCTCACCCGTTCAGTCGTATAGTGAACGCACTTATGATTTGTGCGATCGTACTCGTATTAAGTCACCTGATAGATTTCAGGTTTCTGAACACCTCGTTCTTCACAGGAAACATCGACTTCGCACTCTGGTGGTGGAGACCGTGGGAGAGGACGGGGTGCTCAAGGTCGAGACCAGCCCCGCCAGACTGATGGTAAAGGCAAGCAGGAAGACGCTGCCAGACCACGTCCACCGTTTCAGAAAAAGAAAGTTGCTGCTATCTCAGCGAGATATGCCTCAGATGGTCAGGACACAGCTTCGGAACCTGACATGGGCACTAACTCTGCTAGACAGCGCGGCGGAGGTTACAGTAGTGCGGGAAGCATTGCGTCCATTTCTGGAGGCGACAGAAACTGACATTTATGTGACAGTTGAAACTGCTGATACTCGCGTAGCCCCCCCGGAAAGATTATTTGAAATAGTCCTTAATATTGAGGGTGACATACAACACAAAATTAAAGTGGTTTTTTGGGACAATCTTACTACCACCTATGATATTCTTTTGGCGGAGAAAGATTGGCCTCCGGCTTTCATTTTGGACGCCCCAAGGGGAGAGGAAGTTATACTTCCTTCCTTTGGGCACGCAGTGCCCACGGAGGAGTCTACTAGGTTAGCCGGGGAGTGGGCACAGGTGCTTGCACCTGCGTTATATCGTAATCAGGTTGGCTGGGATAAAAGTTCTCCCAATCACGAGATTCCATTGCGATCCGATCCCCAGCCTCAACCCCAATATCCCATGCGTCGCGAGGCAAGACCTCACGTCGCGTCCATCCTTGAACAATTGGAATATCAAGGAGTGATTGAGACATGTGTGTCACCCATGAATAATCCTTTATTCACTGTAACGAAGCCTGACGGGTCGTACCGTCTAGTTTTGGATTACCGGCATTTAAACTCGCATTGCCGGACGTGTGCGGTACAAAATACTCATAGTTCGGCACTCGTAGATAGTCTTGTGAGAAAACGTTTCAAAACTGCGCTCGACTTCTCAAATGGCTTTTATTGCCATAACCTGGCCCCTCTTAGTTATGAGTGGACAGCATTCACCTCGGGTGGCAAACAAAAATTGTTCAAACGACTCCCGATGGGCTATAAAAACAGCCCTGGAGTTTTTGCCGCTTGCGTGGTCTCTCTCTTGGAGATGGTAGACCCGGAAGCATACTCGTATGTTGATGACATACATCTGACTGACGACGAGTTGCTTCCACACCTTGCTTCGGTTACAAGTTTAACTTTAATAAGTCCCACATTGCTGAATTTACAGTGTTGTTCTTGGGGTACGAACTCAATAATGAGGGTCGAGGCTTGGCACCGCAATTCCTTGAGAAATGCGCAAACCTTCGTATCCCTACGACACTGAAAAAACTACAATCCTTGCTGGGTTTTCTGAATTTCGGTCGATCCTACATTCCTGATTATGCCCAGCGTATCAAGACGCTTTATGCCTTGATACAACCAACTTTTACCAGATCTTGCTGGCTGCCAGAGCACTCATTAGCATTGTATACTTTGCAAACTGATCTTCTTACAGCTAAATATCTAAAAACTCGTGACAACCACACCAACCTGGTCATTAGAATTGTTTCAGGCGCGGAAGGTTTCACGTACTTAACGTTCAATGAGGGTGACACAGTCCCCATTGCTTACAAATCGCATCTGTACACTTCGGCTGAGCTGCGATTTTCCACTGTTGAAAAAGTCTTAACAGCAGTTCAGATGGCGATCCTGAAAGAACGAGCGCTATCACAGGGGAAACGCATGCTGGTGGTAACACCGTTTCCTGCTCTCGAAGCAGTCACTAAAGCTAGTGTAGCAAATTCTAAGGCTTTGCATCCAAGGTGGATAAAATGGGCGACCTCCTTAGCCTCGCCTGACGTCGAATACATCTTTGACGCGGCGTTGCAGACTCAAGAGAGTTTGGAATATGAATTTGTTCATCCGGCTCCTCTGTCATTGCGCCCCATCGAGGAATACCATTGTGTCATATACACTGACGGTTCGGTGCAACCCGCAACTGGATCAAGGCACGTTTATTCAGCGGCTTGCGCAATTGTAGTCGGTACTTTCGTAAATGGGGAGTTCCAATCTGATGCAGTGCATACGCAGTCATTGGGTGATTGTACCGCGCAGTTGGCGGAGCTTCGTGCTCTAGTGCTTGCACTTGAGTTTGCTGATCACAGAGTCACTACTCTTATAGTGAGTGATTCTTACTATTGTGTTCAATCTTACAACGACAATTTGCTTTTTTGGATTATGAATGGTTTTTGTGATTCCAAAGGTAGCGCAGTGAAGCATAAAACGCTTTGGGCTCGAGTGGCAGAACTTAAAGGGAGTCTGCCACTTGTGAATGTAATTCACACTCTTGGTCACCAACGAGTTGGTATCCATGCTGTCGGTAACAGTTTGGCTGACGAGGCAGCTAAAACAGCAGTGGCAACATACTTAGTAGCAGCAGTTACAAGATCAAAATCTAAGATAGATGCTGACATCTTGGCAGCTATTGCTGCTTCTGAGACAGGGACAAACTTCCCTAGAGGTTTCCCTTCTCGATACCATTATCACTTAAGTCCTGATAACGTCCCGTTAGTGAGGATTAACGACGTTGGTGATAGATTGATTCCCAATGCGGACTGCAGACCAAATTTGATAACAGCTGCCCACGAAGGTGTTGCGTCTGCGCATGCTGGAGTGTCGGCAACTGTGTCTCTTTTACAGCAACGTTACTGGTGGTACGGTTTGTATAAACAAACGCGAGCTTATGTACTTAATTGTGACATTTGACAGCAGATTAAACCTTCTTCTGTTGCGCGTCCACCTCCAACGCAGCTGCATATATCTAATCAACCACTTGCGTGTGTTTATTTAGATCACTGCGGTCCTTTTACCTCTGATACTGCGTACAAGTATATCTTGGTTGCAGTGGATTCATGCACACGTTTTCTGTGGGTGTGGCCACAAAGGAGTGCTGATGCCAGGACTGTCATCAAAGCATTGCGTGTCTTTATAGGGAGTTTTGCATGTGGTACCCTTCATTCTGATCAGGGCCCGGCGTTCGCCTCTAAGGCGTACAAAGAGGCAATGAGAAGTTTGGGGGTCCAAGTCAAATTTTCGTCTCCATACAGGCCTGAGGGCAATAGTGTTGTGGAACGGATGAACCGTGACCTAAAGCAATCGTTGACAGCCAAGGTGTTAGGTACAGGCTGGAACTGGCTTGCCCACTTGTATGACGTCCAACGTGCACTTAATAACCTCCCTAGAAGGTCTCTGGGTGGGCGGACCCCGTACATGATGCTCTTTGGAGTGAGAATGTTTGTTCCGGACCTTGATGGTCTAGACATGGCGGCGGCTGCCGCGCCTTTTGACCTAGATGACCACTGTGCTGTATTGCAGAATCTACAAGAAGCAAGAGACACTCTGGCAAAGGAACACGTGCCCTCTACGTCTGAAGAAGCGCTCCTGATTCCGGTAGTCGGCTGGCTGCCTCGAGTTGGTGACTTGGTCCGTGAAAAGGTGGAGAACAAGAAGGAGTTTGGCCCCTCTTATCGTGCACCAGTCCCGGTGCTTGGAGTATTGGGTACACGTACAGTTGTTTTACCCCCACTTCCTGGTCGCAATGAAAACAGGTACATTTCAATTGAAAATGTCAAGCTACACAGGGTGGTCGATTCTCCATAGTATGACACCTTCGGTTTCCTGCCCTTCGATGCTGACAAACTCTGTTGTGGTGCCACCCTCTATCATCGTGCCTGAGGTTTCCGTTGAGATGATCACAGTTACTGATCCGCTACCTACTGCTGGTGGTTTGCCTACTGATCCTGAGTATGCTTATCCTGCAGAAGTCACTTTGCCCCTATTACATACAACAACACTTAGCCAGTCCCAGTCTTCCTTTGAAACTGAATCATTGACTTCCACTGCCCCTTCCAAAATTTCTATATTTTTTGCCTGGTTCAAGAGACATTTTTTGGTTGCACCTTGGACTTACATCTGGCTGGTGCTGATTTGTATTTTTTTATTCATGACAATTGGCTTTGTGGTAATGTGTTTTAGACATATCAATGGACACTACCTGAATGAGCGTTCTACAATTCAATTAATTGATGGAACTTTGGCCCCCCATTCCTCATCACACATCATGAAAAGAGACCAGACGTTTGTGAACATCACCGCTTGGCCTGTACGTGATGGGATTGCTTGGGATGCAGTGAACTTTCAAATTCATGGTCCCACCGAAGTTATTAATGTGCCAACTGTTTTTCGTGTTTCTATGGGTGATGTAGTTAAAGAAAACATCCGCTCAGATGATTGGGATGTACAAACAATAGAAGCACTGTTTTCTGATTTAAAATATTATGCTGCATTTGATGCTGAAGATTTGTATTTAAATACTGCAAACTACGATGAGCAATTTTGTTTTCAACATTATGGCACACATTTCCTACACAGAGCAAATACTTTTCGAAATTTGGTTAATTTCACTCAATGGGAACATTGTCCTGTCCCTATGACTGGCAGCTCTGCTACTTTATTGAAAAAATTCACATACTTTTCAGATTTTAGTGTGTCTAACCCTGATTCTTTTTATTTTTAGGTGGCGGTAGAACCCACTTCTAAGGTCAGACTGACACACACAAAATTATTATATTCCAAATCCTTTATGGATGAATTGGCTATTGGAGGTTATGACGTATGGAAAGCTACTATCGATCTTAAATCGGTTTGGGGAACTAAACCGTGGCAGGTACAAGGAACAGAAGCTTTGCATCGAGCCTGTCTTATCCCTAACCATATCTTATTTTTAAATTCGTCTATTTTTCAGACCACCTGTTTTGGATTGTCTATATCTAAAAAATTTATTTTTCCCTCGATCCCTGATCTGGGTGCTTATCCTGGTTGGGAAAATCACTCAGATCTGTCCCTTACTATGTTGCAGTCGCTTGTTTCCAATGGCACCTTCAATATTTCAACATTGAATCCTGAGGGTTGGTTGGTATGGCAAACAAGCTCAGATTCCTGCCAACGTCGGTTTCTGGATTTGGCTCCAGGGTATACACAACTTAGGGTTTACCCTCGTTTTACATCTTCACACACAGTGACTACCTACTCTGTAGGTAAATTATGTCAGTCATGGCTGCAACATTCCACGTTAACTTCAGTTAAGCTTCATTTATCACACTTAAATGACAAAATAGATTTGAATGATTTTATTAAAGGTCCTGCAAATGGCAGGTCTAAACGATGGGCTTATGCTATTTACAATGAAATCTGGAAATTGTCGCAAATTGAAGCTGCTTCTAGATTACGTGCTATTGACCAGGCCAATTTGGAAAAAGTATTGGCTGTGATAGATAATAGTATAAATACGTTGTTTTCTAGAATTTATACATTAGATAATATTGTTTCTTCTGTCGTAGACATTGTGCAAGATGATGTATCTGTGTTGTATCATGGTCAAAATCAGTTGCGTTCAATTATGCAGTTTGCATGGACATTGCAAATGTTAAAGGCAGGGAAAGTCCCTTGGGATTACATGAATATTTCATCATTGTTCCTTCTGTTTAATTTGACAGAAAAACAGCATTTCATGTCCATGAAAGATGCAACTTATGCATTGCTACACATTGAAAAATTAGAACCTTCACCTTTTTCTGTAGCTGAGTTAAATTCAGCCGTGTGGCTTATTCACGGATTAGTCACTTTACCGTTCAGTTTGTTCAAGTTTAGTTCGTGCATGAAACATTATGCCATCGGCAGATATGAACAACTTGGTGATGCGTTTCTGCATGAAGTTTGGTCACTTCCGTTCACTTACAGATGCGTGAGGGATGGCAAGGAAGTTTACTTAAAAGGTGAAGAATGCAATTCCGCTCCTGATCACTCTGTGGTTTGTAGACATATACAATTACATGGCGCTTGCAATATACACGCTCCTAATTTAGCTTGTGTCCTAAAGGGGATTCCAATGCCAGTTATAACGTCTTCTTTTAAGCTGCTTGCCAACGGTAGTTATTTGCTTTTAAATAGTGAAGCTTGCTGTGGGATGCTAGTGGGTATTCCTAACATAGTGACTGTTTCACAAAAAGTAGTTTGCTGTAATAATGTCCTTTTCCCACCCCCGCAAGGCCGACTCGATATATCCATCTGGCCAGCAATTCCAACCTTAAACGCAGAGTTCAATAGGATGAGCAGAATAAGGGCTCTTTTGTCTAAAAAAGAGGTTGCGTTGACTTCGTCCCGTGAAACATTTCTTCTTAATGTGGCGAACACACGCACTGAGGTACAAGCTCTTTTAAATACCAACCTCCCCCTCCATTTTGGAACCTTGATTCAAACTATCTTTAATGCTTCGTCTACGACTAGCCTTGTTCATTTTTTTAAAATTGTGGGCTCGGGCCTCGTGACATCTTTCCAGACTGTTTTTGGAGTGATCCCTGCATTTTTACATTCTATTTTTTCGAGTGTCTTCAGAGGGTTCCCCTTGCTCCTCGCTTTGGTGGCTGGGATCCACTTGTTGATTTGCGCACTTCGGTATGGCTGCACACCGGGAGTTGCAAGACAGAATGCTGCGCTTGCTCCATCTTCGTAGCTGCTGCGCTTGCTCCATCTTCGTAGCCGGATGCTTGATTTCTACGGCACCTTACCACTGGCGGTATTAAGCGTCAAGTATGGATTGTCTTTACGGTTTCCCTTTTTCACGTGTGTGCAAACTGTTTTTCATTGCCTAGATTGTCCCTTCCAATGGGCTCTGGACTTGTGCCTGTCAAACTTGGCGTCACCTGACCCGGATTTTGATGAACTAATGTGTCCCTTAGTGGCTCATGAATTTGATTGTTCTGGTGTCGGGTTTATGGCTTTGGGTGCTGCACACGGAGTCCTTGGAAACTGGGATATCGGAGAGGCAGCTATTGATTTCCTTGAAAGGAGTTATATTGAGGAGACTGACGGTTGTCCTATCATGGTGCTGAATGCTCCGATACTTGATGAACATGTGTGTTCCTTTCCCTTGCTCAATTGGATGGCAGATACTTTTGCGGAACGCTCCAATGATTTCCTCTTGGAAGCAGTTGCAACTTACGGTGCATATACATTCATGGATTGACTGATTGACATTGTCACTCCAGGGTGCATCCAGGAGTGCTAATTTTCTACGAAAGTTTTACTTATTTTTTAATATATCATTTTTCATTTTTTAAACGAATTTTTTTTTTATTATTCTCGGACTTTACACTTACCTTATATGGACTTATAGTTCATGCCCTTGGTTCCGTTCAAAATCACTTGAACTCTGCGTTCTTGATAAGTGTATCCCTATTGGTTAGTGCTCCGATCATGGGGGGGTGTGAGATGGATTAAGCCACGCCCTATTTACAACACTAAGTTAGCTTAAACGAGATCATTTTGAACAAGCAAGCTTGTCGTTTCTGCTGCGCTGCACACGACACTGTTGTTATGTGTTATTCATTTTAGAAATGCTGACTCGACTTTGCCTTACAGGATAACAAACTGTTGTTTCACATTCTTAACCGTGAAATGTGCCCTTGGTCTGTACATCATGCAAAGAACGCGTCTGGGTCACTAGAAGGTACAGAGTGTTGTGTTTAGATTGATCTTACCACTTGTTAGACATATCATGCATACAGCTGCCAATATCTGAAGGACAAGCGTCTTTAATATTGCAGAACAGTTTGGTTTTATATTCATTCGAACAGAAGAGCTGATGCATGCGAGAGCTGATCCTTTGATGTGATTCTACTAAGCTGATCTATACGGTATGGGGTCCCCCCTGTTAGCCTAAGAGACCTTCTAATAGTCTAATATGATAATGTATTAGATTCTAGTGAAAGGAGTGTGGCTGTATACCACCGTCATTATTAGTATGATTGCTCCTTTCATTTTGTATGGTATTGTAATAATGCTTATGGTTCTGATCTGTACTGTTAGTCTGCTAGTGTTAGTCAAAGTACTGCATCTTAGGACACGAGGTTTATAAAATAAACTTTTTAAACTTTACCGTGTCTGTATTATTATGTTGTGGACTAACAAATAGTTACGAACAGGTATTTTGGATTCCCACCACTCCTGAGAAATATCTAAGTCGCTTGTTCTGGTTTGTCTATACATTGGGACCACCTAGCTAGATCTAGGTTAACGAATGGGATACTAAGCTAGTCGGATAAGGGGTTCTGGGTTCTGAGGGGAGTTTTCTGGTACACCACAATTCTCTGAGGTCCTGGTCTCATGCGCATAGTTCTGTGCAATAGCAGAATCCCTGCAACAGTACTTTAATATGTAGATTGTGTGTAGACTCCTTACCCCTTGCACAGTAGTGCATGAGTTTTGGTAAGCTGCTAGGGATAGTGTTGCTTGTCTAGAATCACACTGTGAGTCTGTGTGCATTTGGGAACCACTGTGAGAGAAGCATTTGGTAACATCGTGTATTTGCTGACAGATAACTGTTTTAAAACCTGTCTTGTTGTCAACTTTTAGTAGCATTAGAAGGCAGTTTTTGCTTATGCTTTGATTAAATGAGTCAGGCTTTGACACAAAAGTGCAGTCCTGAAATGTGTAGATTGTGTGCAGTTCCCTTACCACTTCTACTGTAGTGAATGAGTTTTGGTAAACTCCTAGGGATAGTGGTGCTTGTCTAGAATCACACTGTGAGTTTGTGTGCATTTGGGAACCACTGTGAGAGAAGCATTTGGTAACATCGTGTATTTGCTGACAGATAACTGTTTTAAAACCTGTCGTGTTGTCAACTTTTAGAAACATTAGAAGGCAGTTTTTGCTTATGCTTTGATTAAATGAGTCAGGGTTTGACACAAAAGTGCAGTCCTGAAATGTGTAGACTGTGTGCAGTTCCCTTACCACTTCTACTGTAGTGAATGAGTTTTGGTAAACTCCTAGGGATAGTGGTGCTTGTCTAGAATCACACTGTGAGTCTGTGTGCATTTGGGAACCACTGTGAGAGAAGCATTTAGTAACATTGTGTATTTTCTGACAGATAACTGTTTTAAAATCTGTCATGTTGTCAAGTTTTTGTAGCATTAGAAGCCAGTCTTTGCTTAGGCATTGATTAAATGAGTTAGGCTTTGACACCAAAGTTCAGTCCTGAAATATGTAGATTGTGTGCAGTTCCCTTACCACTTCCACAGTAGTGAATAAACTCCTAGGGATAGTGGTTGTTGTCTAGAATTACACTGTGAGTCTGTGTGCATTTGGGAACCACTGTGAGAGAAGGTTTGGGTAACATTGTGTATTTTCTGACAGATAACTCTTTTAAAATCGGTCATGTTGTCAAGTTTTAGTAGCATTAGAAGCTAGTCTTTGCCTATGCATTGATAAAATGAGTCAGGGTTTGACACTAAGGTGCAGTACCATGTACTATTCTCTTCACTGTGCCAGAACTGAACATTTAAAAGTTTTACCCAGGCACTGTCCTAGCAGTAGTCTGATGATTTAGTCAGTTTCTAAGTAGTTATGTTGTGAACCATACATTACTACATAGACTGCCTCAAATGTCTATGCAGTATGCATGCAGTCTTCTAACCACCTAGACACTTGTCTTTCACACCTTCAATTCCCTAGTCAGTATCCATACAGTCCAGCAAACATCCTGTCACTCCCTTTGCACTCCTCTAGTGACCCATTCAGTACCAAGTACTAATCCATTCACTATGCCGGGTCTGGTGGCTCAGTGGACTAATGCGTCTGCTGCAGGGGCCTGTGTTCGACCTCATGGTCACAGGTTCAAATCCCGGCGGGTACACTCAGCCTTTCATCCATCTGAGGTCGATAAAATGAGTACCATTGAGTTGGGTAACAATAAACATCTGTTATTCAGCGCCAAGATACCCGTAGTGGTGAATGTGCGCATTACAAATACACGTGTTATGTTATGCCAAAAGTCAACCACTTATAAATTCACTCAGGCACTCTCCTTGCTGTACTCTAATCATTCAGTCAGTACCCAAGTACTCATGCAGTGAGCCAGGCCTTATCACATAGACTGCTTCAAATGCCTATTCACTATGCATGCAGTCCTCTAACCACCTGCACAGTTGTTTTTCACACCTTCAATTCCCTAGTCAGAATCCATACACTTCCAGGAAACACCCTGTCACTCCCTTTGCAGTCCTCTAGTGACCTATTCAGCACAATGTAGTAATCCATTCACTGTGCCAAATCCCAAACAGTTATATATTCAGCAAGACACTCTCTTTGCAGTACTCTAATCATTCAGTCAGTGCCTAAGTATTCATGCACTGAGCCAGGCCTTAGCACATGGACTGCTTCAAACCCCTATCCACTATGCATGCAGTCTTCTAACCACCTAGACACTTGTCTTTCACACCTTCAATTCCCTAGTCAGTGTCCATACAGTCCAGCAAACATCCTGTCACTCCCTTTGCACTCCTCTTCGACCCATTCAGTACCAAGTACTAATCCATTCCCTGTGCCAAAAGCCTACCACTTATAAATTCACCCAGGCACTCTCCTTGCTGTACTCTAATCTTTCAGTCAGTACCCAAGTACTCATGGAGTGAGCCAGGCCTTAGCACATGGACTGCTTCAAATGCCTATCCAGTATGCATGCAGTGCTCTAATCACCTACACAGTTGTCTTTCACACCTTCAATTCCCAAGTTAGTATTCATACACTTCTAGCAAACACCCTGTTACTCACCCAGTGTATCTCCTTATAGTACTGTAATCATTCAGTCAGTTAGCATGTAGTCTTTTAGTGAGGTAGGCTTTAGGGCATGAACTGCTTCAAAGTAGTATGCACTATGCATGTAGTGTTTTTACCATTGTCACACTTGTGCTTCAGGGCTATAGTTTCTTAGTCTGTTTTTATATAAAATGTGTTTCTACAGTAATAGAATAGTATAAATTTGAAAGTTATTAATATACATTTATTTGTGATTCTTTTTTACAGATACTGTTTTTCAACGTTAAAATAGAGAAATCATGCCAGAAAAAAAAGAAAAAGAAAAGAACAGAGACAGGAGCATTATTTGAAGAAACATCAACAACAAGTATTGAATGTACAAGATAATGTGGCTAAAAGGAAAACTTCTTCTGGTAAGATCACGAAGCAATTTATTAAAAATTTTGTAGGAGCAAACAGAATGTAGATAATGCTGGAACTACTGAGAATTCTTCAAGTAAGACAAAAATTCAAAATAAGAGGAAAAGTAAAATAGCAAATGGTCAGTCAAAGGAGATAAAGTATGGTAAAAGAAGGCAAAATCAGTATAAGGAATTACGCAAACAAATATTTTACAAGAGAGTAGTGCATAATTCGCTGAAAGATGTAAAGAAATATAAAAAGAGAGCTTTATTTTATAAAAAGAAGAAGCATATTGAAAACATTGTGGAAAAGGCTTTTGAAGTAAAAAGGAAACTGTTTATTTTAGTGTTAAACAGAATTCGATCACTAGATAAACCAATATATGTAATGAAGGCCAAAAGTAGGAGGAAAAGAGTTATTAATAAAAAAATGTTTGTGATGTTTTTTTGGGAGAATGGAAACACAGTTCCAGTTCAGAGCCTTTTTTTAATGAAGAGAGTTATTTACTGAGCGGAAAATTATTGTATGCAGTTGACACCAGTGGTAGAGGTTATGAGGTTAGCGACGGTTGTCCAATTGAGAAAGAGAAAATGGTTGAAAGAAATGCAGAAGAAGTGATAGCTGATGAAGTTTTAGGGAGACGTGCTAAAAATCCTGTGTACACTTGGGATTGCAGTAGTGTTTGCAGTGTACGACAGGAATCTATTGAAAAATTATGTAGTTTTTTACGAGCCTATACTAAAAAAAGTGTAAAACAAAAGATTAAGCTGTTGCAAGGACTAGACCCTTGTTGAGTGAGAAAACATACTGGTTTGCAAGGTCATTCTCTAGCTTGTCTTTCTAGGAAAGTTTGTCAAAGGGTTTTTCACCATTTCAGAATGCTGGAAGTACATCATACTCAAATGCGGAAGTTAGTGAGAAGGTTGTATTATGCAAAAAGTCGAACACTAAAGTTAAGTGAGTTGAACAGTGCTCTTTTGCGTGGGTCAGTATCAGATGTGAAGCAGGTCTGTGTGAGGGAGTTTTGTTACTTTGGTCCTCAGCAAGAGAGTGAAGAAACTGACACATTAGTAGAACAAAATGTTGAAGACAATGTACAACCCGTAATTTAAGAAAAATTGGAGGATGAAATCACAAAGTTTAAGGTAATTTCAGGTGAAAGATCAAATGTTTCTTGTATTTGTTGTCGGCGAAGTCACTATAAAAATCAGACTAGGGGTGTCAATCTGTATTTAAAAAGTGAAATAGAAGATAATGATAAGTGGATGGAATTTGCAACATATTTGCTGGTAGAGGATTATTTTGATGTGGGATGTGAGCAGCGTATTTGCAAATATTGTTAGAACAAATTAGATGAGAATAAAATGCCTGCTAGAGCTGTTCATAATAATCTAGAGTTGGTTGCTATTCCTCCAGAGCTGATAGATTTAAATACGTATGAGTCTATTCTCATACAATCTGTTCACCCGTTTCAGGCTATTGTTCGTATGGAGCCCAAAACAAGTAAATTACCTCCATCAGAGTTGCAAAGAGGATTGAAAGGAAGAGTTGTGTATTTACCATTAGATTTAAGGAAAAATGTTGAAACTATTGGTGTAGACCATGCAGAAAATGAGCCACTAGTCATTCTAGTTAATGGTGTTCCTACTAAGAATAAGACAATCTGGCAAGAGTTAGTGGATGTTAGAAAAGTGCAAAAGGCATCATTGTATCTGATAAAAATAATGAGTACTATAGAAATGTGTTTGTTGGAGAAGAAGAAATAGATTTAGCAGAAGATACTGAAACATTAAGTGAACAAATAGAAAAAGTGTACATGTCCAGATGTGAAGCGATCTATGAACATTACAGTGTACATCCACTTCATTCCAAAGAGGTGATGGGGAATACAATTGAGTTGTTTCAAATGAAAAAAGCAACAGGAAGTCCCATGAGTGTATGGGAAGAGAGTTTGGAAGCTCGTTGTTTCCCGCAGTTGTATCCAACAGGAAAAGGTGGACGATATGATGAACGTCCTGTGTAGATTCCTGCATCTGAATATCGGAAAACAAGATTATATGCAGAAGATCCAAGATTTCGACAATGTATCCCTTATATGTTTCATCTTCTGTTTGAAAGTGACTTGTCTGGACTTTCATATGCATTAATTCACATTTTAAAAACTGAATGCATCTTCAAAATGTAACTGCAAAGGATTTTATGGATAAAGTGCATCAGAGAGATGATCATTTATAATCTCAGTTGATTATTCTGATGGCATGTCAGCGTGGGACTAATGAATATTGGTACCGTCGACATGGAGAACTGAAATGTATGCTACGGAACTTGGGAACTCCTACATGGTTTGTTACACTAAGCTGTGCTGAGTATGCTTGGGATGATTTCCTTGAATTTCTTCGAGAGGCAAATTCCAATATAAAAAATACTGAATACAAGACACCTGGATAATTGTGCTCTTTGGATCCTGTCAATGTATGCAGATATTTCAATCATAGATTTGAAGCTATGATGTCTTTCATCTGCAATAAAAAGAATCCTCCTCTTGGAGAAGTTGTGGATTTCTTTTGGAGAAAGGAGTATCAAGCAAGAGGAGGCTCCTCACATACATATGTTTTTATGGGTCAAGGACAACCCCAAATTTGGAACAGATTCATTGAAGATTATGCCACATGTGCTCTTCCAAATAGCAGAGAAGACAAAAACTTAAAACAAGATTTCAAAGCCACAGGTCTGGAAAATACTGTCGACGAAAGTACAAGTCAAAGGATAAGTTCTATACCAAATGTTGTTTTGGATTTCCACGTCCTGTATTATCCAAAGGATGAGAGAACAGTTCTATGTCAGCTATATGACATACCATCACAAGAAAGTCTCCGAAAACACCTACAACTTAAAAAGAAGTGAAGAATCAAAATATATAAATGAATCCAGTTATTTTATCCATGTGGAACGCTAACATCAATATTCAGTATGTTGCGGACAATTCCATTGCTCTTGCTCGATATGTAACGTCTTACATTACTAAATCAGAAAAGACTGAATTGAAATAAATGTGGGAAGAGATGTCTCATGAGAAGACTCTAAGTAAGAAATTATACAGTTTCAGTTTGAAGATGTTATCGCATCGTGAAATTGGAGCATATGAATGTTCAGATCGGTTATCATCTGCAAGTCTATATTCCAAAAGTAGAAGAATCATTTGGGTGAGTCTAGGTCTTGCAGGAATGCGAAATCAGGTACTGAGATCTGTTCAAGAAATTGAATATTTAGCAGAAAATGACCCAGAGAGTACAGAATATGTTGGACACATTCTATCCAAATAGAAGTCATCATCTTGAGAACATGTGTCTCTATGAAGTGCTGCAAAACTACATTTTTAAACTGAATACTACAGAGAACATCAACAATGGAAAATATGGAGTGATTGGTTCCAAAGGATGTCTAGTGAAACAAAGGAAAGGAAATTTAATTAATCACAGGAAACTGAGTTGCGACACTGCTGACAAAACTGAATTTTACTATTTAGCCCTTTTGCAAATGTTCAAAAAATGGCGTTCAGAACTGGAATTACTTGGAGATTTTCCCAGCTATGAAGATTCATTTAATGCTTGTAAAGATAGCATACAATGCAGTGCTTTCGCAAATTATGTCAAAATGTTGAATGATGAAATTGATCAAAAAGTTATCATTGCAGCTGAGATTGCTAGAGACAGTTCTCAAGACAGTCAAAGTTCTGCTGCACTGAGTCAAGATCCACTAGGACAACCAATTGTTGAAAATGAAGCAGCGATTGCAATGAATGAGGTGGAAACAGCAATGTATCAAGCACAAGAAGATGCAATACAGTTAGGAAACTTGGAAGAGCAACTAATTGTTGAACAGAAACAAATAAATCAGCAAGTGAAAGAGCAGATTGACCATGGATTACTTCATGAAAAGAGAGGGTGATCATGTACATCATTTCAACCTATCCGAATGTATGTGAGTGGTCAAGCTGGAACTGGAAAAAGTTTCTTAATTAAAGTAATTACAAGTTATCTGCAGAAAACAACTGATTCGCATTTGTCTTGTGTTGTCACTGCTTCATCTGGGTTGGCAGCTCATAACATTAAAGGAATTACTTTACATCATTTACTAATGCTGCCAGTAGAGCATGAGAACAAATTGGAATACCACAAGCTATCTGGAGAAGCTTGTTGTGAAGTTTCAAGAGTCCTGAAGAAAATGAAACTTCTCATTATTGATGAGGTGAGCATGGTCTCAAACTTGGTGCCTGCCTTTGTGCATTTAAGAATGCAGCAAATTCTTAAAACAGAGTGTGACGTGTTATTTGGAGGAAAACACGTCATAGTTTTTGGAGATCTACTGCAACGGACTCTGGTAAAAGGACAACCGGTATTTAAAACACTTGCCCATGAAGATACCAGAAAGTCTCTTGGCAGTGTTGGTAATGTGAACATTTGGAGTAATTTTGAATACAAAGAACTGACAACAAATATGCGACAGGCAAATGATGCTGAATATGGAAGTATTCTTCAAGATATAAGAATTGGAATTCTTTCAAAACAAGGGAAAGAAGCTTTGGAGAGTCGATTACTTTGCAATGTCTTTCCAAATGAAAATGCAGATCGTACAAAAGTGTACGTGGAAATTGCTACAAATAAGACAGTGATTTGCTTAATGCCAACACTGCGCCATTGTTCAATATTCAACGAAGAATTATTAAAACTGGAAAATAAAGAAATTGTAAAAATGGAAGCCATCAATAAAATACTGCATGAAGGAATCACTATTATTTTGACTGGAAAGTTGGGATCAAAACTGGATTGTTTAGAAAAAAAAATATCTAAAACTGCTGATTTAGAAAAGACACTATATGCGTGTGTAAACTGTCAGGTAATTTTAAGGCGTAATTTGAATGTAGAGAAAGGTTTAGTTAACGGTGCAATGGGCAAAGTGGTGGATTTTGTGAAATATCAGAAAAAAGAAGAAATTGAATTTTTAAAAATTACATTTGATCAGATTGATGAAGTTAAGGAAATTGGTCGTTGTTCAGTTCGTTCTCCAAGATACTTTCTTTGCAGTACTCTAATCGTTCAGTCAGTGCCTAAGTACTCATGCACTGAGCCAGGCCTTAGCACATGGACTGCTTCAAACCCCGATCCACTATGTATGCAGTCTTCTAACCACTTAGACACTTGTCTTTCACACTTTCAATTTCCTAGTCAGTATCCATACAGTCCAGCAAACATCTTGTCACTGCCTTTGCACTCCTCTAGTGACCCATTCAGTACCAAGTACTAATCCATTCCCTGTGCGAAAAGCCTAGCACTTATAAATTCACCTAGGCACTCTCCTTGCTGTATTCTAATCATTCAATCAGTACCCAAGTAGTCATACAGTGAGCCAGGCCTTATCACATGGACTGCTTTAAATGCCTTTGCAGTATGGATGCAGTCCTCTAATCAACTACACAGTTGTGTTTCACACCTTCAATTCCCTAGTTAGTATTCATACACTTCTAGCAAACACCCTGTCACTCACCCAGTGTGTCTCCTTATAGTACTGTAATCATTTAGTCAGTTAGCATGTAGTGTTTTAGTGAGGTAGGCTTTAGGGCATGAACTGCTTCAAAGTAGTATGCACTATGCATGTAGTGTTTTAACCATCGTCACACTTGTGGTTCAGGGCTATAGTTTCTTAGTCAGTATTTATATAACATGTGTTTGTACAGCAATGGAATAGTATAATTTTGAAAGTTATTAATATACATTTATTTGTGATTCTTTTTTACAGATACAGAACAGGAGTGTTTCTCATCTGTTTGCACTCTTCTCGTGCAAGATTGTTTGGATGAAGGGTCCTTAGGTGTTTCATCATACTTGCTGTGCCGCATGAGTATTTTTTGTTAGGATCCCCTCGTAACAGAACTCTTTTGAAAATCTTGTGCATGAGAAAGGTGGCATTGGTCTTTGTTTGCCCCTCGAGAAAAGTAGAAAATTTCCACATCACTGAAGGAAAACGTTGTGGGCGTGGTGCATCCTCCAAAAATTAATCTTTAGATTTGGTGAATATTTTAAAGCGACATCATTTACAGTTTTTGTAAGTTAAAGTAAAAAAAAATTGTTAGCTGTGTGCATTTTATATATCTGTGATTTGTATTTTGAGAATGGCATGTTGTTTTTTTTTTAACAATCTTTGAGATTGTGTTTTTTTTGCCCGCTGTTAAGTGATGAGTACGATTGAAATCACTATTTTTAGTGAAATTTAATATATTATGCTGTGTTGTAAAAAATGTATTATTACAATTTTTTTTTTCCTTTTCTTTCACTGATCCAAATTTTAAAATAAGCAATTTATATTTGAATGAAAAACAGCAAAAAATTAATACCATTTTTTATTCCTATCACTGTGAAGGTAAGTTTAACTAAGTCTCAATATGCAGAATGAAGAGGCCTGCAAGAAGCTACAAAGTTGAAACACGTTTCTAAAAACACTCTGTTTATGTAGTTTTGAAATCTTACCATAATCAGATATCATGTGACCTGCAAAAAAAGAGATTTGAGGGGTTCATAATATTTCCCATTTTAGCTATTGAAGGACCACAATCATTTCAATCATTCTTCTTTGAACATCTTTGCAGACAAAACTCTGTGCTTACCTTCTATCACTCGCAAGGAAATTTAAAAACGGAAATATCTCACTTTTTGTAACATAGTTATTGTGCAAGATACTCTTTCATATTTACAAAGAGAGGAAAAGGCACTCTGTGCTCTTTTTATACTCCATGTAAATATAACCTCATCATGCACACCACTTTGTGTTGAAAGGGTGTTCTATAAGTGTTGTTGTGCATGATTGCACTTAATACTCATAGAACAAGACACATGTCTAGATTTATCAGAAATCATAAATCTCGATATGTGTGTGAATGCTGCATCATTCTAAAATTGGTGTAGGAAAGCACAGCAAGGAGAACTGTTTTAAATTTTCCACATTTTTATATCTTCAATGCATCCGGAAATGTTCAGCATACATTGAAGGAGAAAAATGCATTTTCTCATTGTTTTTGTGCAGGAAGGTGTGTCTTCCTGTAGAAAAACAAACAGCACATGACACAGATATCCTTGCACTATGGTGCAAGGGTGCCTGTGTCACCACATGGCTGCAGTTTAAGCAGCTGTGCAGAGAGAAGCATAGATTTGCAACATATTTATGTACATATGTTGTATCCCTGTGCTTCGGAAGTACTACAGCACACTGCAGTTAAAGAGGTTACTGTGTGATGCTGCAGCACTTCCTCATACTTCTGCACTGATACATTCACCATACGCTACTAATGCGTTCATTCAGTCAATTACGTACTACACATACATTCATCTAAACTAACACTAACAAAGAAATTTAGCTCTTTTTTTAAACCAGGAAAGTTAGTTCTTACAAGAACTTTTTTTTTCTTCTTTTATATTTTTTGTGGTTTTCTGAACAATTTTTTTTCTTTCCGGTTTTTCTGCAAAAAAACAAACAAAAAACAAAACAGAAGAAACCAAACAATGAACTTCAGGGAACAATAAAAAATAAAAAAAAACTAGCAAATGTGACTTTCTTGCCGGCAGCAGATCAGATCGATCGGCAGCTCACCATAGTACAAAGTCTTATTGCACTTAGTGCAGAGCATTTTTAAAAATTTAAATTGAGGACGGATGTCCAAGGTTTGGGCTGATGGATGCACTCTTGATGTGCTCGGCTGCGATGAGGTGGATGGCGCAGGAGCAGGAGTGTTTCTCATCCGTCGGCACTCTTCTTGTGCAAGATTGTTCGGATGAAGGGTCCTCATGTGCTTCATCATACTTGCTGTGCCGCAAGAGTATTTCTTGTTAGGATCTCCTCGTGACAGGACTCTTTTGCATATCTTGCACGTGACCAAGGTGGCATTGGTCTTATTCTGCCCCTCGGGAAAAGTAAAAATTTCCACACCACTGAAGAAAAACGTTTTTTGAGTGGTGCCTCCGGCAAAAATTCATCCTCAGAAGTATGAGGTGATGCAGGTGATGCCTGCTGCCCTGAAGCTATTTTTGGTTGAAAAAAGTTAGAGCTAAGTGTAAACTTAGTCTAAAAAATCTTCTTCTCTGCAAAGAGATGCTCCTCCAAAGAAGGTCAAAGAAGAATGATTGAATTGGGTGAGGTCTTTCAATAGTTAGAACAGGAAGTGTAATGAACCAATCAAATTTCTTTTTTTGCAGGTCACATGGGATCCGCACACCCTGCACTTACACAGCACGCACCCAGCGCACATCTGCGAAATTGAATTAAAAAAATGTATAGGATTAGATGTAAAAATATATTAGTTTTAAGACTAGTTTAGAGTTTGTCTTCAATTAATATTCACATGATTTACATATATATATATGTTTTTTTAAATGTTAAATATTTTGCGGGATCCGCACACCTACAGCGTCATAGATGCACATGACGCATCGCGGAAGCGCGTAAACGTCGCGTTACGGACATTGAACGTGTCGCCTATAGGCTGGGAGTCACGTACCAGTCGCATTGCGATCGCGCACTAAACACGTACCCAACTCGTACCATGCGGGGATGCTAATGCGTCGGGATCGAGAACAGTGCGCATAGGGTGCGCGGATCCAAAAACATGGAAAAAAATATATATAAAATAAAGTTCTGAACATATAGTTAAAAAAATATTTTGAAAAATATAAAAAAATATGTTTGAAAAACCCATTAAATTCAAATAATATTTTTTAAATTTTAAAAGAATTAATTGAAAATATAAGTTTAAAAAATGGTGATAAAAATGTGTTAAAAAAAAAACAATAATGAAATTGACACACTGAATTTGAAAAATATAGAAATCCAATGAAAATCTTTAAACATGATATCTTTAGAGATAAGTTATAGATAGGAATTAGCATTTAAGAAACCTTTGAAGTTCACTGAAAAAACCATATTTTTCATGCACGTTATAGTTAGGAATTGGCATTTAAAAAACCTTTGAAACTCACTGAAAAAAACAAAAATTTCAGGGGCGTTATAGTTAGGAATTGGCATTTAAAAAACCTTAGAAATTCACTGAAAAAAACATAGGTTTCAGGGGTGTTATAGTTAGCTGGACATTTCCCTCGTACAAAACCCTAGAAATTCCCCTATTATAGTTAGTTCAGCTAACTATAACTTGCGCCCCCGCAATTCACTGCTGATGATGTCACATATTACATCACTCATGACATGGTCAGTGACATCACTGATGGCATCACTGATGACATCTCAAATTTATATCTAAAAAACTTTAAAGTGTATGTGAGAGCAAGCGATAATTAACAATATTTAAAACAGTTATATATTTCTAACTCTAAAAAAACTTATATTATAGTAAATATATTTTCTCAAAATCACATCGGGTGCGGTCTCATTGCGCACTGGCTGCGAGATTGCCATGTAACCATAAAAAAATAGCATTTCATTAGTTCATAACAATTCCCATTGTACCAGTTCGAAAACGCCACCCATTTTAGTTAATATCTGTACTACATTTCATGAGACACACCTCTTCTGCTTACAGAGGTTTGTTCAAAACTTTTTGCAATATACACATTTTCTTACACTACACACAACATGCAACCATCATTTTCATCATATTCATGCTCTGTAAAGTAGCCTTCCACCTATGATACCCATACACCTACATGTTACATTACCGACATTTTCTCCAATACCACAGGTAACATGGTTGCATACGCTGTCCACAACACAACGTAATATAGTACGGCCCACAGACAGTATCATGCATAGATAATGAACACATGGACACAGATAGAGTGGAAGTGGATACGGGCACGTATGCTTGACTACTTTTTATTACCATGGTGACATATCCAGTGACGTCAGTGCTGGATGTGTGTGCAGTAAGTCTAAACCAGCCTTCAGACAATGGTTGCTGCTAGCATCTACTACAACAGTAATCATTAGATCACACACAGAGATTCAATATTAAAATAATCAATAATTTAGGCTGCATTGACTTGACCTCTACAGTTTGCCATACACGAAGCAAAAAAACGCGTACAGAGCCTACAATGATGCGTATGAGTGCTGCAGACAGAGCACACTGGAGCAATGTCTTTTCCTACAGAACTACCTAATCTACAATAGCGACTCCATCTGAATTGTGAACACTGCTGTCTGCAGAGTAGGCCAGAGAGAGCAGACAGCAAGAGTCCACAGCCACCTGGCATTCACTTGAGCTCTACAGTTTGCAATACACAAAGAAAACAAACATGTGCAGATCCTGCAATGATGTATATCAGTGGTGCAGACAGGGAGCACTGGAGCAATGTCTTTTCCTACAGGACTGCATCATCTATAATACCGACTCCATGTCAAATGTGGACATTGAAGTCTGCAGTATAGGCCAGAGAGAGCGTTCAGCAAGGGCCCACAGCCATGTGGCATTGACTTGAGCTCTACGGTTTGCAATACACAAAGCAAAAAAAACGTGTGTAGAGCCCGCAATGATGTATATGAGTAGTGCAGACAGAGCACACTGGAGCAATGTCTTTTCCTACAGGACTGCATCATCTACAGTACCGACTCATTGTCAAATGTGCACACGGAAGTCTGCAGTATAGGCCAGGGAGAGCGTTCAGCAAGGGCCTACAGTCACATAGCATTGACTTGAGCTCTACAGTTTGCAATACACAAAGCAAAGAAAACGTGTGCGAAGCCTGCCATGATGCGTATGAGTGGTGCAGACAGAGCACACTACAACAATCTCTTCTCTTACAGGACTGCATCATCTACAATAGAAACTCGATCTGAATTGTGAACATTACTGTCTGCATTGTTAATTAAAAGCAGTACTCACACACACAACCATCAATACTTTTTCTCACTCCCTCTTTACAAAATAAAACAACATAAATTACAGAGAACTCTACAATGAATAAATCAAAACAAGTCAAATTGGGATTTCATCTCTCCACAGTCTACACTATTCACTGTTCCTTTGGACTTCCAAGATAAATTTGGTCATTTCACTAAACCTATAACTGATATAAAAAAACTTCTTGAAGCAAGTATACTAAAACAATATTGTGTATGTTTCAATAGACGTTCTAATTACTTAACTACTGGATTCTGTAATTAAACAATCACCACGCAATCTAAATTGTGAACCCTGCGAACTGCAGTCTACACCAAATCCAGTGGTCATTCACAACTCACAGCCACATACCTTTGGATTCAGAAGCACAGAGTTGGTTGCACCTGATCAGAGGGGGTACACAAAAATCATCACAGACTTTAACTTATGACATCCTCAATCATAGAATCAAGATCCCATTTCACTGTTTGCACCTGTTGTACCACAGTATACTCCACCGACTACTGTCAACCAAGCCCAATAATCATGTGCAGCAGTTAGCTACGGAATCACTGACTGTGATGCACCTCAACACACGAACTTCTGAAAAAAGCAAGCAGCAGGTAATATCGGACATCATCCATTGTGGGATCAAGACACCGTTCCACAGTTGGGACCTAAAGTTGGATGAACCTGATCGAAGAGAGTACCTTCATCTCCACTTTCAAATGCAGTTCTAATATCATCCATTGTGGAGTCAACACACCATTCCACTGTTGGGACCTAGAGTTGCTTGCACCTCTACACAGAAATCATCACAAACTGTAACTTCTAACATCCTCAATCATATAATTAAGACCCCATTTCACTGTTTGGACCTGCTCCACCGCCGTGTATTCCAGCAATACCACTCAACTAAGCCCAATAACCATGTGCAGCACTTAACTACAGAAGCACAGAACCTGATACACCTCAACAGATAGAGTTCTGTGAAAAACCACCAACAGGTAATATCGGACATCATCCATTGTGTGATCAAGACACCATTCCACTGGTGGTACCTAGAGTTGGTTGCGCCTCATCAGAATCAATAAACACAAAAACCATCACACACTTTAACTTCTGACATCCTCAATCATATAATTAAGACCTCGTTTCACTGTTCGAACATGCTATACCGCTGTGTACTCCAGCAACTGCAATAAACCATGCCTAATAATCATGTGCAGCAGTTAATTACAGAAGCACAGAGTCTAATCCACCTCAATGGAAGGAGTTCTGTAAAAATTAAGCAGAATGTAATATCGGATATCTTCCATTGTGGAATCAAGACAACGTTCCACTGTTGCAACCTAGAGTTGGTTCCACCTGGTCAAAGGGAGTACCTTCATCTCCACTCTCAGATGCAGTTCTAACATCATCCATTATCGCATCAAGACACCGTTCCACTGTTGGGACCCAGAGTTGGTTGCAGCTGGTCAAAGGGAGTACCTCCATCTCCACTAGCAGATGCAGTTCTAACATCATCCATTGTGGGATCAAGACAGCGTTCCACTGTTCGGACCTAGAGTTGGTTGCACCTGATCGGAGGGGGTACACTGAAATCATCACAGACTTTAACTTCTGACATCCTCAATCATAGAATCAAGACCCCGTTTCATTGTTCGGACCTGCTGCACCGCGCTATAGTCCAGCAACTACAGTCAATAAAGTCCAATAATCCTGTACAGCAGTTAGCTACGGAAGCACAGAGTGTGAGGCACCTCAACAGAGGGAGTTCTGTGAAAAGCAAGCAGCAGGTATTATCGGACATCATCCATTATGGCATCAAGACACTGTTCCACTGTTGGGACCCAGAGTTGGTTGCAGCTGGTAGAAGGGAGTACCTTCATCACCACTCTCAGATACAGTTCTAACATCATCCACTATGGTATCAAAATACCGTTCCACTGTCGGTACCTGTCCGACTACTATGTTACTATTATACAGAGCAATCGACGCTCCTGGGCCTCAGGCTGGGCTCTGTGTGCCTGTGTCATGGTAGCAAGTGTTAATCTCAGTAGCCTTCCGAGCTCGCAGACCTCGGCACAGGACCTTCCGCCTGCACATGGTCGGCTCTCTTTCACATACAGCGGTTTCAAAAGGTGAACTGTGGGGCATATATGCGTCACAGTGGCCATGACGGTTTCTGAGTACCAGCAAGCTGAGAGCATCATTCACGCACCCACCTTCGCTCACTGCATCAACCTCGTGGCGGTGTAAGCTGCGCAGACCTGGCAGGCACGTTCGCCAATCCGGAAGAGAACCACACCCAAAGAAACATGGCTTTTATTCATACCCCTACGCTAGCCTTGCATACGGCGAGCCAGCCCACTTCCCTAAACATTTGGGGGGGGGAGGCACGTACGCGCTACCATTCCGTAATCTTCCCTACTGACTGTACTATCATGGTTGCGTCCACTGTCCACTTCACTCAATAGACCATCAGTGTATGTTGACATGTACATGTCTGAGCTCTGCATACTCAAGTCTGTCCGGCGCATCCCCTCAAGACTTTGCATTGTATACTTTTATAATTGAGGATTACTTGCCACCTTCGCACATACTTTGCTCTAATCTCTTCCCTCATTCTGCAAAGTGAGGTAGAGGTACCATACCATGTTTAGTTTGTATACATGGCTAGCCACGGTTCCCACAGTATGTAGTGTCATTGAGTCTGCTACGTGCACATGTTGTTTGTCATGTTGAATGTCATATCGCTGTCTTAAAGAGCATACAAAAGTTTTTCTCATAGGTGAATACTGCAACCACAATGGCAGTCATTCATTACTATCCAAGAATGTCCAACTACACGGCGCTTCTAAGCTTACAGCCACCAATCTTGCGTCCTTTCCTAAAAGGACACCAACTCCCACTATCACACCAGCATTCACACAGCTTTCTAACAACAGTTATCTGCTTCTCAATAACATACACTCTTATGGAATATGAGCTAGCATACCGCATGTCCTTACTGTTTCAAACACAGTAACTTCCTGTGGCAATATCTATTCCCACCCACACAAACTAACTCCCAAACTTCAACTTGGCCTTCAATTCCTAGTTTGAAAACACATTTCAAGAAACAAACTACCTTTGTTCAGAACAGAAGTCTCCCTCACTTCTGCAAAAGAAATGTATCGACTGCAGATACCACAAACTTCAATTAAAATACACTCCCTTTTAAATACAAACCGCCAATTACACTTTGTGAATTGTTACACAATTTTCAACACATGTCACATTCAAGGTCTGGCACACTTTTTTAACACAGTCTCCTACAGCCTTCTAACACGCTTTCAAACTGTTCTTCTTTTAATACCAGACTACATTCAGACATTCTTTCTATCATCTCTGGAATAACAGGAACAGTGCCCATAATTTGCACCCTCTTTGCTACCATCCTACTACTAATTCTACTTCTAGAAATGGATACGCTCTTTATGGTAACAACTATGTCTGACAGAATACGCCGCTACGCCAAGCTACATCAATACTGTAAAAAAACAGAAAAACCTTTTGGCTGCCTGCCTTTATCTATTATCGGAGCTAGCTACAACATAACATTTATCTACCCTTATGCAATATGCGTACAACCATCGTTTGATTGCAAACCTTGCCCATTCGACTGTCGAATGGATGTATGCCTTGCCAACATCTCAACAATCGCTCCAGATATCCAGCAGGTAATGGAGTATCGTGAAAACCATGAACGTGATTGTTCTGGCAGCGGAGCAATGGCGAATGCAATGCAAAAAGGAATCGCAGCGCAATGGGATTTCTGCGTAGCCACGAAAGATCTCCTGCAACGTACGGCCTTTCACAACATCACTGATTGCCTGCCCATTCAAATTACCGCTCCAACATTCGAGGAACATTACTGTCCCTTCGAGGATATGAATTGGATCGCTTCGCTTTTCTCACACGATGGCAACAATAGCCTCTTGGAACATTACGCATCTCAAGCAGCTGAAGAACTTCTGGACTGGAATCTCCAAGACTTGTAAGAAACTCACATTATTCTTGAATGGATTTTTCTCCATCTTTTTTGCCTTTTTCCTTTACATTTTTTATAATACAGTTCAATCCTACCACTTTGATATAATAACTTTCTAAGTATACTCAGACATTTGAACTCTATCCTCATTATTCCCCATTACGTCTCCAGTCTAACCAGGAATCGGTGATGTATGGCCTATGCAAATACGCTATTTACTTCCAAAATTAACCTAAACCCGACACCCATTTAGAAACCACGTCTATTCTGCCTGTTACTCACAAAGCCCTTTCACACAATTTTACTCAAAGTCAGCCTCTGCTCAGGCCCTCACAATAAAAATTTTAAAAAACGACTTTGTTTAGGAACTGGTTGGCACAGTGTGGTAATCGTAAACTACCTTTATTTTCATTATACAATGTATTTATTCATGTCTAATAGCTATTCTGTAGGTCACATAGAACTGTAACATATAATGTGCAATTCACTGATGCAGGAACTTCGATTTGACTACAGCAGAAGCAATTGGAGTTTGTCTAAGCTCGATGCCGTAGCTCTCTACACAAGAATGTTTTTTTGAAACAGCTGAAGACAATAATGTACGGTTTGACTACAAAGGTACCGAATGTGCTTCTCAGAAGCGAAATGTTTGTATTCATCCTCAAAGTTCCAATGTGGGTAGAACTAGTACCAATTCTGACATGCACCACATTGAATCTACTGTACAACAGATTGCTAACTATTTTACTGTTGTTCATTTTCTGTTACAAAAAAGCACTGCCAAGGTACATAAAAAGTTTGATGACTACATTTTGCAATTTCTTTTTTTATTTATTTATTTTCTTAAACGATACATGTGGTAATCGTATCCTACCTTTATTTTCTTTATAGAATGTAGAGTCGTTCAAGTATAATAGCTATTGTTTATTTCACATGCAACTGTAACATGTAATATAGAATTCACCGATGATGGAGCTTACCTTTGAATACAGCAGAAGTGGTTCAACTTTGCATCAGCTGGATACCCTTGCTCTTGCACCAGTGGGTCCAATCATGGCAGTTAAATAAAGACACTTTCTATATAATTTTCAAACTCCATCCCTTTATTACACTCAACCACTTTCTTAGACACAACTCATTTTACCATTTTCCTTCTCTGGCATTGCAACATTCTGCATTACATTCTTCACGATTATTCCTTTATTCCTGCTTCCTAAAACATACATTCAACTCTTCAGACCAATAGGGATGAGTAGTTCGTTTCACACTCACTGTATAGAATAAACGCAGACTAACACTACTTACACAGGGATGCTACAGCAGGCAATATCCTACAGCGCCCACAGCACATCACTTCACAGCAATAAACTCACGTCTTACACTCACAGTTTCATCCCCGAGTCTTCATACCGATACCACCAAGTACTTTGCTTCCCACTCCCGCTATACTCTAAACGTATACTAACTCTACCTGCACAGATATGGTACAGCGCCCACTATGCTACAGCGCCCAGAGCACATCACTTTACAGCACTCAGCTCACAGTTTAGATGCATGGTTTCATCCCAGAGTGTACCGGCACCTCACCTCAGCACCATCTCACAGTAGACAAAACAGCAGTTTCACACCAGTAGGGATAAATAATTTGCTTCACACTCCCTCTAAAGCACACCCTACCCACCCTACAAACCTCACAGCACTCCTACCCTCCTCTTTCCCACTTTTTTCTCCCTTTTTCCCCTTACTCGCTTCAACGGAATCACAAAATGGCAGTCTACAGTTCCTAGTTGCAACCGCTCGCACCGCTCGCAGCCAATCACCACCAATCAGATGGCAGAATTCCCAAATATCGATATCTGTAAATTTTGATATTTCTCAAAAACCACTGAACGGATTTATACCAAATAAACGAAAGCGTGCTTTCTAGACCAAGACCCTTTTCCCTTCCAAATTTGGGGTAATTCCGTTCACCCGATCGACCTGTAGCCTTGTCTAAAGTGTTCTAAGGAAATTAACCTTGAAAAAACATGTTTTGGGACCTCCTTTTTTCTCAACCCCTCTTCACGAATCACCCCCAAACTTTCAACATAGGAGCTGATCTTAACAAAGAATTCGTTTTGAAAATGTTGCGAAGATTCGTCAATCGGCGCCAAAGTTATTGGGAATAGAATGTTGCCATTTTCCCATGGTAACTAGGTCCTAACTATAACTAACCACTGGCGACTGCCAGTAGGTAATATATATATATATGTATGTGTACATATATATATATACATATATATTATCTACTGGTGGTCACCAGTAGATAGTTATAGTTAGGACCGTGTTTCCATAGGAAATCCGCAACATTCTATCTGGAATAACTTTGGCGCCGGTAGACGAATCCTCGCAAAATTTTCAAAATAGGTGGGGCCCTCCGCTCCGCTCCTACCCTGAAAGTCTCGGGGGGATTCGTCAGGCGGGGGCTGAGAAAAAAGGGGGGTCCCAAAACGCGTTTTCCCCATGCAATTTTCCATAGGGACCTTTAGTCCAAGGTACAGCCCGAACGGTTGAACAGAATTACTTGAAATTTGGCAGAGAGGTAGTCCTCAGGTCAGGGATGTGCCTTTTGCAGGTCTGTTGTCAATCTGTTCAGTAGTTCCTGAGAAAATCAAAAGTAAAATCATATATATATGTGGGCGGAGCCTAACCACACATCTCATCCTGAGATCTGATTGGCTGTCAGCACTTCATCCAAGAAGTGTTGGCAGCCATCTTGGGACCAATATACATGATAGCACCTCATTAAAAAGCATTGCAGTTAATAGAAGGTTTTAAGACTTTAGTTACATTATAAATCATTTGTTGATGGTACCATACTCATTTTAGGAATTGTGGTATGTTCTAAGGTGATTTCACCATGTGAAAAAGCCTTCTGCTGGGATATCATGATTGAGAGAAAAATATTTTCTCATGCTTTTCCCATAGAGGTTTGGAAGGTGATCTATAAGCTAAACTGAGAGCTTATTTTCTGTAAATTCACATTATCTTTCTCAGTCATGTGAGAATGAAGTCTGACATTCTCAGTAAAACATGTACATCCAACAAGGGCAGAGACTGTCAGTTGATTCCTTTGTGTTCTACTGCAGCTTCCCAGAGTGTTCCAAAGAACAACTAGAGCGCTAACAGTCCTACTTATGCTAAACGTATGGCACACCTGAAGCCATCTTGCTTGGATTAAAGTGTTAACTCTTAAAACATTTAATTTAAAAAGGAACAAAATGAGGGGGTTCATTTTTCCATAAAAAGTATGATTAGTGCTGCAGAAAGAAAAATTAGGGCACATTTTGAGTGACTTCTCAAATCCTCTTCTATTTCATTAAAAAATTCTGACATGCAGACTGAAACATGCACTTTCAATACCAGCAGCAGTTTTCCCTGGTGAGCAGTAGCTTTACTACAGTGATCTAATGAGCAAAAAGAGTGCTAACATTCTGAATTTATGGCAAATGTGTGACACATCTGAATGCCTTTGGAATCAAAGTAAAAAACTGAAAGTATTTCCTACTGAGGAGACTGCAGTAAATGAGGAAATTAGGAAACTTCATAACAAATAAGTCTGCCAAGATGGCCACCAGAGACAAAAGAGCCCAAATGTAGCCCAAATATCACCCAGATGTAGCCCAAGTATAGCCCAATGACAGAATGTCCCAGAGTGTTCTTAAAAACAACTAGAGCGCTTACTGTCTTCATTATGACAAAAGTATGGCACACCTGAAGCCATCTTGATTGGAATAAACTGGTAACACTTAAAACATTTAATTTAAAAAGGAACACAATGAGGGGGTTCATTTTGCCATAGAAATTATGATTAATGCTGAAGAAAGAAAATGAGGGCACATTTTGAGTGACTTCTCAAATCCTCTTCTATTTCATTAAAAAATTCTGACATGCAGACTGAAACATGCACTTTTAATACCAGGAGCAGACTTCCATGGTGAACAGTAGTTTTACTACAGTGATCTAATGAGCAACTAGAGTGCTAACATTCAGAATTAATGGCAAATGTGTGACATATCTGAATACCTTCATGATGGAATCAATGTAAAAAACTGAAAGCATTTCCTACTGAGGAGACTGCAGTACATGAGGAAATTAGGAAACTTCATAACAAATAAATCTCCCAAGATGGCCACCGGAGACAAAAGAGCCCAAATTTAGCCCAAAATCACCCAGATGTAGCCCAAATATAGCCCAATGACAGAAGTGTGCAAAACACTTATTATTTTGTGTGTTTGCAGTGTTATATAGTGCAGACTTGTCAGGTATTGGAGTGCTTTACATGAGCATTGGTTACATCACACAAGAACAAATTCATTTTGGTTGTAGACATGGGGAGACTAAGTGATTTGACCAGAATCACAGAATGTCGAGCAACATTTAATCAAGTGGTCAACTGGATAAAAAAACATAAAGGTAACAAATAATTTAAAAGTGCTTTCTCGCTATTTGAAAACTCAGAAAATATGTCCTTATTTTAGTCTTTTAGAGCACTAACCACTAACCATAATTTTGATGCCTATAAGACCCTCTCATATATGTAATTTCTAAAGGAAATGCTCTAGGTATTACAGTTTTGATTACATCAAGATGACGTCAGGCGTTCCACACTTTTGTAATAAATATAGAATGTTAGCAATCTAGTTGTTCTTTTGGATACTGTTGAGAGGCAGAGGCCAGGGGCACAGACTCTGAAAATTGAAGGCAGGTAGGAGGGTGCAAAGGCAGGAAGGGCCGTGGCAGCACAACCGACTATGGAGGGCAGTCGAAAGGGGGGCAGGGGCAACAAACCAACAATACAGGACTTGCAACAGAGGCTGTAATAGACCATTGTGGGCAGAAGGAAGAGGCAATGGTAGTACAACCATACATGCCAACAGACCCGATTCAGCCAGGAAACGTCCAATGTTTTTAAGCTCAAATGGGCTTTATTTTATCTGTCTCCTGTCTACAATCTCCTCTTTTTCAATGTAACTCAAAGGGGAAAATCAATATCCCAGTTTTTTTTCAAAATCTCCCTCTTACCAAGTTCAAAATGTTCGCAAGTATGGTACATTGGATCATGGAAGGAAATGGGGTAGGGACATGGACTTGGATAACAGAGGACAGGAGGGACATGGAGAGGTGCACCAAACTGACCCTGCAGGGCAGGCATCAGGGTTTGCAGCAGCACAATACACCACACAGGGCATGCGGGACGGCAGTGCAGCACAACAATCCATAGAAAGCAAGAGGGAGGGGACAGGACCATGCACATGGACAACAGAGAACAGAGGGACAAGAGGCAGGACCATAATGGACAGACAGGAGAGAAAGCTGCAGCATAACAGACCATAAAGGGCAGGAGGGATGGATCAGGGGCATTACAATGGAACAGACAAGCCAGGAGGGAGGGAGTAGGGGTCTGCACATGTAAACAGAGGGCTGGGGGCAAGGGGGCAGGGCAGGAGCAGCAAGATAGCCATGGAGGTCAGGCAGGATGGGCACTAGAAGCAAGACACACCATGAAGAGCAACAGTGAGACTGTGATGGCATACACACAGACCATGGAGGGAAGGTGGGAGGGGTTCAGGGGCAGCTAACTGACCACACAGGGAAGGTGGGAGGGGCCATGGCAGCACAATGGCTATGATGGGCAAGAAGGAGGGTGCAGGGGCATGCACAAAGGACGATGGAGGATAGAAGGGAGGGTCAGGACCTGTGCACAGACAAGAAAGTTCAGGGGAAGGGGCCTCACAACAGACCGCATGGGGCAGGCAGGAGGAGCAGTTGCAGCACAACAGACCAGGGAGGGCAGAAGGGTGTGGCAGTACAATGGACCATGTAGGACAGGAGGAAGAGGATAGGGGCATGGCATGTGGACAGGCAGGGTGGAGGTGGCAGGGACAGGTTACAGTCATCTGACAATGCTAGGCAGGTGGGAGGGGAGTGGCAGCTCAACAGAACACTCAGAGTAGATAGGAGTGGCAGGTCCATGGAACATGGTGGGCAAAGAGGATGGAGCAGGGGGATACACAAAGACATCGGAGGGCAGGGGGAAGGAGAATAGGGGCAGAAAGCTAAGCACAAAGTTTAAGCAGGAGGTCAATGATGGGGCATAGAATTGGGCAATGGAGGGCAGGAGGAGTGGACTGGTACATCATACTAAATTGAGGGCAGTGGCAGCACATCAGACCATGCATGGCAGGAGGGAGGAGGCTAGTCCATGGATTCACACAACAGAGGATAGGGAGGAGGGGGATGGGGCAGCAAGCTAACTGTTCAGAGAAGGCGGGTATTAGGTAAGGGTGGGCGTAGTTCGCGAAGTAGCACTTCGCGAAGCTACGCAAAGTGAAGTTCGCACTACGCGAGCTACGCGTAGCACTTCGCGAACTGCGAAGTAACATGTTCGCACTGTGCAAGATGTTGTTTTCAATGATTGCACAGTGCGGACAAGCAACCGGCACTGTGCAATCATTGAAAATGGCATCTTGCACAGTGCGAGCTGTAGTTTTCTGCTGCTCGAGTAGATTTTTCCTCGAGCTGCAGCTTTCTCAACGCGAACTGGTAGTTTCTCATCGCGAGCGGTCGCGAGCATACGCGACCCCTCGCAATGAGAAACCTGACTTTCTCGCATTGGGAATCTCGCCGGGAGGTTTATTTTCCATGCTCGCGATCGCGAACAAGGAAAAAGTCTCGCCAGGATGTCATTTTGCTTGCTCGCGGTCGCCAACTTGACGTTGAGGACCGCGAGCAAGCAAAAAATGACCGCAGCACTACGCAACACTACGCTACGCGTGTTCGCACTGTGCTACGTGCAGTTCGCGTAGCGCGAAGTAGCGCGAACTTCGCAAACTACGCGAGCGTAGCGTAGTGCTTCGCCCAGGCCTAGTATTAGGAACTGTATTGTTTTTAATACGTGTGTCTGTGCGAACTACTTAAAGTATGAACAAGTATGCAGCATAATCTCACTTTTATGCAGGAAGAAGAGGACGTTTGTGACTGTGACTCCGGGCTCACTTGGCAGAAACATCCCCTGACCCTCCACCCCCTATCGCAAAATGTAAAAGGGTAGGTGAACACAGTGTTCTATAGAACATAGTCCTGAGAGCACGATTGAAAATGAAAACTAGATATAGTGTATGGTATAAACTATGCACCAAAAAGTGTGATATAAGATGAACCGGGCGTGAAATATAATATGCAATACATTGTGCGCAATGACATATTCATTGGAGAGTGCGAGTTAGCACAGGCACTAGCGCGTGCTATGCGATATGCGCCTTGGAGTGTAATATGTACAGGGCAGTGTTGTGTAACCTAACTAGTCTCTAAAGTTGTAATATAAAATATGTGCTGGGGAGTGTAACGTTGCATATGCACTGTGACAAAGATATGGATCCCAGATTGTAATATGTATGGCATAGCACTGTGCGTTATAACATAGGCATCGAGGAAGGCACTTTAGTTGGGGCAATATAACCCGTGCGAAGACAAGTGTGGCATGACATATTCACGGGGTGGTGTTACAGTGCACATGGGCTAGAGAGTGTCATAGCATATGCACTAGCTAGTGGAATACAACACAGAGGTGTGTGGCACTCAGCAGGCAATGGTGGGTGTAACACAGCATTGGGCTCTGCCAGGAGCGCGCTGTGACTCTCAAGTGATGTTCGTCCCCTTTTCACAGAGTAAAATAAAAAGTATTACACATCCGGCAGTGGATGTGTGTTTTATTAACCGTGAGGGGGGTTTCTTGCATAGTTTTGGTCGAATTTTTGTCGAATCCCCTTTGAATGGCTTGGTGAGCATGTGTTTTAAATGTGCCCGTCAATAGCTACTCAGGTTTGTATAAATAAACGACAAGGGTGTCTACCGGGATTAGGCCTCGGTAGGGCATCAGACATGTCAGAGCTTCACTAGTGGTGTAAATACATTCCACGTGGATTCATTGTATGCATAGTCGCCTCTCAATGAATATCACACAAATCGTCATGGTGATAGGTACGTACGGTTTGTCCAGCATGTCCTAGGTGTGTCTATAAATATATATATCCCCCTGGGGATTGGGGTAAAAACAATATAATTAGGAGACAGGCCCTGGGGGATGGGGTCATCAGGGCCAATAAATTAGAATAAGAAGGGGAACCACACAGCCCCCCTTCTTAAAAAATTAAAATAAATAAAAGACTGGCATCGTGCCGGAGGCCACGCCCCCTCCTTGCAGCACTCTGCAAACGCGCCCCCTGGCGAGTTGTAAGTTGGGGAATTAATTCCTCTTCAATACTGAGGGTCCCTGAGGGCCAACTAGCCCAACAGGCATCTCCAGTATGCACCAGGGAGCTGCGCTGCAGACAGGTGTTCTGAGGCCAAGCCCCTTTTTACACCTCTCTGCAACGCAGCTCTGTGGCGCTTACTGGAGGTACCTAGTGGTCTAGTTTGACCCTAGGGACCCTTAGGATTCAAGGGGACTTAATCTCTCAACTTAGAACAGCCACAGGGCGCGTTTACACAGTGGTGAAGGGAGGGGAGGGGGCCTGAGGTGACGTGTGCAAACACGCACTATGGCACGTTTTAAATTGGGGATATAATTTCCCTTCAAAACTGAGGGCCCCTGGGGGCTAACTAGCCCACCAAGTGCTTCTAGTAAGCGCCACTGAGCTGCATTGCAGAGAGGTGGTCCAGGCCGTGCCAGTTTTTACACCTCTCTGCAACGCAGCTTTGTGGCACTTACTGGAGGTACCTAGTGGGCTGGTTGGACCCTAGGGACCCTCAGGATTCAAATGAACTTAATCTCCCAACTAAAAACGGACACAGGGCGTGTTTACACAGTGGTGAAGGGAGGGGATGGGGCCTGAGTAAAAGTGTGCAAAAACGCCCTGTGGCCTGTTTTAAGAGGTAGTTTTAATCCCCCTGCCCTATTATATACTAGGGGCTTACAAAGGAGGTCATGCTAATCACAGGGGGACCCCAACGCATAATATTTCCTAGTGTATGTAGGTTTTTTCACTGTATTCTAAGTGTCTTTTAACATAGCACTGGCTCTAGGACTGGTTAGTCAGACTCAGTTACCACCAGTATCCGTCTGAAAAAGTTGAGGGTACAGGATGATTTTGCAACAAGGCTTCTTTCTGCTCTTCTTTTTGTTCTTTCTGCATGTTATCCTTCTTCCTGCACTTTTCTTTGTCTTTGAGGACTTCTGTTGCTTCTTTCTGCACTTCTTTTGTTTCTTTCTGTGCATTTTTTCTTCTTTCTTCACATGTCCTATCTCTGTAGGCATAGTTAGAAATTAGCATTTAAAAAACCTTTGAAATTCACAGAAAAAACCATAGGTTTCAGGCACGTTATAGTTAGGAATTAGCATTTAAAAAACCTCAGAAATTCACTGAAAAAACCATAGGTTTCAGCGGTGTTATAGTTAGCTGGACTTTTCACTTGTACAAAACCATAACTATAACTCGCGCGCCCGCAATGCACTGCTGATGACGTCACATATTACATCACTCATGACATGGTCAGTGACATCACTCATGACATCACTGATGACATCTCAAATGCTACAGAGTTCGGGGTGATGGAGGTGCCAGCTCTGTTGAAGATATGGTGCGGACAGGGGTCCCAGTGTGTTCCTGAGTGGATGTTCTTTATTATCTTAAAGGTGTCATCAGTGGTGAGTGGAGTCCAACTGATCAGGGTCTTCTAGGGTATGGTGTCATTGGGTGCGGTGGTTGCGAGTGGGGGGTGAGGGTCTTGGGTATTCAGATCTTTGAAGCTGCAGTAGATCTCTTTAATCTTGCTGTGGAAGAAGGTTCTGAGGTTTAGCGTAGAGATCTTGGAAGGGTAGAAAGTCTGCTGTCCCTGTGCTGGGTTTGGCAAATCTATTGACCACGGAGAAAAGCTTCTTTCTATTGTGCGCATTTACGTTAATTCTTTCTTTGTTGTTCTAATGAGGTGGTGATGTTCGGTGACTGCAGTTTTGAAGGCTGAGCATTCTTCCACGGTCTTGCTGCTCCTCCATCTCATTTTGAGCCGTCTACAGGAGTGTCTGGACACATGGAGGGTTGGGAGAACCAGCTGGCTTTTGTGGAGTGTTGTTTGCCTGGCACTTTCTTGATAGGAGCCAGTGCCTCAGTGCAGTTGGAGATCCATTGGTGCGGGTTGCGAGCTGAGGTATTTTTGTCTGCGGAAGTCGGAGGTGGGATGTTTCTGAGGGAGGTAGTGGGATGTTCTTTGGTGACCTTGTTCCAGTTTCTGCGAGGGTGGCGGTGGACATGGTGGTGTATGGTGGGTTTGGTGATGGAGAAGTGGACCCAGCGGTGGTTGGTCCTAGGCAGTTCGGAGGTGTGACTGAAGGAGACGTTATCACTGGCAGAGACGATGGGGTCCAGAATGTGTTCGCTGAGTAGGTTGGAGAGGTGACTCATTGTCTGAGCTCGACAGCAGCAAGGTTTACCAGCAGGGACAATGTGTGCTTGTCATTGGGGTTGTCCGGTTGAAAGTTGAGGTCACCGAGGAGGATGTAGTCTGAGGAGGCGAGAGCGTGGGTTGCGATGAAGTCAAGGATGGAGTCACTGAAGGGTGAATGGGGCCGGGGAGGTCTGACGGTGGTGTTTGAGTTGGTCTGAACCTGGAAGTGGAGGTGCATCTTGTTGGTCATCTGGTCATCTGAGTGGGTGGTGAGGCAGAGGGTGCTTTTGTGTATGATGGAGATGTCTCCACCCGTTTGTTGATGCTGTCCTTGTGAATGATCGTATTGCTGTCTGGGATGGCAGTGGTAATTTCCATGGCAGAGGTGGAGTTCATCCAGGTTTCCGGGAGGAAGGTGATTTTGAGGTGGCCAGAGTCGAGTAGATCCCAGATCTCCATGGCATGTTTGTGGAGGGAGCATGTGTTTAGCAGGATACAGCTGCGAGAGTCTGGTCTGGTATGTGTTGGTCGTGTGGTCGGCGGGGCTGATGTGTGTGGTAGCAGGTGAAGGTGCAGACACAGTATCTGCAGCAGCAAGGGCACTGGGTCTCATTTGTCAATGCCCAGTGGCAGGTGGTTTGATGTCCAGTGTTGAGGGCATGGAGGGTGCTGGCATCATAGGGTGAATGGTCCTAGGAAAGGGGTCCGTGGTGCTGGGGCAGTCCAGGGGCCTTCAGCACACCTGTGGAGTGGCCACGGTGCAGTGACAATAGAATAGCATGAGGGGGAGGGCTGGACAGCAGGGGGCAGGGAGGTGGGAGGTGAGAAAAGGGGAGAGCTGCCCTGGAGTGGGGTGGGGTTTTGGGAGATTAGTAGCTGCGGGGACACAGCGAGGAAAGGCTCAGTGTGACAGGTGGGAAGAGAGGAGAAAAGGCAGAAGGAGTAGTGTTAGAAAAGGGGGTCTCTAGTTAGCAGAGGTAGGTACTTTTGTCCAAATAGGGACCCTTGCTTCTAGTTAGGGTAAGGGGGATACACACTTTAGATAACCCCTGCTCACCCCCTGGATAGCCTGGCACGGGCAAATAGACTTATACCAAAGGCAATGTGTAAAGTATTTGTACTCAAAACACACAGTAATACAGTGATAACACCACAAATGGACACCATTTAGAAAAATAAAGTATAAAAACAACCAAAATCCAACATACATGTGAATATGACTTTAAAAAGGTTTCAAACAACTTAGTCCATAGTAAACTATGGATGCGTGATTTCTCCTAAAGTACCTGTAGTTGGGACAAAATTCACATGGCAAAACAGCCGCACAGATGGGAAGCGTCAGAAAACAAACAGATGCTTCAGTTCCTGAGACCATGGGGAGGTGATGGGACAGTTCTGCTGTACGCAGGAGAAGAGAATCCGGGTCTGTAGGGGGAAGTGATGTGTCAATTTCTAACCGGTTCTGGTCCGTGGGTGATGCATCAGAAAATCTTGCCGCACAGGAATGCTGCGTGGAAATCCGATATGCATTGGCGAGTGATGCAGCGGCGTCGAGTGGTGCTGCATTGGCTTCTTCAGCCGTGATCCCTTGATGTGTAGGTTCTTGCAGTTGCGACAGGTGCTGCATCGGTTTCATCAGTTGAGCGGCGATGCATGGAGATTCTTGACAGCAGTGCTGCATCGGAAAAACAGCCGCATGAAGAGCGATGCATTGATTTTCTTATAGTTGCGCTGCTTTTCCAGCTCCCAACAGCAGCAACAACCTCCAGAGGCTCAACACAGTCACAGGCACCTCTTAACAGGTCAGAACTCCCAGCAAGGAAATTCAGGGGAGCTGGGGGTGATGTCTTTGTGTCCCTGAGACTTCAGAACAGGAGGCAATGTCTACTCAAGCCCTTGGAGATCTTCTTCAAGCAGGGGGACACAGCACACAGAAAAGTCCTTGTCCTTTCATTGGCAGAAACAGCTACTGCAGGCCTACCCCAGACAGCACACAGCAAGGGGCAGTACTCCTCCTCCAGATTCTCCAGCTCTTCTGCTTGGCAAAGGTTTCTCTTGATTCCAGAAGTAGTGTAAAGTTCTGGGGTTTTAGGTCTAATACTTATACCTCAAAATGTCTTTATTCTCTTTGTGAAAGGGTCTTTGAGCCCAGTCCAACCCAGTTCTGTCCTCACTGGTGCAGTATGACCACATGGGGTAGAGAAAGCATTGTGCGACGGAGACAGGCCCTATTCAGGTGCAAGGAAATCTCCTCCTACTACTCTAAATGCAGCCAACCCCTATTCAGCTCAGCTCTGAGACATCTCGGAACGGCCAGGCACACCTCCCTCCCCTCCCCAGTGGCTGCACATACCGAGCCCCTGTCACTCCAAACCCGAGTGAGCAATACACATACACATACACATACAGGTAGAGACACACAGAATGGTTAAACAAGAAAACACCTACTTTCTAAAAGTGGCATTTTCAAATACACAATTTAAAAACCATCTTCACTGAAAGATGTGTTCAGAGAGCCTAAACTTTATTTCTCTATCTTTTACCAATGGAAAGTTATACTTGTAAGATATTACAAAGCATTTCCCATTCGAGTCTATGGGGAAAGATAGCCTTTCAATAGTGAAAAACGAAATTGTCAGTATTTCACTTTCAAGACATCACACACACCAGTACATGGCTTACCTTTAACATACACTGCACGCTGCCCAGGGGGGTACCTTGGGCTTACCATAGGGGTGCCTTACATGTAAGAAAAGGGAAGGTTAGGGCCTGGCAGGTAGGCACACTTTCCAAGTTGACATGGCAGTTAACAACTGCACACAGACACTGCAGTGGGCAGGTCTGAGATACTTTTTAGAGCTACTCATGTGGGTGGCACAATCAGTGCTGCAGGCCCACTAGTAACATTTGATTTACAGGCCCTGGCACACTTCAATGCATTTTACCAGAGAATTATCAGTAAATCAACTATGCCAGTCAGGGAGAACCAATTGTATTTACAATTTAAACAGGGAGCACTTGCACTTTAACACTGATGAACGTCTGACGTTACAACACATACGTTTACTATGCATGCCTTTACAACACGGTTTTTACATCACAATATCCTTTACAATGCATGTTTTTATAACGCATGCCATCACAACACATTTTTAGTAACTACTTTTACCACGCATTCCATTACAATGCATACCATTACAACCATACTGTTACAACGCATATTACTTTTAGGGCCATAGTGTAGGGGTACAAATTACTATTCCCACTCCATTGCGTGCAACAGTAGGGTAAGTGTTGGATAGTGTAGGGGTAAAAATTACTATTAACACTCCAGTGAGTGCAACAGTAGGGTAAGTGTTGGATAGTGTAGGGGTATACATTACTATTCCCACTCCAGTAAGTGCAACAGTAGGGTAAGTGTTGGATAGTGTAGGGGTAGAAATTACTATTCCCCATTACTTACCTTATAATGTATTGTAATGGCATGAGTTGTAGTGACATACATTGTAATGACATGCATTGCAGTGACATGTGTAATGGCTGCGTTGTAATGGCATGCGATGTAAAGGATGTTGCGTTGTAATGACTGTGTTGTAACTGTAGTGCGTTGTAATGACTGCGTTGTAAAGGTTGTTTCCCACACTGATCAGCAGTGGCAAAGTGCCCAAAGCATCTAAGCCAGCAAAAACAAAATCAAGCACAGCATCAAAAATAAAGGAGTTAGAGGCAACACTCAGGGAAACCATGCCAAAGATGCCAAGTCTAACAAGTAGAAAGTGACAAAATAACAGAGGATGCAGAAGGTGAAATAGCGTGACAGAAGAACAGAAATATGAAAGAAGGGAAAGTGATCAGATCAGGAGGGGAGGCAGAAAGCCAAGAGACAGATCAGTCAATGGCTGTAGTCTCAGTCAGTGGGCCCCAGCCATATAGGTCAGCATCCACTTACCGGCAATCTCAGATGGACCATTGGCCCAGCAGGGGGTAGCAGCACCCTACCCGGGACAGAAGGAATCAAAAAACGATATTGCCCGCTTTAAATGCATAAGCAATGTGAAGCACCTCACACACAATACCCTAGTATCATTTTGGCATTACCATGTAAATTGTTTCATCTGAATGGTATTAAATCAGCACTTTACCAAAATGTAGTAGAAACTTTATTGCATTGTTTGTTAAAACCTTGCAAACACAGCAAATAAAAATGTTGCTGTTTTTAAATTTGTTCCTGTAGATAAAAGAACCCAACATCCCAACTTATAAAACTCTTTTGTAAGTGCACTGTCCATAAATCCTATAATGGTGTTCCCTTAAAGAAAAACTGTAGTCCTAGTTAAAATAGCGCTTGAGACCTGGATTTAGCTAACCTATGGGCTGCTCCCCTTCCGATGGCCATTTTGTTTAGTTTTTTCTAAAAACTGATTCATGTGCCTGACTGCTCCGCAAAAGGAGTTTGTCCAACAGCTATTACGATAAGCAAGAGGTCTGAGTCTCAGGCCGAGGAAGTGTTGAGCAGTTCCACTCCACTAGTTTTTTTGCAGCGCGATCCATGAACCTAACCAGTGCACAGTTTAGGATGGTGTTCCGGGGATCAAAGCAGTCCAATACTGTGCCTCTACACGATCTGACCTTCTTGTCGATCCAGCCCCTCCATAGAAGAGCCCTTCTTTCCTTCAAGAGGTTAGGACATAAACACAATAAATGTAGTAGATCTTCCCTATATTGGCCGCAGAGCCGGCATGTTTCCAGGTCACAGTCTCTTTTCCATTTAGGAAGATGGCAAATCAATGGAATCACCCCCGTTCTCAATTTCAAAAAGCGTAGCTTGGTGCATGCACTGAAGGTGAGAGTTAAGTAACTCTGAGGTTTCAGCTGTGCATAAGTGCTGAGAGTCATTCAACCGTGACTTCTAGCTGCGAGGCTAGCCCTGTCTTCTGCTGAGGAAAGCCTTTTCGCACTAAGTTTTGCTAGCCTCTTGAATTCATTTTGGCTAACATGTAAGTCCCAGAGCTTGCTCAGACCATGGGTGCTGAGCCCGTAGGACAAATAGCGGTACCCCGCTAGCCATCGTCTTGTGTTCAGCTGGGCCCAAAGGTGGTGAGCCAGGCTGCCCTCCTTTGATGACCTCAGCTTATGACAGCTCATTATAAAAGTCAGCATTCTGCCCATTGATTATTTGTAGATGCCGAATTCCAGCCTGATTTATGCCGGAGAAGTGTGTGACGGTAGTTGGAAGGTCCTTCTAATAATTTTTGCAACTATTTTCTCTAGTTAGCCACATTCTAGTCCTTTTAGCACCTCACTTCCATGCATTAGAGTTGGAATGACTTTTGCCGGGCCGCCTGAAGTGTTAGAGCAAAGGTTGGGCCAAATAACTTCTTTTGAATTGAACTGAGTGCAAATGCTAACGCTGTTCCTTTCTTTTTTTGTTCTCCCAATTGGCTTTTGTATTTTCCGTTATCATTGAAGAAGACTCCTAAGTACTTGTGGCAGTTTGTTTCTTCAATTCTTTCTGAGTTTAAGACCCATGCCAGCTTCTTGGGCCTTCCTGAACAAACCTCCCGGATTTTAGTTTTCTTATTATTGATCTGCAGCCCATTCCTATTTGAGTATACGGCAGTTGCATTCAGGAGCCGTTATAGACCTATCTTTGTGTGACTTAAAAGAACCACGTCATCAGCATACAATTAATTTGACAGGTGGAGACTACCTAGTTTGTGTGAGTGCGAGTTAGCTAGAGTCAGGGCTTCTGGAAGATCTGATAAAAATAAGTTAATAAGTGTGGGGACCAGAACGCACCCTTGCTTAAGGCCTTGCGTTGTCGAAATTGGTCATGACAGTCAGGAGCCGTCTCCAATCTTGATCCTGACCCATTTGTCCTAAGGCAAAAGCTGCACAGCTCTCAGTAAGCTGCTTGGAATGTTCAGTGAGGAAAGCTTCTGCCACAGCTTTGACCTGTTGACATTGTCAAACGCCGATTTGTGATCAATAAACCCCATATAAAATGGGCTGGTATTGATCTCTGCCTGGTCAAATAAACAGGAAGGTGCCATAAAATTGACCGTAGTGCCAGTATTGCTTGTGAATCCGGTTTGGTTTGGTGGAATTATTGAGCATGCCTCGACCCATGCCCGAAGTGAGTTTAGCACTTTACCAAAATGCCATGAGAGAGTGGCAAACATCATCCACACATATTACTCAGTTAACAAACATTTTAGGGCACCTGTATGGAACTCAAATTAGACATAATGTGATCTGTAGCCATACATGTTGAGGTCCTGTGTAACAGATTAAGGATGTGGGGGTATTTAGATATGCTGATATAAGTCAGTACAGTGGACAAATGTCTATTATTGAAAATTTCTGCCTAACAAATGTTAGTGTTAGTTGCATGAATGCATGGGCCGATTTACTAAGATATCACACAACTCAAACACTTAAAAGTTGCTGTGTTGCATTGTGTGCAAGTGAGAGAGCACAATAATCCAATATCTACTAAGAAGTAGTGCTGTTTCTCTCTCATCCTGCAATGCAATTTAGGTTGCTTTATGCCAACACACACACCCTTGCACCCCACTATAAGGGAGGGTGCATGATGTCAATCATTGGTTTGTACTGGAAGGGTACACTTCCAGTGAAAAATACTATGCTTAGACATATTCTACCTCTTTTCTTACTTTGTAAATGTGCAGATCAGTGCAGGTATAATGTAGGTGAGAGGGCTATCTGTCAAAATCAATGGGTGTTCGCATCGCATTGGAATGCCCATGTAATACCCATGGAAGTCCCCCTTGATGTAAAGTAGCATAGAAACAGCATGCTAACTTACTTTAATTTAGGGTGTTTTACACCGCAAATCAGGATTCGCTTGGAAAAGCGAATCCCAAAACAACAGGTTGCTTTGCATCCGTTTTATAATGTAATCTCAGCACAAAGTGTTAGTAGCCACGACCCCTAGCGTATATCATACAAGACTCTAGTAAATTGATGTGAACACCTGCAAACTTATAATTGTGTGAGTGACTATAGATATTTTGATGGTCATTGCTCATGCTGTAAATTCATGCAAAAGGCATAAGTAAATATGGTTATTTGTTGGGCAAGTGAATCATAAACTTGTTTTACATTGTAGATGAGTCGGTTCTCCATTTGGAAAAATGTGTTCAATTTGGAGAACATTTTTTTTTAGAGCAGAAAGGAAAATATGGCCGACTTACACCATCCTACAGATAACTTAGAGATAGATGATCCTTGAGTAAAAGGTGAGTATTAATGAAAATCTTGATTTGGATATATTACAATGAACTCCCTCAAGAGTACAGAAATGTTTCACATATGTGGAAATCGATGTTTTTATGAAACATTGGGCAATCACCAGTATCATTTGTGCAGTTGATGAATGCATGATGGATATATATGTCGACAAAACGTAATGTTTTTAATAGCGGCATGTGTTCTTCTCGTGTGAATATAAGAAGCACTACAGTTACAGCAGCAAACTAGACATCTAGGTGGCATTTTCCATCGGTAACATACTTGTATGCACGAGTGTGACACTGATATGCACATGCTTGTTTTATTATGACTGAAGAGGATTAATCACCTGGGGCCCTGCTCCTGACCTGCCGTAGCCCTGAGCTGTAGGTCGCCACTAGACATGGCATGGAAGAGAAACTTGACATGAGAAGTACACAGTGGAGTTTTACGAGGGTATAAGGAATCTAAACCTCTTGCTCTGTCTTTACTTTGAGAGCAAAGTAAAAATATGTCTCAAATGCCAGACTCATGACTTGTCGCTTGAGACACAGCCGAGGACCCTCCTCCTCTACACCATGCTTTACAAATGCAGAAAAACCTGTTGAGATTCTTTATTCAGCATATTTTCAGAATGGACCTGAGAGTTTCGGACTAGCTAGTGAATTCTTTGACCGGCTTGGCGCAAGATGCAGGATGCGAACGCAAGATGTGGAGAAGCTACTGGGATCCAGCCGTTTTCTGCCTTTGTTTCCCAGGGGTACAGCCCGAGGCATCCTGAGGCCATGGAGCACGACCCGGGACATGAACTGGGCCCATTGTAATTCTCCACATCTGCGGGCCCGCGAATCGGCCTATCTTATCTTATTTGCTCAGAGCGGGCACCCCTCCTGCTGCAGAGCCTCTTGCTGTAGAGCAGGGGTGGTGTCCCAGAGGGGAGGCTCCTGGGTAAGTGCGTGCTGGAGGAGATGCAGACGGCCCTCCTTTTACTGATTGGGATTCGTGCAGCTCTTCTGACCTCCTAGGGGGGTCAGTCTGCCTTATTATGAGCCTGAACTGAGAATGCTCCGCTCTGTTGTGCCTCATTGGAACTGCCTGAATTGCCCTGGTGGGACTACTGATCCTAGGAAACTACGAGCCACTGCACCTGCTGTTCGTGGGCGGAGCAGCCAAAGCGGCAGAGCACCCCCTAAACCAACTGGTGAAGAGTTGTTTGCTGTTTTTTGAACTTGACAGCTGATTTTGCTACAGTTGACAGATGGTGTTAAAAGTGGGGACGCCTGGCTCAATTCCGGTTGATTGCTAGGCAATATTTTCCCGCAGCTGTAAACAGTTGCCGATAGGAGACTTGTTACCTATTTCTAATTGTATTGTTTGCCATTTATTTCCTGCTGTACATCTGCTCTCCTCGGCGCTCCTAAGTGTAGACCCCAGGGGATTGTTGGTAAAAGGAGGAAAATAGGATGGAAAAAGATGTCAGCTGAACTCGACCAAAGTGCACTACCAAATGAGGATTACCTCTTGTTACCTCAATAAAGAACTTTTTTCTTACACATTTTAATAGTTGAGCCCATCCATCATCGGAGGAGGGGATTAAAATACCTCATGAGCCACTGAATACTTCGGATTTTGCAACAGATTTACTGTCAGCAAATAGTCAATTTATAGGAGTCTTCTCTACAGCAAACACAAAGAGATGATGGATGGAGTGCTGAAATGTTTAAGACACTCACCCCCAATCACAGATCTGTGTTGAATCCATCATTGTTCTTTAGCTCACTTTGCCACCCCAGTTTGGACCCAGCAATTTGCAAATCAGTCTTGACCCTGTGCCTCATGGGAACAGTCCAGCTCGAACAGCCAGGCCCGGTTCTCCCTAGTCCAGAATCAGTCATCCTGGGACCGGTTTCTGGGTAAAATTCCTCAGCAACCAGACTAGCTTGAATCCAGTGGCAAAGTGCCCTAAGTTGGCAGGGTATACCCAGACGTGGGTCTCTTGCTCACCCTGCCACTGGATTCAAGCTAGCCTGTCTGATGAGGGGTGTTTCCCCGAAATGGGTCTCAGGATACGTGACTGGGGGTGAGTGTCTGAAACGTTTTAGCGCTCCGTCCATCATTTACTTGTGTTTGCTTTTTCTTCTATATAGGCCACAAGTATGGATGCAAGCCGCGACCCAAAACTGTCTTCCTCACCTTGTTTATATATCTCCTTATCATTATTGAGTACCAAGGAATTTGATCTTACACAGAGGAACTGTAGAGAAGACTATTTAAATTGAACTTTTCTTTCACCCTGCGTGGGTAGGGGAACTAAATACCACTTTTGGATTCCAGGGAAGGTCAATAACAATCCAGCCTACTACCTCGTCATCTTTGTTGGATGTAATGCTGCTTATGCAAACTGCTCTGCATGGCATCCTGAAAGCATTGCTGCAGATAATGACAAACCAGGTGGACCAATCAAAATGTCTGAAAGATATCAGACATGAAGTCCAGCATGTTTAAAATAATACAGGCGAAATTATGATTACCAAACTGCTGGCTGTAGTAATGGTTGCATAGCCTCGGGGAGGCCACGGTACAATTACAGGGGAAATTGAAGGTCAATTGGTCTCACAAGGATCTGTTTATTTTTCCAATTGTCCTATGCTTGTAAAGAAAAAGTATCACCATCGACCTCCTTTTAAATTTACCTCAGGATATAGTTATACACAGAGGGCAATGAACTGGAAAAAATTGTCTGGGTCTGCCCCAGGTGCAGGTAAAAAGAAGGTGCTGAGTATGAAGAAAAAAGGCAGTAACAGTGCCAATTTTCAAGATCAATAGTCGAAGCCCTTCGGTGTTAGAGTTATATATGCATCCTTCTACGATAAAGCAAAGCCAATTGTAAAATCTCCAATCTTAAAGTTAGTCCGGATCCTATTTTCTCACTTTCGGCTGCTTGCCCACTCTAAGTATTAAAGGCTGCACTCTAGCTCATAGTAAGGTGCCTAAGTTCCAGATTCAGAATAAAGAACTCCTTTCTGCATTTGAACCTTTTCCCAGTTCACAACCAGGGTCTTCTGCGCTATAGTTGGACACTACTCGCTGGGGGAAAAAGGCAACGAAACTTCGACCTTTGTACTGCTCAAAAATACTCAATATATTCCATTAAATTCCCTCCCTTTCTGGGATATCTTCATTAGACTTAACTTCATTTGGGTTTCAACATTGCGAACAAGGTAGAGAATTTTCTAGAGTTTCCTTTATCTCGCCTTGTATTGCTTAAGGCTGACGATGACCTAGCTAAAGCAGGTCTACAAGCTTTTTGTCATTAACAAAGAGCTCTCACCCACTTGTTTCCCAGTCAGGCTGTGCTTCCCCGCCATTTTAAATATACATGGCGGATTCACAGCTTCCCAATGGCAGCAGTTTATCCCTGGGAATCCGCCTGTAAGGCCCGACCGTATCTGGCAAAGCAGCCAGCTACAAAGTGATCTGAGAGTGGTTGTAGTAAATCATAGACCACCCACGCAACTTGAGCAATTAGTATTGTGTCAGGGTAATAGGTTCTCTCTCCTACAGTATTCCGTGGAAGGTTGCGATTGGAACATTAGGCCGATTTCCCCCTAGAATGAGGGGTCCTCTCTAAACCTGAGAATTCTGAGTTGGAATATTCACTGGTTTGAACGTCTGAGAAACAGTGGTGAACTGAAAGAAAAGCTAAAACCCTACCATCTAATTTTCCTTCAGGAGTCCTGTCTGAGAGAGGACCAGACAGTACAAGGTTTTATGGTACTGAATAGCAAATGCCGGAGCCGGGGTAACAGAGAGCATCTGCAGGTGTCCTGACCCTAGTTTCCACTAGGTGATTAAGAGATCAGTGACGGTTATGAATGTGTCAATGGCATGCAATTCTTAGTGGTTGAATTGAGCTTGAGTGATAACATTCTTAGATATTTTCTTATAAATGTTTATATCCATAAAGAAGACTATCGCCAAATAAAAGGGTGGCTGGAACTATTTGAATCTTCTTTCCAGCACCTCTTAGCAAAGTACCCAGAAGCAGTCATAATAATGGCAAGAGATGTTAATGCTCATCTCTTCCCCGAACAGCTGGACCTGCAGCTGGAGGATGTCTTGGAATCCTATAACATTGCCCCAGCGCAGTTTCCTCCTGGTGTCATCAAAAAGGAGGCCAATGTTCTGAGTCAATGCTTGGCGTATCATGGTCTGATTTATTTAAACAGTTGATTTAAAAATGATTTGCCATCACCAGCAATTTCCGGCAGGGCCACTCCTCAGGCCCTATGGACTATATTTTTACCTCTTTTTGGCATTTCAATCTTTTCAGATTTTTGAGGTGGCAAAGTATGAGGGTAGTGACCATTGGGCAACTACTGCATTTCTTGACTTGTGCGAGCCAGGGTCCGCTGACAGGGTATTGCCTCTAGGAATGTCATATCCGTGTAGGCTCTCAACACATCTGGATTCTATTAATCTCAAACAGTTAGCCGCCCTCCAACTAGAGGAAAAGATTGATATTCTCCCCAATTATTTTGATGATATGATTGTGTGGTACAATAAAACTGTATTCCAAATTTTGGGTTGTACACAGTAAACATAAGGGCGAAGGGTATGCGCACAGACCCTAATGCCAATAGGGGGGATTGGTTTGATTCTGCCTGCCAAGAGTTGAAACGATTGGTGAGATAGAGAGCAAGGAGCGCTAGGCGCCAGCCTGGCCCCCCTAGCCTTGCAGGAGCTGGCTAAGCTTAACTCCAATATAAATCTCTTTTGAAGGCGAAAAAAGCTGCCGTCTACCACAATAAGTGGGAGGAGATGCAGGGAATTATTCTCTAAAAAGATCAGCAAAGTTTTGGGCTAAAGTTAATGAGTTTAGTGCCCCAAACATGGGTACCCTTGTTTGTGGGATTCCGGAAGAGCAGTGGGTTGCTTATTTGACAGACCTATATAAGGGTTGTTCTTGTTCAGATAGATTCCAGAGGTTTCCTAGGCTAAAACTCCACGTCACTTGGTTTTCAGTTAAGGAGGTAACAGCTGTCATCAAGAGAGTGAAGCTCTCCCATGCTGCTGGCTCAGATAATATCCTGGCAGTAATAATCAACACGAATAGTGTTTGATGGGTCACCGTTTATTCCTACCTGTTTAGTTGGACTGCCACATCCGGCTTTCTTCCATCTTCTTGGAAAGGGTCTATAGTAAAACCTGTTTTTTTAAAAAGGAGTAATACAGATCCCAAACATTATGGACTTATTACCCTCCTGGATATTTCACTAAAGATTTTCTCTAAGATTATTTTATCCAAACTAGAAGGCTGGGCCCTTGAATTTAAGAGAATACCAATAGAACAGAGGGGTCACTCTGCTATAGATCATTGTTTTGTATTATAGGCCAATATCCAGAAGTCATTGGAGGTAATTCAAAGGCTGTGTTGTTGTTTTATAGACTTCAGGACAGCTTTTGACTCTATAGATAATGATATCCTTTGGGGCAAACTGGTTGCCTGGGAGCTTCCGTTAAACCTCAGGTGGATCTAGATAAGTCAGGTTGGTTATCCCAAAGAATCTCCATTGAGAATGGCCTTTGGCAAGGGTACGTCTTAGCTACCCTGCTTTTTAGTCTATTTTTGGCTGACCTTCCTGCCTTCATATCCCAATCCAAGTGCTTTCCCCCCAAAGTTTGGAAACATCATATTGACTGCTTGCTATACACAGACGATTTGGTATTACTGGATGGTACTCCAATTTTTCTGCAGGGTAAGTTAGATGCTTTAGCAACTTATAGTAACCAGAACCAGCTTTGCATCAACTTGGAAAAGACCAAAACTTTGTTTTTTGGGAAAAAAGTAAAGAAATTCAGTTGGCACTTAGATAAACAAGAGGTGGAGCAAGATGACCAATATAAACATCTGGACCTAACTTTTAGGAGGAACCTAATGTGGGACTCGCATTAGGATGCTATTAAGCAGAAGGCCCTATTGCAAGCAAATTGCCTATCAAGATTTAATCGTAGTTTGGGGGGGCTTTTTCAGATTCCACCATTAAAGGTGTATGAAGGGAAGATTTCTCTGTTGGGTCTATATGGGCAGAGGTCTTTTCTTTTGATCCAACATATAAATGGGGTAGATTAGAAGGGGCAGTACTTAGAAGGCTTTTTTCTCTCCCCAGGGCACTATGGTAAGGAGAGAGTGTAAGTTGCCTTCCTGGAACCTGATGGCCTTTTCTCGGGCCCTAGGATATTTTAACACACTCTCTGATGATGATGAAGTATTCAAAGTTTCAAAATTGTGCTGGGTAGATATCCAAGGTAGCACAAGAAGGTGTGCAAAGGATGTAAGAACCAGATTAATTGCCCTTAGGAACCTCCACACAGATAGTGGTACAATTACATCCTGGTACCCCTTCCCAGGCAAGCAGGTATTAAAAGAAGCTGCTGCCTTAGTGTCCGAATCCATAAACTTATTATACCTGATCAAGAAACAATCTATTAGCTTGTCACTTCCTACTCTGGCTCAGGATGATGTATTTCCCTATTTGCTACCAGGGGGTTGTCAGTTAGTAAGTTGGGACCTTTATTGATTTTGTTAACTGTGTTTTAGAATGTTTTATGGACAATTGTCTGAATAAACCTATATTCTACCTACCTACTTTCTAAGGGCAGGCAGTGGTGACAATCACAAATCTACCACTTGAAAAAGGGAAATAACCGGGACTGTATGATGAGTGTGTTCTGTGCCATTGCACAGGTCTCCAAGAGATCTGTATGTCGGTTGTTATCCAGAACTGAGGTGCTTTTCTCGCATACATTGACTTGGAAATTGAAACAAATATTGCATGGGCTGAAAACAATATGGCTCAGAAACAAAGAACAGCAGTGCTTTGTTGACCAATATTATGAGCTTTATCACAATTAGACCCAAGGGAATACTGCAGCTATGTTTGGTTTCACGTGGGCATTTTTGTTGCTAGGACCTACTCAAATTTGTTAAGGAAAATAACCAATTACCAGGGGAGTCAGAACTAGCGTTACAGATTTCCTCAGGGTCCTACTTGTAATCCGCTGGAAATTATACCCCAAAATCAGGGAGTGCAGGCCCCGATTAACTAATGCCTTGCAGTAGGTTAGTGTCAATTTTGTGACACAAACCCGGCACAAAGTTAATCGGTGGGATATACTATTCTACACAAATCAAGATTTGCTTTGGATGGTATCCCAAAGTAATGCAAAATTGCACTATGTGCTGCTTTGCATTATTTTGCCTCAAGGGGGTATACAATGGGTGGTGCATAAGTGTTCCCCTGTAACCTCCTATGTTTTTTTTTCACAAATTCCCATCAATTAACATTGGTTGACAAAGACTTGTGCCAAATCTTATGCCTCCTTGAGTCATTCATAACATGGAAAAAATGCTCATTTCTCGTCATTTTTCCAATTTTGTATATGTGTTGCATTGCGCAGCACACATGAAAGTAGAAAAAGCCTTAATGCATAGTTTGTGAAGTGGAAGTGACGCCTTTTAGAATAAAAGCTACGCATCAGAGAACAAGCAAACCCTTGCAATATGGCAAAAGGGTGTGTGCCTTGGTGCATGGCTTCCAAAATGGAGCCAGCGCTTCGAGAAAAAAAATGCACCTTATCTTAGTAGATGAGGCACATTTTTTCTCTCTTTCTCTCTCTTTGACGCAAGGCAGCACAGCTACGTAGGTTCAGCGTTGCCTAGCATTAAAGAGTAGTTAAGCTGGACCTTATTATCAACAACCCCAGAGACCAGCTGTACTCGGGGGCGGGGGAGAGGGGAAGGGTTACCAGGCAACTCAGAATGAGGGTCTCTGTGTTTCTGAGATATGCTGTCAGTGGAACAAAGACTAACTCTTAGAGTTTCCACTTTAATGCATGCACTGTATGTAGACAGCGCAAGTTTAGCAAACATGGATGCAGGATATCTTTGATCATCTGTGCACGTGCTGTGAAAGGATTGAGAAAAGGTCCGCGTGTTTCAAACAGTTAACATGCTGTTTTCAACAATCACTAGACTTATTTTCTTGCTTCTCTGCCACCTATTGCAGCCATATTTTAATCTGTAAATTGTTGTTCCCTTTTCTGGATGAAAGTGAGTTTTCTTATTGCTTGTTTTGAGCTCTTGATCTGAGCTGGGGCTTGACTTTCCAGTCTCTGCGCACGCCTCTCTAGGCACAGAAATTCAAAAGATTTGAGATTTTACCAAACTCGGTAAACGATCGGTGCGATAAACTCCGCAATGCAGAATTATGCCAGGCTGAATTTTGATAGGTCAAACCTGCTGATATTTACTTAGGAAAAAGGCAGTAGCCACCAAATTCCGCAGATGGAGTCCGATTTCCGAATTTTAACTCGGAATCTGAGGTAAGTGGTGAATATGTCACATCTGAGGTGTATTATGCCTGTTTTGTGATTTTTAACACATCAAAATGGTCCTTTTTCAAGACTATTAGCTTTTCCATCCTGTGGCTGTGGACATGAGGTTTACTATGAATTAGATTAAATGACCTGATTATGACGCGGCCCTTTTTTCCGACCTGTGAGGAAAGTAAACTCCTGTGTACGCACAGGTCAAAATTACAAGTTGAGTGTTATTTAACACATCCGATATTTAAACCATACTGTAATCACTGTATCATGAGGACATTGGTTCATTAAATACCAAAATCTGCATGTTATTCGGCAGAAACTCTTAACCCGTGCTGTTTGTCTCCCCTGATAAATAGCAAACCCAATGGTACTTTCCATAAGGCATATTCACAAGGACTTATCTCCGAATTATCACCACGTTAACGCATTAAAAGTGGAGATAGATTTAACAGCCCATTCACAAGCTGGTGCAAACTGCAGACAACGCCAGTATTCCCACAATAACTGTCCCAAAATGTATCTCCACGGTGAACACCACCAACTAACTCTAATGAGATGCAGTGTAGGCGTTCCTGTGGAAAAACACGAAAAACCCACAACACCACTTTCACAATGAACTGCCAGATCTGCGAAGTGAACCAAAAATAGGCAATAAGCTGCAGTAGCCGCAGGTATTTAACACCTGCCTCAAGCAGGTGTAAAGACGGATGACTGCCTGCAGTAGGCAACGGAGCCCCGCACACAGCCACACCTGAAGAATAAACAATGCAATGGAGCTACTCATCATGCAGCTCGGAGCCCCAACACGGCCACAACACCAACCGCCACCACCCCCAGGACCCAGACCCGCCCCCCCCCGGACCTCCACAGAGGCAGCGCAGAGTAAGACAGCAGACCTACCAAAAACGCACCACTCTCACAGACCTAACACCCGAGGAAGTAATTTCCCACTACAGGTTCAAAAGGGCAACCATCCTCCGCATCATGACCCACATCGCCCACAGGCTGATGGTCCCAACACAGCAGAGAACCAACATTCCTCTGCAGACAAAGCTGCTGGCTGTGCTGCACCAGTTGGCCTCTGGTACCTTCCAACTAACAGCTACCAGAGTCGAGGGGTCTCACAGCCAGCCTTATCAAAGTTCATCACACCTGTCCTGGATGCCATCCTCAGCTTCATACCCCAGTACCTTCACTTCCCTAACACTGTGCAGGAACAGCTGGAGACAAAGCAAGGCTTCTACGCCATAGCCGGATTCTCTGCCATGTTGTGGGCAATCGACTGCACACATGTCCCACTTATGCCCCCTGCGGATACTGCACACCACTACAGCAACAGAAAGCATTAGCATTCCATCAATGTGCAGGCAATAGTGGACCACCAGTGACTCTTCACCAATGTCGTCGCCAACTACCCAGGTAGTGTGCATGATTCCTTCATCTTCCGACAGTCCATCATCAACCAGCGTTTCCAGGATGGCACATATGGAACAGGGCTGCTCGTTGGAAAGTGCCAAATAAACACATCACACACCCCAAAGCCATCAACGCACAACGCACAACTGTGGGAATGCACACGTGACCAAACCACATTCAACATGCCAAACTACACGACCACCTACCAGACACGACGACACCACTCCTTGCTCAGCCCTCCAGCGTGATCCGTCCCAGAGGCTTGGACCCGAGGCCCCTGGCGCTGCGTGGGTCACATGGGGTAACGTGGTCTTGTCGGTGCCATCTCCGCGATGGAGCGGCTGCCCAGTTGTGGATTGCTGTGACCGGATGGTTGAAGCCTTTTGCTGGTTTCTCGTGGCTGTGTTGCGGTGGACCCACGGATCGCTGGTGGTGCCGATCCACTTCGGCACTGGGAGGTGTTGGTGCTTGCCTCTCGCTCTTGCCGCTGCTCTGTGCTGCCTCTCACTGCGGGAGCCCCGTCATGCCTGTGTGCTGCGACGTCGTGCACAGGTGGGATGTTCCTTGTATTCCTTGTCTCCCGATCTTCTTGCGTCCCTCCCCTCTGCCTTGCAGCCACCCACATTGCGGGAGATGGATGGGGATCTGAGTTTGACTGCGGATGTCGCTCCACATGTACGGGGTGGGAGCCTGGAGTGTCTGAGCGCTGATGGCGGGGCGCGCTCTGTTCATTGGTTTAATTGCACTGTTGGCTCGTAGGCACTGCTTGAATTCTGCACTGGAGCAACAGTTTCCTTTTGCCCCCATGACTTCCTGATGCATTCTTTGCCACTTTGTGTTTTGATTTGGGTACTGATTGCTCCTGTTCATCGCGACCATCTTGTTTCTGGGATGGTAGCTGGCTACCCCTCCTCCCCGGTCCCTTTGTTCAGATGATCATGGAAATAGAAAGGAGCCAGCTCAACCGTCACCAGCTTAGTTTGGTGGCCATCTTGGATTGGGCAGTTGATCTAATAGCCATACGAAGTTTGGCGGCCATCTTGGAATGGGCAGTTGAGTTCAATTAATAGCCATACATATTGACTGTGCATATTAAGTGAAAAATTAGTTCTTCACCCCCTGCTGTTGGATTGCTTCCGGGAGTGGTCCTGCTGTCGTTGCCAACACACACTGCTTTTTGGTTGGTGTCTTCCCACTCTATGGTGCCAGCTTTCCTCACGCTAACACCATCCTCCCCCCACCATCAATTCATATCCATGGGTCAATAGTCACTTTTCTCACAATGGTTCTGATTCTGGATCCCTCTGGTTCCAACGCTTCCATCATCAACTACCCACCCAACCTATCGAAAAATGCGGCCAAGAAATATAAGCATCACTTTCTCAGGGCCTGGCCCGAAACTTTAATCTCTGATGTCTATTTTTCCACTATCAATGGTACCAAAGTCAATGACCTTATTTTCTACACCAGGAAAAGAGCTTGCTGGCAAAAAGTCTTCTACTCTATGCTACAAATAACAAGTTCTAAGAAAACACCTCATGGTATCAAGCTCACAACAACCCCTTCGTCCTCACTCAACGCTAATACCACCATCACCCTCTATAACAATGGTATCATCCTAATCCAAGCGTCTAATGTCAATCTACTTAAGATAACCAACATCTTCCTGTTACTCAAAAACGCGGCTTCCTCAAAACCCAAAGTCACCCAGATTCACCCTAACATCTCTCTGGATCCGGCGAGTCCACTCCCTGCTACGTTAAGAAGCCCATTTCCACATCTCCATTTAAATCACGCCTCACCCCCTGTTCACCACAGAGGGGTCCCATCCCAGGTTGCTGCACCCCAACTATCGAGTCCCGACGCACATGTAGCCAGTCCGAGCCTATCTGTCCCCCGATTAGAGAGTACCCATGATATGCATCTTGCCTTGCCTCCAATTATTCAGTCATCTTGATCCCTGAACCTCCTGAAGCGGAAGCCGGGAGTTGATTGTGCTCTGTTTTAAAATTGTATTTTTTACTGCATTTGCCTACCTGTTGTCCCTTGCTTTCCGCGCAGCTGGTCCTTCGCGGTTGCGGCCGCAAGCTCACTAACCCACCTTGGGACGCCATTTCCGCGAGCGCCGAGGCCACGCCCCTTGACAGAGGCCACGCCCCCCGCCGCCGCACTAAAAGGGCTCCGTTGACAGCATTTTTTTAGATCCCTGAACCTCCTGAGGCGGAAGCCGCGAGTTGATTGTGCTCTGTTTTAAAATTTTATTTTTTACTGCATTTGCCTACCTGTTGTCCCTTGCTTTCCGCGCAGCTGGTCCTTCGCTGTTGCGGCCGCAAGCTCACTAACCCACCTTGGGACGCCATTTCCGCGAGCCCCGAGGCCACGCCCCTTGACAGAGGCCACGCCCCCCGCCGCCGCGCTAAAAGGGCTCCGTTGACAGCATTTTTTTTAGATCCCTGAACCTCCTGAGGCGGAAGCCGGGAGTTGATTGTGCTCTGTTCTAAAATTGTATTTTTTACTGCATTTGCCTACCTGTTGTCCCTTGCTTTCCGCGCAGCTGGTCCTTTGCTGTTGCGGCCGCAAGCTCACTAACCCACCTTGGGACGCCATTTCCACGAGCGCCAAGGCCACGCCCCTTGACAGAGGCCATGCCCCCCGCCGCCTCCTTCCTTCCTATATAATATGTGCCATTGATCCCGCCATTCGGACTAAACATCTGTGCACTGGCTGTGGTTGGTATTTGAGGGACGGGTTGACGGAAATGGATGCTGCAAAGCCTAACCAATGTGTAATTTCATCTACAGAGCTGGCCGCCGCTGACCGTTCTTACAGCTGTGCCCTTCTGAACACTCGATCTATGAGCAAACATGCTCAGGACCTTTTTAACTTTCTCTCCGATTCTAAACCCGCCTGTTTGTTTCTCACGGAAACGTGGCTTGGCGAAGAATCTGGTCCTGATGTAGCTAATGCCCTGCCCGCAAACTATGTCATACTAAGGAAAGATCGGAGTATAGGCAAAGGGGGAGGAGTGGCACTGGTGATTGACAGACGCTACGAGTGTTCCATCATACCAACTGATGACATTCGAGGGGTTGAAGCACTGGGGTTCTGTCTTACACTTTCTGCTGGTCAATCTTGTGCAGGTTTGCTGGTTTACAGACCCCCAGGCCCTGTTGGTTCTTTTAACGAGGAGCTGGACGCTGGTCATGAGCGTTCAATTTAAGCATTTCATTCTTCTGGGTGATTTCAACGTTCATTTTGATAATGCGGATGCGTCAGACACCATTAAAATCTTAGATATTACTTCTCCTCTGGGCCTCTCACCCTACGTAATGTTGCCCACTCATAATAAAGGGCACACATTGGATCAGATTTTTTCCACCTCCTCGGTGACAGTTGTGCCTCCCCTCCAGGTGCTATGGTCCGACCACCTTTTGGTGACTTTTAAAATCCAGTCCCAGATTACTGCGACTAGTAGAGGTGTGGGGTGTCTTGCTGGGCGGCCACGTCCTTTCCATCTAGTAACCGAGGAAATGATTGAGCAGTATCGGCTAACCCACCCCTGCTCTCTTTCGGGTGATCTGGAACTGGACCTTGCTCGCTTTCAAGAGTGGCTTATACAGTGCCTGGAGGATTTAGCCCCGCCGAGGCAGTCGTATAAAAAATCCTCACGAGCATCGGCCCCATGGTTTACATATTTGCTCAACTCTAGTAGAAGGCTCTGCAAAAAAGCCGAAAGAGCTTGGCGAGCAAATTATCTGGATCCTTTGAAGGCGGCCTATAGAAGTTGTACCAAGGCCTATCATAAAGACATTTTCCTGGCCAAAAAAGCCTACTTTGCCCAACGGATTGAGGAGGCCGCTAATACCAGCAAAGAAATCTTCGCAATTGTAAAGGAATTTACTTCACCAGTGGCTATATCGCCTGGGTGCTCTTTTTCGGAACCTTGGGTTCTGCAATTGGCTAGTTTTTTTGCCAATAAAATCAAGAGCATCCAGGCAACTTTTCCAGTTTTTGTGAGGGGGGTAGTGCCTTGTCCTGAAACTAAGGTCGGTGTATTTGACCCGGATAAGTCCAGTTTGGTGAGTTTTCCACCCATTACATCTCAAACCTCACTGGAATTCCTCGTTAAAATAAGATCGGGCTCTCCTCTTGACCCTTGTCCCGCGAAGTGTCTTGCTAAATTAGCTCACGCTATTAACCCGATGGTCAACCCTATTTTAAACTGCTCATTGTCAACAGGGATTGTGCCGTCTGCCTGGAAACAGGCAATGGTCATTCCTCTTCTGAAGAAACCTTCTTTAGACCGGGACATCCATGCTAATTATCGACCTATTTCTTTGCTCCCTGCCCTGGCCAAAGTGGCAGAAAAGCATGTCCAGTCTATCCTTTCACATTTTGTGGAGTCCCATGGCCTCCTGCACCATACTCAATCCGGCTTCCGTGCGAATATGAGCACGGAGACGGCTCTGTTAGAGGTAATGGAAGCCATCAAGGAAGTTCAGGACTCTGGGGGTAAGGCACTGCTGGTGCTGCTCGATCTCTCTGCAGCGTTTGACACCGTTCCTCATGACCGCCTATTGGCGCGTCTTGCGGAGATTGGTGTCGGAGGAACGGTGTTCAAATGGTTCAAGTCCTTTCTGACCAACCGCCAACAGACAGTTTGGGCCCCTCCGTATTCTGCGACAGTCCCGCCTCTGGGTGTGGGAGTTCCTCAAGGATCTATATTAAGCCCGACCCTTTTCAAAATCTATATGTCCCCTTTGGCGGCGCTGGTCAAGTCTTTTGGAGCCCAGATTGTCTCCTATGCTGATGACACCCAGCTTCTTATCACATGTGGAAAGGATATTGACTTCAATGGAGATTGTATTAAGAGCTGTCTGGGCGCGTTTTTTACATGGTTCCAATGTAATCAGCTTAAATGCAACTCAGATAAATCTGAGGTTCTTTTCTTTGGTTGTCCTCCGGATCCCTGTTGAAGGTCTTGGTGGCCCGCTGATATGTTTCCCCCTTCAGACGTGGCCTTGGTGGCAAAAAATCTTGGTGTTAAGATGGACAACGGTCTTACCATGAAACCACAGATTATGAGCCTAGCTGGTCAATGCTTTGGTATTTTAAAAATGTTAAGAAAATTTCTTCCTGTTCTCTCCATTGCCCATAGGAAAATCACGGTGCAGGCCATGATAGGTTCTAGGTTGGACTATGCCAACGTCCTGTATCTGGGTCTCCCGAAATTCCTTCTTTCACGGCTACAGGTTGTGCAGAACTCGGATGCCCGGGCAATCTTTGGCCTCAGCCACCGCTCCCATGCTACACGATTGTTGCAATCTCTGCACTGGCTCCCTATTCAGAGGCGCATTGAATTCAAGGCACTTACTATGGCATTTAAGACGCTTTATGGCTCTGGTCCCCTCTATTTGAGGAAGAGGATTGGTTTTCATCGGCCTGCCAGAGCCTTGCGTTCTGCGTCATTGTCCTTCACCGCGGTCCCGGCAATTAGGCGCGCCCGGATCGGTGGGCGTTCTTTTAAATATCTTGCACCTCGGGCCTGGAATGCCCTCCCACTAGCTCTAAGAAAGAGCGACAACTTGACGACCTTCAGAAAGAAGCTCAAAACTTGGCTGTTTAGCCTATAAGTTTTCCTCCCCTGACGAAGCTTTATGGTCTCGGGTCTGCCAGCGCCGGGACACTCTGCTTGAGTAGCTGAGCGCTTAACAAACCCATGATAACATAACATAACATCTTCCCCCAGCCCTCCCCCGGTGTCTCTTAAGAGGCTAGAATCCAAGCAAATGCCCTCCACCGAACATGATCGGTCAACGTCAAGCAATCTGTTGAGTCCTTGTCCTAACCCTCAGCCTAACGATCACTACCCCCTCACTAAGACACCTACCTCATTTTCAAAAGCTCCTGGATCTCAGTCAGACTCATATGACCACTTTCCTCCACAGGATCTCCCGCCCACCACCTCGGAACTTGTAGGTAGTCATGAGACCTCCCCTTACTGATAGACTCCCTTTCACACTCGCCTCCTCTCGCTCAACACACAGACTTGGCGGCGCACCTAGATGAGATTCATCTTCAGTTGCACCTTCTAACATCTGAGCTACATGGCTTGAAAGCCCTCTCAAATGACCTTTTCCCCATGCTAAGATCTTTCCTCACCGCTGCCAACCTGTCTAATGCTCTATCTTGCTATAGATACTCATTGGTCAAGCCTTTACCTTCCTCCATCATGAAATCCATTCCCCTACCTATGACACCTCCCGCCCTAGAAGATATGTGACCTACCTTGCGTCCTCAGAGCTACAGGACCTGCTCAACTCTTATCCTACTTGGTCCAACCCTAACAGGAGCCCGCCGAGACAAATACAGTCCATCCTTTCTAACCCAAATAGAGGACCGCCTATCAATCCCAGAGGCAGCAATAAGATCAACCTCACTCACGTCACACAGACTCATCCCTCCTCAAAGCCACTACGACTAAATTGCAGATCAGCCAGTAAACACGCCACTGATATCTTCGATCTCATACAACACTTGGACTTAGACATTATCATCCTCACTGAAACTTGGTTAAATCCCACTTCCACTCCGATTCTCGACATCCTAGTACCTCCCACTCATGATATTATTAGGTTAGACAGAGCTGGGAAATTGGGCGGGGGCTTAGCCTTTATTCATAGAAACACACTTTCGATCTCTCCCGTTGAGTCCTCTGCGCCCACCTCCTGTGAATATCTCTGTCTCAACATCTCAAGTAAGAACCTACCGGTCTGTAAACTTCACACTTTCTACCACCCCCCAGGAGACAATCTCCCCTTCATTGAGGAATTATTTGAAATCATTTCTAGCAATGTTGACTCAGCTGTGTCCCAAATCTTCCTTGGTGACTTTAGTCTGCACTGGGCTAACTCCATAGACCCTGCAGTTTCAAGCCTTTAAGCCTTTCTAACTGATCAGAATCTGACCCAGCATTGTGACCAACCAACCCATAATAAAGGAAAAATTCTTGACCTCATTATTTCGAACGGGCAGACCGTCACCTTGGATTCTATTACCCCATGTGACTGGTCAGACCACCACTGCATCCTTTTTTTATCAACAAGGAGGTACAGTTGTGGAAGCCCAACCAACAAAATCAAAGATATGGAAAAGAGACCTCAGACTAGTAAACCCTGTTGAGCTAGCCGCCCTCTGTACATCGACCCTCTCCTCTCAAGCGGACCTGACGAAGGTGCAGTTACTCCCTGACTGCTACAATGTGACCATCTCCAACATCATGAATGACATTGCTCCACTCAAACATAAAAATGCCTCAACTAAAATATCCAAACCGTGGTATAATTAAAACCTAAACACGGAACGTCGCAACCTTAGGGCAGTTGAATGCTCCTGGAGATCGAATCCCTCCTCGCACCAACTCAAACTCCTAAGAGACGCCAGGAGCCTTTACTACAAACAAATCAGGAACGCCAAGTCTAACTATTTCAGACACCAATTAGATCAAGCGGCAAACCGCCCCAAGAAACTTTTCGAATTGGTCAAACAGCAATCAATTGTAGGTCCAAACCTATTGGAACCTGGAAGCAGTCCACCCTCATGTGACGATCTTGCTTCTTTCTTCAATGAGAAATCTAAACTCATATCATCTGACCTCGCTGCTAAGAATGCTGGACTCCTCTCCTCCAGGGCAGCCTCTCCACCTGTCCTCTTTGAAAAGCTCAACTCTACCCCCCTGATCCCTAAGAACAATGCGGCCTGGGACACCTTTACCCCGCTCAGTGAACAAGACATCAAAAAGATTCTCCTGAATATCAACCCTCCTAACCACTTCAGTGACCCGTTACCCCCATTCATTTTCAAGGAAATCATGAATGCACTCATCCCTACCTGGACAAGGATTGTAAATGCGTCTCTGTCACAAGGCACAATCCCTGATTGCTTAAAAGCAGCCCAAGTAACCCCTATACTAAAAAAACCTAACGCTGATAGGTCAGACCTCAATAATTTCCGACCTATCTCCAACATACTCACCCTTGCAAAACTCCTTGAAAAATGCGTTCAGTCCCAACTCTGTGCTCACATTGAGGACTACCAGCTCTTGGACCAACATCAATCCGGCTTTCGGACGGGGCATAGCACTGAATCGGCCCTCATTCATGTTATGGATGACATTCTAAAGATTCTCGATCAAAACGAATCCTGCCTCCTGATCCTCCTTGACCTTTCCTCTGCTTTTGACACGGTCAATCATGAGAACCTCTTAGCCATCCTGCAAAACAGGATGGGTTTTGGTGATCAGGTGCTACAGTCGTTCTCGTCCTTCCTCCATCACAGATCGCAAAGAGTCAAGGCAAATCACTCTCTCTCCAAGCCTTCGCCTGTTCTCATGGGGGTCCCCCAAGGATCTGCGTTATCTCCTATCCTCTTCAACCTTTTCTTGGAACCTTTAGCTAACGCACTTAACTCCATGGATATTCATTTCCACATGTATGCCGACGACACGCAACTCTACTTGAAAATCTCATCCCCGGAAAACCTCATATCACTCAACACCATCCTAACGCATACTCAAAACTGGTTAACTGAGAACCATCTCCTGCTCAACACCTCAAAAACTGAATTCTTGCTCGTCTCCCCTCAGAATCACACCCCCAATCTTGACCTCTGGCTGAGCCACCTCACTGCTTTTAACTGCACTCCGCTCATCGTAAACTCAGCCAAATCTCTAGGAGTCACCATGGACAAGAACCTGAATATGAAAAATCATATCAGCAATACATGTAAAGGAGCAAACCACTTGATAAGGACACTCAGAAACATCAAACCTTTCCTTCCACTTAAGGATTTCAAGCAGGTGGTTCAAGCGCTATGGCAGTGCTACCCTCTGTGGCCTGCCCAAATACACCCTGGCTCCGCTAAGGGCTTCACTGACTGCTGCTGCTAGACTGGTTACAGGCACCAAACGCAATGAGCGCATATCGCCAGTCCTAAAAACTCTAAATTGGCTCCCCTATGAAGCACGAATCCAGCAAAAAATTGCCACGATGACGCACAAAGCTATCCATTTCAAGACGCCCAGGTATCTGGCGCAAAAACTTGAACTATCTTGTGGTGTAAGAGCCTCTAGAAGCGCTACTACCTTACTCTTGAAACCCCCTATCCTTAACAAAAAGAGAACCTCTAACAGAGCCTTCTCCGGCGTGGCTCCAATGATATGGAACTCTCTTCCTCCAGAAATACGCAGAATCACCAGAACAACGGTGTTCAAACTGGAAGTCAAAAGATTCCTGATGAATAAAGTCCTTCAGTAATTGGGCTAATCCCTTGGCCCGTTGACATTGTTCCTACTTCCATTGTTTCAACATTTACTACTATACTTTTTTTTCTTCTTTTTTTTTACATACTGTGTCCCTCTGTCTTTACACTATACTTTGTTTAACATAACTTCTATGTGAATTTTCATGCACTTTATGATTCATTTGTGTTTTTAACTTGTGGTTGTTACTTTATTAGCCTTCCAGTTTTAGTTTGATTGTAAAGCGCTCGGATATCCCTTGGGATCTGGTTCACGCTATATAAAACGTTATAAATAAAATAAATAAATAAATAAAATAAAATAAAATCCTGGGCCACCCCTGCACCCAATACAGACATTTCATGGCACCACAGCCACACAACAGCTGAACGTGTGGAGATGCAAAATGCAGCCATGTCGAAGGATGCAAGTGACCTGTGAATGGGAATGTACACAACGACAAGTGAGGCGTGGATGTGCAGGACAGACATGGCTATGCAAACCACTGATATGTCCATGCAGACCACAACTGCTGGTGACTGGAGAGTAGTGAGCAGTGGACGCAACAATGTCACCCCAGGCCGTGGGACAGATAGCGGAAGTGTCGCACACTGCATCCCCCCTGTGTGTGTGAGCGTAGTGGGTTGGCCCTGAGTACGCCAGGGCTGCACAGGGGTGTGGTGAGAAACCCCATTGTGCAGAGCATGGTTCACGCCCGGGAAGGCCAAAGTCACTGACAGTGCGGCGCCGTGCGGCCTGCCATGAGGACAACGCCGTGAGCAGCGGGGCCTGCGACCTTGTACGCCTGCAACACACCCCAGGACGCTGATGCACAGACCAGGGCTACCCACCCCAGCGCATCAGGGCTGCACTGCTCGCCTGCAGACACCATCATGTGTCAAAGAGAGACCAACACGTGCCGGTGCAAGCTCCAAGCCCAGTCCTGTGACCTCTGCAGCCTCCGCAGACCATCGCTGGCCCCCCACATGCTGGTCCACATCACTCTTTACTTATTAACATGCTCCACTGGCGTCCTCTTTGGCCCAGTAGGTCCCACATGCGGAACAGTGTCCTGAGTCCTGAATGGCAGTGACCCCAAGTATGTGGCAGTGGCCACAGCACCTGACTCCCTTCGATCAGTGAGGCATAATTCAATATCGCAGGCCTGCGACACGTGGTGCCACTAACCCTGTGCGCCATGAGTGACTGTCATCCTCCGGCGGTACACAGTTGGTGTCAGAGCCTGTGGCCTGGGGGTTGTCATTAGCAACGGACAGGTATGGACTTGGTGTCTAGTAAGGGTCTGTGGCATTCATATCTGCCATTTTGCCAGACACAGCTGGCATGGGCCCTCTGCATCATGCTCTGGGGGTAGGCCCCCCATTCTCCCCCTTGACACGCCGCAGAAGGCACCTATGATACATGTGAGGCCCTGCTCTGCCCTCATGACCCTACCCCAGTCTTCTGCAGGTCAGCGTCCCGTGGCGGTGGGCCCGTTTCGGCCGCTGTGCATCCGGTGACACTAGCCCTGTGTGACTTGAGTCATTCCCCCTTGTTGTACTGACATTGCATTTCTGAGTGCCTGATGACTGTTGGAGTTGTTGTCAGCACCAGCTACTCACTGAGGACTGGCTTACATTCACCTCACACACAGCCAGCGTAGGAGTCACTGTATTAGTGGGCCTGCCATCACATCCTGCTGAACCAAGTATTGACTCTTTTCTCCCTGCACTGTCACAGGTGATCAAGGATATGCACTCTGCCCTTGGATGATGACACCCCTCCGAGACCAGGACACACCCGCCCAGAGGCAGTACTATGCGGCCCACATAGCACCAGGGGCATCGCTGAACACACATTTGGCATGTTGAAGTCACGTTTCAGGTGCCTGGACGGCACAGGTGGAAAGCTCCTGTACAGCCCGGACATCATTGATTGTTGCATGTTTTGTGTTGCACAACATCTGTGTTCGCATCAATGCCCCATGGGTCCCAGTTCCAGAGATACCTGACGATGATGGTGACGATGGGGCAAATTGCACTGCATGTGTGATTAAAACATATTTGCAGGTTACAGGTTGCACTTGTACCTTGTCATGTTACATTTTCCTGCGGTTTCAGATGTGATTTGCCATGTTGTGCACATTTGCGGAACCAGTTGTGTCCTGGGTTCTGTTGTGGAGGGGTTGCTGTTTGTACTGAGATGTTGTCAATGTCGAGGTGCACTTCTGCTTATGTGTATATGCTGCACGGTGGGCGAGTCGCTCCTGCGGGTCTGATTTGTCTGCCACTGGTCTCTTTCATGCGTTGTGCCTGTCGGTTCTGTTCTTCCACGGTGCTTGGATGTTGTGGTGTACATTTTGTCCTCTGCAGTCAGTCAGGGTGCATCCGTGGTACTCTGCTGTGGATGTATTTTTTTCTGTGGCATTTTCCGTATGCTGTTCTTGTTCTTTTTCCCGCATTACGTGTGAGTATTGCTCCCCTCACGCTGGTTATCACTGTTTTCTTATTGCGCTTTGGCCCATCTAAGGATTTTTGGCGTTGGGGTTTGTGTTTTTATCTTCGTTGAGGTGGATGTATCGCGGGCATTGGCCGCGGTTTTGTAAACTGTCACATGGGGCTGCCTTGTTGTGAATTCCACGTTGACAAGGGGTTATTTTCCTGCGACAGGACATCCGAGGGCAGGTTGGCTATGAGGGGTGCTCCATGCCATGTCAGGGTTTGTACATGGAGATCAGGAGGCAGCCAGGCTGTGACTCTGCTCGTAACCCCTGACCCAAACCAACATCTTATTTTACCAGATACATTTTCAGTTGATAAATTTGTACCTCTTGTTCTGGCACCCACTAATTCCAGGTGTGGGAACACAGAGCCTTTCGGAATCATGTAGAGCACACAGTTTCACGCTACTTGTAACTGGGCCCTTGGTTGGGAATAACTACTTCAGAGCGTAAACACAGTAAAAGCAGGAAACTCCATGAACTACCAGCTTTTCAAAAATTGGGATTTTTGCAAAACTTTGGATATGTAATAAGACTTTTGCAAACCTCTAATGAGTGCCTCAGGGAGTCAATTGCCTTCAAAGATAAAGATTAGTAAAAATTATTCTCAAAGTGAGGACAGACTACAAAGGCCCCCTATAGTTTCAATTTAAAACTGCAAAACGTATTGCTTCTGGTTGACACAGTATGAATTTCCATTTGATGTAATTTTCAGTCGAGGCGTTTCATAAAAATACCTGTCTCATGAAGGGTATGAGGACCTTGGGCTGCGTTGTTCCTTCTGGCTAACATGTTGCCGTCTACATTGCAGCACCTCATTAAATAGCTCCCCAGGTGCACGTGGGCAAAAACCTGTCAGCAGGATGTAAAGGGGAGCAGGGGTCTGGGGGAGCACTCCCCGTTAAGATAAAAGAAACCAGCAATAGGCACCAGGCAAACAGCAGCATCGAGAGTGAGTTCTGTGTTAGGCACGTGGTGAAATGTCGGAAAATCCTCACTAAGAGCTCATCTTTCTAGTAGTATGATTAAAAGATGCATCAAGAAAAAGCTGTTATAAAAAGTGCAAAAAGTATGATTAAATGCTCACTTAACATCGAAATCCTCCACGTAGAAATAATCATAGGAAGTTACCTGGACAGCTTGGGGGCAACTTTGTCTGTTACTGCCAATGACTGCCTTTAGTTGGTGTGCAAAAATGTATGTATTTAACAATAAAACGTATTGGAAAAGAGTGTTGTTCTTTTTTTCAACTATGACTCCCTTAGAAAGATATCATCCATATATTCAACTGTCACATGTCAATATTTTCATACCAGACAGAAACAGAATGGTTCACGTGTTAGATATTTACAGCTTGCTTTGCAAGTACTTTATCTACATTTCTGAGAGGCCATGACATTTCTGCTGTCAGAGGCCAGAGTCCCTTGGCTTCCCTGTTAGCTGGTAGGATAGTTGCGCAATGTCCTTTGGTAGTAACCCTTTTCAACAATTGTGGAGGCCCGTAAAAGGAGTGGTGGCTGTTTTGTAAAATAAGTCCAGGTTATGCTGTGAGGGTCGCAGGGGGGGAACCCGCTGCTAACACTTTTCCACCACTTCTCTAGAAAAACTTCAATATCAATGATGGTAACAGGAAATTCTTTCAAAGATTATCAAAATGCATAGTAATAAGAAGCCAGAAAGACATGCTGGCAATTCCCCTCATGGCTGCCAAGAAGGCTAACACTTTGTCCCTGATTACGAGTTTAGGTGTTATCGCATGTGATAAATAACAATACCGTGGGGTACATTATTTATCGGGTGCAATAGATAACGCCTATTTTTAGTTGGTGAGGAATAACATGCAGATTTTTGTATTTAAAGCACCAAAATCCACATGGTGCGGTAATTATCTTATGATATTCCTTGTTAAATTTCGGCAGGTCAACCTGCTGAAATGTAATCACAGTTGAGGTATTTAACATATCTGGTAATTATGCGATGTGATAAATACCTACCAACTTGTAATTCCAATGCATGCATAAACATGTGTTTATGCATAAGGCAGACTATACCGACCAGCTCATAGTCAAGGCCTTTGTGTAAGGACTCAAAATTCTTCAGTGAAATAGTCTTTGTTGCAGGGATTCTGCTCAGGAACAGAACTATGGTATACTTATTAGTAGATAGGGACTGAGTCACCATACAACCTCAGAACCATGAGCCTGAGTCCTACTAGCTATAGCGTCTTACTTGCCCTCCTACCCATATCCCGAGAGACAAGTGAATTGACAACTCAGACCACAACACTCCCGACCATCACAGGGATTGCAGTAACAGGATACACCTTTTGGCTCACACACTCATACATGTCCACAGTAAGATATGACAGAAACATGAAGGAAGTTTGAAATTTGTATTTAAACTATTGTGCTCTAGAATGCGGTATGCGTGCCACAATCAGAAAACAACTGCCTAGCAAAAATACCATCAGCATTGTCAATAAACCGTATATTATAAAAAGCCCTGCCATATTATAAGACAGATTCGCCTAACACCCCTCCCCTGCTACAGAGGCAAACTGATTACACATCAAAGATCTCTGGAATTAGCAGTGGACCCTGTACCTTAGCACACACAGATGGACATTTTACATCTCTGAAACAGCCGTGATCGTCACTCAGAAATATCTCTCTCTCTCTCTCTTTCTCTCTTTCTGTTACATTACTGTGTATACTGATATGAAAAGGCATACAGGTTCATAAACAGCAGCTGCATTTCTGTGTTGTGTCTAAGTGCTAGTGCCTGATCAGAACACAGTAACTAAGAACAATATTGCTTGATCTTGCTGTGGGCTGTGTTTAGACTAAATCCCAGGAAAGAACGGATCGCGAAAAAAAAGCAGGTTCTGTGTGAAAATATAATGTGGCACAAAAGCAAGCGTGTTTATATCGTAACATGTGCAAAGCTAATGAGATCTGTGTCATACACAGTTTGGCTAACATTAAAACTACACGGCCTCAGGGACTGATGTAGGAGCTATGTGACCTGCATTAAAAAAGCTTGCTAACCAGGCAGTGAAGGAATTTTGATCCCTGCATCTCCATGTGATTTCTTCAGCACAACTGATGGTAGCAACCATATCTTTGCAGGATCATATACAATGGAGATTGTGTTAGTGCCTGCAAGGCAGGGTATTGCCTTCCTTTATTATGCCTTCCAGTTCAACACCAGCATTCATAAAAGTCTCCAAATGGGAGAAAATAAGCAGCAATTGGTGTGCCTACTTAGCATCTATAAATATTGCTTTGTGTCCCTGATGAGTGTGGTCTGATGTGACCTTTGATTGAACAACCACTGGGTCGTATTGCTTGACCACTACAAGTAAATACTGTTCAAGGGAGAAGCATCCACTAAGTATGATTCTTTTGAAGTATATTTTCCTGGAGTTTCTCTCATGGTTATAACATGAGAGGTTAGGAAGGGAAAAATTTACAAAGTCAGTATTTGCTATAAATATATATATTATTTAAATGCAATATTAAAACACATTTTTGTAAAATCAGGGATTTTTAAATCTGTGCACAAACTTCTGGGATTAAGGGTGGGTGACCTATAAAATTGAAATCCTATTTTTTCTTGGAAGAATTTGGCCACAACACATGCTTTTCTTGAACGCTGAGCTCATGCTTCTTTTTTGCAGTACTCTTTGCAGCAGTACTTTCAATGTGCATTCAGCACATCAAATGTTTGCAAGCATTTGTAAGCAAAATCCAATTTTGTATGTTTTCCTCAACAACTTCTTGATAAAATTCATTTTTGCAAATATTTGCTCATCATTGCGAAACGTGTGTTAAAGTAATGTTGATGTGTTGCATGCTTACTACTTTGTTTTGAAATCCAGTGGGGTGGGAAATTAAATATTCTCACCTTCCACAATGCCACACTAGTGTGGAGAATATACATGTCATATCCTCTTGGCTGTGTGGGTAAACCTCCAGGGCTTGCATCAGAAGTTTCCTTCATTTGAAGTTTCATCAGGGGATGGCACAGAAGTGCTTCTATGTCAGCCTCTGCTAATCCTGCATTACAGCCCCCATTGGGGTGCGCTGATGTAAAAAAATCAACCCAATGCTGCGTCAAAGAGAGATTTGTCCCATGTCAGACATCATTATTGACGAGTATCTCCTTTCAACAGTGCTTCTCCCTAATCACTGCCTACTCTGTGATCACAGCTGTGCCATGATCATTGAGGAGTAAAATAACACTAGTCCACCACCAATTTATTTTTTTGATGTGGGTTGCCATCCCTGCATAGGGGCAATCTCTATGGGATCATAATAAAATGTCATATTTTCCATTCTTTGGGGGCTGATTGGGCCACCAGACATTCCTGAACTGGCCCCATGCACGCGGAAACCATGGCTTCCTTTTTAAAATGTGTTTTTTTGCACCTGGGGGCATTGTACCACCCCAATACACAAATAGTACAAAGAGTAGCACAATTGGAAAGAGAATAAACTCCTCTATCCAAAGGATGCTCCGTCATGGAAGAAGTTTTGCTCAGGAATTGGACCCCTTTGACAAATCCTGAGCAGAAATCAATGACTAGATCACCATAAATATTTTTTTTTCTGGGGGCTGCCCCCATCCCAAAGGGACTGATCCTCAATAGGGGCAAATGTATTTCAAGCATTTTCCCTTCCCTGGGAGTGACGATTAGGCACCTTCCATCCTTGAACGCCATTGCAGGAAGGGAAAATGCCACACATCATTTTGTGGTTTTCTTTTTTGCGCCAAGGGTTAATGCACCCTCCCAAGATTAGTATAAATTGTGTGCCAGATCAATGGCCGGTGAATTTGCTTCTAAATTGTATTCCTATTTTTCAAAGCGCACAGTAGTTAGTGCTCTAATTGGTTTTCTGTGAATATTGCAATTGCAATTCAGTTTTTTTTAATGTATGTGTTGCATGTAGATTTGTTTGGTCTTCTCACTCTCTGTTCTTACCATACTGCCAGTATTTTCAGTGCATTTACATTTCTACAAGCACCTCTGCATTCTACCTAGCACACAGCATTTGAGGTAAAATGTTTGAGGTTGGAAACAAACATGAAGTATTATTTGATGGCTGCTGCACAGGCCTTAGTTAAATAATGGAGGAGAAATATGTGTCCACTTTTGATACTGAGATGACCAAGATGGCCACCGAGCTGGAGCTCCATGGAGGAAGCTCAAGGGTATGGGATCAATAATTGTTGATTACCCCTTGATTGTCCCTGATATATCCGGCCATCAACCTAACAATTGTATACCTGAGGAAAGACTACATTAATTCCTGGCAGAACAGACGCCCATCCATGACAAGTAGGAAGCCTTTTAATCGTCCTCCCTACCCTCCAATCTGGTGAGTAACTGTGAGACATTGTACTGCTGATGCCTTTGAAAGAGTCCTGAAACCCCAAGATGACCTCAGCTCAGTCTTCGGTAATTGAGGTGCAACCCTCCTGAAGCCTAAGCATAACTGCGAACACACACGCCTGCCACTGACCGCATACGGACAAAGTCGACATAACACAGTGAGACTGCAGAGGCTCAGTGAGTCCAGCTCTCCCTGCCCCTATTCTGATGTTTGTCATACCTACCACCAGGATGGCACTCTCACCCAGGGAGGCATTCTGTCACTGCTGCACCCTGATGGCAAGGTCAGACCAGTAGGGCTTCCTCTAACATTTCAACAGATGCTGGACAGCTCTACTACTTACTATTTTAAAGGCCGCCTCCCCAGACCTGAGCTTTCCCCACACACTGCTGACTCTGTCGTACAATGGGAGGCCTTTCAAGCACTGTTGTGCTGTGTCACCAAGAACAGACCAATGAGAAGCTTCTAAGACATTTAAGCGGAGGATGGTCAGCACCCTCATTATCTTCCGGCACTGCGGGCTGGGCCTTGATCTCTTATGTGTTTCGGGCATCCACGGCTGCATGACCAGTCAAGTGTCATGCAGTCAAGCCTTATCTGCCCTCTGATGTCCTATGATGTTTTCTGATGTTGGGGGATAAAAAGGGTTTGCAGTTGCCCCAGCACTTTTCCACTCATGGTTGGCCTGCAAGCCTGAAACATTTAGAACTCTGTTGTTCTGGAAAGCACATTGTGAGTGTGCATTGTTGCATTTGGCATCACACTCGGCCTCACCCTCCTCCATTTTGCAAGTCTTCCTCTTCTCCTCTTCACATCCCCAGCAAAAAAATGACAACTATAACTGTAGCAGTACTAAAACAATTGACATAGGGCTCTAGGCCCTGCACATGCCAAACAGTGAAAAAATACTGCCACAAACACCCACCCAACTTTTTTTCCCTCTCTTTCTCTCTCTCTCTCTCTCTCTCTCTCTCTCTCTCTCTCATAGGACAGAATGTTTTCTAATGGTTCTAGTCGGTCCACAAACTTCTATGGAAATTACTCTCAAATGCTGATCTTTTACTCATCTACTCGAATTGCACCTCTCACCCCTTGACCCAGTAGCTTTCCAAAAATCACTTTTCTGAACCTCTCACGCTGAAGAATCACCACCACCAAAGAAATTAAAGAAGGTCTACAGCAACTCACCCTATACGACTGAGACTACTCTGAGACTGCCATTTATAATGGTCAATAGGCACCTCCCTTACACTAAGTGCTCTATTTAACCATCACTTTAGCTTGTTCGCCCACTTATCAAAACCTTCATATGTCTCTACTCACCCTCGAAGCCTGTCTTTAAGGTAAACGTACCCAACTAGTATGCCAAACATTTGCCTATAATGGTCATACTTCCGCAGTTCACATGCTCCAATCCCATTTCTGCACCCCTCTCTTTCCCAACCCGCCTTCATTTCTACAGCTTGCTTCCATAATGAAACTACAAAAAACAACCAACGCCAATCTGGAGCTCTCAGGACGTGATGCTTATAAAATTAACTACCCCCTGAATATATCTGAAAAAGTATCCAAGGCCCTAAAACACAGACTAATCAAATCTCATCCAGAAACCCTGGTCTCTGACCCTTACTACAGCACCAGCAAAGTAACGATAATAGGTGACCTCATTTTTTTACGACTAGATGAGCACAATGGAGGAAAGTGTTGCTATCCCTGCTTTTAATCTCTACAACCAGAAAAACTCAGCACGTTCTCAAACTGTCAGTAGCCCCTCATTGGCTTGCAGAGCAACAATCACCATCACCATCTACAATAATAGTATCATTCAGTCCTACCATCAGAAAAACTGCATTTAATGGTGATTACTCAACTGCTCCAGTCCTTCCGAATGATGTAGATATCCTTAACACATCTCCTTCATTTGGTAGGCCGGATTCCACTGCTCTCCACTCCACTTTGCAATATCATCCCACATCCAGAATTTTTCTTCAGTTACACAACCAAGCTACCTTGACTATACCTTTAACACCCCATCTGTCCCAAACACTTCTCCCCCTTTGCTGATCCTCCATTACCACCTAATAATTTACCATTTCACACCATCACTCCTCTCCTAATGTCGATATTTCTCCTGCTCTCATCTAACCTCCCTTAGTCATCTCACCAACTATATCAGAACACTAAACTCATCGAAATCTCACCCTTGCCCCATGCTCACTGCTTCAAGGCATTGGAAGAGATTGCTAAAAACCTGCATGATCTCAAAGCTGACCTACTTAGACTCAGTCACTTCACAATAAAGATTAACAATTGTCTGTCTTCCTATAGGAACATCAGACTGAATACTCTCACTAATAACCAACTCTATTACCATCCTGCTTCATCTCCAACTCACCTCCCCCCATTCTGACCTGGAAATTAAGAACTGAACCCTATCCCAATGCCTGCACACAACCGATTACATGGAATGCCCACCCATCTGAACTAGATATCCAATCCCTCCTCTCTTCATATAAATCTCCCAACCCTGACAACATTGTTAACCAGGAAAAACTTCATACCATCTCAGTGAACCCCCATAGAGCTCCTAGGCTCAACTCGGGAGCAGTCAACAAGCACAACCTCAGACCAGTCACCCTAACACAGACTGAAAAAAAACACCTCATGCCCCACTTGAAATGCATGTTAATCAACTGCAGACTACCTTCTAGACTTGCTGGTGATAGTGTGGACCTGTGGACCTGGCTAAATGACTTGTCTGCTCCTAACCTGGACATATAGGTCCCTCTCAACTATGGCATTGCCAGATTGCACAGACCCTTTAGACCAGGTGGTGGCATCACTTGCATCCACAGGCTTAACCAGTCAGTAAAACATACGCTAACCCCTGCTATGTCCACTAGCAAATACTTATGCCTCAAGATCTCTTGAAACAACAAACCACTTTGCAAACTTCACACAATCTACCACCCTCCAGGACACAATCTGGTTTTCATAGAACAGATCATTGACGACACTGTAACTAACAATGGACATCTGTGTAATCAAATCTACCTAGGAGACTTTACCCACCATCTGGAATGACCTAAACTACACTGCAGTGAACTGCTTCAAAACCTTCCTTTCTGACCTTGACGTGACTAAATCTGTGACAGGACCACACTCAACAAAGGAACTGGAATCTAGCCATTGCTGTGATTGCACCGACCACCACCACATCACATTCTTCATCATTCAAGCGGTGACAATCAACACAGCTTAATCAAAGAAACCTAGACTCTAGAAAAGGAACTTGAACAACATCAACTGCAATGACCTGACCTCTACCTACCCCAACATCCTGCCTCCTCCTGGCGAGATGCCAGGTGTACTTGATCTCACAAATCACTACACTTGCTCCATGTGAGCTAAAAAAGTATCCACAAAAGATTCCAAACCTTGGTACAATGCTTGCCTGAACACAGAAGGGTGCAGCTTGCTTTTAACTGAATGTCGGTGGAGATCAGCTCTGTCCCTTGAACACCTGAAACACCTGAGATCACTGAGGAATAGATATTACAAAAGCATTAGAAATATGAAAGCAAATTTCTTCAGAAACCAGTTGGATCTAGCCAGTAACCATTCCCAAAAACATTTTGAGTTCACAAAAGGTCAATCAAATGGCACAACCTTGCTTAATCTAGTCAACTACCAAACTGTGAGGAATTAGCCTCCTTCTTTCTTCAGAAGATGGAAAGCATGAAAAGTACATGCAGACCTCCCTTGAACAAGCACCTCTCCCACCTCAATCCATTTCATATTAAAATCTTTATTCGGCTATCAGAAAAACAGCCATAAATGTAAAGAAATAGCACATCCAAAAGAATAAAACAATTGATACAGCATACAATTACAATTATAAAATTCATTTAATTTGTTGCACTAGAGCATGATAATTTTGCTTGCATTAATCAATATCAAAATAAATAGAGCTACATTATAGCATATAGAAGACTCACCCAATGTCGCCAGAAATGTCATTGCTACTTTGTATGACCTAATGTTCTGTGCAACAAACAGTGGTTTAAGATATAAATAAAACACCTACAATTCTGATAAAAATTGACTAACCAATAGAAAATGCAATGTGCTTTGTTTGTTTCGATTATCTCAGGGGCAAAGAGCCATATCAGGCGGACAGGACTTCATAGTTGGGAAAGCAACTAGATGGTGGACAATACCACATTACATTCTTATCAGCATGAAACAATGCTGCACATTAGTAACATAAGATAAATAATTATTTTCTCCCTCCTCCAAATTCAAGGATTTATGAAACGTGGCCGTTGATTAATCCCATTCGTCCATCGATCGACAATGCAGCCAATATTGGAGAAAGGTTTCTTTAATACTTTTCTTTGAAAGAGACAATACTTTTTTGGGGTCCGACCAGATAGATGCATTAAACAACCTTACGAGGGAGAAATTAATATACAATAGCCAGGAAATACTTAATACATCATTCAAGGTTAAACAATCTAAAATAATTGATCGAGTAAAAGCAGTTTCTTCCTTGTCCCATAGTGAGGCCCGCAATAACAACGGTCTAGCCAATAAAATATCCTCTAAAAACTTTTGTCCCTCCTCATGCTGTGCAATAGTTTTGGGTACAGAGGAGGGTAGGTATAACAAACGTTTTAGAAAGAAATGTTTTTCTATTTGTAAGACCGTACCGTTTGTGTAACCCCAGAGATCTGACTCATAAAGGGCTGTGCTCACTCCTTTTGCTTTATAAATGGCTACCATTTCGTTGATGGATAGATTCCCTAAGTTATTTATGAAAATTAAAAAATTCCTTTGGGATTCCCTACTCATTTTACCTCTGGTGGTTAAAATATGTTGGGACCATGAGCCATTGCCCGTAAATAAAATACCCAAATAACAGGAAGAGTTCTCTGGGGTAATTGGGATGTTATCAATAAAGAAAGATTTGCAGGGTTTGTGTTGGGCCCACAGACCATAGCAAATGTTTTAGATTTGGTAATTACCATTTTATTTTTCATCATAAAGCCTGCACAAGCGTTAATCAGTCTCTGAAGGCCCACCGGGGTCCGCGCTAATAGTACTGCATCATCAACATAAAACAATTCAGGTATTGAGCGACCAGCCGCCCAACAGGCATCAGCCAGGATCGTCTGTAAGTGGTTTTCTATCCAATTGACAAAAAGGTAAAATAATATTGGCGCTAGCATGCACTCCTTCTGTATACATCGCCGAACTTTAAATTTAGTTGAGCATTCCCACCGGGGCCCAAAACGGACTTGGCTGGTTAAGTTCTCATACAAACGGAAGAAAAACCCAACAATCAGCTTAGGTGCTCCTATTGAAATCAAGGTTGGACAGAGTAAGTTATGGTCAATCAAATCAAGTGCGCTACTTAAATCAGCAAAGCATAAATAGAGTGTGCCTGCCTTGACCCTAGTATATTTGCAAATAAGGAGCTCTAAATTGATACATAGCTCGATAGCCCAGAGCTTTTTTTCTGAACCCAATCATCACAGGGGATAGAATAACATGCATTTGTGCCCATTCCTCCAGTCTTTATAGCAGGACCCTACTCATTACTTTCAAGGAGGTGTCTAGGAAAGAAATAGGTGGATAGTTTTTTGGATCTGCTTTATCCCCTTTTATAAAATATTGGCCCAATAGTGGGTTACCCCCATGGAATCGTATCTCTTGCGGCTGAATTAAATGCCCTGGTCAAGATAGGTCCCTATAGTTTAGGGGCAGATTTAAAAACATCGACTGGCACCCCATCAGGGCCTGGGGTCCAGCCCCGGTGCTGTCCTGTATAGCTAGATGGACTTGTTGGGGATATTCCAGGGGTGATGCCCTCCCTCACACAACGGCTCCCGGTCAATCCTTTTCATCGTCTCACTACTTTTGCTAAAAATTTCAGAGAAATATGTCACCCATCTATCACAAGGAACAAAGGAACAAAACTCATGGATATCATTGTTCTTAAAAAAGGGAGCATTTACTATATTCCAGAAAAGTTTAGCATTCCTGGTTTTTACTGAAGTGGCCAGGTTTTCCCATGCTTCGGCCTGAAGCTCTGTAGTAATCTGGGGGCATATGTATCAAACTCCTTGTTAGCGACTCTCAATTTGCGATATTTTGCGATTCGCAAATTCAGATTCGCTAAACGGGATGTAAAAAATAAATCGCAAATCATTAGCGATTCCTTAAAAATCGCTAATGATTCGCAGACTCCCCTTTTGCGATTTCTTAATAGCGAAATTCGCAATTTAAGAAATAGCAAAAACGGGAATCTGCAAGCCAGGTGCAGCCTGATGACATCACAAACAGGAAACTGGAGTGATTTTCTGCACCTGCTCACCTGAGCCACACCCAGAGGCTGCTTGTGGAGTGTGAGGAGGCATCCAGGGGGAGTGCAACCAGCAATGGATCCCACCCAAAAACAGCAGGGCAAGGAAGCAGAGAAAAGAAAGCGAAAACATAAGTTTTCTGAAAAGGAGCAGGAGGTTCTCATTGAGGAGATGGTCTGCAGCCATGAGCTCCTCTTCGGAAAGAAGGCACTGCGTGTCCCAGAGTCCAGGAAGAGGAAAATCTGGCTAGACATACAGAGCAAAGTGAATGCTTGTGGAGTCACCACACGTACCATCGAGGAGCTGCGCAAGCAGTGTTACGACATGCGCCAGAGGTCCAAAGAAAGGGTGGCAGCCAGACTGAAGGATGCCAATCAGACTGGAGGAGGACCATCCACTGCAGAGCAGCCAACCCCCCATGAGGAGCTCGTGGAGTCTACTCTCCTGCCTGAGAGCGTTGGTGGTGTGGCTGACTGTTAGAAGGCGACCTCAGAGGGGCCCGGAGGGGGCCCTGACTGCCCTGAGACCCACCCTTGAGGTATCGTAGCCGGGCACTGGCGGGAGACTCCTCCGGGGAGGAACCTCGTATCTAGGATCGCACACTCGGCACCACACGACAGAGAGACACCACACGAGGAGTTCTTATGAGCAAATCTTTATCAGGTTAGAGTAGTAGGATCTTTATGATCAGCACGGCTAATATATACAAGCAGAGCGTGGGCTCTCAGAGTCTTGGAGGGGGGGTAGGAGGTAGCGGGACAGTCTTTGGGGATATGGATCAAATGCAGGAGCGTACCCGGCGCACAGCTCACAATCCTCGAGCTGGGGGATACGCTTGTCGTCGTGGGGTCCGGCGGGACCAAGAGAGTCTGCGGGAGCCGCGAGTCACTCAGCAAGGCTCGGATACAAGTTCGGTGGTCTTACGATCTTCGAGGAGCCGCGAGTCACTCAGCAGGGCTCAAGCACAAGTTCGGAGGTCTTACGATCTTCAGGGAGCCGCGAGTCACTCAGCAGGGCTCAAGCACAAGTTCGGAGGTCTTACGATCTTCAGGGAGCCGCGAGTCACTCAGCAGGGCTCAGGTACAAGTTCAGAGGTCTTACGATCTTCAGGGAGCCGCGAGTCACTCAGCAGGGCTCAGGTGTTCCAAGGCGAATCTGCCAGACAGTCCCAGAGCACCCCTTGTTATAGGGCGACTCCTCTTTGATGTCCGGAGTCTGTGCAGGCAGGGGTCTTGTCACCTGGGGGGTTGCTTGTTGGGGTTTCCTGCCATTGTCTTTTGATCCTTCCAAGGCCAGGTCGGGAGGAGTCCCAGACACCCAGCAGGCGTGGAGCCAGCCCTCGGGGAGGCCGGCAGGTCGATCGAAACCCACCGTCCCAGGGAAGCGCAGAGGTGTGATAGAAACTGCTCCTCCCTCTCTCATCCCAAGGGGAGCGCGATGTCCTCCAGCCGGAGTGGCGCCTCTAGGCCAGGGTCGCGCTGGGGTCGGGTGGCCATCTTGGTGCATGAAGTGGGCACGCCGGCCCGGTGTGGCCGAAGGGAGGAAGGCCATGGACGGGGAAGTCTGGGTTGGGTGCGTGTGAGTTCTGGTGGGGAGGATCGGCTAGGCCGTGGGTTTGGGGGCTGGTGTGAGGTGCAGGGGTCAGGTCTAGCTATGTTACGAGGGCCGGGTCTAACATGCGTCCCCCCCAGCTGAAAGCCGGAGAGAACGACCCATCTTCTTGGGGGTTCTCTTCGCTGAGGCGGAAGAACCGGGAGAGGCCATCGGCGTTGGCGTGGTCATTCCCAGGGCGATGTTCCACGGTGAAATCCATCCCCTGGAGGGAGATTGACCACCGCAGTAGCTTGGGGTTTTCTCCTCGCATCTGCATGAGCCATCGCAAGGGGCGATGGTCGGTTTGGACCTTGAAATGGATGCCGAACAGGTAAGGGCATAGTTTTTTGAGGGCCCAGACTACGGCGAATGCCTGTCGCTCGATGGTGCTCCATCTCTTTTCCCTGGGCAATAGCCTTCGGCTGAGGAAGGCCACGGGCTGGTCTAGGCCTTGGTCATTCACCTGGGAGAGGACTGCCCCGATGCCATGCTCGGAGGCATCAGTCTGTACCACAAACTCTTTGGAGTAGTCGGGGGCCTGGAGGACGGGGGCAGTACACATGGCCGCTTTCAGAGCCTCGAACGCCTCTTGGCAGGCAGGGGACCATTGCACCTTCTTGGGCTGTTTTTTGGACGTGAGTCCCGTGAGGGGACCGACCAGGCTGCCGTAATTCCGGATGAATCTCCGGTAGTAGCCCGTGAGGCCCAGGAAGGCTCGAACCTCCGTTTGGGTAGTGGGGGGTTCCCAGGCTAGGATGGCATCGATTTTGGGCTGTAGGGGGGCGACCTGGCCGCTTCCGACCTGGTGCCCCAAGTAGGTTACCGAACCTTGCCCAATCTGGCACTTGCTGGCTTTCACAGTGAGGCCTGCCTGGCGCAGGGCGGTCAGCACCCTCCGAAGGTGCTGGAGGTGCTCACTCCACTCAGAACTAAAAACTGCGATATCGTCGAGATATGCGGCACTGAATTTTTCCAGCCCGGCCAGGACTCTATTTACCAGTCGCTGAAAGGTGGCCGGGGCATTTTTCATCCCGAAAGGCATCACGCGAAAGCGATAGTGCCCATCCGGGGTGGAGAAGGCGGACCGCTCCTTGGCTCCTTCTGTGAGCGCAATTTGCCAGTAGCCATAGGTGAGATCGAAGGTACTGAGGAACCGAGCAGCCCCGAGCCGGTCAATGAGCTCGTCGGCTCGGGGAATGGGGTGGGCATCCGTTCGGGTGACTTCATTGAGTCCCCAGCAGTCCACGCAGAAGCGGAGTTCTGGCGCGACCCCGGGGGCGGCTGCTTTAGGGACCAGGACCACGGGGCTGGCCCAGGGGCTATCTGAGGGTTCGATTACGCCTAGGGTCAACATTTTCAAGACTTCGGCCTGGATACAGGACCGGACCCGATGATCAGGGACTCGGTAGACCCGGTGTCTCACTGGCGGACTGTCCCCGGTATCCACGTCATGGACACACCAGTCGGTGACCCTAGGGACCAGGGAGAAGAGGTCCGAAAACTGCCCTAGGAGCTGGCGGCAATCTTCCCGTTGCTGGGGAGTGAGAGAAGGGGAGAGGTTCGCTCCCTCTACGGAGCCGTCCTTCTCTTTGGTACACAGGAGATCGGGAAGAGGATCGGACTCCTCCTCGGCCCCGTCATCGGTGGCCAGCAGCAGACTCAGCTCCGTCCGCACGAAGTGGGGCTTGAGGCGGTTCACGTGGAGGACCCGGAGGGGGTCCCGGGGGGACTGGACGTCCACTAAGTACGTGACCTGGCTCTTCCGCTCAACCCCTTTGAAGAGCCCGGTCCATTTATCCTGGCGGGCGCAGGGTTTCACTGGGGCCATGACCCATACCAGCTGGCCCGGCTGAAGCTCGACCAGAGTGGCGTTCTGGTCGTACCAGCGCTTCATCTCCTCCTGACTCGCCTCCAGGTTGGCCTCGGCCATCTCTCGGAACCTTCTAGTCTGATTTCGGAGGGTCAGGACATTACGGAACACATCTCGGGGGGGCCTCGAGGCGCCGCCTCCCAGCCTTCCTTGACCAGGCTGAGGGGCCCCCTGACGGGGTGCCCGTAGAGTAACTCAAAGGGGCTGAACCCCAAGGATTTCTGGGGAACTTCGCGGTATGCGAATAGGAGGCAGGGGAGCAGGATGTCCCACTTATGCCGGAGGGGCTCTTCCAGGCCCGCGATCATCCCCTTCAGAGTCCGGTTAAACCGCTCTACCAGGCCGTTTCCCTGGGGGTGGTACGGGGTTGTGAACTTATAGGACACCCCGCATTGTTGCCATAAGGACTTCATGTATCGGGAGATAAAGTTGGTACCGCGATCGCTCACGACCTCGCGGGGGAAACCCATGCGGGAGAAGATTCCCATCAACGCCCGGCCCACCACGGGGGCCGTGACGGTGAGCAGGGGGATGGCCTCAGGGTAACGGGTGGCATGGTCCACCAGGACGAGGATGAACCGGTGCCCTTGGGAAGTTGGGGGGTCCAGGGGTCCTACAATGTCGATCCCGACCCGCTCAAAAGGGGTACTGACGACAGGGAAGGGTTGGAGGAGAGCCTTGCTCTTCCCTCCGCTCTTCCCACTGGCCTGGCACGTGGGACAGGACTTGCAGTGGGCTCCTACATCGGCTTTCATCCGGGGCCAGTAGAAGTGGGTCACGAGGCGACTGTACGTTTTGTCCTGGCCCAAGTGGCCTGCGAGGGGGACATCGTGGGCCAAGCCCAGGAGGAGGTTTCGGAAGCGTAGGGGTACCACCAGCACCCGGCCGGACCCTAGCTCCACCGACTTCTGTTCACTGTACAGGAGGTCATTCTCCCAGTACACCCGGTGCGTCCCCGTCTGGTTGCCTGCGGCCTGGGCCTCTGCCTGTTGCCGGGGCCCGTCCAGGGAGGGACAGGAAGCCTGCTCTCGGCAGAACTCTTCTCGGGAGGGGCCCCCCTCGTGGTGCCACTGGGCTAATTCGGGCAGATCGCCGAACTCGGTGACTGGGGTGGAGTCGGAAGGTGGGGGTTCGTCACTGGCGATCGACTCCTCTGGTGGGGTAATGGGGGGACCCTCGGCTGGGACCATCCTATCTTCAGGGGTCGGGGCGTCGTCGACTTCCCTCAGGGGGGTCAGTCGGGCCGCCATGGATCGAGTGGTGGCGCACACCCACTCAGGGAGGCCCATCATCCCTAGATGGGTCTTGCGCTCAACTTGTCCCCAGGGGGAACTTTCCAGGTCGTTCCCCAGGAGACAGTCGACGGGCTGGGAGGTTCTTACTGCAACCTTCAGTTTACCGACCACCCCTCCCCACTCAAAGGGCACCAGGGCTACTTTACATAGGCTTTCTGTGTTGTCGGCTGAGATGACAGGGCAAAAGACGTTGGGGAGGACCTGGTCTTCGTGTACTAAATGGCTAAGGACACCGGTGATGCTGGCCCCGGTGTCACGGAGGGCTTCTACTTGGTGGCCATTGATCGTTACGAGCTGCCCATATTTCTTTGTGTTAGAGGGCAGGAGGCTCCCCGGGACCATCTCTCTATCTCCTAAGGATACTAGGGCCATAGCGGCGGGTTCCCACTCCTCGGCCTCCTCAACCTCCTCCCCCTGAGCTACATTGGCGATCTGTCTAGCAGGGGGTGCTGCCTGGGTGGTGCGTGGGGCCATGGGGCATTCAGGGTCGTTGGCGTAATGCCCGGGCTTCTGGCAACGGAAACAAGTGATGGTTACCCGGTGCCCCCGTCTAAGGGGGGGGCGGATACAGCAGGTGGGGGTGCCGGGAAAGGTGGAGGTTGGGACTTCGGGGGACTAGCCTGGGACTCTCTCTGCCCTCCCTGGTTTCCCCCCCCCCTCTCTGGTGGGGTGGTCCCTGACTGGCTCGGGGGTACTCTCCTACAGGGCTCCGGGAGACCCGGGGGTTGGTCCAGCGATCCGCCTCAACAGCCAGCTTCCTTGGGTCCATGAGCTTGCTGTCGAGCAGATGCTGGCGGAGTTCCACAAAGCAGTTGGCCGCCAGGTGTTCCCACAACATAAGGTCTGTTAGTTCTTCCAGGGTGGTTACCTTGCTGCCCTTGATCCAACCATCGAAGGCGCGGCTGAAGAAATTCACATATTCCACCCAGGTGGTACCCGGGATCTTCCGGCAGTCCCGGAACCGCTGGCGGTACATCTCCGGGGTGAGGCCGTACCTTGTGAGGAGGGCCGCTTTCATGTGTTCATAGGACGTTTGCATGGAGGTGGGTAGGTCGAGCAGGGTGTCTCTCCCTTCGCTCAGGAATCGTCCCCATAACCCAGCCCCCCAATCCTTCTGTGGGACCCGATGGGAGGTCATGGCGACCTCATAGGCCCGGAACCACTGCTGAATGTCATCATTTTTGTAATATTCTTTGACCACATCCTTGGGGATGTGGACCTTCTGTTCCGTCGGGGCGGCCGCCTCCCGGTTCCCCGGGGGCCGCGTTTCTCCACTTTTCGCTTTCAGTTCTATTTCCTTCAGGCTGCGTTTATGCTCCAGTTGAAGTCTCTTTCCCTCGTGTTCTCGTTGGAGTTTCTTCTCTTCCAGCTCTCCTTGTACTCGCAACTGTTCTACTGCTAGCTTTTTCTCGGCTAATTTCAGCTCGCCCTCAATTTTGAGTTTCGCTAATTCGAGCTCGTGAAGGCCCCCGTCTGGTACGATGCCTCGCACCTGGTTGTTGCTGCGTTCTCCTTGGGAGGGTCCAGCTTCGTCGTGGGGTTCCCCCGCTCCTTCTGGCCGGGAGCCCCTGAATCCACCCAAGCTTTCAGTGCCTTTTGCATATCTTCTTTAGTGTTGAGACCAGTGGTAGCGATTCTGAGTTCCTTACAGAATTGTTTTAGTTCTTTGTGAGTGTACTCTTCCAGCTGTTCCACCTGGAACACGGTACTGGCGTTGTCTTCTATGAGAACCACGGCGTTTCCTTCCGCCATCTTTGTCGGTAGTGCATCGGCCGATCACGGTACGATCTCTAGATTATGGGCCCGAATCCCGTCGCTTGCCACCAATGTTAGAAGGTGACCTCAGAGGGGTCCGGAGGGGGCCCTGACTGCCCTGAGACCCACCCTCGAGGTATCGTAGCCGGGCACTGGTAGGAGACTCCTCTGGGGAGGAACCTCGTATCTAGGATCGCACACTCGGCACCACACGACAGAGTGACACCACACGAGGAGTTCTTACGAGCAAATCTTTATCAGGTTAGAGTAGTAGGATCTTTATGATCAGCAAGGCTAATATATACAAGCAGAGCGTGGGCTCTCAGAGTCTTGGAGGGGGGGTAGGAGGTAGCGGGACAGTCTTTGGGGATATGGATCAAATGCAGGAGCGTACCCGGCGCACAGCTTACAATCCTCGAGCTGGGGGATACGCTTGTCGTCGTGCGGTCCGGCGGGACCAAGAGAGTCTGCGGGAGCCGCGAGTCACTTTGCAAGGCTCGGATACAAGTTCGGTGGTCTTACGATCTTCGAGGAGCCGCGAGTCACTCAGCAGGGCTCAAGCACAGGTTCGGAGGTCTTACGATCTTCAGGGAGCCGCGAGTCACTCAGCAGGGCTCAAGCACAAGTTCGGAGGTCTTACGATCTTCAGGGAGCCGCGAGTCACTCAGCAGGGCTCAGGTACAAGTTCGGAGGTCTTACGATCTTCAGGGAGCCGCGAGTCACTCAGCAGGGCTCAGGTGTTCCAAGGCGAATCTGCCGGACAGTCCCAGAGCACCCCTTGTTATAGGGCGACTCCTCTTTGATGTCCGGAGTCTGTGCAGGCAGGGGTCTTGTCACCTGGGGGGTTGCTTGTTGGGGTTTCCTGCCATTGTCTTTTGATCCTTCCAGGGCCGGGTCGGGAGGAGTCCCAGACACCCAGCAGGCGTGGAGCCAGCCCTCGGGGAGGCCGGCAGGTCGATCAAAACCCACCGTCCCAGGGAAGCGCAGAGGTGTGATAGAAACTGCTCCTCCCTCTCTCATCCCAAGGGGAGCGCGATGTCCTCCAGCCGGAGTGGCGCCTCTAGGCCAGGGTCGCGCTGGGGCCGGGCGGCCATCTTGGTGCATGAAGTGGGCACGCGGGCCCCGTGTGGCCGAAGGGAGGAAGGCCATGGACGCGGAAGTCCGGGTTGGGTGCGTGTGAGTTCTGGTGGGGAGGATCGGCTAGGCTGTGGGTTTGGGGGCTGGTGTGAGGTGCAGGGGTCAGGTCTAGATATGTTACGAGGGCTGGGTCTAACACTGACATAGACAGCTCCGACCCTGCATCCAGCAGCCAAGGTAAGATGCATGCAAAATCAATCTGCACTCCTCCCCATCCCTTGCACACTTCCCCAATTGCGCATAGTAAACTCCCAAAATGTCAATCCAGGCCAGGTCTTACAGCACACCCAGCAATGCATCATGGGACTCGTAGTACTGTGTCTGACTGTGTGTCCATGACACTATCAAACTTAAATGCAACATGTGTGTTTTGGGGATAAGTGAAGGAAACTGTGTCAGAGGTTAGCCTTAAACAAAAAGTATCTTTATTGATTGCCACATGCAGACAGTAATACAAACTCATGTAGTCCCCTTTACATCCACAGCACATGGCATGCCACAAGAAGACAGCGCAGAGGGAGAGGAGCCTGCACACCCTGCGGACTCCAGCGATGACACAGAGCAGCAGACAATTCAGCGCAGGAAGCGCGCACATGTGCCCCCACTGCCCCCATTTGAGGACGAATTCCCAGCAACAGGGGATGACACCAACAGGAGAGAGGGGAGTCAGGGTGTGACACAAATGCCCTCTCATGACACACAAACACCAAGGCGAAGGGCACAGGAGACATCCAGATCAAGGCCCAGGAGCAGCACTGCGACAGAAGCAGAAGGGTCCGTGTTCTCCGGCCTGGAAGAGAGCATGCTGCAGGAACAGCGCCTGCAAAGTAAGGCACTGCGGTCAATAAATCGCCAGCTATGCCGCATACATAAGGACCAGAGGAACATGGCAGCGGCAATCCATGAGCTCTGCGCCACTTTGAGGGACACTCAGGCTGCCAATGACAGGGCTGGACGACGTGCCAATGCACGCCTAAACAATTATACTAAGGCAGTGAACCGCCTCTGCACCACCACCAGCGCCCTCACACGCAGAAGCGTAACAATGCAGGTAGACATGGCACATTGCTGCCAGGACATTGCCCGAGGGCTTGCGCAGGTAACCACTGCTGTGGAGCAGCTGCAGACAGCCAATGCTGGTGGCAGCGCACTAATGGCCTCTGCTGAGAGTGAGGACACATCAAGTCGCAGCAGCATCACTCCCACCTTGCCAGGGGAAAGACGCCGCAGTGCCAGACAGGGTGCAGGCCAAGGGGACAACATGGGGGGCACTCAGCCTGGACGGCACCGAAGGAGGTGATCATCTGCGGGGACACTGACTGCAACACGGGTGCATTAACCCGAAAATGCTGTTTGCACAATTACTTGTGCCTTATCTGCACTGTGTGCACAACATGTGCTGGGGACAGCTACTATTTCTTGCATGTGAAGTGTGATTAAACACTTGACACATCATCAAGCTTTGTTGTCTCATTTCTTCATTACTCACCTAGAAGTAGTTTTGTGTGATCTCAGTCCGTCTCTGGCGTCCAGCAGCTGCCCCAACTCCTGCTGCTGGTCTGGCAGGGGGAGCAGGGCGCTTGTCATCCGATGTGTCTGTATCGGTCACATCAATTGTGGTGCCTTTCCTCATTGCCATGTTATGTAGCATTGCACAGCTTGCCACGATTTTACAGCAGGTCTCAGGGCTGTATTGCAGTGCGCCTCCACTTTTATGCAGGCACCTGATGCGGCTCTTCAGGATTCCAAAGGTTCGCTCAATGACGCAGCGTGTAGATGTTATGTTATGTTATGTTAGGCAAACTTATATAGCGCACAGCTACCCTAGGGTGTCCCGGCGCTTGCTGTAAAGCTCCCAACACTTAGCACACGGAAGAATCAGAACAACCACGTTTTGAGCGCTTTCCTAAAGGAAAGCAGATCGTTAGAGTTCCTCAAGGCAAAAGGCAATTCATTCCAGGCCCTGGCTGCACCCTCCACAAAGCTTCTCCCACCCCATTTAGCTTTCCGTATACGTGGTAGAATGATAAGTTTAGCTCCGAGGGAGCGCAGAGTTCTGGCCGGCACATACCAGCAAAATTGTTGTCTCATGTAAAGAGAGCCTGTGTTCTGCAAGGCGCGAAAAACAAAACATAAGGCCTTGAAAAGGATTCTTTTTTTTACCGGCAGCCAGTGAAATTTTCTTATTGCGCCCGAGATTGGGGTAGATCTCGATGTGCCCGTAAGCAGCCTGGCTGCAGAATTTTGAAGCATCTGGAGTTTACAAAGATTGCCCTCCTGCATGTTCAAATAAAGACCATTGCAGTAGTCCAGGTGAGACATGATCAATGCTGTAACCACTGTAAGTTTATATTCAGCAGGCAGGAGCGGGAGCACTTTCCTCAAGTTCTTGAGAACGAACGAGGTGGTAGAGACAACCGCGTTCACCTGTGCCTTCATGGAGAGGCAGTCATCCAACACTACCCCCAGATTTTTTACTTTCTGGGAGGGGACTGGGAGGGAACCCATGGCCTCAGGCCACCAACTAGGAGTCCACATATTGGCATTGTTGCCGATTAACATCACCTCGGTTTTACTTGCGTTTAGTTTGAGGCAGTTTTGAGACATCCAGTCTCCAACTGCCCCCATGCAATCATGTAGTCTCTCCCCTGACACCCTCTCCTGACCTGGTAACATAGATATTACAATCTGAGTATCGTCGGCATAAGATGTAAGACAGAAGCCAAACGATTCAATCAACGGGGCCAGAGGGGCAACATACACGTTAAAAAGCGTAGGGCTTAGGGAAGAGCCTTGTGGGACTCCACAAGGAAGAGAGAAAGGGTTCGAGACGAAGTCACCCAACGCCACTGACTGTCGTCTTTCAGAGAGGAAGGACTTTAGAAGAGACCAAGCTTTATTCCGTATACCACTGGCCAATAGCCGGTCCATTAGAACACCATGATGGACCGTATCGAAGGCCGCGGAAAGGTCCAGCAGGATCAACACTGCCTTACCACCTTGGTCCAACCCTCTCCTGATCTCATCTGTAGATTTCAGAAGAGCGGCCTCGGTACTGTGTCCTTCTCTAAAGCCAAACTGGGTGGGGTCCAGGGCATTGGTATCACGCAAGAAGATACTTAACTTAGTGTTCAAATATCTTTCTACCAATTTAGCCGGTAGGGGAAGGCGCGAAATAGGACGAAAATTATTAGGGTCGTTCATGTCCAGATTAGGTTTTTTCAGTAGAGGAAGTACTGAAGCTACCTTCCAACATTTTGGGAACTGTCCCCGAGAAAACATAGCGTTGTAAAGCGCCGTCAAAGTTGAAGCTATGGGTTCGGGTGCCAACTTTGCAACTGCCACTGGGCATGGATCAATGGGTGATCCAGATTTTGCCGTTAGCAAAAAGTTGAGCGTCTCTTGATATGTTATGGGCGGAAAGATATCTAGGGAGGGTTTTAAATCAGGACAGTCGGTGAGGCCTAGATTGACACAAACCGGATTTTTGAAAGTGTTGAAGATTGCTGCCACTTTAGATTGAAAAAAAGTAGCAATTTCTTCACAAAAATCCTTGGTAGGTGTAAGGAGAGTCGGTAAAGGGTGCGCTAGCCTGGTTATCGTTTTATAGAGTTCCTTTGTTGAATTAATCGCAAGTTTGATCTGGCTTGCAAAAAACTCTCTCTTGGTTTCCGTCAGCAAGTGTTTATAGCACAGAATACTTTGTTTATAAGTATCCTTGGCTGAAGGGGAGTAGCTCTTCCTCCATGCCCGTTCCAATTGTTTACATTTAAGCTTCTGAGTTTTCAATTCTAGTGAATACCATGGTGCTGAGGGATGTGGCCTCTTGGGGATTAACATTTTTTTTGGAGCAAGAGTGAGGCAAGCCTCATCGATCCAGGCTGTATATGCAGAGGCAGCTTCATTAACCTCTGCAGGGAGGGGTCTTTGTGAGGAGGAAAGAAGATCTCTAAGGTCGTTACCTTCCACCCTGTTCCAGGATCTGATTTCCTTGGGCTTCAACACCCCCGGGGATTTACCCTGATCTTCCAGTCCAGCAACATTGAACCTGATTGCATAATGATCTGACCAAGCGAGGGGCAGAATGTCCGAAACCAATAGCTGTGAAGAATTAGAGAAAATTCCATCCAGGGTGTGCCCAGCCTGATGGGTGGGGACCTGAACCAGTTGTTTAAGTTCAAGACCACCCATCAGATCAATCAGTTTTCCAGTATCTCTGTCCCCTTCTATCTCTAGATGGAAATTGAGATCGCCCAGGATGGTAAATGAGCCCCATGGCAGACCCTCCTCGAGGACGGATCTCACTTCTGCTAAAAAAGAACTTCTAGGACCTGGCGGCCTATAAATTAAGAAACCCCTAAAAATGTATCCATGAGAAAGGGTAAGAGCGAAGGAAAGAGCTTCAAAACTAAAATAAGTTTTTGTAACAAAGATGGCTTTTATAGAGCTGTCATAAATCACAGCCAACCCTCCACCTTTCTTAGAGGGTCTATTAGCAGTGTAACTGGAAAAGCCAGGGGGTATGGCTTTCACGAGATCTGGCCCAGAAGCTTCATCCAACCAGGTCTCGGTAATGAAAGCCAGTTTGATGTTTTTATCCTCTAATAATGTTGCACACTCAACACTATGTTTAACGAGTGAGCGCGCATTAATTAAAAGGCATTGAAACACCTCCGTGCACCTGCCCTTAGATGATTTAAAATTAAAATCGCGGACTTCTCTAAGTGTTTTGCCAAAGCCAAGTACTGGCAAAGGTGTGAGACAGGCTGGGCATAGCTGTAATGTAGACCCTGAAATTGAAGCAGGTGAAATACAGGCACAAGTAGGCTGCCTGGGAGATTTATTAAGGACTCGTAATTGCCTGCTGGAGTAACTATAGACAGTAGAATCATCAGAAAAAAATTGGCCAGGGTTTTTGGCGCAAGGCGCTGTCCGAGCGCGGATGGGCGCAGACGGGCTTGCCCTAGGCGCGCCTTCGGCGCGCCAGCGGCGCGCACGCGCCATGCGTGTTTAAATGAGTACAAGCCCTGCAAGACTGCACCACTAACCCTCCTTTCCACCCAAGATGGCGGCCCCCACCGATCCTCGTAACACGAGGAGTCTATGCAGATCAGCGTGGCAAGTAAAACAGGTAAGAACACAGTAAAATCAATATTGTCCCTTAAAATTAGCAGCAACAGTGTTTTTAAAATTGATAAAAGCGGGTACCGCGAAGAGCGTGCACCCAAGCGTTTCTCCCGGCTCAAGCCTCAGGAGCAAACAGCAGCACGCGCACGCGCCATGCGTGTTTAAATGAGTACAAGCCCTGCAAGACTGCACCACTAACCCTCCTTTCCACCCAAGATGGCGGCCCCCACTGATCCTCGTAACACGAGGAGTCTATGCAGATCAGCGTGGCAAGTAAAACAGGTAAGAACACAGTAAAATCAATATTGTCCCTTAAAATTAGCAGCAACAGTGTTTTTAAAATTGATAAAAGCGGGTACCGCGAAGAGCGTGCACCCAAGCGTTTCTCCCGGCTCAAGCCTCAGGAGCAAACAGCAGCACGCGCACGCGCCATGCGTGTTTAAATGAGTACAAGCCCTGCAAGACTGCACCACTAACCCTCCTTTCCACCCAAGATGGCGGCCCCCACCGATCCTCGTAACACGAGGAGTCTATGCAGATCAGCGTGGCAAGTAAAACAGGTAAGAACACAGTAAAATCAATATTGTCCCTTAAAATTAGCAACAACAGTGTTTTTAAAATTGATAAAAGCGGGTACCGCGAAGAGCGTGCACCCAAGCGTTTCTCCCGGCTCAAGCCTCAGGAGCAAACAGCCCTTTTGTAGCTCCTCTCACTTGCATTTGCAGGATCCAGGTATGGGGTCAGGATGAAGTCGCGCACTGCATAGGCACTGTCACCTGCATGGAAATAAACACAATAGGTAAGTCAATGTCCCCCCCCTCAAGTGATGTAGTGGATGTATTGATGTGTGCAATGTATTTACCAAGCAGGTACCCCTCCCCAAACTCTCCAGCACTCAGACGTCTGTGTATTCCACTGTGTCGGAAGATGAAAGAGTCATGTGTACTGCCGGGGTATTTGGGTACGATGTCTGTGATGAGATACTTAGCGTTGCACACAATCTGTATGTTGAGGGAATGGTAGCATTTCCGATTCCTGTAGACATATTCAGTTGCTGCTGGGGGTGTGATGGCCACATGGGTCCCGTCAATGCAGCCAATGACGTGGGGGAAACGTGCAATCTGGTAGAAGTCCAGTATTGTTTGCTGTAATGCCTGTTGGGTGGTGGGGAAGTAAATGTGATGTGAGAGCCTCTGTAGCATTGCATCTAGGAAGGCATGGAAGAAGCGCGAAAGTGCACTCTGTGACACCCCACCAACCTCCGCTATGACCCGTTTAAAACTCCCTGACGCCAGGAGGTGCAGGGAGCACAGGACCTGCACATGTGTGGGAATTGTTTGTGTCCTGCGTGTAGGGTGCTCCAAGTAGGGTTTCAGCTCCTCAATCAGGTCCATTATGGTCTGTGGGTGCAGTCTGTACTTGTCATAGATGTCCTCTTCAGTGTGCTGGAACAGGGTGATGCGCAGCCTGAATATACATTCCTGTCTCATTCTCCTGTGAGCAAGGGCCCGAATACGCAGCCTCCTGGCTATCACGTACATTGCTGCCATTGTGGGTGGGTCTGTTGCATTGTGGGGTGGTTTATGTACCTTGCGCCAGTTTACCACCTGCAAGCAATTGGTGTTAATAGCGATTTCTCAAATTGCGAATTCTGGGAATTCGCAATTTGCGACTTATTCATACATGCGCTTGCGATTTCTTAGTTTGCGAGTTCTTATTTTGCGATTTTCGCTAGGCTAAGAAATCGCAACTTAGGTATTCGCACGATATTCCGCAGTTTTGCGGTGTCGCAGCCTAAGAAATCGCTAATTTAGCGATTTCTTAAATTTCTATGTGGAAGTGTGTCATACATCTAGAATAGCGAAAAATCAGTCGCAAACGATGTTTTTAGCGATTCGCAGCGTTTGCGACAGATTTTTCCTTTCATACATATGCCCCTTAATGATCAATGTATCCCACAGGGACTTAGACAAGGCATATTTAAGTGACTGCAATGCTGTTGTACAAGCACTATCAAACCATCCCCTTCTATTGTTCCCTGATGTATTTGGGTGCCTTAAAAGTGATTTAATAGAAGTGGTTATCTAGCTGAAATATTCAATCATTATATTTGGGACAATTTCGTCCTGAAGACAATAGGTTATTTCCGTGTGATTAGACACCAGTATTTTCTTCAAAATTGTACAGTGGTCAGTGGCCATCCACTTTATTCTTTCACCATTTACCCTGGTAGGATTAATACTGTTAACTAAATGAAATGAGGTCTGGCTTTAGCCCCAGAAAAAGAACAGAAGTGTAAGTAAGTCATGGTCACAATAAATTGAAGGCACAATACTAAGATCATCATACATATCAATGGCAGAAACAGACACTAACATGTGATCTATAGTAGAAAATGAATTTCTCCCAGTAAAAGTTGGGACTAATTCCCCACTAGGACCACAGCCACCTCTAAGTAATTGGAGATCATCTTTGGCGATAATCAGGCTGAGTGCTTCCATATACTCGTTATGACAGAAATTATAGTTTCCCTCCCCATCCTGGTAGATATAACTGCATACCTGGGTGGTAGGTGCTGCACATGCCTGAACATTAAAATCTCCTGCCCACACTTGAACAGATTCTGTATTAATGGGTGCTATGAAGGTTTTGAGGCCATGATCAAGGGCTGTAGCCACACTGCTACGTATTGAGTCAAATAATATTATTATAAAAATCAACAATTATCAGGTCTCTCCCTCCTTTTTAGGTCTCGCCTTGCTATCGCGTAAGCGATCGCAAAGCGAGACTATAGAGAGCGGGTTTGAAAAGTGCTCCCAAAAAGCGGATTGCCTTGCTGGCACGCGCACAATCACGCGCATCGTGCCGCCATGCAATCCACCTTTTGGGAGCACTTCAAAGGGTCCGCTCCCCCGCCCCAAGCACGCGCGCGCCACGCTCCTCTGGGCTTGTTAAAAGTAGGGGCACGCCGTGCCCTTCCGATCCCGCCCACTTCTACCACTGTGTCAGTGTAACAGTGTCCGGGTCAGCGGCGGCAGTGGTTGTGATTTTCAGGAGACTCGGGTTCATGAGGCATGCTTGACTTCTGCGGTCCCGAAATGCTGCAGGAGAGCTTCCGTCGAAGCTTTTGGCGGCCGGACGCGGCTCCCAAACAACCGCTGCACAGGACAGCTGAACGCGGCTCGACAGCGGCCGCACCACCAAGCAGGCAAACAACACTAACATCCCAGCAATCTCTGTGCCGACAACGTTAGCACCTCGAAACTGAACCGAGGCATAACTAATCACTGTTACGCCCGTTTTACTATGAATGTATCGCTGTCAACAGTTCCTGTGCTTTAAAGGGCAGTGACGCGAACCTGAACTCAAACGTTCTAATGCGTAGTGTTACACCGCCATCTTTAGAATGTAGGACATAGATGTCACGGAATAAGCGAATAACTTGAGTGCTTCTTTCGCCTTTCCAGTTAACCTGCAAGGAACGCCTTGTTTTTTTAACTTAAAGCGGGAGGCGCGCGTGCGGCCAATGCTTGTTTTTTGTTGTTGTTGTTAACACCAGCCTTCCCAGGCTCTTCCTCCTCCTCCCCCCCACTCCTAAGGTTCAGCTGCCTCCTTCCGGGCTCAACCACAAGCTGCGCAGGAAGATTAATCCTTTTAGGCGGCTACTTTTTCTGCACCAACTCGGACTGTGCTTTAGTAGAAGTTGAACCTTTTCAGGGCAGCGTTACACAGCAGGGTTAATGCGAGTGCCTTAGCGGATCTAGCGCCTGGTGCTTCTTTTAAACACGGAGTTACATGTTTCTAAAGTAACTGAAGTGGTTTGTCTTTTTTTTTTTAACTTAAAGCGGGAGGTACGCGTGCGGCCAATGCTTGTTTTTTGTTGTTGTTGTTAACACCAGCCTTCCCAGGCTCTTCCTCCTCCTCCCCCCCACTCCTAAGGTTCAGCTGCCTCCTTCCGGGCTCAACCTCAAGCTGCGCAGGAAGATTAATCCTTTTAGGCGGCTACTTTTTCTGCACCAACTCGGACTGTGCTTTAGTAGAAGTTGAACCTTTTCAGGGCAGCGTTACACAGCAGGGTTAATGCGAGTGCCTTAGCGGATCTAGCGCCTGGTGCTTCTTTTAAACACGGAGTTACATGTTTCTAAAGTAACTGAAGTGTTTTGTCTTTTTTTTTTTAACTTAAAGCGGGAGGCGCGCGTGCGGCCAATGCTTGTTTTTTTTGTAGTTGTTAACACCAGCCTTCCCAGGCTCTTCCTCCTCCTCCCCCCCCCACTCCTAAGGTTCAGCTGCCTCCTTCCGGGCTCAACCTCAAGCTGCGCAGGAAGATTAATCCTTTTAGGCGGCTACTTTTTCTGCACCAACTCGGACTGTGCTTTAGTAGAAGTTGAACCTTTTCAGGGCAGCGTTACACAGCAGGGTTAATGCGAGTGCCTTAGCGGATCTAGCGCCTGGTGCTTCTTTTAAACACGGAGTTGCATATTTCTAAAGTAACTGAAGTGTTTTTGTGTAAAGAATGGATGTAGAGATTATATACTGCGTGCTCCCGCCCCATGAGAAAGGAAACACGGGGGCTGGGTGACAGTAGGGTGAGGGGTGTCTTTCAGTTCTGGAGTGCACTATCGCACACAATTGGGTCCGAAGACTCGACTTGCGCAGGAGCACACCACAACAATAGCTTTGCATACAGCACGTCATGCGGCACGTTGTGGTTTCTAGGCGTTGTAAATGACAGTTGTATGTCTTCAAACCCTTCAGTGTTCCGCTTCCCTTACAAAAATGTAAGTTTCACGGAGATAATAATGACACAGAAGAAACCGCATTATGCAGAGCACTAACAAAAATAAAATAATATATTTTATAACGCAAGGAAGTGAAACCCTGGGGGGGTGAGAGGATGTGGCTTAACGGACAAGGCGGCTGACCTTGAATCTGAGAAACCAGGTTCGAGTTTGGCAAAAGGCTCACAAATCCTGTGATTCTGGCCAAATCACGAAATCTCCCTATGCTTAGTAATGAATGTGTCCCTCTGTTATGCAACTGGTGCTTGTGTAAAGTGCTCTGATACCTTCGGTTCGAGTTCGCGCTATATAAATCTTCCGTAACGTTTCTCATACCCCGGGGTGGTGTGGTGTGTTTTTTTGTTGTTTTTAACACCAGCCTTCCCAGGATCTTCCTCCTCCTCCCCCCCACTCCTAAGGTTCAGCTGCCTCCTTCTGGGCTCAAACTCAAGCTGCGCAGGAAGATTAACCCTTTCAGGCGGCTACTTTTTCTGCACCAACTCGGACTGTGCTTTAGTAGAAGCCGCACCTTTTCAGGGCAGCGTTACACAGCAGGGTTAATGGGAGTGCCTTAGCAGATCTAGCGCCTGGTGCTTCTTTTAAACACGGAGCTACATGTTTCTAAAGTGACTGAAGTGTTTTCATGTAAAGAATGGATGTAGAGATTATATACTGCGTGCTCCCGCCCCATGAGAAAGGAAACACGCGGGGCTGGGTGACAGTGGGGTGAGGGGTGTCTTTCAGCTCTGGAGTGCACTATCGCACACAATATTGGGTCCCGAGACTCGACTTGCGCAGGAGCCCACCACAACAATAGCTTTGCATACAGCACATCATGCGGCACGTTGTGGTTTCTAGGCGTTGTAAATGACAGTTGTATATCTTCAAACCCTTCAGTCTTCTGCTTCCCTTACAAACAAGCATTGAAAATGCAATAGTTCTCGCCTTTGATTAAGTTAAAGCCATTTGCTTTGCTAATGGTATTGTATAGCAAAGCAAATGGCTTTAACTTAATGAAAGCCGAAACCTATTGTTTTGTTTTAAAATCCCTCTGATCTGGCTATCCCGGGTTTGATCTGAGCCACCACGACAGCTTGCAGTAGAAGAGGCTCCCTGCACTGCAATGAGGTGTTAACACGCAGCACACTCCAGACAAAGGCCTACAAGCAGATCTTATCAAGGCCCTTTCACATTCAGGGACGCAGGGCAATTGGTTCGGAATTTACAAGCTCTAAACAAATTTATTTATTTATTTATTTCTTGTGACTTGTATAGCGCACTATAACCCAGGGGTCTCTAAGCGGCAAATGTCCGCTTCCTTTCATCTTGGAAGGGTGGGGTGACGCAGGGGGCAGAGGGAAGCGACGAATAGTGAAGTATGTGACTTTTACAACTTCCTCTGGGCAGGCAGCCTTCCAGCGAATTTACCCGGGAGCACTGTCCATGCGGACGAGCAGAGAAGTGGACACAAACATTACTGTATTCTGCACTGTTGAACAGTTAGACAGTAACACGCGCCTGATCTGCATAAATGCTTACTGCTGTTCTGATCAAAGCCGAACCCGAGGCAGCGAATAAGGGATTACATTGCCGCACTGAGCTACAGTCTTATTTAAATAGGGTTAACTTTACAGTACAAGCATTTGCAAAGCAATAGGTCTCGCATTTATAGGAGTTTGAGCTATTGGCATTGTAAATGACAATGCTTTTTATTTAAGTTTGGTTATTTAAAACATAAATAAAAGGCACTGTCATTTATAATGCCAATAGCTCAAACTCGTATAACTGCGAGACCTATTGCATTGCAAATGCTTGTTTATTTAGCCACAACAATTGTGCATAGGGGCCCACTGCTGCAACCTTTTTAAGACTAATATAAATTTTGTTGGAAATAAGTATCTGTAGTCCCCTTTTAGCTTGCCCAGTTTGCGACCCTAGGGCAAAGTATGAGGAATACCCTTCTACATTCACTGGACATATGCACCAAGTTTCTTGTATACATATAATGTCATACCCAGATATAGTACTAATCCAGTCATCATTCCCTATCTTATTCAAAAGCCCATTGAAATTCCAGGTTGAGAGATTGAACCCACACTCAAAAGGCTGACACACCTGGGCCGTAATCGATGCACAGATAGATATAGAACAAGTGCTAAGATTATCATTGTCGGTTGCCTTATCAGCTGCAGCCAGCCTTCAAACTAAAGATGTCCCAGGAATACATTCATGGTCTTTTGGGGGCGATTTAACTTGCTTGAAAAGTTATAGAGTCCCCTCTCTGATAATTCCTGGGGTCCCCGACATGGCTTTGAATATGTCTAAGTCATTTGTTATCGTCTAGGGTACTCAGTGCCTGATATCTAGTCAGCACTGCAAAATCAGGGCAATAAGGTAGATGCGGTCTCAGTACCACTCTTGGTGCCTGCAAGTTTGATGCAACATTGAGACACTGGCCTAGACCCCATAGATGTCGTTAAAAAACCCCAATGGGAGCATGCCCATATCTTGAATAGCCATAGTGGGTAACCCCATCTTTATATGGATGCCTCTAGCAACTCTAGGGTTCCTAAAATTAATAACCACACATTTCAAGTGCTCCAATCAACCCCACTCTCCTTGTGAACAGAATTTCATGTGCTCCAGCAGGTAAAAATAGGTGCTTAGACCTAAGCGAGTGGACAACCTTGTTCTTCAAACATTCCGTAGTCTCCTTCGCCCCTGGCTTCAACGGGGGAACATTAACCAGTACTGCCACGTACGGGCAGCAGCCAGGTGGCAAATTAATGGTAACTAGCTCCTGTGAGGACATGTTTATATTGGCAGGATTTGTTAGGCTCCATGAGATTTGGTCCACGGAATCTGTTGTGGTAACAGGCTCTCTAGCTGATTCCCTATTAATCTCTTGTACATTGTTGCCCAAGTTGCGCACCACATCTTGACTGGCACAAGCCATCATCTCAACAGGGGGAGCATGGCACCTATAGCACTGTTTAGTCTTGTATCTAGTTATCATAGCCTCTCATTTGGTGGCATTTCACCTGAGGAATTAATTTGTCCTCCATCCTATGCAATCTTTTTTTGAGAGACATTAATAGACTATTAATAACAGTTGTTAGCTTCTCCAAGATTTGGGACCATGCTTATTTATCCATAGGGTTACTGTTATTACAAGCGGCCCCTTGCAGAGAAAGAAAAGTCAGGGGAACTCAAGTTGACAGAAATATAGTTCTGTGTCTTTCTTTTACGTTTGGCTGCTGGCTGGTGACCTGTAGTTGGAGCTTTAGCTGTACCTGTAGTGACCTGGCATGGGAAAATCGAAATTGATGCCTGTTCTGACACAGTAGGTATTTGGCAGGTTGTAGATTTTACAGACCCATTAATTCATCCTGTACTCAGGCTGTCTTTGTCGTTACCCAGACAAGGCTTCTCCTTAGTGGATGTTACACAAACAATTGCCCTATTTTGACCAGTATTTACACTCTACATAGATAATAGCACCTAATCAAGAATAAAACAGTATATATACACACAAAAAATGTACATACAAAATAACATGACATAAATCACAACATTCAGTACATAAAGAAAAAAACATCAATGTATAACAAACAACAAATAAAAAATAAATATAATAGTGCCATCACAGGACAGAAAGACTCCTCGGTCTAGGCTATACATCTGTACAAGGAGTGTACATTTGTATATATTGTTAAAATTGTTGTGAGGATTTGTGATTCAATTGTGCAGCCCTCTGTGTGTTCTGCATAGGTTGGATGGTAGAATTGGTGGCTGTCCTATCTGAGTGTGTCCTGTGTTGCCCGGGAGGTACCCCTCTCCAAAAATAAAGGCACTTATATATTCTTTCCTTGGTTATCCATAGAGTGACGTGAATGGACTACCTTGTTCTATTAAATACGGTCTTGTGCAGATGTATAGCCTAGACCGAGGAGTCTTTCTGTCCTGTGATGGCACTATTATATTTATTTATCATTTTTATTTATTATTATTCTTATTTATTTTTTGGTGTATTTATACAGGAATTTTATGTCAAGACCGGAGGCTCCTATTATGCTTACTTTTCTTGCTTTATTCCAATAGCAGCAAGATAAAACTACCACTCCCAGAAGGCTTGGTGAAAAAACTACCAGCCAATGGGAAACAAAGAAACAAATACTGACCAATCACAACCAAGGTAATAGTATAAGGTCTATCGTGCCTGCGAACAGCCCTCTTTTCTTGCTGCTCGCAGTCAAGATAAGTACCTTTTTCTGTCATTACCATTATTTTCTGACTAAGTTTATTGAATTGTGCTCTGTGTATAATATTGGTGGGCTTTACAGCGCAACTTCGCTGCTTCTGTTTCCCTCGCGCTCCTACGTGCGTACATGCTTTTTCTCTTTGCCGTTCCCCCCCGCGCTCTGCACGCTTTGTCTGCCCCGCGCGCGCCTCTCTCACCGGTCCCTGACTCAAACGGTGGCGCAGCGCTCCAAATCTTCTCCTCAGTTTCGACGCCGCTGGTATCAGCTCCACACGCTTCGTTGCCTCAGTCCTTGTGGTCTACCGTTCTCTGGTTCACACACCCCTAGGGGGAGGGGTTTCCTCCTTTTCACACGCCCACTCCTTTTTCTCCACAATTAACCCTTTCTCGTTGGGTTTGTGGCAGGTTCCCAGCCTACTTTTACCATGCAAGTTTCAAATGAGCATAATGACGATGAAGGTGAAGGGTTTAAGGAGGATTTGAGTTCTTTTATTAATTACTCAGTAGAAACTGCTGTTGAGGCTTCTATGAAGCGTTTTTCAAACACTATGGAGAATTCTCTCTTAAGTTTAATGACCAAAGCAATGGCCCAATCTGCGGGGGATAGCAGAAAACTTACAGTGGTACACTCCAAGGTTTCTTCTTTGGCATCAAAAGTGGTTGGTGAGTCTTCCTCACCTATGACAGTGGACGTGGTTCCTCCCAGGCCTCCTACTCAGGAGGGGTTAAAGAGTTTAGCTGGCAAACGTAAGGCCAAGTCCAACAACCCGGAGGTACCACAGAAATTGGTCATTTCAACAGTTTACGATACAGATGACTATATGGGTGACGCCACTGACCTTGATGATATCTTTGATATTGTAAGCTCATCGTCCCCTCCTAAGAAATTAAAATTGGATGCTTTTGCATCGGAGCCGGTGCTTGATCCTGAGGGTACCCCTCTTTTTGACCCTGCTTCTATCAGACACCCTAATTCTACCGAATGGTTCCCTATTGACCACGTGGGAGAGTATATCACCTCCAGACTTCGTCTTCCTTTAGACAAAACTGTCAGGGCTAAACTAAAGTCCGAGTGTCCGAAGTAAGGGTGGGCGTAGTTCGCGAAGTAGCACTTCGCGAAGCTACGCAAAGTGAAGTTCGCACTACGCGAGCTACGCGTAGCACTTCGCGAACTGCGAAGTAACATGTTCGCACTGTGCAAGATGTTGTTTTCAATGATTGCACAGTGCGGACAAGCAACCGGCACTGTGCAATCATTGAAAATGGCATCTTGCACAGTGCGAGCTGTAGTTTTCTGCTGCTCGAGTAGATTTTTACTCGAGCTGCAGCTTTCTCAACGCGAACTGGTAGTTTCTCATCGCGAGCGGTCGCGAGCATACGCGACCCCTCGCAATGAGAAACCTGACCTTCTCGCGTTGGGAATCTCGCCGGGAGGTTTATTTTCCATGCTCGCGATCGCGAACAAGGAAAAAGTCTCGCCAGGATGTCATTTTGCTTGCTCGCGGTCGCCAACTTGACGTTGAGGACCGCGAGCAAGCAAAAAATGACCGCAGCACTACGCAACACTACGCTACGCGTGTTCGCACTGTGCTACGTGCAGTTCGCGTAGTGCGAAGTAGCGCGAACTTCGCAAACTACGCGAGCGTAGCGTAGTGCTTCGCCCAGGCCTAGTCCGAAGCCCTCTCTCCCTTCTCATATAACTTCTACCCCTGCTATTGATCAACCTCTCCTCACTTTCTTTTCAAAGTTTGGCAAGGATCCGCGCAAAGGGGTGGACAAGGCTTGGTCTTCCTGCCAAGACAAACTGCTTGATTTAGTGGGGCCGCTGGCCCGCATTTTTGATTTGGCTGAAACAACTCGCCTGGATGGCACGGGTCTTAATCCAGAGGATATTTCATTGTGGGTCCAACGCGCTTTTTGTCTCTTGGGCAACACTAATGCAGCCTTGACTCATGAGCGCCGCAAGGGCCTCTTAATAAAGTTAGATCCCAAGCATGCCAACCTTGCCCCCCTTGATCCTGGTGTCAAGGCTGACGGTCTTCTATTTGGAGATTCGTTAGTGAGAGATTTAAGTCGGTTCGTCTCCACCTTTGCCTCCTTGGATAAGGCGCAGCAGTCCATCAAGAAGGTCTTCCCTTCTCGGGTTTTTGGCAGGGCCGGAAGAGGCAGGAGCCGCTCTACCGGCTGTGGTTTCCAGTCCCAAGGCTCCCGTGGTGCCTTCAACTCCAACCAACAGGATTTCAAGCCCCAATTTTACCCCCAAAGAGGTCGGGGTTACAGAGGCAGGGGCCAAAGTGGTTTCCGCCACAACAACAACTCTCAAAAAGGTGAGTGCAGTTATTCCTGTGGGGAGTCGTTTAGCTCTTTTCCTTCCCAGATGGCAGACTCTCACTGCAGATCCATGGGTTCTCGACACCGTCCAAGGTTATCGTATCGAGCTTTACGCTCCTCCTTTTCAAGACATTCTTCCTTCCCCTCTAGTGTTCTCAACAGGAATGTCCCTTCTGGTCACCTCGGAAATACAGGCCCTTCTATCCAAAAGAGCTATTCTCGTTTTCCCCTTCGATCCCTCAGGTTTCCTCAGCACCCTTTTTCTTGTTCAAAAGAAGAACAAAAAGATGAGACCGGTGATCAATCTCAGATTTTTCAATCAGTTCGTGGTTTATCGCCACTTCAAAATGGAGACAATTCTTCATTTACGAGACACTTTGCGTCAAAACGATTGGATGGTCCGCATCGATCTCCAAGACGCTTATCTTTCTATTCCTATTCACGAATCGCACACGAAATTCCTCCAACTTCAATGGCAAAACGTCACTTATCGTTTTCGATCTCTGCCCTTCGGGAGTCATCATTTAACTCGACGACATTCTCCTCATGAACCTAGACAAACTGGCATTATTGGACGATCTCAACACTACCCGTTCTCTTCTACTCGAATTGGGCTTCCTCCTCAATTTAGAAAAGTCCTCTCCCTTGGCTTCTCTGTTTCTTCCTCAATCCAAGATCTCCACGATTCAAACGGAGATTTCCCAGGCTCTGCGCCGTCCATTCATTTCTCTCAGGACCCTTGCGAGAATAGTCGGCCTTCTATCGGCTTCCATTCAGGCAAACTTCCCAGGTCCCCTCCATTATCGTGCTCTTCAGCGCCTAAAGATCAGACATCTTCGACAAGGTCTCGCGTATTCCGATCAAATAGAATTAGATCTCGAATCTCACCTGGAACTGCAATGGTGGTTAAACCATTTGGAGGCCTGGAACGGTCGAACCATCTTCGCTTCCGCCCCAGATCTTGTATTAGAATCCGATGCAAGTCTGATGGGTTGGGGCGCCCGTTGTGGACTAATATCGACTGGCGGTACATGGTCAAAAGAGGAGTCCAAATTGCACATCAACTGTTTAGAGATGCTGGCAGGCTCCTTTGCAATCCAGAGTCTGGCAAAAGACAAAGTAAGTTGTACCATCCTTCTACGCATGGACAATGTTTCTGCGGTTCGCTATATAAACCATCTCGGTGGCACAAAATCAAAGGCTCTAGAAGATCTGGCAAAAAGCCTTTGGGAATTTTGCCTTTCCAACAAACTCTCGCTCTCTGCGGAATACCTCCCAGGAGATCTCAACGCTGTGGCCGATTGGCATTCTCGCTTCCTCCGGGATTCCAGCGATTGGAAGCTTCTTCCCTCCGTGTTTCTCTCCCTCTCTCAGTTGTGGGGTCCTTTCTCAATAGACCTCTTTGCTTCCCGACTCAATTCGCAGTTGCCTCACTTCTTCAGCTGGCGTCCGGATCCTTTGGCTCTGGCGACCGATGCCTTCCTCCAAGATTGGTCCCTTCACCTCAATTATGCCTTTCCTCCTTTTCTGTTGATCAACAGAGTCCTATCGCAGGTGCGTCGCCAAATGACGTCTCTGGTGATAGTAACTCCCTTTTGGCAGTCCCAGATTTGGTTCCCGTCACTCCTGGAGTTGGCGGTAGACTTTCCCATCCTTCTTCCTCCTTTCCCCTATCTTCTCTCGGATCCTCAGGGCAACCCCCATCCTTTAGTGGTCGACCAGTCTCTGACGTTGTCCGCCTGGAAAATCTCCAGCCTTCCTCTTCTGATCTCGTCATTTCACAGGAAGCTTCAGTCTTCATTAGTCGGGCATGGGCCCTAGGCACCTCCAAGGTTTACAAGTCCGCCTGGTCTCTTTGGTCAGGCTGGTGTCTGCAGAAATCTGTCGATCCCGTTTCAGCCTCTTTAAATTTTATGGTTAATTTCTTAGCCTCTGAGGCTAGCTCTGGCAAATCCTATCGTACCATCAACCTATATAGATCTGCCATTTCTCTTAATCATGCCCACATTGATGGAAAACCTGCGGGGGCTCATCCCTTGGTATGCAGATTGCTAAGAGGAATTTGTTTTTCAAAACCTCCTTTGGCTAAGTATTCTAGTTTATGGGATGTCAATTTGGTTTTACAGTTGTTTTCTAACTGGCCTGACAATTCTGCTCTTTCTTTGAAAATGATTTCAGCTAAACTTACTATGTTATTATGTTTAATTTCCATTAAACGAGTATCTGATGTGAAAGCCTTAGATGTTTCTTCTAGACAGTTTACTCCTACTGGTGTAATGTTTCATATTTATAAACGTACCAAGACCAATTTACATACTGTGTTCTATCCCTATTTTCCCTCCAATCCCAAATTGTGTGTAGGTCAATGTTTAAAAGTTTATGAAAGTAAGACCTCTGCTCTCAGGACTTCCTCCAGCTCCCAACTCCTTATTTCCTTTCGTAAACCCTTTCATCCTGTTTCTGCTGCTACTTTGGCCCGTTGGGTTCGTTGGGTCATGTCCCTGGCCGGTATTGACGTCTCCGTTTTCGGAGCTCATTCCACTAGAGGAGCCATGGCTTCTAAAGCCTTTTGGGCTGGCTCCGGTCTGGAGGATATCCAGAAATCAGCAGATTGGTCTAATGATACAGTGTTCCGTACTTTTTATTGCAAACCTGTTCTTACTGCTTCTTCTTTGGTAGTTGATATGCTTTAAACAAGCATAATAGGAGCCTCCGGTCTTGACATAAAATGTAGATTTTCCTAATAAATTATGACGGAAAGTCTTAATTTTATTAAAGACACGGAGGCGAGTATTATCCCGCCACAACACTTCTAACTGGTGTTCTCCCTCCCCACAGGAACTCCAGCGTTGCCACCGGCATCATCCTGAGGTCATCATTAATTCCGCCAAGATCGTTCCTTCTGATACGTCACCTTCCGTTCTTGGATTTGACCTTCTCTCCGAGTCTCCTCTGGTGGTCTTCGGAAAAGAACTTTTTACGTGGACTTTGACTTTATGCATTTTGTTATCTGTTTCTCCTTTATTTTTGCATTCTCTGTAATTGCTCGCATAAGAAAAGAGGGCTGTTCGCAGGCACGATAGACCTTATACTATTACCTTGGTTGTGATTGGTCAGTATTTGTTTCTTTGTTTCCCATTGGCTGGGAGTTTTTTCACCAAGCCTTCTGAGAGTGGTAGTTTTATCATGCTGCTATTGGAATAAAGCAAGAAAAGTAAGCATAATACTCGCCTCCGTGTCTTTAATAAAATTAAGACTTTCCGTCATAATTTATTAGGAAAATCTACATTGTCCCTGACTTGAATTGAAAAGATAGGAGCAATCGCGATTATAGGGATACGTGTAGATTTGGTAGTTTCCCTGCATTTTAGGCATGTCATCAAATGCGCCTTAGTAGATTCATTGGAAGTATTGCCCTGTTAACATGACCACGGCTTTCCTGAGATTTGAAACATGGAGGTTATTTAGCGTGGTAACCACCAGTCCTCTTTTCATTTCCATGACCTCATGACGTTATGACGTACGTCGGGCAGAGGATATACCTCCACAGAGTGGTGAGCATTCACCGGATGCATTTTAGCGGCGGGTGAATAATAGAAAGCCGGAGAAGTGATTGGACTCGACAAAAGTGTTAAAGTAAGAGTTATAATGTTTAGCGCGGAAGCATTATGCACGCACCTCCGCTGAGTGCAGACAGGATGGGGGCATTCTTTGCAACTTTATGTGTTCCCTTCACTTAGGTTTAACCTGACTTTTTGACTAGATAGTGGTGTAAGAAAACAAACAAGCTGCATGAGTTTTTGATTGAGGGAGCTCCATCATTGGCTTAGGGAGGTAAGCACATTGGACTACGAGGTGTATTCAAATCCGGTAAACCCTGTATATGAGATATGGCGTTTGAGCTTACAAGAAGTGTGCGCATTGTTTTTCAGGTGTACTGCCATCCCAAGCACCTAGACAATTAGGAATTGCTGCTTATTTTGAATTTGTGGCTGCGGGGTCAGCCTGTGAGATGTAAGTTTATGTTGGTTCTGTTTTTCACATTGGGTATTTTTTTCTTTCTTCGTTTCAATTAAGTTTAGTTTATTATGGGTATACGGTTAATATTTCCATTTTTATGCTGAATATCACCCGTTGTGGTGGGGTTGAGTGGCTAAGTCTTTCTTTTGTCTTTTCACGAGGTGTATGTAATATATGGACATTTTTAACAGATCTTCTATTTGGGAGTGGGTAGTTGGAGTGCCACAGGCTTATTGGTGATTGTTAAGGGCACTGGGGGCAGCCACTATTCTTAACCAACTTGTTCCTTACGCAACAGAGGGCTGAAGTAATATTATTATTTTATTATTATTTTTTAGTTCTTGTACAGTAATGTATTAACCCTGTCCTGAGGAGGCCTAAGAAGTTTTAAGGATGAAACTTGGTCACGTAGACATTTCGTAAGGAGGAGTCGTCGGAAATATAGTGATGATTTGACATTGCATGATGGTACACTGGTATGACCTATACTAATTGATAGACTTTAAGTGTACCACCTGGACTACGTCCTAGTGGTCCTTCCAGATTTGTAAGGAGGACACTAGTGGAAATAATTCTCTTAGGGTTATTGTGTTATACAAGGATGTTTTTTTCTTTATGTACTGAATTTTGTGATTTATGTCATGTTATTGTGTATGTACATTTTTTGTGTGTATATATACTGTTTTCTTCTTGATTAGGTGCTATTATCTATGTAGAGTGCAAATATGTTTTGATATAATTCTTCTAAAATAATAATTGGAGAGAGGGTAATTAAACGTGCTCTACTCAAAAATGTTTTTGCATTTATTCCTTTATACCATTTTTTGATTGTAGAAAACTACGTCCCTTACCCAGGTATATAAATGGTTATTTGGGTATACCCCTGTTGATTGCTACTTACTATTTTAACCAGTCGCACTAAAGAACATGAGCCATTCAGCTAGGTCAATTTCTTTTGATAGAGCTCCCACAGCGCGCGCACGAAAGGTGTCCATGGTGGATCGCTAAAGAGTAATATTTGACTCAGTAGATGGCTTTGTACCCCAAACTTCCCTTTACCCATACTAATGGTTAGTTAGTAGAGGCCACAAAAAACAGGAAAGAAAGACTTACTTCACAGTGGTCCCTCAAAGTCATATAGCTGGTATCTTCTGCTGGCAATAATGTCCCAATAATGCTGATAGGGGCCCACAAAAGAGAAAACGAAGAGGGTGGGCCCAGCCCGGCCTCTATTGGCCACTGACGGGCACAGATGGGACCGCTTTGTCCTGAGCTTTGCCCGGGTGTGGCTCAGGCATGTCTGCGCATGTTCCGTGCTGTGGAAACCTTGAACTGCAAATGTAATGCCTCTGGGTGCAATAGTGACATGGACGGTGGCGGCTGGATGGCCGTGAGCAGTTCAGGGGGTTGTAAGCTCCTGCCTCTTCCCCTGTGGTGTTGATGGGCATTCCATGCAGGGTGAGCCCCGAGCTGCAAATGTAGCACCACAGGGCATAAGAGTGACATGGACAGTGGCGGCTGGATGGCCACAAGCAGTTCTGGGGGTTGTAGGCTCCTGACTCTTCCCCTGTGGCATTGTCGGGCATTCATCAACCCATTCTCTCAGTCTCCCAGACTACTGATTCCCCGTATCCTTCTGGGCACGTGGCCAAAAACAATGCATTTTGGAACTCTTTCAAAACCTTTTAGGAAAGGGACACCCACAAGATTCTCATATCACTGAAACCCTTACACCATTTCCGTTGCCCTTTACCTCACAATTTCCTCGAGGAAATCATACCCTCGATACTTCCACTATGGACTAAGATTACTAATGCCTTCCTCCTTCAAGGCACTATCCCAGACTGCCTTCAATTCAGTCAGGTATCCCCTATCCTAAACCAGATCAAACTAATTTAAACAGCTTTCGACCAATATGAAATATTCCTACCCTGGCAAAGATCCTTGAAAAAAGTGTGCACATCCAACTCTGCAACAACATCGAACACTTCTGACTATTAGACCTATTTCAATCCGGATTTTCGCCAGGGCACAGCTCAGAATCTGCTATGGCACACATAGCGGCCGATGCACTAAAATTGCTGCACCAGAACCAATCATGTTTCCTAATTATCCTGTACATATCATTGGCATTTGGTACGGTCAAGCATGACAACCTACTCGACCTCTTGGAACACTGCATGTTGCTATCAGGAACAGTCCTTAATTAGTTCACCTCGTACCTCCATAACAGGGCTCAAAGAGTTAAGGTTAATCACTCACTATCACGCACCAATCTGGTCACATTAGGCGACCCTCAGGGCTCCTCGGTCTCGCCCACTCTTTTCAAGCTGTTCATCAAGCCGCTAATGGAAATTATAAGTTCATCTAATATCCACTACCATATGTACACTGACGATCCCCAACTATACCTAAAAGTCTCCTCCCTTGAAGACATCGGCGCCCTCAACACAACTCTACAGATAATTCAGAATTGACTTGCAGCCAATCACCTCATACTAAACACTCAAAACACCAAATTCTTCCTAATTGCCCCATGCATCTAATCACTTGTCATTGAGGACTGGTTGAAACACCTTACAGCCCTCAACTGCATTCCTCAGGTCACTGACTCAGCACAATCCCAAGGACTAATTATAGGCAAAATCTTAACATGCAGAAGCACATCAGTGCCAACACCAAACGAGAGAATCACCAAATGAACACTCTATGAAAACTCGAACCCTTTCTCCCCCAATGGTTTTAAGCATGCAGTGCAAGCCTTAGTGATTCCTAGGCTGGACTATGGGAGTGCTACCCACTCTGGATTGCTTGAATCCAAACTGGCACCACTAAGAGCCTTGCTCAATGCTGTGAATAGACTCATCACTGGCTCAAAAAGAAACAACCACATCACCCCTGTTCTGAAATCCCTCAGCTGGTTCCCATAGGAAGCAATAGTTCAGTTGAAAATTGTAGGCTTGACACATGAAGCCCTTCACTAGAATACACCCAGCTATCTTGCTCAAAATCTTATACTTTCTGGTGGCACCAGATCCTCCAGAAGCTCCAACTCCCTTCTTTTGAAACCATTGAGATTACGCAAGAAGAAAACTTACAACCGATCCTTCTCTGGGATGACCCCAACAATTTGGAACACCCTGCCCCCTGAAGTCAGAAATAAGGGCCCGATGTAGGTGGCTGAAATACCGGTCAGTAACCCCGAAATTCGGTAAATTTCAGGGTCACCGACCGGTATTTAGCCATTCCTAATACAGGTGATGATTCGGTAAATACCAAATTGGTATTTACCGTTTCGGTATTTACCGATTCGGTATTTACCGAATCTGTATTTACCAAATCGGTAAATGCAATGTAGAAAGCACATAAAAGAGTGCTTATGTGCTTTAATAATTCGTTAATTACCACCAACTTCAAGTTGTTGGTAAGTAACAAATTCCTTTAAAAATTCACTTTTTAAATTTTTTTAAGTGCCATGTGGCACACATCCATGCCCTTAAGGCATGTATGTGCGCCACATGTGCACACAGGCACATTTCAGGGGTGCAACAGAGTGTCCTTTGGACACCCTGGCACCCTTGAAATACCTCCCGGTATTACCGATTTGGTAATACCGAATAGCTAATACAGAATGGCTTTACATTCATTCCTATGGGCCTCAAAGCCCATAGGAATGAATGGGTAGGTATTCATTATTACTGAATTGGTAATAAGGAACATTAAGGAATCAGTATTTTTTACCGATTCATTAGCTGCATAAGAAATACCGATTTCTTAATACCGAATCGGTAAACGGTATTAAGAATTCGGTATTTATGGATTATCTACATCTGGCCCTAAATCCCTTAGCTATTTCCTTCAATAATTAAGTCAAAGCAATCCTTATGAACAAATTCCTTCCCTAGATTCCAGGATTCCATTCTTTCCTCAACCACACTCAGAATACTAGCACCAACAACCTCCTGGTTCTCATCTTACTCAGCCCGGACTCTACCACCCCGCTTAAGGTCATTGCCTATTTTTATAGATTTAACTCAACATAATTTTTGGCTTTTATTGATGTTTACCCGCTGCTTCATGATCCTTGTACAGCATTCCCTCCCTTCCCTAGTTGACACTTATACATAGTTACTGATTTTATTGCTATCACTGTGTTGCTCTCTGTATATCTGTAAAGCACTCTGATACCCGCAAGGGTCAAGTTTGCACTATAAAACCGTATCTAAATAAAAAATAAATAAGAGGATCCCTGATCAGAATCTGGAAGTGATTTTTCTGTTTTAGGGGTTCCATTGGGCGATGACTTCTCTTTCATTGATTCTATAGAACATGGCCATGCAGCACTGAAAGGGATTGGTGACGCCCTTCACAAGGACACTCTGTTCTGCTGAGAGACAGTGACATTCTAGCTCAATCTGGAGTTTAGTCAAGCATTGAGAAGAGCATAGGAACAGTGCACACTTGGCAGCTTCTAAATTGAGCAGAGCACAGGAACAGTGCTCACTTGGCAGCTTCTAACAGTTTCCAGCTTCTAATTCCTCTTTTCACTGGTGCGGCTAGATGTAAAGCCAGTAGTTCAAATGTTTTGCCCATTGACTACTTAGAACATTTTGTGGATGCATGTACCTCGATGAAATTCTGTAAGAAGCTAATTTGCTTGTCTTGAAGTTCTTGAGAGAGCATGGAGGCACTCTGGCACCTCATTCTAGGGCACTGGTGGACTCCCATTGTACTTGGTGAGTAGAAAATTGTTTATCGCCTTACAGTGTTCATGAGAATATTGTGCATGGGTTCAGTACAGGCCTACTGGTCTTCTCTCATGGTATGGGCAATACCTTGCTTACAATCTGTCATAAGCAGGTGTCATTTTGGATTCTGCACCATATGTTGTATTTCTATGATAACTCTGTAAAATTGCCATAGTCCATGACAAGTTGTTCAAAACTTTGCTTATCCTGGATTATTTTTCTATCAAATTTCCTGGAAGTTATACTCTCTGGAAAAATATAATACTAGATGAGTCTTTTATCCTTTACAAAGGACGGCTGCTGTTCAGGTAGTAATTACACAGAGCAATAGAGCTTGACACACTATTAAGATTTACACGTTGCAAGAGAGTTCCACGGGATATGCTTACAGCCTGAGCATGTATACTAAGAAGGACTCCAGCATAAATCCTGAATGTGACCCTCCACAATGTAAATTAGTGAAAAGATTGTGTGGGATCTACACAGTCACTTTATCTGTCATGACATCGCTTCTCCGCACATGATTTCTTGTCAGTTGGCAGAACTGCACAAGCCCAACTATATACTTAATTAGTACAAGTAAATGGGTAGAGCTCCTAAAACAGACCAGCTGCTTCAACCACATGACGTGACTTGTGAAAATTGTACATTGTTCAAGAACTTGGCCATTCACCTGATCCTTTTGACAATATATAATGCATATGTTGTCTATTGACCGGAAGGCTGATGCTCTTCCTTGATTTTTCAAGACTTTGAGTTGACCATTTATAGTTAGACTCTCAGCTGTAGAAACAGTAACCACTGCTGTGCCAGATGTTACAAGGCTGCTGGACAGACACTCTGAAGACCTAATTTCTGCAAAAGAGACACAGAATAATCCATATTGTAGACCAAGAGTGTATACTTAGCAAGAAAAGAGACAGGAGAGTCGTTATTACTGTTCTCAGTGCCCATCTCAGCCAGGCTTGTGCATTCAATCAATCAATCAATCAATCAATCAATCAATCAATCAATCAATCACAGCATTTATATAGCGCACTACTCACCCGGAGGGTCTCAAGGTGCTAGGGGAGGGGGGGTCCGCTACTGCTCGAACAGCCAGGTCTTGAGCTGCTTCCTGAAGGCGAGGTGGTCCTGGGTCAGGCGGAGGTGGGTCGGGAGGGAGTTCCAAGTCTTGGCGGCCAGGTAGGAGAAGGACCACCTTCTCCTTTATTACATACCATACAAACGTGAAGTTCTGGTAAACTGACTGAAGTCTAAGAGGTCCAATAGGATGTAGGGCAGAAAAACACCCAGACCGCCATAGAAGTGGAAAACAACCACCCCCGTGGGAAAACCGGCAGACAAATTAGCATTAACCGCCCAAAAATACGACCGCGGCGGTACTTGTCGCAGAATAACCGCCCGTAGCAGGCGGAGATGGCCAAAATCCGTCCGCGGAGGTTGGAATCGCGGCAGAAAAACAACAACCCGCCGCAAGCATAGCAGAGACACTGCACCGGAAATTCTTATATTTCCGGGGCACGACGTCCCACCGTCTCCGACCACCGCGGTCACACAATTGGATGAATGGGAGAGCCAGCGGAAGAGCTGAAGCACAGCCACCGCGGCGGACGAACCGTCAAAAGTATGGCGGACGAAGCCAAAACCCCACAAGAAGGCCAAAAAGTGCACACAGAAAACTAGACATGCCTCCCAAATACACAAAACACACCTCAATGACACAACCACATGGCAAAATGAAAAATACAAATCCCAGGACTACACACCTGTCAGCAACACCACAATCGGACACACCCACATAGCTGTGTATAAAACCAGCCCCTTCACTGACCACAATCCCTTGCAAAACTCCAGGAGAGAAGGGACACATATACCCCAGCTAACAGGAGAGGCATAGGACACAACATCACCAGCCACACCACACACAGCACCAGCACCCCCACCACCTCCAAACCAGCACAACTAACCCCCTGCACAACACACACCATACACAGCACAACCACAACCACCACTCACACCCCTGCACCTACCATCACTTTGCACACCACACACCATGGCCACACAGAAAATGCCCAAATTCACTGAGAGTGAGTTGAAAGTCATGGTAGATGTGATAGTCAGAGTGGAACCACATCTTTGTGGTACCCTGGTCCAACAGACACCATTAGCCACAAGGACACAACTGTGGGCTAGGATAGTCCAAAGGCTCAATGCAGTAGGGACCACCCCAAGATCCAAAAAGGAGATCATGAAGCGGTGGCATGACCTGAAGAGGGTGGTCAAGGAGAGGAGGAACAAGAACCATGAGCTGGCTCAGAGGACTGGCGGTGGCCCTCCCATTCCACTAAAAACATTCACACAATGGGAGGAGAAGGTGCTTGCCATACTGCATCTAAAGAGTCTCACAGGAGTAGCCGGGGGAGTGGAGGCTGGTAAGTACAAACAAATGACTACTGCCACTCTGCTATGTACTGCCTTGCACAACTACAAAACTACACCACCTAGGGCACACACCATCCATCTGCACCACACACTCACAAAAACATGGCTCACAGATCCAACATTCACCCACTCCCATTCACCACAAACATAGCTAACAACATAACCATGGGGGCATGTGTACAGGCAGACAGCACTACAACAACCACCAGGCCCCCTGGCCCACACCTGAGCAGGGTGTATCCCTCCCCCACCCCACCCAGGAGCAGTTGGAAGCCATTGCAGTACAACAAACAAACTTACAGGTAGGTAGCCATCTTCACAATGAGGGTGTCTGGGGTGGGGGGCCTGCACAACTACTCCCACCATGCCCCCTGTCCCACACCTGAGCAGGATGTATCCCTCCCCCACCCCACCCAGGAGCAGTTGGAAGCCATTGCAGTACAACAAACAAACTTACAGGTAGGTTGCCATCTTCACAATGAGGGTGTCTGGGGGTGGGGGGCCAGCACCACTACTCCCACCATGCCCCCTGTCCCACAGCCTAGCAAGATGTATCCCTCCCCCACCCCACCCAGGAGCAGTTGGAAGCCATTGCAGTACAACAAACAAACTTACAGGTAGGTAGCCATCTTCACAATGAGGGCGTCTGGGGGTGGGGGGCCTGCACTACTACTCCCACCATGCCCCCTGTCCCACACCTGAGCAGGATGGATCCCTCCTCCACCCCACCCAGGAGCAGTTGGAAGCCATTGCAATAAAACAAACAAACTTACAGGTAGGTAGCCATCTTCACAATGAGGGAGTCTGAGAGTGGGGGGGCTGTACTACTACTCCCAACATTCCCTGTGTCCCATATCTCAGCAGGACGGATCCCTCCCCACCCCACCCAGGAGCAGTTGGAAGCCATTGCAGCACAATAAACAAACTCACAGGCAGGTAGCCAGTACGTGCACCCACACATTCTCCCCAAATAAATGGTGCCATATGACAACACCAGCCCTCACATTGCTCAAAGAGCCATACCTACCCCATTGCCAAGCACAGTGTGCACACAGGTAACCCAAGGAAACTGTCACAACCACCAAAGTGTGAAACACCAATGCACAAGTAGAAGAAAGCCTGGGCACATTCATGCACAGCAACTAGCTACTAAGCCTGGGCGTTGAACTACGCTCCGTTCGCGGAGCTTGCGAAGTTTAGGCAACTTCGCGATTCGCATAGAGCGCGAAGTTGCAGATTGCTACGCAATCTAGCGCGTAGCGTAGTAGTTTTGCTTCCTCGCGCGCTCAATATTCATTCTCGCGCAAGCGGTAACGTCTTACCGTGATTCTGCGATCGCCAACTTGCTTTTCTGTCCGTTCACGAGCGCTACGAGATTTGTACTATGGCTGCCCAATCCCGCGAGAGTGTGCGAACGCGAACACGTCATTCGGGAGCGCGAGCTGACTTCCAGCGGCTGTCTTGGTAAGATCGCTATCCCGAACATGCAAAAACTACAATCTGGCAAAGAATATCTCTCGATCTTCATAAAACCTTCTCTAAAATGATCATTTAGCTCATAAAACTCCTCAGATTGTGATTTTGCTGTAGTCAGTCTTTTGTGTAAGGAGGAGTCCTTTAAATTGTTTAACTCTTTTTTTCAAGAGGAAGGAAGTGCCCCTGAGCCTACAACTTCCTGTTCCTGTCCAGCAGGCTCCTCCCAGTGCTTTGTGCATGTGCTGTTCACTTTCATTTGGATTTGGAGCTGGAAGGATCACTTTTTGTGTCTGTCTGCTCATACCATTGGATTGGATTTATTTGAGGACTTTTTGATTTGAGATTTAATTTACTACAAGTAAGTTGGAGAATTGGTGTGTTTGTTTCATTGGGGCTTGTATTTGTATTACCTACATTTTTCTGGGTTTTTCATTGTTTTTTAAAATTATTGTTGTGGCTGGTGGCCTGTGCTTTCAATAGGGGCCTAGTTGTTTTTCTCTGCAATTTCAGCCAGTAGGGTACCCATGGGTTCATGTTTCGTGGTGTCTGTAGAATTTTCAAAATCATGTAGGGCATGGATGGCATAGGATAATTTGTAATGCTAAATGTGGCTGTGGTTTATTTCTCTGTTGGTGTGTGTGTGAAATACCTTTGTGGGATGTGTGTGCTTGATGTGTAACTTCTTTCCAATCCTTTCGTAGCCCTGTTCATTTTCATTTGTGGATTAAAGCTGTGTTGTTTAGCAGGCCTCCTTTGTCCTGTCATATATTATAGGCCTGCTTCAGTTCATTGTTTTCCATGGCCTGTTGTGACTGTGAGTGCCCATGTGGCTTGTGGCAATTTTGTGGTGGTAGTTTAGTAGTGTGTGCTTCTTTTTCCATAAAGGCCTGTATTTCTTTTCTTTGTTCCCCTTGGATTATGCTTGTTGTTGTGTCCTCCTGGCCATGTGTGTGGCGGACATTTTGTTGAGGCAGGCATTGTGCTTTTGCCATAGGCTTACATTGAGTGTTCCAAGCTTGTGGCCTAGTCCGCCAGTAGACCCAGAGGTAGTCAGCCTCAAATCTTTGGTGCGTTATTTAAATTTACAGTTTGTGTTGTCTGTTGATTTTCTTTTACACCATGGATGGCTTCGTATTTTATTGCAAAAGGTGTTTTTTGGGGTGGAATAGCATTTTTTGGGTGTTTGTTAAATAAATAGGGCTTTTTAGGCAGTATGTAAGCCTAGGGATTCAGCTCGCATACTTTTGGTAACTCTGCACAGCGCGACAACGCAGACTTACAGTTTTCGTCATTGTCGCGCTCGCAATATGCGTGTTCGCGCACGCAATAAAGCCTTTTTGTACAGTTCGCGATCCCGAACACGCAGCTTTTGCAATCTGGCAAACAATATCTCGCGAGCAACATAGATCCTTCTCAAATGCTTTTTTGTGCATTTCTGCTAAAAAAAACTCCTCAGGTTGTCATTGAGCTGTAGGTTTGGAGCACGGTGAAGCTTTTATTTTTTTCAAACTATTTTTATGGGAGGAAGTAAGTTCCACAGACACTAAAACTTCCTGTTCCTGTCCTTTGTAATCACTTTTTGGTTATTTGTGGTGGGTGGCCTCTGAATGTGTGTGGCGGCCATTTTAGGAAGGCAGGCATTGTGTTTTTTGCATAGGCCTCCAAGCTTGTGGCCTAGTTTAATAATTGTGATGACCACCCACCAGACACTAATAAGTTATATATTATATTATGGATCTTTTGACTGATGTTCTTGTGGCTTTTTTGCTTTTAGGTGCACAAAAGACAGAGGAGGTGTGTCATCATCATCCACAGTTGTGGTGCCTGACCGACGTCCTGCTGCTGTACACAACGTGACGTGTGAGTGACCTGACCCGGCATCTCTGCAACTTGTGCAACTGAGTGCTGTTTTGTCATCTGTTGAAGATGCCCCCAAAGAAAGCAGGTAGCAGGTCCTCCGGTACCAAGAAAGTTGCCATGGAGAAGAAGGAACAGAAGAAGAAGGAAGTGTTACTTAAGACTGGTGTGCCTCCCAAAATCTTTTTTGGTACGCCCAAAATGACGCCTGCATCAGCGGTGTCGGGGGGCCAAGCTGGGGGCAGCACCTCCACATCAGTGGGCCCAACCCTCCAACCCAGGCCCAAGCAGATGAGTGTGGAAGAGGTAGCCAGCCTTATGGTGGAAAGCAGTGATGCTGAGCCTGAACTAAACTTATCGCTATCTCAAAGTAGTACACAATCAACGCAGGAGGGAACATCATCAACACAGCAGATAAGTGGTCAACAGCCGCAGCCACCGCTCGCAATAGTAGCTGTTGTTCCTCCCGAAGTAGGGGCAGTTCAGGAAATTGAGCCTCATGCAGAGGAAGAAGAGGAAGCCACTCCTTTAGAAGTTCCATTGGCTTCCAAATCCCCAGCAAGGAAAAGGAGGGTTAGTACATCAAGTTCTTCACCAAGCCCCCCTTCTGATGATCTAGATTCCACTTGGAAGCCACAAACTGAGTCTGAGAGGGAAACACATCACAAGAGCAGGCATGGGAAAAGGAAGGTTCCAGAAAGCCTTACACTTATGGATGTTGATGTAGATGAGCAGGATGATGATGATGATGATGAGCCAGTCATCACAAACATCACTCCCGGGCCTGAGGAGATGGAGACCAACATTTTTACACTATCCAAAATGGATGCGAGGGATGTAGCACGCATACCTCCAACACAGGTAACACCAACATGACCTCCAGCTTCCATATTTACATTAGCAAAGGGCCGGCAGCGTCCTACATCCAGCACAACAAGCACCACCTCAGCAGAAGTAGGTAGTGGTCCTACACAGAGTCAAATTCAACACACACCCTCCAGTTCATCTGGCATTGGAAGTGGCACCTCCAGCAGGAGACAAAAGTTAATCTCCCCAGTGTGGGACTTCTTTACGGTTAGCGGAAAGGAGGAGAACATTGCTATATGCTCCGTTTGTCATACCTCTGTTAGTCATGGTAAGCTTGGTAGAAACTATGGTACCGGAGGCCAAATGACCCATCTGAAAAAACACCACGCAATCCAGTGGGAGGAGCACCTTAGTCGCTTCAAAACTGGAACCATTGGCCATAAACGAGTACAAAGTCCGCTCCCGGTGGAACAGGAAGAAGAGGGAGACATTCTCTGTGGTAGCGGTACACAAAGTAGCCCTGTCCCCAGCACTGCAGTGGTAACGCCCACATCCTCAGCCACATCTCATTGGCACAAGAGTAAGAGTCAGCCTGAGACACCAAGGAGTACTGCTGGCCCAAAAAGTGCGACGTTGACCACAGGAAGGAATACCATGCAGCCTACCATTCTTAGCATGTTTAGTAGGCCGGAGGGGCAGTACGAACGCAACCACCCAATAGCACGTTTGTACAATGCAAAGCTGGCAAAAATGTTAGCACTGGACCTTCTCCCTTTTTCTTTTGTTGAAGGGGTGGGTTTTCTTGAGTTTGTGACCACCATCTGCCCAAAATGGAAAGTTCCCAGCCGCTACTATTTCGCAAGAGTTGCTTTTCCAGCACTACATCACGACGTGCTGAAATTGCTTGGAAAAGCCTTAAAACAGAGTGCTGTTCAGAGTATACACCTGACAACAGACATGTGGACCAGTTGCCAAGCCACTGATTACATGTGCATCACTGCACACTGGGTCTCTTTTTCGGGTGTTAAAGATAAGATATCTGACGGTGTTGGTGACACCGCTGAGATTTTTAAAGACACTCGCAAACATGCAACTGTAGCCATGTTTGCTATGGAGAAATCCCATACTGCTGCTAACATTTTGGATGAGTTTAACAGCAAGGTGTTTGAGTGGCTGCGACCAAGAGGTCTTACCATTGGTTTTGTTGCCACGGACAATGGCAGTAATGTAGTTAGGGCCATGAAAGATTTTGGCTATTTCAGGGTGCCATGTTTGGCACACTGCATTAACATTGTTGTTCAAGACTTTCTGAAAAATGAAAGCAAAGTCAGCAGCTTACTGACCACCTGCAGAAGAATATGCACACCTTTCAACCATTCTTTTAAAGCCCGAAAGGAGCTGAGGGTCATTCAACGTGACCATAAAATGTCAGTCAAAGCACTCATCCAAGAGGTGCCAACACGTTGGAACTCAACGTATTACATGCTTGAGCGTCTGTTTGAGCAGTACATACCACTTAATGCTTATGTCATGAAAAGGTCAGGGGATCCTACTGTGAAAGGCATGAGAGTTGAGATGGCCCAATGGGACCTTGTCAAAAGCCTGACAGAGATGCTACTTCCTTTTGAGGTCTTCACGTGTGAAGTGAGCAGGGAGGACTGTACTATGGGCCAAGCTATCCCATTGTTGTACATGCTAGAGCAAGAGCTGAAGGAGGTGTCAGAAATGTACGCAGGTGTGGATGACAAAGTAGACGCATATTATTTGGCAGACACCTTATCCGCTCGCTTATCTCACAATACAAGGATTCAAAATAACATTGTGTCACATCCACATTACATTACTGCCTCAATTTTGGATCCACGTTACAAATTATTGCTGCGCAGTAATGAAGTCATTCCTTTTTCAGAAGTGAATGTTGCCCAGTACAAAACTTTGATAGCTGAGGAAGCCACTGAGTTTGAAAACGAAAGGATCTTCATTAAAGGCCCGCCCCCCCAGGGCAGAAAAAGTACTGCAGGGCACCCTGAGCCAAGTTCTACTTCAGAGGCCAAGAGCAGTGCGTTTGCCTCCCAGCAGTCAACAACACTGCCAGCAATAACATCAACAGCACCAACAGGATCATCAGGCACATTTAAAAAAAACGGCAGGTGATTGGTTTCTACGGAAAGGGTATTGTACGTCCATGACTGATGCAAAGGCAAAAGAGGCCCAGGAAATCGGAGCACCCCTCAACATTGAGCGGATGGTTCAGGCCTATTTAGATGACACAACAGAGGTCTTCATGGAGCTAAGCCCATTGGTGTATTGGCATGGGAAAAGAAGCCAATGGCCAGTGCTCAGCAGGCTGACGATAAAGTATGTGGCTTGCCCTGTTGCAAGTGTCTCTTCAGAGCGTGTTTTCAGTGCTGCTGGTGCCATTGTTACTGTCAAAAGGACCAGTCTCTCGCCCAAAAGCGTTGAGAGGTTAACCATGATCAAAATGAATCAACACCTTATACCACCGGAGTACAAAATACGTGAATCACAGCAGGAAGAGGAGAGCCACTTCGATGACATGAGTAGTGGGTTGTTAGACATACTTCTGTCTGAACCACCAGAGTTTGAGGCCGAGCTCCTATTCCCTGACAACTAGGCTTACAAATTGTTCTCCCTTCCTTTATTTGTGTGTGACTGTGTATCTGTTTTTCTGGTTCAAAATCTTATCACAACAAATCTATCAACAGTCTCCTCTTTTTATTTCCCTATTGAGGTTGCACGTCTGTGCATAACTGTCCACTCCACTCCTCAGGGTCCTGCTCCATCTTCCTTACTCTCCCTAAGTACATTTCAAGCAAGCCAGACATTGGATGGAGATGGAGAATAGTACAATACATGTTGCCTCTAACAGTACCACCATAAGAAGTGAAACGTGACTCCAGCTATATTCCATTTTGTTTCCAAGTCGAAAGAAACTCATCACTGACTGGCAGAAGGCTAGGCAGGCATCAGATCAGACAGCCAAAGAGAACACCAAGACAGGTAATGAGTGATTATTGTGAATGATGGTGGCATGCATTGCATTGGATGCTGGCTGACTACGAATAATTGTGCATGAAGTAGAACTAGACTAGTTTATCGACAAAGTAAAAGTGACTCAGGTGTGGTGACAGATAATGTTTCCTTGTTGTTTAATAATAACCACATTGTACTCCTACCATTGCAGGTGCCGGCCAATATCCGTTGCAATTTAGTAATATGGAATATATTCTAAACTTAATCAGTCACTACAGACTGAGTTGTTGTTGGAGAAGACGTACCACACAGTCATCATCATGATGCTGCTGAGCATACTATCTTTGCACACAGTCAGTTGGATCGGAGAAAATTGATGGAATAACTGCGTTTCATGGGCTGACTTAAAAGGTAAACAGTTTGAACAAGGACTACAGCACAGACCTAGGCTAGATGTCCGTGTAGTGGTGTGGACTGGAGTAGAGTGTAGTGGCATGAGGGACAGTGGCGCATTGATTTATTCACTTCGTTTGGAAAATGCTCGGTTGCTGCAGTGCATATGACATTTCTCTGGCTCGCTCAAAATGTAATTAAGGGGTAGGGTGCCTGGCCTGTGCCGCGGTTCTCCTGTTGTGTGGCTGTGCTGGCTCCTGAGTCCTGTCCCGTTGTTGTTGTACCTTAATGCTGTAGAGTAGACACTTATGTATCCTATCCAAGCTGCCTCAGTCTGAAAGTGTTCTCTCCAGAGTGTTATCTTCTCGTCTTGCACTCCACTGTAATTGAGTTTATTGTTTTAAATGCAGTAATTTTTCAATACCCCGTTTGTTTGTTTTTCCATCTACACTTACAGGCCGGCCTTTAACCTGTGCTAAAGTGGGAGAAACGACTCACACTTACCTTACCAATCCGCATCAGGCAGGCAGTGGTACCCAAGATTGATGTGCGGAGTGTCCATGGAAGGGAGGACCAAGAGGAATGACGATAATGATGCAACTCCACATTTGGACCAGGATAATACAGTAACTTTAGTATCATTCATCATTCGTCTTTAAATTTATTTGATTGCTTTTTTCTCTTCAATCATTACGACTGTGTATTGTGGTTTGTTTGGTAATTGATCCCTACAACTATTTTTTAATTTGCTTGCTTGAAAAATAAAAGTAAGCCCGGTACAGCATGTAATTGGGTTCGGTCTGAGCTCTGAGGGCGGCAGACAGGCAAGGCAAATTTCAATTTCTTCCCTGACTGTACTGTCTCATTGGGTAATAGGTATAGTAAGTACAACTCATTATCATTACCATCAAGTTCTCTTCCTCAGCATGCATGCATTTGCTTTTTCTCACTTTATACTTTGATTTCTTTGATAATGGATCATGGTCGTCTTACAAGATTGTGTTTTACTTTTGTTGTGTCCATGCATACTGTCTGTTTTTCTTTCTCAAACCTTTCCCAAAACCCCACTTCCCATCCATTCATCAATCCCTAACCCTCTTCCCCCGGGCTGTGTGATTTATATTGATGTGATGACTACATTATGTACACCAACTGATCACACGCTTGCTGGGGCAGATGCGGTGAAAGCAACACTAATTGAATTTCAACTGAGGCTGTGCAAGGATCTTCTTCTGCTAGCCCACCCATGCTGTAGTTTACTTTGTGTTCTGTTCTACTACTCCTCTCACAGTCTCTCAGTCAAGTGACTTTCTCTTTCTTTTTTCAAATGCTATTGCCAGTGTCTACTACTACCACCACAATAATGGCATCTTGTCCGTTAATTATTTGGGAAACCAACCATGCAGCCATCAGTGTGCCGAACTTCATCATCAATTGCAGGTAAGATAAGTTTTGTGGGAGGTATGGACTAGGAGGAGAGACTGACAGTACTATTATGACAATTAAAATAACTCAGTGAGGGGTACTGCATCTATCGGTTTGCGTGTTACAAAATCGGCGGATCTTTTAAATCAAACACTGGCTGTGGGCATGCAGCAGCACGGAAACAAAGTAAACAACCATGTAACTTAGATTGAATTCAGAAAACTGTAACCCACCACAAAACATTAACATCGTATAAGTAAATAATAGTATATATTTAATACCCCTAACAAAAATAAACTATCCCTCTCTGACCTAACCCACCCCCCTCCCTAACCCCAACCAATGTCCAAAACGAAAGTTGCGAGTCCCAAATGTCCGGAAAAATCCCCAACGCCCTCAAACCCACACACCAACAAAAGGAATTAAAAAAGGGGCAAATGACAAGGTCCTCTATCGTCGGCGGGCCTTGAGGTGTTTATCCACCAGGATCTTTACCCGCTCCTCCAGGTTCTCCTCCAAGCGGGCCACCCGGCGGAGCAGCTGGCGGCGAAATGCCCTGCAGTTACATGCAGGGTGGGGGGCAGCAGTGCTTGAAATAGATGGGCGCCGGCGGCCGGCTGCCGGCTGCCGGACCACGGCGCCGTGAAAGTGGAGGCAGGGCCTGACTGGGGCCCGGGGCATTGGAGGAGGCTGCAGCTGCAGCCGCCTCCTCCTCCTCCTCCGCCTGAGCCACCAGCTGGCGATAATGTTCACAGATGGCCTCCAGTTTCCGGCGCCGGGCCCTAGCGGCCAACTCCTTCCAAGATGGTTTTGTTGGTGTGGAAGGAGTATCTAGAATCAAGAAAGAAAAAGAACATGTTGTAGCCAATACTCTTAACACTGAAATCATTCAACACATAGTGTCACAGTATCACTAGCAAGCACAGTTCATAACATTTGTGATTTGGTGGTAAGTATCTCTACTCCCACTTCCTTGGACTCTAACATTTGTGGGAGTTTCCAACATTATAAATATAATCGTACTATGTACTCCGGTACACCAGTCGTGTTGTTGTTATCTGTAGTTTAGCCCAATTGCATAACCTTGTTGTAGCCGGCATGCCAGCTCAGTCAGCTAAGCTTGCACCCAAGAGAAACAGATATGAGCCACATGATGCAGACTCACGTTAGTTTTATTTACTACTACTGTCTGCAGGTGGGGAAGCTCATAATTTTGTATGACGCCTTACGGCCGTTGGCACTGGCCATACTCTGTTACATGGGGGCAAATGGCATACACAATTTTACTTACACCCTGCCATGGGTACTACAAAAAGGCTGATTATTTATCTGATCCAATGATCATTGCTTAAATTCATATTATAGATGCTAATACGATACGACATCAGGCCAGTAGCGGTCAGTGGTGGGAGTGCTGCCGGGCGGTGAGTCGGTGACGTGGGAAGGTGCAGGGTGGGGATAGTAAACTATGGATTAAGGACAATCACAGGTAATTAAACAATACAGTAAAAAAATTGTTGCACGCACTGCATCGCATTCGGCGGTGCAGCGCGCACATTGCAAATAATGTTATTTATTTTTATATTGATTACCTGTATTTGGCCGTAATACAGTTTACTCGCCAGTGCCACCCACCCGTCCCCTCCCCATGTCGCCGCCCGCAAACACTCCCACCACCAACCGCTACTGCAGAGGGTACTTTGCTTTCATTGATTGTGTAACCAATAACCATAAACAACAGATAGGCCACCCTTTGCAGGCTGGCTGCCACAATTCGAAAATATATTAATAATAATAGGTAGGGAGTGGTCCCCAGAGTGGGAGGAAGGGGCTTCCGCTTGATAATGTATATATATATAAATATATATGACGTGCTTGCAAACTACTGCAAGTGTACTGTATTCTGATAATACTACCTATATTCCCCTAGGCTTTGCTACTGTCGCGCAGTTTCTTTTACATTTTCTTCAAAGTAAGAATCTCCAGTGACACTTTCTAATCCTATACTGTCTATAGTACATCCAGGAATACATCCATTCAAGTAAACGTTTATCCTTCTTTTTTATATCTCTCATACTTAGTTGGTTTCACCAACAACCACCCATGCTTCCGCTCCTTCCTTGTTTGCCTTGGCTTTGAGTTTGAATTTGAACCAAACAACGCTGATTTTTGCTATTAGCACTATCCACCCATACTTTGTCGCCCACCCAGGCAGGCATTCTTTCACCTTCCACCCATCCTTCAACAACCCTTGCATCTGATCTGATTACTATCAGCCACCTATGCATGCTTCCAACAACATATCCTTCTCTGCCAGTCAGTCATATTATTTATCTCGCCCGTCCTTCCACCCTTAGTTCTTTCCCTCTTTGTTCAACACATCCATCAAGGTCATCTGATCTGAGTTTGTCTTCTCCATAAAACCTTCACACAGCTGATTTTGGAGTCAAATCGAAGAGGCCATTGGTTACTCTAATCACGCTGCTAATGCTAAGTAAAGAGTGTCTTCTTCAACCGTTGTATAATAATAAGTCGCACAGTACAGTGAAATAGTGAACACACTTCCATCTAGTAGTAATGTCAAGAATTAATGAATATAACTTACCGCCGCCGGCCACTGCTGCTGCATCCCCCCCTGTCTCGTCTCCAGGTGCCGCCACTTCGCCTGCCCCCTCCGGAATGGCCGCATCGCTGGCCCCGACGGCACTGGTGGATGGTAGTGTGCCTATAAAAAAACATCACAAATTTTTAGATGCCTGGAAACCTCCCCCTATTTTAAGTGTTGTTCACTTGGAACATTGAAAAAAAAGTTAATACAACATACATCAGCACTAGACACTAGACAGTATGTACAGTCAGTAGACAGACACTAGTGGTGATATGGTTCCACTTCCTAGGGTCATCTAGTCCTACTCTACTCTTTTGAAAGTTAGCCTGAGCCATGTGTAACCCTTTTAGATTCATCATGTCCACTACTACTCTTTTGGCGCATATTTAATTATACCTGCAAGCATAGTGAGATGTGCAGTAGAGTAGATGCCTTTGAGGCCACTTGACTGTTGCGTACAAGTGACGAGGTCGGAAAAAAACACACTTATTGAGTTTGTTTAGTTCATATTACTTAGCCATCACATACATGTTACAATTTTTGCCATGACTGCAAAATGCTTCCATTCACCAGTATCCTATCTAACGGCTAACTCGCAGCATTTTTCTCATATAATAGGCAGATGATCCCCTTCTACAAACCAGAGATTTACAGAACATATTATGATGCAAGATTTTGTAACCAGTATTTCTACGTTCTACGGTGAGGGGTCTTCCAGAATTCTAAAGTTCTTAGCTCTTGTTCTTGTTGTCATGCACTTGTAAATGTTTACTGTTTTAATGTTAGGCTTTTTGCTGGCTTATTGACCGTGGCTGTAGTAAAATAAATTTCATCTTAACGATGTACAGAGTTTGATACTTGTTTCAAATAAACCTTTTGAACTTACACATAGACTCTGTGGTATTTGGTGTGGTGGGGTGGACTTACACAAGTGAGTGTGCAAAATGGTATTATTATGTTCTGGGTTGTCTGTCTCAGTCATCATCAACATTTTGTATCTTCTTCGTGGGGGGGGTTCGGGAGTGGGACCCTAATGTGAGACACTATAGCTAGTCGGTCAGGGGATCCTGGGTTCTTCGGACTTGAGGTGTGATCAGTAAGGTCCAACCTCCCATCAGCAACATCCTATTTTGTTGTGCATAGTTCTGTATGTGGTTCTGCAGAATCACTAGACAATATTAGTATCATGTACTATCCGATCAAAAATACTAGTCAAATATCTGGTTGGCCATTTTGTTTGTGGTAATTGTCAAAACCTCAACATTGAGAAGACTTGAAGAGGACAACCCAAAGGACAGGAGGACACAGTGGCTAGAGCTATTGGTCAATCAGAGTTTTATTATTCCAAAGAAAACCTTCTATAAAGAGTGGGCAGCTGTGCAAGCTTCACTACAGACAGAGTAATATAATAGTAATAGTAGTAGTAGTAGTACAGAGAGTCATAGCAGAGGCAGTTAGAAGCAACTTAGTTAGAGGCAGGGATAAACAGAATTTGGAAACAGATAGTCAAGGTCAAAGAAGTAAGCTTTTGTAAAAATAGAATTAGAAAGTGGAACCATAATTTATAGTTCCGAAAAAAAAGATGCAGTAAAAGTTAGGGAAATATAAATGTCAATATAACCACTGAAGAACTTACTGGGGCCAGCAGCAGGAGCCTCGGTAGAGGAGCGGTCCTCCTGTGGGTCCCCCGCCGACTCCGACCCCGTCTTCTTGCCCCTGGGTGGTGCTGATGATCATGTAAAATATAATAAAGAAAGAGACAAACATTAAGGAGAGCTGTGAAAGAAATAATAATAAATCATTTGGAAAAATAAGTCAAACAAGATTTTAGGAAACAACTATTGCAATAAAATTGAACTATCTAATCAGATGGATCAACTACTGGCGTCTTCCTGCATTCACGGATCATCTACTTATTTATGAACACTCCAGTGTTCCATAATCATTCTGATTACATATACTGACGAAGCCTAGTAAGTACCACCTGACCTACACCACCTATTCCAGACGGGCCAATTGTTCACTAAGTCTGCATTTCCATTTTTTTTCAGCCATCAAATGCATAGATGAGATGGAGGACACATGCATACATTAGTGCATACATAGAAGATACAACAAATTGTGGGTTGGTTGCATGATTCTGATCTAGTTCTGCTACTGACTGACCATGCTAAGCCTACCACTCACTAAACAAAGTACAAAACGTTCGGAGGACTGGGGTAAGCAGCACTCAGTTACAGAGGAGGCATCACGCAGACCGCATAAAACAATTATTAACTAATACTAACAAACTAAACCTAGTATCCAATATCCATCCACCACTATGTCACAGTAGGACAATGGAAGGACTAGTCTCTCTAACAAATCGCATTACCTAACTTCAGTTCTGTAAAATAAAATCTTATATAATCAGCATCAGCACAAGCTAGCGCAAACTAAGTTGCAAACAAGTAAGAGAGTACCACCGAGCACCTGGGTCCTTAAATCAAAGAACATTTTGCTTTTTGGAACGTAATTTACCCGCAACGCCTGGCACGCAGCAGTAATCTTGTTGTTCATCAAATTTAATATACACAATAAGTTACTCACCAAGCCCGACGACCTCGACACCTAGCAGGTCCAACAGGTCCTGCTCCCGGTCCAGGATGTCGGACCACCGGTGGGCTAGTTGGTTGTGGGTGCGCCGGACCCCAGAGCACCGGAACACGGCCCGGCGTACCTTCGCCCACCAACGGTGCCGCTCCTGGGTAGCGTAGCCGGAGCAGGGCCTGCCGCTTGCTGCCAAGGTCAAGGGGAGGTGGCGCTGGATAAAAAAAACAAGGGCGGCCACCTCCTCCTCCCCAAATAGTTGCCAGGCCTGCACCCCTGCAGGACGCATTCTGCCGCAAGGCAGGCGGGCCTTCTGTGCTCCTGCAGGTCCCTTGCCCTTGCCACTGGGACTTGCTGTGCCCTTGGCCATGGCTCTGGGGTGGGTGGGAGGCGGAAAAGAAAAGTTAGAAGGGGAAAAAAAAGTTAGGGGGAAGAAGATAGAAAGAACTTTATAAAAGTAACAAAAACACAGTAAATGTAGAAATAAAATGGAAAATATAAACTTAGGCAAAGAGAGAGATAGATAATAATTAAAAAAAGTCAGAAAAAATGTTTTAAAGACAAAGGATGGCAAAGATAAAGGGAGGATACAAAAGTAGGCCCAGAACCATAGCATAGAGTGAAAAACAAGATGGCCGCGCCCATTCGCGACCGCGTGGGTAAGTTTGCGCGATATTTCTTGCGAACATGTACTATTCATCGCGAACAAGTAAAATGCGCTCCCGAACACGTCAATGCACATCGCGAACACGCTATCCGCGACCCGGAAGAGGAAATAAGGCATCGCGAGCAGGCGGGACAATAGAAAAACAAGATGGCCGCGCCCATTGGCGACCGCATGGGTAAGATCACGAGATATATCCCCCGAGCATGCAAACAGCTCCCCGAACATGCTTACTGCGCTCGCGAACAAGAAAAAGCCATCGCGAACAGGTTGCCACAAGCAACTACGCAAGCTCGCGAACCTTCGCGAAGGTCGCGTAGTGCAATGACATCTTCGCGAAGCTTCGCGAAGCGCGGCTACGTGAACTACGCCCACCCTTATAGCATCACCATGGGGCAAGTGCAACAAGGACCATTCTCAAAATATGAAAGCATGTGTGGTGGCACAAATCAAGATATGCACATGACAGGACATAGGGATGCAGGAGATGACAATGGCCAGTCCATGGCCAGATGTGACATCTGCTAGGTCAGACAACTAAACCATGAGTCCACAATTAAACACATGTTGTGCCAGGCCCTAGATGGCAACAAGTCCCAGTAAACCTCAATTGGACATGGTTCGCACAGTATGCCCTGACACCTCGCACCATGGACAAGTAATGCTTGTACCACTGTATCATGTCAGGGAGCACAGTACTGCACACAGTTAACAATGTGATGATATGTCAATTGTGCAGTGTACAAAATGTGAATGACACACAGCTAACCCAAAGCTTGCCGGGTGCACTGCAATGACCGTTTCTCATCTGACCCACAGGTGACCAAGTACTCACTGCAGAGGACAACGCCAGCAACCTGCAGAGCCAATCTCCACCCCGGTACAAGGACTCTCGGATGTTGACTCCCAGGATCCCGTGGACGATGAGCTTGAGGCCGGCCCATCTGGTGTGCCAGAGAGCAACAGGTCCCAGGACCCCAGCGTCCCCCCACCACATCTGCGGCAACAACAACTCCACAGCAGACCCCTGCTGTCATGGCCTGTGCAGCCACAGCCACCACCACCACCACCACCACCAGTGCTGCCGGCAACACCCTCCCTGTCCCAGAGGATGCCCCGCACACACCACCCATGGAGGAGGGCAGGGAGAGGATGCGGGTGCCCACAGTGGTGAGGCAACAGGACCGTGGCAGCAGGGCAGGTGGGAGAGGCAGGGACCCACTCCCTGGAACACATCATCAGAGTCCTGGGCTCATACTAACAGGCCCAGGGATGAATGGGCCGGTTGGACGATCTGTTGCACGAGCTCATCCTGCTGATGAGGTCCATCAACAGACGCATGGGACAAATCGTGGACCTCTTGGGCAGCAAGTGGCGGTACTGAGGGACAGGCATGCACCCCAGACAACACCTCCCCCTCCCTCTGGTGAGCTGCACACTGACAGTTCACCATCCTCCCCTGCGCCCACAGAGAGGGGTGAGTCCTCAGACCCCACTGGCCCTGCAGCAGGGCCCCCCCCTGCCAAATGACAAAGGGGCCGTCCCAAGAAGACCCTGGGAGTATCTGGAGGCAAAGCACCTGCCAGACGCAAGTCACGGAGCCAGCCATGATGGCAACCCTTTCCACCACTGCATTGACTTTTTGGACTGTCCTACCCCACACTGCCTTGTGAATGGCATCTGCCTGTTGGACTGGGTCACCATAGCAATGTGGTGACTACTCGACCCTCTCATCTACCAGGACTGTCAACTCACTCCCCCAATGGAAATGTACACCCCCTTGCATCTCACCATAGTAAATACAATACCCTCACACATATGTTGTGTCTACTCTGTCTTTATTGGAGGGTGTACAGTCTTCAACATGATCACAATGTACCCGGGCCATGGGCTGTATGTAGGCAAGGAGAAGTTGAAGGCACCTAGGGAAACACAACAGAACAACTGTCACTGGTCTGGGTGTGGCATCACAGACATCACACAAGCCCTAACACCAGGATAACCCAACATGCACATGTCACAATGGCCCCCAAGAGTCAACATACACATCCCGATGATGTTCCCAAATGACATGTCCTAGAAACATTTCCAACCACCACTGAGTCTACAACTGGCTGATGCTACAATTCTCACATGCCCCTTCATGACAACAGCAATCACATCAGACAATGGGTATGTTGCATATTGCCACCCACCGTCAAGTGAAGTAGCGGGTGATGAGCTGTTCACGCAGGTCAACACCTTCCTCCTCTCCACTGTCCTCGGACACGGCTTGGTTTGCAGGCTGGGGCCTTGGGTCCTCACCATCATCCAGGAGCAGGGGAATCTCCCAGCGAATGGCTAGGTTGTGGAGCATGCAGCATGCAACAACAATCTGACACACCTTCCCGGGCGAGTATGCCAGTGCACCTCCGGTCTTGTCCAGGCACCGGAAACGTGACTTGAGCAGGCCAAAAGTGCACTCCACCACACGATGTGTCCTCCCATGGGCCTCATTGTAGCGGACTTCAGTCGGGGACCTGGTATTCCGCAGTGGGCTCAGCAACCAGGGGTGGTTGGGATATGCAGAGTCACCGAGGTATGACAAACACAAATATACATTACAATGTCGCAGAGTCTCAGGGGAGCAGGTCACACACACAGCACGCCACACGACTAGGCATACTCACCAACAATCCATGCACGCTCTGGAAGAAGATTAGCCATCAGCTGGGGCACTATGCTGTTCCTCAGGATGTATGAGTCGTGGGCCAAGCTTGGGAATTTGGCACACACCTGCGAGATGGTCATATCTGCTAGGCACACCACCTGCACATTGATGGAGTGGTAATGCTTGCGATTGCGGTAAATGTGCTCACTTGCCTGTGGTGGCACAAGAGCGACATGGGTGCAATCAATGGCCCCAACAACATTGGGGATGTGTCCAAGGGCATAGAAGTCTCCCTTCACTGCTGGCAATTCAGCACCCCTGGGGAAATGGATGTATCTGTCCTTGTATAGCATCATGGCGGACAGTACATCATGCAGCACCATGCTGAACATCAGTTGTGACATCCCACCAGTGCTGGCCACAGTCTCCTGGAACGATCCTGTTGCAAAAACATGCAGGGCTGCCATCACCTTATAAGTAGGGGTGAAAGCTGTTGGATATGTCCTGCATGGCTGCCGGTGGGGCTCCAACAGATCACAAAGGGTTTTCAGGTTGGCTCTGTCCAGGCGGCATTTGCATATGTTCGCAACATCCTCCATGTCCTCCAGCACCGTCAAGTGACGAATCCAATGTGGCCTCCTCCTATTGGAGTTGATAGTGGACACATGTCAATACAATATACCAAGAGATGTGCACAGCATATCACGTTCAGGATGACACAACGACAACAATGACTGACATCTAGAGTGACTAACAGACCAGCTTACATGGAGGGACACCTTCAGCTACACAAAGGGCACACGTGTCAACTTACACAAGACAAGTACCTCAAACACCACCTTTGGCTATGTGAATGCACATAGGAATATGGCCACAGTACACATGTGCATGCCTGGGAGTCTAGCATCCAGCATATGTGTAACTAATCAAAACCACTGTCTCCTACCTAGCTGCTGTTCCGGTCACACCTTGATGCGCCATTACAACCTGGCACAAATCCACCACACAATGACCACAGTCAGCGCTGGAATGATGAATGTGTTCATGAGCAGACATGAGAGGCAATGCTAATTAGATCAAAATTCATCGAAACGAGCATTGCTGTGATTGTCACTGGACCTCAACACATTGACATGTGTACACATTGTACAGTCCAGGACTACACTGTCTTGCCTACACCAACATCAAATCCTCAAGCGACATGTGAGTGGGTACAGACAAATGTACGTTACACACACAGAAACATGGCATGTGTAGCCATCAGTGGAGTAAATTGAACATTGGCATCGTGTGCACAATGATGTGCCATTGAACATGTTGGCACTATGCACTGTTGATGTGTGATGGATGGACATCACCATTGTACGGCACCCACGTCGCGGTAGCTACCGCCTGGCACCGGCGGTGTGTCACCAGCACCCCCATTCACACCAGTGCAGTATTCATAGGCATGGAGACATGTGGAAATGGCGGTTGGCATGCTATGCTGCCAGAATGGTGGTGCCTCGTGTCAATGCATGGCACCCATATCACGGTAGCTACCGCCTGGCAGCGGTGGTGTCACCAGCAGCCCCATTCACACCAGTGCAGTACTCATAGGCATGGAGACATGTAGAAATGGCAGTTGGCATGCTCCGCCACCAGAATGGTGGTGCCTCGTGTCAATGCATGGCACCTATACCGCAGTAACTACCGCCTGGCACTGGCGGTGTGTCACCAGCACCCCCATTCACACCAGTGCAGTACTCATAGGTATGGAGACACGTGGAAATGGCGGTTGGCATGCTCCGCCACCAGAATGGCAGTGCCTTGTGACAATGCATGGCACCCATATCATGGTAGCTACCGCCTGGCAACGGCGGTGTGTCACCAGCACCCCCATTCACACCAGTGCAGTACTCATAGGCATGGAGCCATGTGGAAATGGTGGTTGGCATGCTCCGCCGCCAGAATGGTGGTGCCTTGTGTCAATGCATGGGACCCATATCACGGTAGCTACCGCCTGGCACCGGTGGTGTGTCACCAGCACCCCCATTCACACCAGTGCAGTACTCATAGGCATGGAGACACGTGGAAATGGCAGTTGGCATGCTACGCTGCCAGAATGGCGGTGCCTCGTGTCAATGCATTTCACCCATATCACGGTGGCTACCGCCTGGCACCGGCGATATGTCACCAGCACCCCCATTCACACCAGTGCAGTACTCATAGGCATGGAGACATGTGGAAATGGCGGTTGGCATGCTCCGCCACTAAAATCGTGGTAGCTAACCCCAGGCCCCAGCGCTGTTACACCGCTATGGAGCTCGCCCTAAAGCCAATGGGAAGCTCGATAGCGGTGGCATGATGCAATTTTGAAGATCACGGTAGGCGTGCTCAGCCACCACGTAGGCGGTCATTGGATGCATTTGAAAGATGCACCATCGCGGTAGCGCACCCCGGGCCCCAGCGGTGTTACACCGCCATGGAGCTCGCCCTAGAGCCAATGGGAAGCTCGATAGCGGGGGCATGATGCAATTTTGAAGATCGCAGTAGGCGTGCTCTGCCACCGTGGAGGCGGTCATTGGCTGCATTTGAAAGATGCACCATCGCGGTAGCGCACCCCCGTCCCCAGCGCTGTTACACCACCATGGAGCTTGCCCTCGAGCCAATGGGAAGCTTGCTAGCGGTGGCATGATGCAATTTTGAAGATCGCAGTAGTTATGCTCCGCCACCGCGGAGGCGTTCTTTGGATGCATTTGAAAGAGACAGACATGGACCACCAATTGCTGCAGCTTGGCACCTTTGAAACGACCCCAGGGGGCTATATATGTGGGAGTGAGCCTCACATTACCACTGCTGCATGAGACCCATCACCTGCTGCTGCCTCCAGGGACTGCTGCCTGACACCCCTCACCTGCTGCCTCCAGGGACTGCTGCCTGAGACCCCTCACCTGCTGCTGCCTCCAGGGACTGCTGCCTGGGGACCCTCACCACCAAAATCCCCTGCTGTTGTCTCACGTCCACAGTGATGGCAAGGACAGAGAAGATCCGTGCCAGTCCCTTCACGAGCGAGGAGTTAGAGGTCCTGGTGGACGAGGTGCTCACACAGTACCCAAGGCTATATGGTGCCCCAAATGTCATGGTGAGTCTTAAACAGTGTTGTGGTAGGGCAGGGGGGGCACACATGTAGTGGACTGATGCAGTATGTGCCTGGGAGTGTGGGGTAGTGAAATGCACTGCCTAACATGGTGTCTTCAGTGGGAGGGTGTGTGTACCCAATGCCACAGCTTTCCCTCCCTGCACATGTATGTATGAGTGACCTGTGTTGTGTTGTCAGCCATACAGAGACACAGAAGGTTGTTCATGCTTTAGTCAGGACGGTTATTTCTTGGCTGGATGGCTGTGTGTGCCCCTGTAGTCCATCTCAGTGTGAGCCCAGCTGGCCTGCACAGTCCCCATCTACTAAAACAAGGACACATCACTTCACTTACAGAGTATGACATCAGTCTTTTCACATTGCACTCCAGCTGTGGACCATCTCAGCACTGTAGATTGCACACAACCGCCCTTGTGAAGGGCATTTTGTATTTGTGAGATCATGTCCCTCAATGTGACATCCATGACACAGTTATCTATTCACAGGGCAGGGACATTGAGGGCTGTGCAGTCTTGGACACAGTGGGTCACCCCCCCAACACAGGTTGATATGTGATGTATGTGTTGCTCAACCCAACAATTGACTGGAGATGTGGGCAGGCAGGTTTCAGTGCTGGCCTCCTGCATGTGTGTGAGATGTGCAGGGACTGTGTACCCCCTCACACCTGCATGCTTCAACATCAGCTTTTCCTATGCAGGGGTCACATGTGGGCTGTACTATAGTCTCTGATGAATCTATCGTTGGATATGTGATTTGGTTGTATCTTGCTGCTATACTGTTAGATGTCCTTACATGGCACTGTATACCTGATCATTTCTCCCTCTTGTCTCCCATGCCTGCAGCTCAAGGTACACCAGTATAAGGCCGTGTGGAGGGCCATTGCAGCGAAGGTGCGAGCCCTGGGGTTCTCAAACCGACGGCACACCCAATGCCACAAGAGATGGGATGACATCAGCTGGCTGGCAAAGAATGTGGCAAAGATGACCCTGGGGCTGCTTCCTCGCACTGGGCGTCTGGCACGGCGCAGCATGACTTCCCTAATGAGGCGCATCTTGGCGGTGACACAGGCTGAGCTGGATGCATGTTTGAAGGAGCATCAGCAGCAAGCCAGGGGTGAGCATTTGGGGAGTCTGACTTTGGATGGGAGTGGCTGCATGTGTACAGAGCCTGTGTCAGCGCTGGCCTCTGTCATGTTGGTAGTGTGATGCTGTGGCATGTAAGTGGCTGCTGGCCTGGGTGCCTGTGGCATGTATTTGCCCTACCTGTATTTACAAAGTTGATTTGGAAGCTGTGCCTTCACATTACATTCTGAGTTGTGCTCTTCAGGTTTCTTCTGCATTGGTGTAGTCTTGGGAAGCCCATGGGAGGGAACAGCAGTGTGCCCATTCTGACTGTGCGTACATCAATGCGTCCATTGCATGCCCCATATTGGGGAAGGCTAGATATCTTACAGCAATGTGCAGCATTCTATTGTCCCCAAGGTACGACATGGTGGGTGGCATGGGCTAATGTCCATTGTGGACTGTCATGTTGTAGTCTGGGTCTGTGTTGTTCCCTCCTGTTACATCCAGTCCTGTCATTGGCAACAAGTTTTGTGCCCCTATCATGTCCCTAGGTGTGCTCAGAACAAGTAGAGTGTCTGTTTGTGCAGAGCCACAAGCAGGGTGTTGCACTGTAAGGTCATCACATGGCTCACTCATGCCTGAGTTTCCAGTTTCCATGCACTGCTTGAATCTATGTAGTGAGTTGGCACGATGTGATTGCACAGGGTGGTGTGCAACATGTAGATTTGCTAAACTTTTGTCATGCATTGCTTGCATATGTTTGTTCAGTTTTCGACACTGACCTGACCCTACATCTCTCTCCCCATGCAGCATCACCTGTGGTTACGGAGGGACAGGAGACGGACACCAGTGGGGGTGAAACTAGCACCACAGCTGCCCAGGAGCCCAGTGACACAGATGTCACCAGCGCATCAGAGGTGGACAGGAGTCTGCTGGAGGAGTCCCAGCCTGAGATGCAAAGCACCACATTATCCGATGCCAGCGGGGATGCATCCATGTTGGAGGGCACAGGGAACGGGGACTCTGCATCGACTTCCACCACACAGCAGCCATTGCCCACCCTCCCAGCCACTTCCTCTGGTGCTGCCCGTGTCCGGCTCAGTAAAAGGGGAAGAGTGTCCTTCACCCCTGGCACTGCTGCCCATGCCCCTGTGCCTCCTGCTGCCATCAGTGCTGAGTATGTGGACTTTTGCACCAGCAGTGTGTAGGCCAGACAGCTCTCCTAAATGCCTTCATTGGCCACGGCAAGAAATTGGCCCTGGTGGTTGCCTTCATGGAGGGCATACATTCCCACGTGGGTGGGCTGCACTGGACAGTCCAGGCTTTGTCATCAACAGTGAAGTCTGCCTTGTAACAGGCACATTCTCACAGTCCAGCTCCGGTCCCTTTGTCCACCCCCCTGGCAGTGGCCAGGTCTGACGATAATGACCACGGTCCACATACATCAAAGTTACGATACAGCACACGGAGCACACAGCAGCAACAACCCAAGCGGTCCCGTGCGCAGACACCATCCCCAAAGAAAACCAAAGGCACCCCAAAGCGCAGGGAGAAATGTCCGTCAGGCGACACCAGGGGACAATATGCAAAGCAGAAGACCTCAGGCACACATGCCTCAGTGGCATCCCCATCCAAGCACTCTCCTGCCTCTAAGGCATCGCACAAAGATAATCATACAGTGTCAGTGCCCACCAAGGAGGTGGTGCATGCCAAGGGTATACCTGGGAAGGGCTCAAAGGCAGTATCACCAACCACCTTGACTCCCATTCCAAGCCCAGTGAAGCAGGGACCGGAGGGGACTGTAGGGGTGACACCTAGTAAACAGGGGACTGGGGGGCAGAGGCGAAGTAAGGCAAAGCGTTCTGCTGGGTCCAGCACATCACCAGAGGGGCTGCCAGCACCTGCACCTGCACCTGCTGCAGCAGGGGTGGTGAGTGTGTCTGTTGTGCCCACACCACTTCCCATTGATCCACAGTCAGTCAAGCCATTTAGGATCCCCAAGAAGTGGAAGGGCATCCCTCCACAATCTCCCAGCCACACCTTGAGTCCCGTCTGCATGACTCCACCTCCACGTGCCACTGCGCCACCTGGTCCAAGCAGCCCACCAGCCTGCCAAGACACTGATTGCTCTACCTCAGTTGTTCCGCTCTCTCCCCCTTTAAGTGCCCTGACAGTCCCCAAGGCACAGCCAGCTCCCAGTCTGCCTGACAGCCAAGTCTGAGTGGTCGTCACCCTCACACACCTGTGTCTCACACAGGAGGGCCTGTACTGCACATTGTTGCCCCCTGACTGTGTTGCTGGCCATGGAAAGGTACAGTCACACACATTCCCTTTGCAGCTTCTCATGGACATGCTCTGCACTCTGCCCTGGCCACTGGCCTTGTTGTTCACTGCTGTGTTGGACCCTTGCCTGTGCAGCTTCTCATGGGCATACTCTTCACCCTGCCCTGGCCACTGGCCTTGTTGTTCACTGCTGTGTTGGACCCTTGCCTGTGCAGCTTCTCATGGGCATACTCTTCACCCTGCCCTGGCCACTGGCCTTGTTGTTCACTGTTGTTTTGCCCTTGCCTGTGCAGCTTCTCATGGACATGCTCTGCACTCTGCCCTGCCCACTGGCCTTGTTGTTAACTGCTGTTTTGCCCTTGCCTGTGCAGCTTCTCATGGACATGCTCTGCATTTTGTGCCTTACTCTTCTCTTCTCATGGTGCCTATCTGTGCAATTTGTGAATAAAATCAGTTGCTCCAGTTGTCTATTTTGTCAGTGTCCTTACTGAATAAAGTTATTTTGCTATGTGTAAATGGTTTACTGTGCCTCATGGTTTGTGTGGCACTTCAACATGGTCAATGTTTGGGCTCACTTGCTCTCCTTTTTTCAGGGGTGACAGGGGCTTCAGTTCTTCTTGGCCCAGATACTTGTGGTGGCTATGGTGTCAATTTTGATTGTTTAGCAGTAGTCATTTACTTGATTAGTTCATGTTGGCTCTATTGTACACATGTCAGGTTGGGGGACACTGCCAGCACAGGGTGGGTTTCTGCACACAGTATTTCAGGCAGGCTGTCCAGGGTCATCATGTGTGTGTTCTTCCTATATGTGTGCCCAGTGGTGTATGTGTGTGGTTATCTTGTGATGGCCATTCATCCTAGTCTCATGGCTTACTTTCCATGTGTGCTCTTGGATGGCCAGGTATTGTGCAGTGTGAAGGGGTGAGTTTGTGGGTAGTGTTGATGTGTGCATGCCTCTGCAATATCAACTACACACATGTGTTACCCAGGAGTTGCGTGCCTGTTGTTTTGATTGTTCATCCCTGTGGATGTGGTTGTATGCCCATGTGTGAGTTGTATGTTGTGCACTGTGTGGTGTGTTGGTGTGCCCTTGCAGTTCTGTCTGACTCCTACTTGTTGTTTTTGTCACTTGTGAGTATGCAGAGGGTGTTGCTGGCAATTCAGTGTTGTGTTTTGTTGCCCATCCCTGTGTCTGGTGGCTGTTGGTGGTGTCTGTGCAGACCTGCTGCTCCACAGTGCCATTGTGGTTGTGTTTTCTCATGCCTTGCTGTCCCATGGTGCCTTCTTGCCTCCAGTGTGGCATGTTGTTTTTGTTGTCATGCCATCCGCTATCTGTGCTTCAGGTGCCTACCCATTGTAGGTCTGCACTCTCTCTCTTTGTGTATGGTACACACCTGCCATGTCCCCTACTGACATGCAGTACACTTCACTTTGGTGTGAGCTGTCCCCTTGGTTTGTATGTGTGTGTGCCTCCCCATGACTTCATTTGTGCCACTGTGCTTTGTGGTGCAGTTCTTTGTCCAGGGTCAATGTGTGACTCAGTGCATTTCCCCAATGGGTCATATGTGATGTACTGGTGCTGTTTGTCAGTCATGGTTGCTGCTATGCAGTTCAACTGTGTGTGCTGCCCAGTCCTGTGGTCAAGTTGTTTCCACCTTTGTGTCTCAGACTTGTGCATCTATTGGGTGTTGTGTTGGATGTATGTGTGTTGTTTGTGTTATTGCTTCACTTCCTGGTTGTGCTGTTGTATTTGTGCTGTGCTGTATGGTGTTGTGTGGGTTGCTGTTCTGTTACTGATGTCTGTGTGTGTCTGGTATGCTTGGTGTGCACGCACAGCTTGTGCTTTGTGTATGTTGCCTTGTGATTGCCTGTTGTGCATCCCCTGATGTCATGATATGTTTGCTATGTGATTGTTCTGCCTGTGCATCTGTTGTTTGTTTGCTGTGGCTGTGTTGTTCTGTGATGGTGCACTTCTTGTGTGTGTTGTGGAATGTTGTCTGTGCATTGTTCCTGAGTGATGAGGTTGTGCACTCCGGTTGGGTCTGTGCTCCCATTGCCTTTCCCCAGTTTAGCTGCACAGGGCATGTATGTTGTTGTTGTTGTGGCTCTGTGTGTGTTTCAGTTGGGTTATGTGTTTGTCTCTTGTATTTGTTTCCACATTTGTGGTGGCATCCCTGTGTGTGTGTGCTGTTTGTGGCTGAGCCCAGGGTGTGTGTGTATTGCCTGTCAAGTATTGGCAGCCTTCAGCGTGTTTGGCACTGGTGTTGTGTGCTGCTGGTGTGAGGGGGGTATGTGTGTAGATTCTTACCGGTGTTTGTCAGTCCTGAGGTGTGTAGATGGTCCCTGTGTGTAGTGCTGCTTGTGTACTCCTGTGAAGTAGTTGTATGTATGTGTGGCTGGTCCCAGTTTGAGATCAGGGACTTCTTTTCATCCTTTCATCCTTGTGCCTATACATGGTGTGCCTTGCTGTCTCTCTGTGTGGTTGCACTGAGCTGTCTGTGGTTTGATTTCACTGACTGTGCCATCCATGTCTGCCTTGATGGTGTGAGGGTGTTGTGCTCTGTTCCTTGTTTTCGTGTGATGTACACATGCTTGTTGTGTGTTTCCATGGCCTTCCATTTGTGTGCAGCCCACTTTGGTTTCCCTATTTGTTGTGCTCCATTGCTGTTGGCATGTGGGGTGTGTATGTGTGGGTGTGTGTCAGTCTGTGATATGTATGTGTGACTGTGCAGGCTGTGTGTCCATTTGGATGTTGCTTCCTTGCATGTGTTCATTTGTTGCTTGTCCTCATTGCTTTTTCCCTGAGTGTGGTGTAGTGTGTGTTTCCCTGGCCCTGTGCTACTGTGCTGTGTGTTGTGTGTTCCTGTGCAACCACTGCATTGTGTGTCTCCATGATTGTTGGTTGTGTGGTGCAGGGTATGCATTGCCCTGGCTTGTTGTTGTGCATGGGGTGCACAGGGGGGGCACATGGCATGTGCCTTCATGGGGTGTGCTAGTGTGTGGATTTGGCCCTGTGGTCTTTGTGCCCTGCCCATGCCTGGCACTGGCCCGGCCTTCTGCATTGTGCATGCATTTGCTTGTGTTCGCCCCTGCGGTGACATGACCAGGACATTGCTGCATGGTGGCGGCAGATGTGTGTCCAGGATGCAGCGGGGTTTATTTGTGGCAGGTGGGTGATATGTGGGTACCCTTGGGGATGTGTCCCTATCCCCCTAGAGCATCTGATGTGGATTTGGACCCTGTGTCAGGCCGTGGGTTGTGTGTTGTTTGTTGTGTTATTGCGTACCTGCGGCGGCATCCGCAGTGGTCCATGAGTTCCTGGTGATGTAGCAAGTACAGAACCGGAAATAAGTGTAAAGCTGGGTCCATTGCAGTCGTGTCCGGGTGGTGTGGAACGGGACTCTGGTTTCGCGCTCCGCTGACGAGTTTCTGCCGTCTCTGGTTGGGCGGTGTCTCCGCTGCAGTGCGTCTGCTTGCTTGAGCCATCCTAATATGTGGACCGGGGCAGTCGTCATTCCACACGGCAGAGGGTCTCCATTGGCTCCCACTGCCACGGTGGCAGGCGCACTTTGATGGCGGTGCGCGTCGCACCGTGGCAGTCGAGAATTGGCCTATGTTTTACCATACTAATATGGTGGGCGTGATGTCTGCTGCTAGCGGGCGGAAAAAGGCATTTTTCCGCACCACCAGCGCGGCGGTGGTCCCACCGCCCTACATCCTAATGGACCCCTAAGAGTTAGATTGTGAATTTAAATGACACTATATGATTACATATCTTTCTTCGCCTATCGCTCAGTCTTTCAAATTGTTCCATCTAATTTGGAAAATCTTTCTGGTGCATGGGATATCTTTTATGTTTTGGTTGAGGACCTGTATGCCAAAGCTGAAGACCCTTAGGCTTTCTGGATTTTTACCACATTTTTCAGATGAGATATGCTCACACTGTCTGAGGTGTCATCAGCCACCTCCAAATTTGCTATCATAGAGTAGAAGGAATTAGTTTTAGTACAGTAAGTACAGAAGAGACACAGGGAAGACAAGCCTCCTGATCCTAAGCAGGTTGTCATGAGAAGGTGTTATTAAAGATTCACCTGACACCTGCAAATTATTAGGCAGCGCAAACAGTGAAACAGAAACTGGAAGAGTTAGTCAAGCTTAGCCTATGCTTATTTTCATGGGGATCTTGTGTGGATGGAAAGCAGAATGTCAAGGAAGAAGGCAAACACAGATCACTACTCATATGAGTACAAATGTTGACTTTCTAAGTATAGTCATCTGCCTCATTTTGATGGAGTAACCTCTCCACAGAACACTTTGGTCCTTATTTTTCTGGATATTCTTTCTTAAAAAACATAAATATGCTTATACTATCTCAGGTGTGGGTTAAAAACATCTACTTGGACACCCCCAACCGGCTAACACTAAATGGAAGGAGTTAGACTTCATGCAGTGAGTGCACAAAAGAATATAGAAATATGAAGCCTCCTCAGCTTAAGCAGGCTGTCAAGAAAAAGTGTGGGAACAAATGTTGTGGATCCCCTTGGGCTATTCAACTTTCCCTCACAGAAATGTCGAGTATCTGTGACTTAAGCCAAAGTTTGATGTTTGCAGGACATGCTAGGGATGCATACATAGTTGGATCCCACACATCCTGCTACCCTTGACTACCCTGGGCATCTAGTTTACAGAAATGTCTGCAGTTGGCAGTTTTCCTTTGGTGACGGCCAACCCGTTGCTCGAAATCCACAACTACCCTCATTGCTAGACTGGATTAACTTAAAAGGAAAAATCTTAATCTTTCCTTATTGCATTTTGGGGCATTTCTTTCCATGGGCAATAGACCCGCCACACAATTGGATTACTGTTTTCATCAGGAGAAGAGTGGTAACACAGAATACTAGAACATTTTGCGATTTTTTTGCCCGGTCACCCCAAATTTTATTGCCTTTACCTTTCAGCTTTTGCTTGAATTGTTGTTGTTGGCCATAGGATTCTAATCATTTTATCAGTAATAACCAGTGCTAATGTGCATGTTCTTACTCGTCAAAATGTGGTAATGTTGCCTCATACCCAATTGGCATAATTAATTTACTTATAAGTTCCTTATAAAATGCACTACATGTGCCCTGGGCCTGTAAGTTAAATGTTCCTAGAGGGCCTGCAGCACTGATTGTGCCACCCATTTAAGTAGCCCTTTAAACATGTCTCAGGCTTGCCATTTCAGAGCCTGTGGGTGCAGTTTTAAGCTAACATTTCCAACCTGGCAGAATATACCTTTTGTCCAGCCCAAACCAGCCTTTTTATTACATATGTCACCCCTAAAATAGGACAGGAGAGCCCAGAGAGCAGGGTGCAATGTTTTTAAAAAGCAAGGCATATACATTTAGGATTACATTTCCTGGTAGTGAAATCTCTTAAATCGGTTTTTCATCACTGTAAAGCCTAAATCTCCCATAGAATAACATTAAGATCTAAGTGTAATTTCCAAATAGAAAGAAATATCTGTTTCAAGTTTGGTCTCTAGAATGGTCTCTAGGCATGGAAAGCCAGTGGGAAAAGGAGCATCGTAATCCCGAAGGCAAAAAAACTTGGGATTACGGGCCGGTCTCTGAATGGCCGATGGATACCTGGAGTCCATCGGCCTGTTTCAATTCCCACTGCCCATATTGTAATCAGCCGGTTGGAATCGAAACTGATCTAAGGTCAGAGGCTTTACGACCGAGATCGTATTAGGCTCCTCAGGGTTGAGAAGACAAGCTTCATTATTAATAACCTGGGCGTTACAGCTGCAGCAAACTTACAAACTATATGTTCTCAATTGTCATATACTTTTCTGTTAGAGATTTTCCACTCTTTTTAATTTACATGGTTTCTGGGGACTGGTTTTGCAGTTGTAAATTGCCTAGCATGGAGCCATATCAGATGAACTGGAGCAAAGCAATATTATAACTTCAGGACTAAAGGTATATTGGGTTGTACATGACTTGCATAAAATATTTTACATTTGTATGTCAGCTAATTCTAGCAAAAATGTGGCTTAAATGGTTAGGGATAAGTGATGAAATATGACTGGAATGTATCTATCTAGCATTCAGATTTTATCCATTTTGTTCACTGGTTGACAATTGTTATATTATTTATAGAAGATTAGCATTAATAAAAATTGTTGTAAAACACCCATGCTCCTCTGCACACTGATTTTTGGGTTCAGAGCAGGATTCTCCAATATCATGTCTAGATGAGAGATCCTCTGATAGGTTGGTCTGATGGCTAATATCCTTACCTAGAAGAGCTTAACTTGGCAGGAAGTATGAGAGATACCTTCCAGTTTTACTTTTCTCTGAAAAACTTGCATTTTCACTTGGGGCTTACGAAATCCATCAGGTGTGACCCTAATAATTTTGGGGTACACAACATGGGGCCCAAGTGGGGCAAGTCCCCTGATGACCTCTACGGCCCAGTACACCAATACATATTTGTACCCACAAAAGAAATTAAGTCAGGTGGGATGTCCTGATCCTTCTCTGACATAAGAAAATAGTTCCCTTGTACAACTGAAGCCTGCCCTTGAGGCTTTAGAGTTTGGCCGACAGGATACTCCAACAAAATGCAATGAATATCTTGTCTGTCTTAATATAAGCTCCCTAGGCTATGATGTACTTGCAATAGCATGGATGGGACAGCCACAGCATTTGTGACAGAGTATCCTATCCTCTGAACTCTAAATAAAGCTATTTTAGTTACAATGACTACCCAGATCAGTAGCAGTAATTTATGGTCTTTGCAAGGAATGGCTGCAGAGACAGATGAGGTAGAGATGCAAATGTTGGTTCTAACTTTGAAACGTGTACCCACCTTTTTTGTCTATTTGATAACAGGGGATTCCCATTAATCAGGGATAGCCAACACGCTCTATACCAATAGACGTATTTCATTCAGGGGTTGAAATAGAAGGTGCATATGTAGCATTATGTTTTTGCCATGTATGCTGCAATATATCTCTCTTCGGGGGTTATGGCTTGAGCTAGCGCACCGTTTTTTAAAGACAATTTTCAATAGCTATTTTACAGTAAGGAAGTTGCAAGTCATTTGAATTACAGATCACATCAGGAACTTAAAATGAACACTCCACTTCCAGGGGGCTGAGGGAGCAAAAAGATTGTTGCACCCTTTTTAGGGAAGGGTCATGACCCTGCCCCTGGTCGGCCCCACCCTTCCCACTGATTTTGGTTTATTCATCTCTGATGGGCTTTCTCCTAACCGCCTACTCCCCCCTGGCAGAGGCAGATTAGGGTAAACCTCCAATCACTGGGGGTGGTAGTGGTGAGCATTACCCACTCCTATTTGTTTTAATATATATTTCTGGTGTTTAGTGGGCTTTCTGCCCTGTAGCTAGGGAGCAGAAAGACTTAAATACTTGAGGCATTTGGGCGAGCACAAGCCAATTCCCAAGAAGCTGCTTCCCTTGCCATAAATCCAGGGTGTCTAGAGGGTGGATCACTGCTTGAGGATCATTCTCTTTTGGCTTTTCCAAAAGAGGGTTCCACTGGTTAGAAAAATGGTTCATTTTGGGTCCAATTCCCCTGATAGGTCCTTATTTTCCCATGAACCACAACAAACAGATCTTCGCAGTTTCTAATTATCTCATATTTCGGATAAAGCTTGTATCTGTCATTACTAGCCACATTGTAGATATTAGTTGACTCATAATGACTCCCACAACTCTGAGTTTCAAATCAGTGCTGCCCTCAGTTCATAGTGATGCATTTTTCTTAGTTAATGTATGCACTCTAGATGGTCCCATTGGAATTATGGGTCTACTTGTAAGGAGATTTTCCTGGCTGATTATTTGTAATGTAATATCATTTAGATGGCAGTCTTTAAGATAATGCTAACATTCCAGGATTTCCTGTCAATGTATTTGTATAAGGAGCCCCAAAATTAGACCTCAGAGATAGTTAGTAAAGGACAAATCCATAAATCTCATATCCCTATAATCGTTCTAGGTATCTAGAACATAGGCTGCTGCACAATGGAATGTTTTCTATTGAAGTTCTCCAAATGATTGTGTGATAACTGTCAGATAGCTGTTAAGAGAATGAGAAAGAAGTTACTCAGGATGGCTCTGCCACACTTAATAGTAATCTGGTAGAATCCCATTGTCATAATGCCATGTCTCGCCTTCAAGCAGAAAACATTGCTCACTCAGAACAAAGGGCATCTTTTTGGCAGATCCACTTTGGTTGCTCCTCTATTGCTCAATGTGCTGAAGTTGCTTGGCAAAGCAGTGTGAACGTTTCCTTCACATCATTTTTTCCTATGATAGCTAAGTCGAGGTGGTGAAATAGAATCCTTGCAGAAACATGTTTTCTCCATCACTCATTAGCTTCCCTTGAATACATTTGATAGAGTTGTCAAGGTATATGAAACTTGTTACCTTCTTGTGTGTGTGGTGCTTATAAAGTTCCAACGAGGCAAGACACATTTTGGAATCCAGTGAGAATCTGCTCTTTTATGGCCTGACATCAATACCTTGCATCCACATTAGATTTCAGCAGTCAGTCTGCCCACACTGAAACACCAAAATAAATCAACTGAGTGGTAATTGAAAATTGTCTGGTTTCTGTTGGAAGTTCTAAATCCAAAGGTGAATGCACATTCAGAAATCTCTCCATCATTGGTGTAGCATGCACAATACATCTTGACAAAATATATTTAACACATCCTCCAAATACCAGTGTTTTTTCATTTACTAGCAAAATACAAAATATGGTCCTTAACCATGATACTCTTGGTTCAATTTTGACTCACATAGAAAATTGAGCTGAAGAATATATATGTATTGATTTTTTTTATATTGCAGCACACATGTCACCATTCAATATAACTACTGATAGAATAAATACAGTACACTGGACAATTGCATCAGACATTGGTCATGGCCGAGAGGACAGTTACCTAAAAGATGTTGGGTGTAAAGTCAGATTTATTTACAGTGCTTTTTGAATGATGCCAGGGTAGGATATTTTCTCCTGCATATTTCTACTCTACCAGATGTACTGTCAGAGGCATTTTAGGGAGGTAGTTGGCTTCTTCTCCTTGAATATACTGGTAGAAGTTATAGAGAATTATCAAAGTTTATCTCAGGAGCCAGGTACATTTTCAAGGCAAGAGTATCAGTCCACTTGTACTCATATATATGTAGAGTCTAGGCACATGGGTTACTATCCCTAAAGTTTCAGAATTCCCTTCATTGGCATTCTGTACACTATATTGCTGTAGACTATGACTGGCAGGATAAAATGTATCATTGTTAGAAATCGGGACCTGTTTGCACTGTCTCACCACTTTTTACCCATTTGAGACCCCTAGATGCTGGTTTTCTGATTATGAGAGTGCCCAGGGCTCTCCTGTGCTATGTTGAACACACAGGGTAACACTTACATGAGGGTACACTATATATTGGGTTACACTTTTAATTGGCATGACCTACCTTATAAGTCCCTAGTACATAACAGGGCAGGGAGATTAAAACAGCCTTTAAGTTCCTAGTATATAACAGGACATGGGTGATAGGAGGCCAGCAGACCTTTCTGCACTTGCATTTGTGCACTGCTGAGAGCCTAAGGTAATGTAAAGTGTGCCCAAACTCAATTGAGGTGGTAGGGGCACTTAAAAAGTAAGTGATACACTATAATATATTGGCATATTTGGTACCCCCGGGGTCTCCCCTAGGTGTCCCAGGGGTTGAGGATCAGGTACTTATGAAGAGGACCCTTATAAAATTAATTTTGTATGCCCTGGGGATAGAGAAATTGCCCTTTGCACTTCCCCAATGTAGTAAAGTGCTTCTCAAAATTGGCGTTTGTGCTGCTAGCACTGTGGAGGAAGGATCTACATTATTTTTGCAGATTCAGAACCCCTAAAGACTCCACTATGTGTCCCATGGGTGGTGGGGGGTCATGTATTTATAAGCAGGGTCCTTATAAAAGATGCTACATATGCTCTGGTATTGAAGAAATTATATTTTCCTCATTGTAGGCGAATTATATTGTTAAATCCAACAGTATACAGAAAAAGTTATAAGACTTTCTTGTCTGTTAGCCAAAATTCAGCCTTACTGTGGTTTCTCCAATGGGTCAAAGTTAAGAGGATTAGCCATGCTGCTTTGATGAAGTGATAAGTGACTCACTCAGTGAGAGTTTATCTCTTAGAGAGAACACTGCTAAGCAGAAATGCCAGAGCAGGGAGAGGGCTTGTAAACCACGGAGCTTCAGAGGGGTATACAACATGTAGAGAAGAATACCAGGTTCATCTACCCCCAGCCCTCTGAACCATCCAGATGGCACGCTTAAGGCAGACATTTGCAGATGGTAAGGTGAGGAGATCTATGGAATTGAGCCATACTGGAAGACGATTTAACTAGTTCTTTTCCATCTGCTGCCAATTCAGCCATATTGATTTTTTGGAAAAATAGTGCTTTCTGGGAGAAGAATATGCCACCCTTTGGAGGAATTGGTCATGCTCTGGGGTGTTGCTGCACTTCATTGGACAGAAGTGGTTTCCTGCTTCACCCCAGAGACCACTAAATAAATATGTGAGAGGTGCAGAGCATCTCAGATCTGCTGTTTGAAACTAAGAGAAGAAGAAGGCTTGAAAAGCTGGAAACATGATTTGCACCATCAGGCCCTGCGTTCTGACTGACTGCGCCTACTGCAATATATGGAACTACTGCCTTTTGGATGTATCTTCAAGAGGAATAAGAGTGGACTCCCTGCAAGCTACAGATTAACAGAGCTCGTCTGGACCATCACCAATAAGAATCCCCAGCCTGGAGTAGAGTCTGGTGGATTTGCAAGGGTTTTGTCTAAGTGGATTGTGGGAGCAGAAGTCCCAAATTTTCAAGGACCATCTTGGATATTCCAGACCCTTGGATTGTGTTTTGGACACTCTAGGCCATTAAAGGAGCTTTAGGAAGAAGTTGCAGGAGATTGGAGAACTTTGGAGCAGCTTTGGGAAAATGATCCAGAGGGGGACTGACTCAATCCTGAGAACCAAGCCGGCGACTTTCAACAGCGAGCCAGCCTGCCCTGCTGGTTCGACCCTCTGAAAAGCTCCTGAGATCCGACTTCCAGAGTTTGACCAGGGGCTATCTGGAAAGAGAGCTGGTGAAACCTCACCAAACCCGTACTGGTTAACTGCATCGGGGGACTTTGTCAGAAAAAGATCCAGAAAAGTTTTTAAGTCCGAAGGTAAAATCTCGACTGAGACTGTGTTAGTGGCCTTGCTGCCAGTGGTAGATGCATATTTACCACTACTAATAAGACACTTTCCAATATGCATGTTTACGTTTGTGGTCAGCAGCACTTGGTGACATTAAAAAATGGTGGGGTACACAGACAAGCTCACAAACACACTCACACATACAGTTACAATCTTAAACACACCGACACAAACACGCACGATCAATCACACAGCGAGTCAGGGAGGCAGACTACATAAAAGTTTCACTTATCTTGCAGCACGTCCTCACGCTCTCCAGTCTGTGGCTCTGACTCCTCCCAAGACAAGATGACGTAGGGCGTAGGAAGGCAAACTGCACCTTACCCAATCCACCTTACCAGACGCTGCTAAGCAGTGTCTGGATTTCCTGGAGCAGGCTGCCTCAACCAAACCTACATGTGCAATTCACAGTGAAAGGCCACTCCTCATTGATGCCAATCACTTGGCAACAATGACGCACTGACCCCACCCCCACAATATGTTCAGCAGAAAGCTGGAAAAGTAAAATGGTAATACAATAATTTTTATTAACATTTTGGGGTCGATTCCGATCCTGTATTTTTTTTTCCATATGACTCGTATCCGTATTTTTTTCCGTATGAATCGTAAAAGTCACGTCCGACCCGTGAAGTACGATTCGTACGGGAAAAATACATATGGATCGGCCCGATCTGTACGAATTGTATCAGGAAAATTTGTACGAGACGGACCAGGACACTTTCCCGTACGAATCGTAAAAATAAAGTCCGAGCGTACAAGTACGATCCGGACCGGCTTTCCGATTTACGATTCGTATGGAAAACGTCCCCGTACACGGGGAATGACTCTACCCGCTACGAAGCGAACTTTGTACGACTCGTATCCCGGGAAAAGTTGTTCCCGGGGCGCGAGTCGTACAGGCCCCCCATGCATATGTACGCAACTTACAACACCATCGCGTATGTACGGTGCGCACCCCCAGCGCGTATGTACAGTGCATACCCCCAGCGCGTATGTATGCACCATACCCCCAGCACGTATGTACGCACCATACCCCCAGCACGTAGATACGCACTGTACCCCCAGCGCGTATGTACGCACCATGCATACATGCTGGGGGTACGGTGCATACATACGTGCTGGGGTTATGGTGCGTACATACGCGCTGGGGGTACCTTGCGTACATACGGCATGGGGGTTCTGTGCGTACATACACAACGCACGGGGGTGTATGCCTGTACGACTCGTACCCCTGGGGACTCAGCTTTTACGGCTGTTATTGGCTCCCGTAAAAAAAGAGCCATACGGAGTGACGTAGGGATGAATCGTACTTGCTGGGCCATAAAACGCTGCCTAAATACATACAGACGTCGCGTACAGGCTGTTCCGGATCAGAATCGTAGGTTTTTTTGACCCATACGGTCTTTTGTATGATTCGTACGGAAATAGGCTTTCTGTACGAATCGTACTTCCTAGGTTGTACGGACAGTTTACCGGGTACGAGTCGTACAGAGAAAACGCTCCGTACGACGATTCGTACAGCCTATTTCCAGGATTAGAATCGGCCCCTTTATTTATCTAGCAGCAGACGGGGGGGGGGGCGACGCTCCTCGGTCATTCGGAGATGCCGCCACTATTTGTGGTGCAAAAAAAAGAAGACTCATTTGAGCAGTATGCCCTGAAAATTGGGAATCTTCTCAGCTGATGTAATTCATTGACTGAAAGAGAGCTTGTAATAAGCCAAACTACTCTGTTCTTTTCTTACTGTTTGCACTGCTGCAGGAGCTGCATTCAACTCATACTGTGAATCAATTGTACAATTACCTGCCTGTAATCATAATCTCATTTTTGAAGGAGATCAAGCAAAGTCATTTTGGAAATCCAGAAGAACATGTGATTGAGACCATTTTGAGACTATTTAGGAACTGGGTCATTTTGTTGTTTCCTCTTTGGGTGAGGTTTAGAATGCTGTCAGCATAGAAATGTAGATATAGTGGGGGCGTGGCTTGCGCGCCGCTGCGAGATGGCGGATCGCGCTTGAGCTCCGTTAAGAGAGAGGGCCGACGGAGGCATTGCTGACGCTCAATATTGCCCCGCTCTGCGCAGAAGATGTTATCTTTCATGGGAAACTGCCGTGCACGCTACGAGGGAGGTCTCTGGTGGTGAGGAGCAGCCAGAGTTCATTTATCGGCATTTTTAAGTGACGCTTCAGGCTTTCACGAGCGGCCGCCATTTTGTTTCTCTTCTGTGAGGGAGTTTTTCTCTCGCTTCTACAAGACGACGCTACTGGTCTATCCTGTCAGGAATGGAGGCATTCAGGAGCTGGTGACGTTTTTTCATTTTTCTTGAGCTTATTTTGTTCTTTTTTTCTATCGCCTATTGCTGAGAGACCCACTGTGTGAACTTTTTGAGGTTTCTGGTTTTTTTTTCTCGTCGTCAAACGCACTGCCACCTCCTTATGTGAGGCTTTTTTGTTCTTGGCTTGATCCTGGTGGTTTTCGTAGTTGGTGCTTGACTACTGGCGCCTGTAGCACATGCTTCTTTTCGTGAGGTGTTTTTTCTGTCTGGGATCGTCTGGGATATTTTCTGCCCGGCTCTTTCTGATGCAAGTGCATGATTCCTTCCTGCCCATTTTTCCTCTCACACATTGTGGGTTTTACAACCCCTGGCATTCCTTGTTCTCACTCTTTCTGAGGAGGTGTATTTTGTTGCTGCTGAGGTGGTCTGCCCTATGGCTGAAAATATGGCCCCTTCACCGAATGCCAAAGACGTTAAGGAATCTAAAACATCTCTTAAGAGGTCCAAACAGGTATCCCCAACACCTGAGTCTGCTCCTAAAGACACTAATTCGACTCTTGAGTCCATTCTGACGCGCCTTAATGAGGTTTATGAGATTGCGCAGTCTACTAAGACTAATACAGATTTACTGCAAGTGGAGGTGTTAGCCATCAGGAATGATTTCAAGGCCCTTTCCCTTCGTGTCTCAGGTACAGAAGCACGGATTAGTGGCGCAGAGGATACCATGCAAAAGCACTCTAGATCTCTCACGCAGATAGAGCGTTCTATGGCAGCATTGAGGAAAGACCTCACGGAACAAGAGGATCGTAATCGTAGATCCAATCTGCGTATTTTTGGTCTTCCTGAAGATGTTGAGAAAGATGCATCTTCCATGATTGAGTTTCTTTATCAATGGATTCCTTCAACACTACAAATTTCTTTCCACAAAGAGTTTGAACTGGAACGGGCACACCGTGTCCCCTCCTTTCGCCCCAAGTCTGCTACGCAACCAAGAGCGATAATCTTTAAGCCGCTGCGTCACCAACATACAGAGCAGATTTTGGCGCATATGCGGAAGGTTAGAGCTGTCTCTTGGAATGGCCATCGTATTTCAATTTCTCAAGACTTTGCCAGAGACACGGTGATGAGGAGGAAAGGCTTTCTTAATCTCCGGAAGCGTTTGTCTGAAATGAATATCCCCTTCTCCTTTGCTGGTCCCTCAAAATTCCGCATTACTTTCAAGGGTCGTGTCAGAATTTTTGACGAACCTGCGGATTTGGCCTCGTTTCTGGATAATCAAATGGAGCTACAGATGGATCTTCAAACGGGGGCTTCACATGCTCCTGGTTCTTCTGGCACCTGAGGCGGCTATACATAATGCATTGTCTTTAGTCTCTGTCAGACCTATTAGGTCTAGCTGCTTTTAGATTTGCGTAGTGGTCTTTATGTCCATTGGTCTTGACGTATTTTTGTCGTCTCTTGGTGCTCCCTTAGTATCGTTATGGCGTTTTGGTCTTTAGTGTTGTTAGTTTTAGTGTATAAACTTTTCAATTTTTTGTGGTAACTTCTCTTGTTGGCGTGACTTCACTTTTGTCCGCGTAGCGTCCTGTTATTCATTGCCTCCCCAGTTTGTCTTTCGACGTATTAGGTCACGGTCCTTTTCCTTCCAGGGGTGTGTCTTCGGTATGTGCGTCGATTTTTGTGGTGAAATTTGGTTTATCGTATTTTGTTGTGGTCGTTCCTTTTGCTTCATGTTTGTTTTTTGTTATTTCGTACTTTATGGAGTAGGTCATTGCTTGTTCCTTTGCTTTCTCATCGTGTTGTTGCTTGGTTTGTCCAGGTGTTTTATTCATATATGTTTATTAAGTGTTTATTTATGGCTATACTTAGAGTCAATATAGGTCGTTCATATAGTTGCTAGTTATACCTACTTTATTGTTTTTTTCATTGAGTGATTTGTTTACATTGTGTTACTATTTGTTTTTCTTTCGAGTAGGTTAGTTTTTTATAGATGCTTTGTACTTGGCAGTCATATGCCCCTCTTACCTACATGTTCATTTTCTTAGGCATGCATATTTATCTTGCCAGTTTGTGTGTATATGGCTTTATTTATTCTTGGCCAGTTATCTTTAAGTTTGTATATAGATTTTACATATTTATATATAGTATTAGGTCTCTTATCTAGCTGCCATAAGGGTTTCTCTGACTGTTATATGATAAGATGCTCCCTACCGTTTCTTATTATGTTTCACTTGTTTTTTCCCATATTGTTTCATATAGATACCTCCTTTATTGACTTTCTCATTGCGTGATTTGATTACATTGTGTCATTAATTGTTTTTTTCGAGTAGGTTAGTTTGTTTTAGAGATGCTTTGTTCTTGATAGATTTATGCCTCTCTTATCTACATGTTTACTTACTTAGCCAAGCATATTTATTATACCAGTTTGCGTGTATATGGCCTTATTTATTCATGTCATCTATGAGTGTGTATATAGACTTTACATATTTATATATAGTATTAGGCCTCTTATTTAATTGCCAGAGGGATTCACTGATTGCTATATTGATAAGATGCTATTTACCGTTTTTTATTATATTTCACGTATTTTTCCCATATTATATCATACAGTATGCTTTAGAGTGTATTTCTTCTTTTCTCTTCATTATGGTCCTTTTTCTTTTGTTGGAGTCCGCTTTGGTCTGGTTCTACCTAATATTATTGTTCTCTCTTAGTTCTCTTTCCACCAGCTCTTAATGCCTGATCGTGCTTTCTTTTTCTCTCTTTTCTGCTCCTACCGTTCTCTATGATTTATTTTAGTTGTTATATATACATTAATTTGGTCAAATGTGTTGCCTTTACAGTTTCTCATTTCGCTTTGTCTTCTAATATGTGATAGTTATCTCCGGTTCTTAGCTTTTAGATAGTGCTCTCCTTTTAAATGTATAACCGGTTATGCACTGCTCTGGGGCTTTTTATGCTGTTGTTGTTATTTCTCCTGTTGGCCCCTCTCTCTTTCTTCCATGTCCCCCCTTGTATGAATTTGGTCTATTTCAGACCTGCCGGATTGGCTCTTCTCGCTCTCTTTCTCTGTACTCTCCTGCTTTCTTTTTCCTCTTCTTTCCTTTCTTCTCTTCGGATTTCCTCTTTGGTCTCACCCTGTGTTGTGCTGGCTGTTGATGTCTGCTGGTTAGCCCTCCTGGTTGTTGCGCTTCATTTGCCACATATGGAATATCTTTTTTTCCTGATAATGGTTCTATGTCTGGACTAAATATACTTTCCCTTAATGTTAAAGGGTTAAATCATCCAGTCAAAAGGTCAAAGATTTTGGATTACTGTAAATCTCTTTCTTCGGATCTCGTCCTTTTTCAGGAGACAAAGCTCTCTGCCAAGGAGGCGTTGTTTCTGAAGAAAGAGTGGGTCTTTGATCTTGCTTGTTCAGATGCTTGTGGTAAAAGGAATGGAGTAATTACCTTAGTCTCTAGACACTCTGGCTTATCTATCGTTTCCTCTGAACAGGATACGGAGGGGCGTTGGTTACTATCTAAGTTGTCCGATGGTAATGCTGACTTATTTGTCATGAATATTTATGCCCCCAATAAGGATGACCCGGCCTTTTGGAATGCGATTACCAAAAAGCTCGTGGATACTCCTCACTCTGGTAATCTTATTGTAGGTGGTGACTTTAACTTGCCAATGGATCCTATCTTGGATAGGAATTCTGCCTTTAACTTTCGTCCCCCTAAAGCACACAAACAAATGATTAATATGTGCTCTCTTACCCATCTTCAGGATGTATGGCGTCTTCATAATCCCACTGGTAGTGACTTTTCCTTTTTTTCTTCCCCTCATTCGTCCTTTTCACGCATTGACTATCTTTTGGTTCATTCTTCTCTGGTTCAATTTTCTTCTTCTCCGCTTATTCACCCTATTTTAGTTTCTGACCACGCCGCAGTCACATTCACTCTTACCTCCTTTGTCCCTAGGGCACGAGCTCGCTCGTGGAGACTCAACACAGAAATTTTACATGATGAGTCCTTGGTGCGAGAATTTTCCAATGACATTGAGACTTTTTTTACTGAGAATGTTGGGTCAGTCAGCTCCCCTGTTGTTCTCTGGGACTCTTTTAAATGTACTTTTCGTGGTCAGGTCATTAAATGTATGTCAAAGAGAAACGCAGCCATTAAAAAGGAACTCACGGACTTAGCAGATGAGATCAAACGTCAGGAATCCCTTTTCCGCCAATCTCAGAACAAGACCTGCCTCCAATCTATTAAAAATCTAAAATATTCATACAATACTATAGTCACTAAGAGAGCTCATATTGGCCTGCAGGCTCAGAAATCTAAGAGACTGCTGTTAAAAAATCGTGCGGGCAAGATTCTTGCTGCCACTTTAAAGTTCCAGGAATCTTCTTGTAACACTTTCCAAATTCCTTCTATTACTGACCAGCTTGGTAGGAAAAAATTTCAAACTACAGAAATCCTTGAGGTGTTCCGCGATTTTTATAACAATTTATATACCCCGTCGGCTCAAGCTTCTTTTGAACAATGTCAGGAGTTCTTGAAGTCGGTTCCTTTGAAAGTTGTTTCGGAGGAAGATAATCAATCATTAAATTGCCCGATTACTGCTGATGAAATCATTTCCGCGATTAAAGCTACTCGGTCTGGTAAAGCTCCTGGTCCTGATGGATATCCTATTGCGTTTTATAAAACCTTTATTCCCGTGATTGTTCCGAAACTCCAAGCCGTTTTTGATGCGTTTATTAAGGATGGCTCTGTGTCTGGTTCTGCGGCGGATGCTACTATTGTAGTTATCCCCAAAGAAGGGAAGGATCACGCAGATCCCAAAAATTTTCGTCCCATATCCCTCCTTAACACGGAAGCCAAGATCTTTGCTAAAATTTTAGCTAAACGATTAGAGTCCTTTATTCCTCACTTGGTTCATCCCTCCCAAACAGGTTTCGTAAAGGGACGTCTTGCACGGGATAATATACGTACTTTTTGTCATATTCTTGGCGCCGCTAAACGATCTAATCTTCCGGCGGCAGCCTTGGCCCTTGACGCTGAAAAGGCCTTTGATAAGGTCTCTTGGCCTTTTCTACGAGCGGTTCTATGTGCACATAATCTTGGTGATTCCTTTATTCGTATGGTTATGTCTCTTTACTCCCGACCTAGAGCTAATATACGGGTGAACGGTGCTACGTCTTCCTTTTTTAACCTGTGTCAGGGCACTAGACAAGGTTGTCCTTTGTCCCCTCTCTTATTTTTGTTGTCCATTGATCCTCTCCTCAGAATGATTGACTCGCATCCAGATATTAAAGGGTTCTCTTTTGGGTCTCATCAGATAAAAACTGCGGCATATGCAGATGATGTTCTCATTTTTTCTGATGATATTGCTCTGGCCATCCCTGCTATTTCGGCCACGATTGCTCTTTTTTCAAAAGTTTCAGGATACACTCTGAACAAAGATAAGACAGAGATGTTTCCTTTAAATGCTTACTGCTTCTCCTCTCATATGGGCTCGGCGGGCTTTAAATGGCAATCCCAACACTTAAAGTATCTGGGTATCTATTTTTGTTCCACCCTATATGCTACGGCTTCTTATAATGAATCCCAAACTATTCTTAAGGTGAGACGTCTTTTAGACAATTGGTCTCCGAAGCATATTTCTTGGTGGGGCCGTATGCAGACTCTAAAAATGATGATCACTCCTATTATTAATTTTGTTTCCTCTATGCTTCCAGTAAGGTTTTCTGATTCCTTCTTCCATGAACTTGATCTGCTCACTTCTAAATTTTTATGGAATGATAGAAGGGCTAGGATTGCTTATAAATTTTTACGGAAATCTTATGATATGGGGGGCTGTAATTTTCCTGATTGGGGGAAATATCAAACTGCTTTTCTGGCGTCCCAGGGTGCCCTTTGGTTTTCTTCCCCATCTATTCATGCTCCAGCTTGGTTGACAATAGAACAGGAACTGGCCTCCCCTCTTCCGACTGCATCTTTTTTGACCACAAACACCCTTTCTATTCCATTCTCTCGCTCTATTATTTTAGACACTATTGCTGCGGTTCGTAAGGTTGATAAGAGGGTAGCAGTTCCAATACATAAAACTAGATGGTCGTCTATTTGGCGCAATTCTAAAATCAAAATTAATATTGACCTTGAGTTGATGTCTTACTGGGCTGGGAAAGGTGTCTCACTTGTTAAACATCTCTATGATTCCAACAATGATCCTTCCCCTTTCTCATCCCTTGCTCAACATTTTTCTTTATCTAATTTAGATTTTTATACTTTTCTTAAGATTAAGGTTGCACTTGCTAAAGTACACCTTCATCCTTCTTCCCCGCTGATTACGCTCTTTCAGCTTTGGATCAGGACTGGTCATGTTGCGTCTCGGATTTATAAATTTTTATCGTCCTCTACACTCCCTTCCCATACTGTCACACAGCAAAAATGGTTACATCATTTTGACCATACTGTTACTGCCCATATCTCTTCTGATACCTGGCAAGATATTGGTAAATTTTCTCTTCGTAACAAAATTGCCCCCTCTCTAACACAGTCTAAGTTTTTCTCTATTAATCTTCTTCATTGGACTCCCAGTCGTCTGTATTCACTTAATCTCAAAGATGACAATTTATGCTGGAGTGGTGGGCTTCTACCAGGCGATTTTCAACATATGTTCCTTGATTGTTCCCTTCTCCAACCCTTTTGGGATTTAGTTCACAAACACCTTATGCTCATCTTTAACATCAAATTCCAACTGTCTCTTCCATTAATTCTCTTAGGTCCGTTGGCGGCCCCAGTCCCTCCGCCTTTAGATCCCATGGAGCTCCAGTTGCTGGACCTCTTGTTAACTATTGCAGTCAAGATAATTCTCATGGAGTGGAAATCCTTTTCGTCTGTCTCTTACCATACTTGGTGGGCCTGGGTTTCCTTTCTACGAAGTGCTCATACGTCAGTGGATCATGCTCATCTTTCTCCTTCTATTTCCTCTGGTGTATGGGAAGCCCTAGATTCATACATGAAGTTGGCCTCTGAAGGGGTGGTGGAACAATATCCCTTTGATTTGTCTGGTTAGTGTTGTCTTGTGTGTTGGGTGATTCCTCTGGAAATCCTCTCTTCTTCCTTTCCTTCTCTCTGTCTCTCCTTTTCTTTCCTCTTCTCTTTCCTATTCTTTCCGTCTTTTCTTTCTTCCTTTCTTCTCTTTCCTCTTCTCCCTAATTTGCCATCTGTAGGTGATACTTTTGATATATATCTTTGCCAGACATCATTTTGGGTCTTCCCTCCTTATCTATTTATTTATCTGATGTCTGCAGATTAATGAATGACAATGAATTGCTCTCCTACCATTTAATTTTATATTAATGTATTTATTATCTTATTGTCTGATATCAATTGTATCACTTTGGTTTATATCTTATGTGTCATATTTGCGCTTTTAAAATAATAAAATTCTTTTGAAATAAAAAAAGAAATGTAGATATAGTTGATGCTGGGATATCTCCGCTGTCAGTGCGGTGAAAGGGGAGAGCCTTAAGGTCCTCCACTTTTCATGAGCTTGATATTTTTATATAACAACACTAATTCAGACTTGTTGACTATAATGTGTCGAGAAGTATAGGAGCCACCAAAATGTAATCAGTAATGTCAGTCAATTTGTCCAGTAGTTGTAATAATATGGTAAGAGATCAATGAGAATGAGTACTTCAGTTTGTTTTCTGTCCAGCAAAGACAAAATGTCCTTCCTAAAATCTGCTAGGGTGTTTTCTGTGCCACTGATGTATCTGAACAGTGATTGTTAGGTGTAAAGGATGTTATGTGCTGCAACCTTCCTGTAGAGTTGTTTAGTAGCATCATCTGCTTTTCTTCTGCTGTGAAGTGGGTTGGGGGGATTAGTAATGGGTAACTAAAGGATCTCTAGATTCTCTTCTTGAGTTTGAAAGCTTTTTGCGGAAACGAGGGAGGGAGGAACAAGGTGGCCGCACCCTAGATGCCAGCGAGCTCCCAGAATGCTGAACCTTCCATGATGCTGAAGGATTGTTTAAGTCCTCTAACCGCTTCACCAGCTAGTGCTCGTTGAAGGCAGAGAAAACGGGTCTAGATGCCAAATGAGCTGTCTTCCTATGTAATAACCTGAGTAGAGTAACAGCGTTGGATGGTGGCTGCACAGGAGCTCCGGCGGGGAAGGACAACCTTCACCAGGGTTCCTAGATGCAACATCGGCACAAGCCCCGATGGCAGGGCTAGGAAGAAGAGCTAAGCATCGGGGAAGAGTTTGCGAGGAAGAACACAGATACAAGAGGAAGATGTGAACTAGCAGGGGCAGAGGAAACAGGTTGTAGCACAGAGGAATAGGTATCCTGCCTCTATGGAAGAGAGGGGCGCAAGTAAAACAACAAGGTATACGCTCCGTACTCACGTCGCTGCCAGTGCCAGGGTAAGTCCCAAATTGGATTTTTCTTTAGTAGTCCATGCAGGCAGCACAAAGACACAAAAACACAAGATGGGTGGGCCTCCCTGGAGAATTATATTACAAGATTGGTAAGCCTACTAAGACACTAAAATTGTCTAATAAGTCAGCAAAAGAAGGGCTAAGAAAGCTCCTGTCCCCTCGATTAAGATAACACCGTTCCTTAACTCCTACATTAAAGTAGCGGCAACCCCAACACTACACTTAAGCATTGAAGGGACTATAGAAGGGGGGGAGATAGAACAGGCACATGCCCAGACCCCGAGTAAGGATCTTCGAATGGTTTCTATGCCCCCTTTCTCCACCATGTGTTCTACAGGGGGCCATAGAGGGGAAACTGGCTCACTTACCATAGCTAGTAAGGGAACGCCTGCTGTAGAAGTCGGGCCAATTATTGGGGGTCTAATTCAGTATCCCCCACAAATTAACACTAAAAACAGATATGAAGCCCTCACTAGCCTAGAACAGCAGGAGCAAATAGATGAAGGAGATGAACAGAGGGGTTACCGCCAATTAGCAGTACTTGGTCAGTTGAACGATGATGGGATGACAGGGATACGGACTGAGGAGTCACTCACTGCTATCCTCCCAGGCCTTAAGGAAGTAATTAATAGCAGATTTGAGGTATCTTAGATCAATCAAAACTGGGATCCAAGCCTCTTGTTTAGCCTTACCTCAGAAGTTGGACGAGGTAGCCGCGAGAACAATGGTATTAGAGGAAGAGGCGGTATCGGTCTGAAAAGATGTACAGAAGAATGCAACTGGATTAGGGCTGCTTAATGAACAAAATCAAGGGCTGAAAGAGGACTTCAAGAGGATTGAAAACCACTATTGGAGGAACAATCTGAGGATCCTGAATGTCCAGGAGGTAGCGGAAGGAGGAGACATGGAATCCTTTGTGGTAGTGATGGAGCGGGTTGTACAAAATTTTGTATACCTCCCCCATTCTGCATGAATATACTAATTGAATAATCAATTAATTATAATATTATTAAATGAGTTTGCATGTATATTAAACCAACAATACTAATAACCAAACTACACGTGGGATTGCATATTGCATGGCTAAATAACCTTTATGACTAAAATCCGTATGCATACTAACAGTAGTATATGTAGTAAACAGAATACTGCATGATATATGTTGCTTTTGTAACGTGTTTGTAATGTTGCTCGAGAGGAGGACCAAAAGGGTGAATATAAATTCTTTAAATGTTGCTGTACGCTAGATAAATACAAGCACATAGAGGGATTAGTAAGGGGTTAACATTAGATTTATTATTTCTATGCATTAATTACTCTTTTGTGTTTGTTTAGCTTAAGTTGGCGTTTGGGCCTAAAATCCAACGACGAAGTAGCCACTGTCCCACGAGGCATGGTGTGAAGTGCGCAGAAGTGACAAAGTCTTCCAGACCTTGTTGTGAACCATGATCTCCATGTACCAAAGCAAGGACACTGTGGGATGACGACCAAGACGAAAGACAATAGACTTTCACAGTAAACCAGAACGGACTGACTTTAAATGAGCTTGTGACATCACCCCTTGAACTGTACCAAAATCCCAAAAAGATTCTATTAGACGATCTCAACCAACCAATCACGACCATATTGAAATAACAAAATGTATCTTCTTGCTTTGATTTTATAATAAAAATACACGGTAGAATGGAGAGGCTCTCAATCGTTCTTTTCGATGACAACGACGACGACGGTGACGCTACGCGAACTCTATTACTTAGGTTGACTGCTGCGTTTTCCTGAATCCTAGATGGTCCGGATGCTGCCCAATTATCTGATGATGGTGAACTGTTCCTAGTTCTATGGGCACTGATAGATGCTTGCACATCTCTGGTCTTTTGACGATCTTTGAGACTGTAGCGTGCTGAGCAAAGAACTTTGAGCTTTGATCTGCTCAGAGGAATGACGACAGATTTAAGTATGCAGACCCAATGATTTAGAGGACTCCAAATAGCCAGATTAGGTAAATATGATGTTCTGTGCTATATTTGAAATTTGATATAACTTTCCAAATGCAAATCTAACTCTTCAAGAAATTTAGATAAACAGATATTGATTAACAAGAAATGAGTTTGTGGTTTATTGAGAAAGGTAAGATCTGAATCTTGAATGAGTTTTAGCTGGTTCTAAATCACCATCAACTAATCCAACGAAATGATTCATCGATCATTGTGGGAGGAGTGCCTTGATGTTTAGGATTGAGATCTGTAGGTGGAAGGGGTATTGATGTACATTGTTGTAAAATAACTTTTCTTTCCCTAAAGGTAATAAGGCGTTTCCCTCACATGTCGAGCGCTTGAACCGCTCATCCCTCCAACTGTGTGCAGACTGGTGAATGGTTAGTGTGAATGTTGGTGTTATGGGCCCCACCAATGACTGCATGTGTGAATGAGTTAGTATAAAGTCGGGTCTGTGACGCCGGGGAGGATACCAGTGCGGGTTTTGCTTTTCCCCATTACTGGGGTTTTTGCGCTCCATCAGTAGCACTACTCCGAGATACAGTTCTCAAGAATAGACCTGATATCAATTTGAACCATGAAATACAGAGTAGATATGGATCCTTTTTAAAAAAACTACAACGTGAAAAACCTAGTAACATTCTGGTAAATTTGCTATCCTATATAGCGAAGGAGGCTATCTTGGGTATTGTCTTAATGAACAGTCCCGTCTCCGCCAAAGATTTCTCTTTCATCATAAGGTCTGATGAGTATTTGACAACGGATCAGCAGCAGTAGGTGCTCAGTAGGAGAAAGGATGTGCTTCATAAATTGGGGGCTAAGGCACAACAAAGATTCCGGGCAATGCTATGCATTATTTGGCATAATCAGATGTGAAATTACAGATCGGGGGAGGATGTGGGTACATTGATAGACTCTATCAAAAGGACCTCCAATGCTGAAGTAATATTTTTGTTCAGGGTACAGAAATGGTGAGGTGGCAAAGCGGGGGGCAACCGCAGTTAAGTGTAAATTTTCTTTGCAGTCTTCTCCCATTTATTTTTTACTTTTATTTTTTTTCTCCTAGGGTTGCTCTAGGGCATGTAAACTGCCAATCAGCAATGGCAGGGTTCTACAGGGTGGAGGTTGGGATGGAGCAATGGATGGGGAGCAGTGGGATAAAAAGAAAAAGAAAGTCATCAAATGTGCCAAAATGTGGTAATTACAACTCTAGATATTAACTTTGGCAAAGGGATGTTGAGATGTGCTTGGTTAAAGAATATATGGCGGGAGGCAAAGAGATAAGGTCTTTGATCTGGAATGTCAATGGCCTCAGGACAAGGGAGAGGCATGGATTAGTGCTTATGTATCTAGAGGAGAGTAATGCAACTGTTATGATCTTACAGGAAACTCATTTGATAGCAACTGAGAGTAGAGTCCTTTTTTCTGAGTGTGAGTGGATAGAGAGTTATGTTTTGGAAGCTAATTTACAGACAGTGGTAGATCAGGATAAAGATCAAATATTGAAAAGCCTGGAAGAGACGCATCTTGAGACAAAGTACAGGAAAAGATGACATGTTAGGTCCCAGAATGTCTTTGTATATGGTAAATGATCAGGATCACTTTTGGCATGGAAGGCGAGGACAGAAAGGACTAGGAATAACACCAAGGAGCTGATTATTAATCCCAGAAGGGATATATCTAAAAAGTCAGGAGAAATGGAGGAGAATTTGGACTCCCTCATTTCAGCATTGTACATAGAGGAGGCTCATCCAGATCTTTATAGCCTTAGGGATTGGTTGAAAGAAATGGATCTGTCTGGTTTATCAGAGGTAGGAATGGAGGGCCTAGAGACACACATTACAGAGACAGAAACTCTTGACCATTTAAACCATATCAAGGTCAGGAAGGCAGCAAGACCAGATGCCATTCCAGTAGAGCAGTATCGGCTTTTGAGGGAAGACATTGTGCCTATTTGGGGGAAATTGTTCAATTGCATCTATTAAGAAAGTGTCCAGATTCATGGGGTGATGCAACATTGGTATCGATTTTAAAACCAGCCAAGGACCCTAGAAAGACAGATTTATATCCGCCAATCTCAATATTAAATGCTGATTATAAAGTCTTTTCAAGTATATTGGGTGATAGAATGGGCAAAGTAGCCCCGCTGTTAATCCATCCAGATCAAAAGAGCTTTATTCCAAAACATCAGATTCATGAGCTTACTCAACAATTAATAGTGTCAATAGACATAGCCATGGCACACTCTATTCCTTTGGCAGTTGCTACAATCAACACTGTTAGGGCATTAGATAGAGAGTTTTGGGCTTATGTCTGGGAGGCACTGGCGATATCTGGTTTTAGCCCTTGTTTAATCTCCAGTCTCCGTATATTATACACAAATGCATCCGCCCAAATTTTATTTAATGGTGCATTGACAAAGAACTTTGAAATTGGGAGAGGCACGAGATGAGGACATCCCTGTCCCCTACTTTTTGATATATACATTGAGCCATTTGCTCAATTGCTTAGAAGGGATCGACAAGTAATTCCATTCTCCTGGCAGCAATATAAAGAAAGATAGTGTTGTATGCTGACAAAGTTATTCTGTATACTTTGGGCACCGCCCAGACCATCCTAGGAGTAGAGATTTTAGCGAAGGAGTTTGGGGATTTATCAGGATACTCTGTGAATGAATTAATGTCAGAGATTATGTGTTGGAAAATCATTAATTGGGATGGAGAGGTTAAGTCAGAGATTAAATACTTAAGTATTTCCATAGTAGAGCCGCTGGAGGCTTTGCTGGCATCCAATTTAGGGAGGGTGGCAAAGGAGGATGAGTTACTGCTCTCTAGATGGAGGAACTTGCCATTAACAATTTATGAGGGACTACATTTTATTAAAATGTCAAAACTCCCTAAGATGACATATCTCTTCAACTGTATTCCGCTCATGTTTCCTAGAGCGGCTTTAGTTAAATTACAGAAAAAGAGCACAAGTTTTATTTGGGGCTAGCGGGGGCAGGCTTTCTTGGAAGAAATTGAGGCAAAGGTTAAGGAAAGGGGACCTAGCAATTCCAGATCTGAACTTGTATTGTATATATTTTCATTTTGAAAATTGCAGAATGCTTCTCGGAACTCCTGACAGCTCTTCATGGGGGAGGATGTTGGCAGTAATGACTGCAGAATAGGGAGTCGCTCGGTTCCTGTATAAGTTTGGTGCTCTGAATTTTTTTTTGTAAAGTTCGATTAAAGCCTTAAGTTCTTCACTTACTCTTTGGGTTTGAGTCAGGAAAATATTGTGTATAGATTATTATTCAGATTTTAGATTTTACCAATTTGGGACACCCCTGGATCCTCAAAATGTATTTTGGACGGATTAAGTCTCCCTTTGAGGAGGTCAGGGATAGCTACCTGGGAAGAAATACTTACAGAACAGTGGTTAATACCTTGGGAAGTACATAAAGTTAGGGCAGGGGATACCCTATCAAGATTCAAATATATTCAGCTCTCTGCTAGGTATGCAAGAGCCAATAGAGGGGAGAATAATACTTTGGATCACAAATAATCTATGCAGGATTCGATTCCAAAGTGCAAAGAAGTCACTATGTGGTATTGGAAAATATTAGATGGCGAAGATAGGAGGTTGGCCGCACTGCAGAAGATATGTAAGGGAATTATTTCAGGGCCTGAGCTGTGGTATTTGTGGTATAGATCCCTAAAATTTCTATACTCTATGGTTAAACCTGCTAATTTAAAGAGAAATTATTTTTTTACCCTTAATAGATTATATTGGACACCTCAAAGAGTAGCCAGATTTGTGAAGGACATGACTCCTAAATATGGAATATATGGACATCTTGAAGCAAACATTGAACATGTATTTGTGACGTGCCTAATGCTCAAAAGATTTTGGGAGACTGTGAGTAAAATCATATTGCAAATGCTGGGGCAAACATCAAGATGAACCCTATGCTAGTTCTGTTAGGGGTTGATACCACAACAGGACATCTTCTCAGCAGATCCCAGCGGTCCCTGTTGTTCTACCTAGTATTTCTAGCCAGAAGGGAGATCTGTATAGATTAGCTGGACCCAAGCCCTCTCTAACCGGAGAGCTGGATTTGTAGATTGAATTGTAGATTGGATATAGGAAGTACCCCAGCTAGGGTGGATATAGTATGGGCTGAGTATACAAGATGGAGTGGCATATCGGTTACTGGAAGTTGAGTGTCCTATGAATGCACCTAAGCACATGGGCATAGGCAAATTCAATACAATGGTGCTGGGCCCAATGCAAGTGCAGCAGGCTGATGGCTACCCCCTGAATACAGTACAGCCTGGATTTGCAACAGTTTTGGTGACATCAGGACAAATAAAAAAGAAAGCTTTTCAAATAAAGCAGTGTCTCAATGAGTTATCCAGTATATCAGTGATGCCAGAAACTAGGATACCAATCTGATTATTTAAGAATGCTCCTGCACGCTGATGTTTTAAATCCCACCCCTTTGTGTGGGAGCCAAGACATTCATGTCCTCTGCATTACCTCCTTGGTGCTGAGGAAGTGAATGCCTTGTCCTTGAACCAAGGGTTCAAAAATACTTTTTATGATTACACCAAAAATATTTTCTATTTTTAGACACATTTTGAGCTGCAAGAGAAGTACTTCCTTCACAGTCTGAGATTATTTTGTTATTATTTACTTGTTATCTGGGGTGCAAAGGCTCACCAACACAATAATTCAACAACAATAAAATATGACCAACACAAAGTATTCAATATAAAATAAATACAAATTTTAAAAAGAAGCTACTACCTTCAAGACTGAACAAATGTCCTTCTTTTATACTAAGATGACTGTAAAAACATCAAAACAGCAAATACGATATAAATATTGGAGTCAGTTTTAGAAACTATCTAGGACATGCTCCACTGTGAGATTCCCAAGAGGGGAATAATCCATATATCTTGATTTTCTGTAGGCCTCACAGAAAATAAAAAGTGTACTTCACTCTCTTATGAACAATTACAAGCCAGGCACATAGTAGAACATGACTTGCTGATTAGCCATTTGGAAGTAAAAGTAGTCAACTGGAGAATACCATACCTAATTTCAAACCCCTTTTGGGAGGGTGGATATTATCTAGAAAAGTCTCAAATTGCAAGTCTTCCTTGAATCTTAGGAAGATCTCTGTATTGCTACCGATTTAGGCAGATGCTAGTCAATCACCCAGCACAACCTTACAATATGCAGTCTTCAAAATTGAAGAGAGGGAAAGGGAAAAGGAAAAAGGGGGAGGGGAATAAATGATATTCATCTATATCTATTTGTAACATAACCACATTATATATTTACTAATCTCTAACCAATAGCATCGAGAAAGACATTCTATACGAAAAATAAATAAGATCGATATGAGAACAATTATAAATAAAATAAAATAAAATCACGGGGGTTTAGGTACCTCCTCAATTTGGGGATTATGAACTTGTGTTGCATTTGCAGATAAATCTAGGAAATGAGTAATGGGTGACCACAGGTAATCTCTTTTCATTGCAAGGGAAAGGGGATGGACATATGCTCTGTCTAGTCTGTGATGATAACAAACCCCATACAACCAAGCACAATAAGAGATTGTTGTGGCATCTTTCCAATCCTTGGTAATCTGTTGGAAAGCAACTGCAAGGAGTAAATCTATAATATAAAAATGATTTAATTGTGAAACCCAGTCATCAAATACACTACCTAGAAATATATTAAAGAAAGTAGAGGGGATTTGTGTATGAAAATGTTTATTGATTTGTCTCCAGACTTGTTTCCAGAAGTTATGAATATGAGGGCGCACAAATAAAATGGGTTTTAAGTCTGCTTGGGACATTTTACAAGACCAACAAGAGGGAGGAAGAGTAGGATTTATTTTATCCCTACAGATGCACTGACTGGAGTAGGAATATTACATTTTTACCCTCCGCAATACACACACTTTCCCTACTGTGGCACTGACTAGACCGGGAATATACATTTTTTTTTGTTAATTACAAATTTTATTGTTGTGCTAAGTGTAGTGTGAATAGTAAATTGTAGTTAACTGTAATGTTATTGTTGGACTTGGCCCTTTTTGCAGTGTCGTCCCCAAACTTTTTTGCCTTCCTCCTAGCCTTTTTCCTGACATGGTGTTGGTGGTTTTAGGACTCTGGGCACTTTAGCACTGTTTAGCAGTGCAGAGTGCGTGTGCTCTCTGCCCTCCATAGGCTAACATTGGGAACCCCCCCACCTTTATGGGATAACTCCTAAATGGAACAAAATATGTATGTCATGTTTTGTATGTTTGAAATGGAAATATTAAATGCTGTGCAATGGTGTGCACAGATTTATTTTCATTATTTTAGGAATGCCACTTTTAGAAGTTGGCATTTCTGTGTGCTATGTGCCTACCTGCCAGTTGTGTATTGCATGTCTGGCTCTAGAAGTGACCGGGGCTGGTGAGGTGTGGGTGGTTCCAGGGAGGACAGGGTGAGTCAGCACTAGGCTGAATTGAAGATCTGCATTTGGAGTAGTGAGAGGAGAAGTCCTGTGTCCCTGAATGGATCTGTGCCTGCCCTGCACAATGCTGAATCTGCCTCCCTGTGGAGTGTCTGCTGACCCAGCCCTAGCTCACAAAGGAAGAGGGAAACCTGGTTGGCACAGAGAAAGTGGCAGAAACAACGGAGACGCCGCTCTGGGAAACCACAGAACCGGAAGGCAGGCATCTGGAGAGCCTGACTGTGAGTGGAGCGACATGCAACAGAGACGGAGCCTCCTGGGCTCCTCGTGTAGCCGAAGAGAGGACGCGAGGCTGCAGTACCGGAAGATCTCCTGACCGCTGTTGGATGCGGACGGCAGCGCCTTTGTTCGCTCAGCCCCCCAAGGAGTGTTGAGTGGGGCTGAGCCTCTTTTTCCTTGTTGTGTCTGACCCGGCCCACGGTGGTGAGATACTCAGGATGTTAGCAGCTGCACCCTGACCAGATTCTTGGGGGCACTCGCCGTGGACAGAAACAAAGTGTATTTTTGCCCCTACCCCGGATTTGGTGTACAGGGCACCTGGGTAATTTCCTCAGGATTAGGTCGGAACTGAGACTTCAGTAGTCCACCCCAAGTGGAGGGTTACGGCCTCAGGAGGGGATGAGGGCCTCTGGTGAGCTGTAGGTGCTACGCCTGGGATTGTTCCAGGAACTCTGTGGGCACAAGAGTTCCCCCCCGGTAGTGTGGGTTATGCTCAGGGTGAACCCTACTACGAGGCCTCTGCGGAGGAAATGTAATGTGCTATGGGTCATGGTTATTGATTATGTTTTGTTTTGCATAATACGTGGTGATCCTTTTCTGGCAGTGATTCTCCTGTACCGTGTGCACACTGCTAGTGGTTTCTAATGTGCACTACTAATAAGGTTTAAGCATAGTGTATAGTGCCAGGGGCAGCCCTAATAATACTAACTAGCTACCCTTATTATGATGTTCATGATTTATGCCTAATGTGATGTGATGTATGCCTAATGCTAATGTGCATGCCTAATATCATGCTATGGGGTTTTAGGTTCATGCCTCATCTAATGAGCTTTCTGCCTCATTTTAATATGATGCTAAGTTCATGATCTTGCCAGTAGGTACTGGTTGTTCTGCAATTATTGGTTGTGTTTGTGCTGATTCTGGCAGCGACTCGATTGGCCTTGCCTTGTACATAGTCCCCTGTAAATTGTGACCTGATGCCAGTTGGCACAGTGTATATATATATATGTGATTGTACTCTATTGTGTTTCACATAATACAAGGGCTATTTTTATATAACCTTGTGTGGAGTCTCTATTGTGGTGTGTCTAGTGCGTCGCCGCTCTGTGTGTGTGTTGCGCAAACGCTTTATACATTGCCTCTGGGATAAGCCTGACTGCTCATGCCAAGCTACAAAGGGGGTGAGCAGGGGTTATCTTCAGCGTGTAACTCCCTTGCCCTGACTAGAAATGGGGGTTTCTGCCTGGCTTTGGCGCATGCCCTACCCTACCGGAAATCCCCATTTCTAACAGCTATATTTTATGTTATTTTATATTTATTGTAGTTGGAATAGTAAATCTTATTTTTGTGTGATGTTAAATATTTAGTTACTGTTGTGTTGTGTTATGAGGGAGTAACATTTTTATATTTATTTAGTATTAAAAAAAAATCTTTTTAATGTGGTGGAAAACGTATATGTATTTATTTAAATTGTAATTTATTTTACGTTGTAATTTATATAATTATGTGTTTGATTTATTATAATAGTAACATTATAATTTACAATCTTTTTTGTTTGTAACTTATTTTTAATTAAATTGTAAAATATTTGTGTTGTTTAATTGTTATTTTAAATACATAGATTCCCTTTTCATTATTTTCTGTTTTTGGTATATATAAATATGTTTACATATATTTTTGATAATATTTTGCTATTTAAGATTTTTTAATTTATATTATTAATTAACATTTTAGTTTATTTATATTTTTATATATATGTACATATATATTTATATTATATATTTATATATTTATTTATATATATATATATGTATATATATATATAAATGTGTGTGTTTTTACAATTTTAAACAGAAGTTTATTTGTTGCATTTGTTCAAATATAGATTTAATATTTTTTTAAATGAATTAAGGTTAGTATTTAGTTTATGCTTATTTTAGTATCTTAATGTATATATATTTAAATCGATATTTGATACAACTATATTATTGTAAAATATATTTTTTAAAGATCTCTTTGTACTTACCTTTTAAGTATAGAGAGTCTATATTTTTTAATTCAATATTTTTCCCTTGATAAATTTTTGTGACCGATATTCTGCCAGTGAACCGTCCCACAGCTGTGCGCTGCTAAATATGTAGGTAAACAAGGAGGAGCGAGAAGCTAAATTCGTGCAACCCTCAGTACACAAAAGAGGAAAAGCCTCACAACTGATGAACTCCTAACGTTTTAAGAGGTCAATAGTGCTGCAGCCAGGTGAATGGGGCGACCATTATATTAAATGGATATATTAGTAGAAACCTCACCCACTAGTACCACCAGTGGCATGCTTCATCATCGGATCCTCACCCACTACACCTAGGGGCCGATTCCAATCCTGGAAAAAGGCTGTACGAATCGTTGTATGGAGCGTTTTCACCATATGACTCGTACCCGGTAAACTTTCCGTACAACCTAGGAAGTATGATTCGTACAGAAAGCCTATTTCCGTAAGTTTCGTACAAAAGACCATACGGGTAAAGTATAGAGAGTCTATATTTTTTAATTCAATATTTTTCCCTTGATACATTTTTGTGACCGATATTCTGCCAGTGAACCGTCCAACAGCTGTGCGCTGCTAAATATGTAGGTAAACAAGGAGGAGTGAGAAGCTAAATTCGTGCAACCCTCAGTACACAAAAGAGGAAAAGCCTCACAACTGATGAACTCCTAACGTTTTAAGAGGTCAATAGTGCTGCAGCCAGGTGAATGGGGCGACCATTATATTAAATGGATATATTAGTAGAAACCTCACCCACTAGTATCACCAGTGGCATGCTTCATCATCGGATCCTCACCCACTACACTAGGGGCCGAATCCAATCCTGGAAAAAGGCTGTACGAATCGTTGTACGGAGCGTTTTCACCGTACGACTCGTACCCAGTAAACTTTCCGTACAACCTAGGAAGTATGATTCGTACAGAAAGCCTAATTCCGTAAGTTTCGTACAAAAGACCATACGGGTAAAAAAAACCAATGATTCTGATCTGGAACAACTTGTACGTGATGTCTGGACGTATTCAAGCAGCGGTTTCCGGCCCAGCAAGTACGATTCATCCCTACGTCACTCTGTACGGCTCTTTTTTTATGGGAGTCAAACACAGCCGGAAAAGCAGAGTCTTACGCGAACTGCTACGCAACGGAGCCGCGGTACGCGACGTACACGCCATGAACCCCATCATACGTGTCATCCCAGTCCTCCTAGCCTATGACCTGGTGCACCGGACCCGACGCACACGCCGCAGAAGGTGAGAACAACACCCAGGGGCCAGGGTGGGGGTGAGTGGCAGGAAACATACCGCATACCCAAATCCAAACCTATAATATGGAGCCCATGCATTACCACCAGGGTGTGGTCACTTGGGGGGGTGTGGCCAGCAACCCCTGCGTAACACAACAACGGAACAATAGTGATACGATGCTTACACACGCAATGAATGCGTGGGTACTGTGCGTTTCACATGTAGCACCTACGGCACCAGGAGGACAGTGATACAGACCGTACACACGCAATGAATGCGTGGGTACAGTGCGTTTCACACGTACCCCTATGGCACCAGTAGAATAGTGATACGGACTGTACACACGCAATGAAGGCATGGGTTTGGTGCGTTTCACACGTACCCCTACGGCACCAGGAGAACAGTGATATGGATCGTACACACGCAATGAATGCGTGTGTATGGTGCGTTTCACACGTACCCCAACGGCACCAGGAGAACAGTGATACAGACCGTACACACACAATGAATGCATGGGTATGGTGCGTTTCACACGTACCCCTACGGACACCAGTACAATAGTGATACATGCGTACACACGCAATGAATGCGTGGGTACTGTGCGTTTCACCCGTACCCCTACGGCACCAGTACATTTGGGATACGAGGCGTACACACGCCACGAATGTGTGGTTATGGTCTGGCCCTGCATGTTACCTTCATATTGGTGTGTGTGTAGGTCCAGGCCAGCAGTGTACTGCTCCAAGGGGGTGGGTGGGTATGCAGAGGATTCCAGCAGTGGCCAGGCATATGGGGGTGGCTGCAGATCAATACCAGCAGTGTCCAGACATGTAGGGGTGGCTGTAGAGGACTCCCAGCAGTGGCCTGCCATATAGCGGTGGCTGTAGATGAATACCTGCAGTGTCCAGCCATATTGGGTGGCTGCAGATGGATACCAGCAGTGGACAAACATATAGGGGTGGGTGCACATGAATACCAGTAGTGTCCAGACATATGGGGGTGGGTACAGAGGACTCCCAGCAGTGGACAGAGACATGGGGGTGGGTGCAGAGGACTCCCAGCAGTGGACAGAGACATGGAGGTGAGTGCAGAGGACTCCCAGCAGTGGACAGAGACATGGGGGTGGGTGCAGAGGACTCCCAGCAGTGGACAGAGACATGGAGGTGGGTGCATATGACTACCAGCAGTGTCCAGACATATGGGGTGGGTGCAGAGGACTCCCAGAAGTGGACAGAGAAATGGGGTGGGTGCAGAGGACTCCCAGCAGTGGACAGAGACATGAGGGTGGGTGCAGAGGACTCCCAGCAGTGGATAGAGACATGGGGGTGGGTGCAGAGGACTCCCAGCAGTGGACAGAGACATGGGGGTGGGTGCAGAGGACTCCCAGCAGTGGACAGAGACATGGAGGTGAGTGCAGAGGACTCCCAGCAGTGGACAGAGACATGGGGGGGTGCAGAGGACCCCCAGCAGTGGACAGAGGCATGGGGGGTGGGTGCAGAGGACTCCCAGCAGTGGACAGAGACATGGGGTGGGTGCATATGACTACCAGCAATGGCCTGCAATATGAGGGGTGGGTGTAGAGGACTCCCAGCAGTGGACAGAGACATGGGGGTGGGTGCAGAGGACTCCCAGCAGTGGACAGAGACATGAGGGTGGGTGCAGAGGACTCCCAGCAGTGGATAGAGACATGGGGGTGCAGAGGACTCCCAGCAGTGGACAGAGACATGGGGGTGGGTGCATATGACTACCAGCAGTGGCCTGCAATATGAGGGGTGGGTGCAGAGGACTCCCAGCAGTGGACAGAATCATGGGGGGATGTACATCATTATCAGATGACCACACCTACATGGTGGTATGGACGCATCCCTAACTTTGGACTATGATGACAGTGCTATAACAACACACCACTGACAGCAGTGTCCGACTCCAAGGAGGATGGATGTCTTTCACCCACTGCATGACACACCACATGTGGGTGTGAGGACAAATAACACATGCATACCCACCCATGTCGGATGCAGCACAATACACACCCTGATATCATGCCACAAGACTGTATAGTCATGTAACTGCCTACAAAACTAAGATAGCCAAAGGGAACACACACTGTCACGCACATCCCAGGACTGATAGGAATGTCCAGGTGCTGGTGCAGCCACCAAGATGTTGTCTCTCATGGAAGGAATAGGGTGGAATTCCACTAGATACAATGCCCACAATTGTCAGTCAGGTGCCCAAATACCCTGCATAACAAGTATCATTTGTGTGGTAGGCTGTGATTACACACATGCATAGTGCTGAAAAGGGTGAATTTGTCCCGGAAGGCATTTTGACATACTCAAAACACAAGTACAGTGACTAGCAAGGATGGCACAGATGATTCAGCAGGAGACATCAGTGAGCAGGGATGGCCATTGTTGAAGGGATCCGTCACCAACAAAGGAAATGTTGACACAGCTCAGCACAACAATTGTGCAACTGTTTGCAGGGAAGTTGTCAGGTGCCACAGAGGAAGGAACACTCTTGGGACAATGTCTCAAAACAAAATGAACACACACTACCAATGATTCTTTGCAGAGACATTTTGATGGCACACAGATACCATGGTCCACCTCATGACAATCATACAAAAACATTTCTCAGAACCCTAACACATTTCCAGAACACCAACTCCATGAGCCTCATCACCAACATCAAGTACCTGAAATGCAATAGTGTTGAAAGTAAAAATAAAGGCTTTATTCAGCACAAAAAAAATATCAACAAATAGACTATTTACAGAGGCCAATGGCCAGTCCATACTTAAAGTCCAAGGGGGGACGTAGGGGACCGCATCTACCCCTAGCTTGCCTGCACAAATGAACCTCCAGGTTCGTCGGACGGGGTGGGGCATCATCTGTGGCAGTACCAGGCACCGCAGGGACAGGAGGGGGAAGGGTAGGTGTGGTGGGTGCAGGGGTGGACATCACCACCACAGGGGGTGGGGCAGCACCGAAGGTGGAGGTGAGCTCGGCACAGCACACCGTTGCCAGTACCTCCATCCGAACCCCTGCACCTGAGGATTCGCCAGGGTCAAGGGAGGGTGTGGTGGGCGAGGGATGGGGTGCAGCACTCCTGGGGGAGGGGATGATGTGGTGGGGGACTTAACTCCCGTGCCCGGGGACTTCCTCGCCCGCTTGTGGGGTGGTGGCTCAGCAGGGGATAGCTCCAGCCCACCCAGAAAGAGCTCCTTGGGTGAGCATTTGTCAGGGGAGCCAAGGGGAGTGGTTTTGGAGGGACAGGGTTATGAGGACTGCTGACTGCGACTGTGGCTGCGTGTATTTCGTCTGTCCCCAGACCCTGTGGGTATGCCTACATCCCCCTGAGCGTGCATGCCAGGTGGTGTGCGCTTTGCCTTACTTGGGGGTGTGCTGCCTGTGTCTGGTGGGGTGCGCGATCGTGACTGTCTGGGTGTGCATTGGACAAGTATGGGAGAGGTAAGTGTGGATGGGTCTGGGGTAGGGGCGGACGGAGCGCTGCAGGAGACTAACTGCTGCCATCAGGGAAGAGTCCATGGACCGCAAAATCTTGCGTTGGTCACACATCGTTGCTGACATGCCCTCCATGAACGACACCATCTGTGTGAGCAGTTTAGTGTGGCCATGGAGGACATTCAGCACCGATGCCTGACCAACCTGCAACTGCTGCAGTATGTCCACAGACTCTTCACTGAGGGCAGCAGGGGTGACAGGGGCAGGGCGTGCGGTGCCAGGGCCGAAGGAGACATGGTGGGCCTCTGCACGGACAGTAGGGAGGGGAGCAACTGGGAGGGCGGAGATGGTAACGGAGGAGGCGGGGACAGATGTGGGGATGCTGCCAGGTGGTGTAGCAGCCTCCAGCTCCTCCAGGAAGTCAGCATTGGACCCGTTGGTGTCGTAGGTGGTATCGCCTCCAGATAGGTCCTCGGACTGACTCCCCTCACCCTCCGTGCCACTGGCTCCCTCGGACTCGCCAGCAATGGTCGCACTGTCGCTGGGTCCCTCCTCCAGGTCCATGCAGGTGTCTCCTTCTGTTGCGGATGATGATGCTGTTGGCAAGGAGAAGAAACAGAAATGAATCAGTCACCTGTATGCATCTGACACATGAGCACAAAAACAATGGGTCACAGTGCATATCAAGCAATGCATCATGAGTAACAGCTAGATTACTCCGCACATATGTAAGCCCTGTACTGCCCAGTTTGTAGACCCACTATGCCACTTGGACACAAGGAAAAAAAGAACACACCAGGCCACAACTTGAATGAGAAATACACTGAGAAGCTAGTGTCAGTGAACAGGTGAGCACAGCAATACAATGAAGTCATGCCACCTCTTGTAAACAGTAGTGGTGCACCCATGGTAAACTAACACACCTCACTACTCAAGGTGTCACCACACTCAGAGACCTGTAAGTACTTTGGAACACAAAACGAAAAAATGTTGGTACCTTGGGACTCACAATACTTTACACAATCAACATGTATTGAATGTGGCAATTCGCCATTTCGTGAAAAGAACACTCATGTGCCTGCATGAAAGATGTCTCCCAAGGAAGTGCACACAAAACTATATTTACACTGTCATTGAAGAAGCTGGCACCTTTTTCAAACAAGCCACTGTTAGAAATAAATGGTGTTACAGAAAGTACATATACATGGGCCCACGGAGGTCTTGATGTCTTGACACACATTAGTTTGTATCACCAACAACAAAGGAGTTTCACAAAATCAAGACTACTGTGGGAACATGTATACGGAGAATCTGCAACACCATTTAATTCTAACAGTGGCTTCTTTGAAAAGGTGCCAGCGTGTTCCATGAAAGTGGAAATGTCGTGTGGTGTGCACTTCCTTGGGAGACATCTTTCATGCAGGCACATTAGTGTTCTTGACACAAATCATCAAAATACCACATGTAAAACATGAAGAACTGTCAAGTGCTGTGAGTGCCAAGGTACAAACATTTTTGACTAACAACTTGAATTATGTCAGTTGTCACATGGCCATCCGTTACCTGATGACACAGTTGGCTACACATATCACCCACTGCCTGTCATGTAGAGTGGCACACATGTCCAAACCCAGGACAATGCATAAGCTAATGGGCCTGCAATTGTGTTGTATAAAAACATAGCTGCACTGTGGAGACACCCTCATGGCAAGCCAGAATGTCCACACAGATGTCAGAACACAAAAACCAAACTGCGTTGAATGTGAACCACACACATGTGCCAAAAATGTATGAGCAATAATCATGTTTTTAAAAAAATGACACAGGCTGCAAAACACGAACATTAAGCACTGGCCACCATCACAGGGGCACTGCACGGTGATTCTTTGTACAGCCAATTCTCACACACAGGTCAGACCTGGCAAGGAGAAATCAGGGGTGCCCATGTAGGCCTCTCCCGCACAACCCCCCCATACCTGAGTCAATGTGATTGATACAGATCAAGAAGTGACACCTCTTAATCAGGGTTTCAAAAACTGTGCAGCAACAATTGCTAAATTGACACATCACCTCGTGGGGCTGGCAGCACATATTTGTGACAAACAACCATCAACAGATTGTTGTGAATAGCCACACAGGCACTGCCCAGTGTGAGTATGCACACGCCAAATGGTGTATCCCTGTCCAGTGGACACATGTAGCACACATTGGAAAAATACAAACTAGGCCAGGGAACAATGCCACAGAGGCAGACCTATGCAGAACACACAGAGAAAGTGCACAGTGTTGGATGACACACATGATTAGGAGGCCAGGGTGTCTCAGGGGACTGTAGTGGGCACACTGCTCCGTGTTCCTGGAATGAACTGACTGTACCATGAGCAACCGTAATTGCACTATGCACATCTACCACTCATGCACAACATGTCTGAGGCCACAACATTGGTCAAGCATGGTGCAAGTGTGTTCAGTTGAAACCTCACACTCCTATGTTGAGACTCATCATCAGTGCCAACAAATATGGACCCCCAACATAGTGAACAGGTCATGGCACAGGCAAGGTACCAACACATGTCACAGACCACCCTCCCACATGATGCGGAAAGCAATGTGCACTTTGATTTCCTGGCACCCTAGATGACCATGTGCAAATGTGATTACACACAGACCAGGGGACACATGTCAAGGAGGGGAAGGGATGAAAAAGAGCACCAGGTGACATTGGGGACCAGAAAATGCACTGCACATATAAAAAATCTGGGAGTGTATCCAGGCTACAGAGCACTTCCACAAGCTGGTGATACATAACACAACAAACAGCCATGTACCTACCCCCTCCTTGCTGCAGTCTCTCCTGTAACTGCCTATCGAGGTCAGGGAAGACCACCGCCAGGACACGGGTCATGTGGGAGGTCAGGCGTCGATGCCCGCTGTTGGGGGCGAGGAGGGTCGAGCCCCAGCTGGTCCCGGGCGATCTGCCGGGTCCAGCACCGGATGTCCTGCCACCGTTTTCGGACCTATGGTAGGCGCCGACTCCGATCCCCCGCCAATCTCACGGCCCTGACGATGTCCTGCCAGATCACAATCTTCTCGTAGGCAGTTACCTGTCAGGATGACAAAGTGAGACAACATCACTACACCTGCTCCATGTCCCAGAGACACACATTTGAACATCTTTGATATGTTGAACAGGGCATAGGATGATGACAGGAATTGCATCATTCTCAATGAGAAATTGGCCTGTGTGCAAGCCCAAATGCACTACATGGCATTGAAGGTCAACAGGTGGCATAAGGGGTGCCACACACTCACTGATCATGGCACATACTGTGCAGCACATGCAACAGCAGGCTGATGGACAGCATGTGCCAAGCAGTCACATGTCCCACTCCAATTACGCACCCTCAGCAGACTAGACAGACACACCCAGGCACAGATCACTTGCCTGTCAGTGACAACAGCGGATACAACTCTCACTCTTCACATGTGCCACTTGCCTGTGGGGTGTCACAGGTGTCGTGCTAGCTCTGCAAGTCAGACACACAGCACGGCTTACTTGTCACATCAGATGAGTAGAGCTGTTGCCTCCTCCATGCAGCTGTGGTCCAACACTTCACATAGACACTCACCCACATGACAAGGAACATTCACACACATCAATGTCCATGAGGTCGTACACATCATTTGGACACTCTCACCACAGGTCCACTCAACTCACACACATCTGTGGGTACAGTCACCTGTCACACCGGGGGGACCACTGAATCACCTCAGGACAATAGGAAAAAAAGCCACCAAGGATTTGCCAGGCTGAATGTGTCATGCACTATGCAGTGAATGTCACATTAAGCACAATGCAAGTGAGGAGTGCACACAGGAACTACCTCATGCTATGCATGAGAGACATAAGCATGTCCCCCCCGGGACCCACTCTAAACAACATTGCATGTCTGTCACACCTGGACACAATGCCAGAAGTGACAGTCACACAACAGGTGCATAGGCAAAGGTAGTGGAGTCAGCACTCACCTGCTCCCCTGGTCTCCCATACAGCTTGGGGTACTGTGGGAGGAGGCAGTCCAGCAACGCCTCATTCTCCTCTAGGGTGAATGGCTGGGCCCTCTCCACTGTACGCAACATGGTCCAGAGGAAGCAGAGATAGCAGCAGTGTGGTCAATTGGAAAGTTGTGCAGGCAAGTACCCTCTCATGGTTTCTGGCTGCCTTATATCTGTCTTGCTGAGGGGCATTCATTTATAGGAGTACATAGTAATTGGTCAGACTCATTCGCATCATACGTTTACTCCAATCCCTTTAAACATACACCAATGACACGCATTCGCATCGTTAACATTTTGAGCATCATGTCAAGTCAACAACCACTTTGCAACATTGTATTTTTTGGCCAACTGACTGTTCCAGGACACCTGATGGACACATTTCAAATGAAAACTCTGTATCCATGACAACCAGCTTGCATTTTGGGCTTAATACTTGTCCTCTATGTGTCCCCTAAGTAATTTTGAAATCCAAACACATGTACGGTGCATTTCACACGTATCGTACAGCACCAGGAGAGCAGTGATATGGACCGTACACACGCAATGAATGCGGGGGTACGGTGCATTTCACACGTACCCGTAGGGCACCAGTAGAATAGTGATACGGACCGTACACATGCAATGAATGCGGGGGTACGGTGCGTTTCACACGTACCCGTAGGGCACCAGTAGAATAGTGATATGGACCATACACACACAATGAATGCGTGGGTACGATGCATTTCACACGTACCCGTAGGGCACCAGTAGAATAGTGATACGGACCGTACACCCGCAATGAATGCGTGGGTACAGTGCGTTTCACACGTACCTGTACGGCACCAGGAGAATAGTGATACGGACCGTACACACGCAATGAATGCGGGGGTATGGTGCATTACACACAAACCCCAACGGCACCAATACAATAGTGAAACGAGGCGTACACATGCCAGGAATGGAGGGCTACGAGTCGCACATAAATGCTAGTAGTGCAGGAAACAGGGGTGATGGGAAGAAGAACGCTTTGCTAATGGCTGTGGAAATAGAATCCCCTTGATAATAATGTTACGAATGGCAATGCCACAAATAATAAAAATATGTAACTTAAAGGGGTCGAACACAATCCAAAGAGCGAAGCCATGAAACTATCCTCAATGTTCCAAAAGGCACAATTAAAAGGGAAAATATTGAAAAGGGGAAAGGGGGGAAATCTGGGTCAAATGTGTGGGCTTGTCTCATGTAAGAAAAAGAAACAGAAAAGAAACAAGCAGGGATAGAAAAGTAATCCGGTCCCTCGGCTGAGCCGCCGTGCTATCAATACATCAAACAACAAGGGAAGAAAGGGACACTGTTCCTCAGGCGGCGTCCAAATATTACCCAAACGCCAAAAAAAGAAAAAAGAAAAGGAAAGAAAGAGAAAACACCTAGGTTAAAGAGGACCCATCAATAGGGGGGAAAAGAACAAGTCTTGCCTCCTGTTGCACTCACACATCCCGAAGGATGTCATGCTTCATCATCGGGCATTTGCTCCTCGCAGGGCCGGCGCTGCAATCCCCTGCGGGTCCCCTGAAGGGTCACTTTGTCGGAGTTCTTTTTATCAAATGCCGGATGGTGCCTGCGGGTTTGTGGGTCCTGTTCATGAGAGTAAAATGATGTGTGCAACGTGAATAAAAAATGTCCAGAGGTTCTTTGTAAGAAGGTAAATTCAAATCAACCCCCATGGGTAAAGTATTACCCCAGCCGGCACACTGTGCCTGGATGTAATAAGTCGACATGTTTCGCACCTAGCCTGCCACAAGGGCCATTGGCGCTTCATCAGGACTAAAATAGAAAGGTGAGTGAAGTGCACGATTAAAATAAGTATTAAAACAGATACCCTCAGCGTTGGTCAGGGTGGGCCCAACTACTGTATATCCTACAGTGTGGTAAATGGTAGAAGCCACTCCTGAGAAAACCTAGGAGAGAAAGACAAGATAGGTTACAAGTTATGTGCATCAGTACAACTTGATGCATCATAGTGTGCCACAACCGTGTGCACATCAAATCACACATAAAGAATACATGAGACAAAAACACACAGCACAAAGCACAGAGCCCACGGGGCATACCGGTGGTGTCCAAAGGCGTTCCAGGAATGAACAGCACCAGAGTTACTGGGTGTCAAATATATGGCATCACCAAGGACCTGCAGAAATAACCCCATTAGGAAACATGCCAAAGTGTAAAGACACCCAATTCAAACCCTACAAATGGTTAAACAAAATTGGCAGATGTAGAAGCCCCTTACATATCCAGTGAAAGAATCGCATGTCGGGAGGGTGCAAAATCCTCCGTCACCCCAACATATTACAACACACGAAATGCCAAATGTAACTACCAAAGCCCCTCGTAATATGGTGACGGGATAGACCCTAAAAAAAACAGGGATATGGCATCCTTACCCGTCACTCTCAGGAAAAAATACATTTCCCGTGATTAGTGTCAGTGGGCTCCCGTGCGTCGTCGGGCTGCAAGAGGAGACAACATGGGGGATAGTCATGCGTTAATAGACAAACACGTGCCCGAGGATATTAAAGTCTCAGGCAGCCCCTATTCACTTAACCCATTCACCACCCTCACTTACACGTAAACACCGGGTGCCGGTTCCGCAGCGCCTTCCCCGTCCATGCCCCTGCCGAAGATGGAATTCTAAAGGTGAGGCACGGACCAAATTGTGCAGGTGAATGTTGCCGGGGCGGCCAAGATTTCCGGTATATCAGTCATTCTAGAGAGGAGGTGCATGTGTGGATCTTAAATTGACGTGCACACTATGATGCATCAAGTTGTACTGATGCACATAACTTGTAACCTATCTTGTCTTTCTCTCCTAGGATTTCTCAGGAGTTGACAGATGTGAAGGGTGATTTCTATGCCCTGGGAGGGATGCCCCATGTCATTGGGTCCATTGATGGGACACATGTGGCTTTGGTACCACAACAGGCACAGGAGCAAGCCTATCGCAACCGTAAACATTAACACTCAATAAATGCCCTTGTGGTGTGTCTTGCTATCATGCTGATTTCCCATGTCTGTGCACGTTTTTCAGGATCAGCACATGATGCCTACATCATGAGGCATAGCAGGGTGTCACAAATGATGCTGCGGCTGCACAACGAACGAGCATGTCTTGTTGGTGGGTATACTCTGTTGGTCCTGTGAGTTGCGGTATCTTTGGCTCTTTCGGCATCTCCTGACCCACTTTTTTACATGATGTTTCCATGTAGGGGGCTCTGGATGTCCCAACTTGCCATGGCTAATGACACCTCTCCGCAACCCAAGAACAGCTGCAGATCACCGGTACAACAATGCACACGGGCAGACCAGGCGTGTGATTGAGAGGATGTTTGGCCTCCTGAAGAGCCGATTCCGGTGCCCTGACAAGACAGGCCGGTCCCTCCCATATGCACCGGAGAAGGTCTGCAAAATCTTCATTGTGTGCTGCATGCTGCACAACATGGCCGTTGAGAAGGCAGTGCCACTCATCCTTGATCCTGATGAGCAGCAACATCCACCCGTGGAGGATCCAGGGCTTGGCCACGAGGCAAGTGAAGAGGAGGATGATATCCGGAGTCAGCTCATACGCAACTTCTTCTCATAATGGTGAGTCACTGGGTATGAGCGTGCAAGCTTGTAGCATTGAGTGGCATGTGTTGCAATGTGTGTGTCCAGCTGACTGAATGCAAAGTGACTTTGATGTGTGTACTGATGTGTCACTCGAGTGAAGATGTCATGTCACACAGTTTTGCGGAGAGACTTTCTTTGAAATTTGCAAGTGTCCAACATTGTTCATGTTTCGTAACTGACCATGTGTGCGGCGAGATTTCTTTTAGGTGACTTCTTGTGTGTCTGTCATTCCCAGGTTTTTGCGCCTATTGTCTGCTCGTGTCATCGTTATCCTCCTGCTATTCCTCATGAGGATTGCAACGTGTGCTGAATCAGCGTTCCATGCACGGACATGTGGAATTGTCAGTTTGGGTAAGGATTGCAGCAAGGCTTTTTGTTGGTGGTAAGGGTTGGGAATGTGTGGGGACTGCTTCTGTGCATGTTGTGGTACCATGCATACATGTCTTCTCACCATGGAGCATATAACATGTAGCATCACTCCCATGACATGATAGTCACCCTTCTTGACAGTCATCTGTAGTGGAGTGTGGAGTCTGATGAAGGCATCAATGTGTGTAAACCTTGCCTCTGAAATATTGCGGATGCTACTGGTGGACATAGTGTGGGACATCACAACAACAGGCTCTATGGTGAACTGCAGCCTCTCTGTGTGCAGCAGGATGTGTTTGGCTCATCCCCTTAACTTGTGTGACAGTTCATTGGGATTTACAACATCCGTGTTGTGAAGGGGGGGTCCAGCATATGTCCCACATGTTCTGTCAATTGACCTGTGAGTCTGTTCGTAAGGATGCATTTCCATTTGTGTGGGTTTGTGCAATAAAGGTGTTCAGCACAATCCAAAGTGCCTCATCTCTGTCACTGCAGATCTCTTGCCAGTTTGCATGTGTCATCTATGGCATAATTGTCAAAGATTGAGCATATGAGTGTATGTGTACTTCGGCAACAAGAATGCAGTTCTTTCTGGCTAATAATCTCTATTGTGCATGAAGTACCTGGTTGTGTATGTTGTGCAGGTTGCTCCCCACAACGGGACGTCAACGCCTGCTGACGGTGTGTCTCCTGTGCGCAGCTCCGCATTTTGTTCCCTGATCGTGTGGCCGTCATTTTTGTTGATTCTTCATACATTTTCTCGGAGTGACACATGAGTAACCTGACACTCCTTCCTTTACATACACCTGTTGCACTGTGCCTTTCTGACCTCCTTGTCTTTGTGTGCTACTTTTTGCCTAGTTTCTCACCCCTTCCACCTGCTACAGCCTCACCTGCGGCATCGCCCCACCGAGTGCCCTGATTCTGCAACCCACACGCCTCCAAAATGCTCCTCCCTTCCCCCCTCCACCCATTCTTAATGCAGCCAGCAGCTTGTCTGTGCCACTGTTGCGCCAACGCCGTGCCAAAGGCAGGACCACCTGCACCTGCAACGTGCACAGTGCACGACCCTCTGGTCCTTGCATGACCCACGTCACACAACAGGCTCATGCTGCAGCCACCCTCCAAGCAATGTCCACCAGACAAGCAACCGCCTGCTATCAGGCAACCCCTAAGCGCACACACGATACCTTTGCATGCTGAGTGTGCAACTCCAACTGCCTACACAGCGCTGCCCCACCTACCAGACCCTGTCTGAACAACCAGGTCATGTCCTACTTCACACCCGCTCCATCCACCAGCACGCCATTGGACTCTGTTACCTCCTCAACACAACAGCCCCACACATCACCTTCATGACAGTTACCTGGATAAAAGCATCCTCAGCACACAACTTCTTCATTGCCATCTCTGACGGATACAAGATCACCCGCAGGGACGGCACCAACATTCCCAGCGGATGACTTGGAATTTATTCACAAGTACACCCTCAGAGTCACAAATCCGGTTTTGCACCAACCCCCTGGCAACACTCAGAGTAACACTCATCTACAGATCTCCAGGCCTACATCCACAAATCCGCAAAGCCATCAACACGTACATCTGCACGCACGCCATCACCTCCACAGGCTACATGTGGCTGGGGGCCAGTAACTACTTGCTGGAGGAGAACCACACCACCATCCATCATTGGTCCATCAACATTTGCATCCACGTCTCCGACAAGCAACACACTGCCCCACACCCCACTACCGATCCCCCAAAGATGCTTGATGTAAGTCACCACAGACAAGCTCGAACCAACACCCCTGCCACACCCTGCAACCTCACACAGTGGATCAGCAACTGATCCAACAATCTTGCCGCATTGACAGACTTTCCTGTGAAGCACAACAACAGTTAAGCCACCTGGGACAAGGCAGACCTACTGGACTCATACAGATTGAAGTACTGGGAATTTTAAGCCCAGCGGTGCAGGGGAACACACCCTAAGACTTCGGGTTCTTCCTGTTTCAGACCTACAGAAACACAGAGTCTTCTGGGTGAAGTCAAAGATCAGTTTATTGGCTGCAGACCAATTACAGGTATCCTAGAAGTACAACAGCGTGTATGTTCTCAGGAGACTGCTTCAAGTTACAGAAACGGGCTTCTCCTTAAATACAAAATATCATGCTTCAGGCACACATTCCTTGTTTTACGATACGGTCATCTACATGTATCTATTACAAATGAAAAAGGCAGAGTCATGATGACCATCCCACATCCCAGTTAAGCCAGCCCACAATTATTTACCCAGCAAGGCTCAGATCCCACATCAGATATCAACAGGCCCCAATAAACACGAGCATCTCCTGTTTGGAAAACAAGCCATAAAGCAGGAAGAGTCAGGTGTGAAAGAGATTAGCTGGAGGCTTGTGTGGGATGAAGAGACTTTATGGTGTGTCAAACCCTGATGCTAATCACAGGTGGCCGCAGGACGGGGAGCTCGTGAGACCGGACTGACCTTGGGCAGCGGAGCCAAGCTGCCCAGGTCACAGAGAAGTCAAAGGAAGGCACATGTGCTCTAAAGGCCCGTATTTGCTTCATGATATGTAGCCTATGTGAGGGCAACCATAAGATGGCCACCGCTCTAAGATGGAACCCATGAAGTCAATGTATAATAACGTATACATAGTGCATTCATCAATGAAACGTTATATAAAGCACTTGTACATACCGCATTGACCATTCGCGGTTCGCTAATACCGGGATAGACAGGGGTAGGGCCCTGCCTCCCACGCGGTCCCAAATTTCAAAGTACCACAGACCCTCCTTTTGCCCTTACATAGGCAACAACTATGCTCACATCAATCCGAGTCTAGGTCAATATTCACAAAGTCATGGAGATGTTGCTGTAGCATCATCCTATTACTTAGCTCGTCCCTCGATACAGGTTTCCTTACACATAATGTAGCACAGAGGCCACATATCGCAGGAGCACACTGTATGCACCGACAGAACAGGAAAAGGATGGCTAAGATCATTCCAATGACCATCAGAACTTTCCAACCCCAGGCAGATATCAGTTCCCAGAACCACCCCACCAGTGACCAATCTCCTTTATCCACGTGTATGGATTCAGATATTTTATGAAGTTTGGAGATGGCTTGATAAACTGTTGGAGCGTTATCTGGTATGAAAATGCAACAGCTAGATTGGATAACCTTACATACCCCACCGCGGTCTGCAAGTATAACGTCTAGAACCATGCGGTTCTGCAAAGTCATGAGGCGATCCGCTTGGAGCTCAGCTGTCAAATTACCAAGGGCACCAGCCGTAACATTGACAGTGGATTCAACCACATGAGTCAGTTGTCTCAGGTTCCTACTATTAACCATAGGTCCCCAAAACGGCAGGAAACCCAAAAAGAAGTCTCCCGCTTCCTGACCGGCAGTATCCTCCTTACTAATCACGCCTCTCCCAACTCTGGTCTTGTGATAGTCAGAGGCAGCAGTAAATGTCGGCGGTAGCAGATTTGCAATATAACATGTGCCCGAGAAATCAGGGGGCAACCATGTATATGCTCGGTCATTGCAGACAAAATATGTACCCTTGGCAGCCAAAAACGCAGGGGAAAACTGTGATGGGAAAGTGTACGTTTCAGTACAGTCACTTCTCCCCAGTTGAGCTCTTGGATTCTGACCATTACCTGCACAGACAGAACAGGAAAAGGATGGCTAAGATCATTCCAATGACCATCAGAACTTTCCAACCCCAGGCAGATATCAGTTCCCAGAACCACCCCACCAGTGACCAATCTCCTTTATCCACGTGTATGGATTCAGATATTTTATGCAGTTTGGAGATGGCTTGATAAACTGTTGGAGCGTTATCTGGTATGAAAATGCAACAGCTAGATTGGATAACCTTACATACCCCACCGCGGTCTGCAAGTATAACGTCTAGAACCATGCGGTTCTGCAAAGTCATGAGGCGATCCGCTTGGAGCTCAGCTGTCAAATTACCAAGGGCACCAGCCGTAACATTGACAGTGGATTCAACCACACGAGTCAGTTGTCTCAGGTTCCTACTATTAACCATAGGTCCCCAAAACGGCAGGAAACCCAAAAAGTAGTCTCCCGCTTCCTGACCGGCAGTATCCTCCTTACTAATCACGCCTCTCCCAACTCTGGTCTTGTGATAGTCAGAGGCAGCAGTAAATGTCGGCGGTAGCAGATTTGCAATATAACATGTGCCCGAGAAATCAGGGGGCAACCATGTATATGCTCGGTCATTGCAGACAAAATATGTACCCTTGGCAGCCAAAAATGCAGGGGAAAACTGTGATGGGAAAGTGTACGTTTCAGTACAGTCACTTCTCCCCAGTTGAGCTCTTGGATTCTGACCATTACCTTGTAAACAGAACCGACCTATGTGGGGTACGACCCAAATTGGGGATGAAATTTTTCACTGTCTTTCACCCAGACTAATACTATACCCCGTCGCGTTCCACCCTACATAAGCTCTCAATTCCTCCTTGGGAATAGATGAGTATGCGTCGATATCTCTGCTCATATCGGCAACTCCTTTCATTAAGGCTTTATTATTGGTGCCAGGTCTGATGGAACGCGGTTGTCGCGGGGAGTAGGCATCTAGTGCAAAGAGAAACATGGCCTGGAATGCCCATGACGATCCATTGTAACTAAACGGCAGCACTAGATAAGGAATACCCTTATTAATGGTATGTGGCATTAAACCACACACCCAGCAATTGGTTGTATTCATGACTAGTTGGTGCTGGTGCAGGAGCTGAATAAACGAGTTGTTTACAAACTCTGATCGTCTAGCTTGTTCGTGTTCGGGCAGAGGGTGAAAAGAGTGTGAGGAGACAGTAGGAGGAGGTATAGGCTGTACAGTGGGTGCAATGGGCTCTTGAGAGGAGAAGAATACAAATCCTACGGTAAACACTATCATACTAAATAATATAAACAGACATAATAATACAAAACGTTTGCTCTTCATTATTTTACACATTCTCGTTTTCAAGTTCATTTCTTCAGCGAGTCTCTCCATCTTGAAAAACTCCATCCTCTAATCGTGCCGCTCGCGGCGGATGAGTATCTTCTGCTAAGGAGTACGCCTATCGGTCCAGGGAACGCCCTAGACCAACCAGAACCGTTGAGCTAACGTCTTCGGCCTGTACCCCAAAGTCTTGGCACCGCGACCCTGCGGCTGAACCCGGATGGTGGTTCGAAAAACAAAAATCAAGAAAGTCCTTCAGATGGGAGAGCTATGGTATCAAAAACAAAAAGGTAAGGAAAAAGAATATTTATTTGTCCATAGGCCTTGGTCTCAGGTTATAGTGGAAACGGCCAAGTACTGTCTGATCTTGAAACAAGAGTTCAGGCTCTGTGGTGTCCAATCGAATTGACGGTGGCACAGCTTCTTGCAAAATATCGTCACTTTCTTGTGCTGAAGCTGTGCCTCTTACACGTGCATCACTGAATGGTACAAAACGAGGTACAGTGTCTGTTTCAGAATCGGCGATACCCTCCTGGACCCACTGGTCATACGGTAGAGGCAAAGGTATCCTCTTGATGTGGGCGCCGTGGATCCAATTCTTTTTCCCCTTTACTCGAACAGCTGATCTTGTAGACAGAAGTACGAGGTGAGGGCCAATCCAACGGGGCTCATCGTTGCTCTTCCGCTGGAAATTCTTGATGAGCACCCACGTGCCAGGGTCGATAGGGTGTCCTGTAGCCTCAGAGGCCTGGGGGAGAGTATCATGCACCTGTTGGTGTAAAACACGCAATTTAGCCGTCAATTCATACAAGTAATCAAGCAGTACTGGATGTTCCATGTCGCTGAATTTCGCCGGTCTTGGCACACCCCATACATTGGCCGGGCGGCCAAAAACCACCTCGTATGGACTGAGTCCCACTCGTGAATGCACAGTCATTCTGGTGGATAGGAGTGCTAGAGGCAGAGCGTCAGGCCATTTAAGACCGGAGCTCGCCTGGATTTTGGCCAGCTTGAGTTTTAGAGCGCCATTGTAGCGCTCTACTAATCCAGCTGATTGGGGGTGATTTGCAGCGTGGAACTTTTGCTTAATCCCTAATCCCTCACACACATTCTTCATCACTCGACCCACAAATTCACTCCCATTATCACTCCACACCATTCTCGGCATTCCAAACCTAGGAAAAAATTCCTTCACAAGGGCTTTGGCTGTGGATAAAGCAGTGTTGTCCTTTAGGGGATATGCTTCTATCCATTTTGAAAAAGCGCAAACAACAACCAATACATACTTCAAGTTGTTGCACCTTTCCATGTGGATAAAATCTAGCTGCAAAACTTCAAATGGATATGATGGAGGCGCAAAATGACCAGCTGGAGTTGGGGTTCCCCTACCAGGGTTGTATTTCAAACATACCATACAATTCTTGACCACATTCTTTGCACACTTGGAAATTCCAGCATTCGGCCATACTGGAGCCAACAACTTACAGATTCCTTTCATACTGATATGTGCCATTCTATGTGCCATAGTAACCACTGGAAGCACATATGCATCAGGTAACAACCATCGCCTATGTTCTGACAGATCAATCCAACAACCATTCTCATCCAATTTACCCGTACTTTCTCTCCACTTGCTCAACTCTTTCTCTGTGGCTTCAGCTTGAAGGGACTTCACACTCTCTATTGTGTTTTCACGCATTCCAACATCACCAACCCATCTGGCAGGGCCTGCAACATACATTCGAGTCTTCACATCTTTTGCTGTTTCTTTCGCGGTTTCATCAGCAAACGCATTACCACGACCAACATCATCAGTGACTTTCTTGTGCGCACTGCATTTCATGATCGCAACTTGTAACAGTAGGGTCAGCGACTCAAGGAGATCATTCACCAACTTGCCATTCTGAATCTTAGCTCCATGCGAAGTCAGGAACCCACGTTCTTTCCACAATCGCCCAAAACTATGAGCCACGTCAAAGGCGTACTGGCTATCCGTATATATGTTCACTTTCATTCCTTCAGACAACATGCATGCTCTTGTAAGGGCAATTAATTCTGCTGCTTGGGCCGAATTATGTGGCACACGTGCAGTTTCCACAATCGTGTGCAAAGTCGTGATAGCATATGCAGCAGTCATATCACCATTTGGAAGCTTGAAACACGAACCATCCACCCATAAGGTACCATCACACTCGGTCAGGGGAGTATCTTTAAGATCTATTCTCCCTTTTGTCTCTTCTTCTGTTCTGAACAGAAAATCATATTGCTCAATCTCATCTAGGTCTGCTGGAATCGGCAATAATGTAGCTGGATTCAACGTGTTGCATCTCTTTATGTGTATATGATTTGCTAACAGTGTCAACTCATATCCGGATAATCGCGCACTAGTTAAGTGCTGTGTCTTGGTCCTGTTTAATAATGTGTCCACAGCATGTGAAACCATAACAATCAATGTATTATCCATTACTAGTCCAGCAGACTGCCGAATAGACATAGCTGCGGCGGCTGTAGTTCTCAAACAACTTGGCAATGCCCTCGCTACCGGGTCCAAGGTTGACGAAAAATATGCGCATGGACGTGGTCTGTCGCCAAAAGGCTGTGTTAACACTGATAATGCGCAACCATCTTTTTCATGAACATACAATGTAAAAGGCTTACTGTAGTCAGGGGTACCCAACACAGGAGCTGAACATAATGCATTACGCAATTCCCAAAAACTTTTCTGACACTCTTCAGACCATGGGATAGGATTCGGTGTGTCTTTGCATGTTAATGCTAACAAAGGTTTTGCCAGCAAAGAGAAATTTGGTATCCAGTGCCTACAGTATGAAGTAATGCCCAAGAAAGCACGCACTTCTCTCTGTGTTCTAGGCACGCTCAATTGTGCAATGGATTGAATTCTTTCTGGGGTCAGTTTCCTTCCCTCCTTCGATAAGAGATGACCTAAGTAGGTCACTTCTTGTCGACAATATTGCAATTTTGAGAGAGACACTTTGTGATGGAAGGCAGACAAATGACGCAACAATGACAATGTAGCGTCTTTACAAATCTTTTCAGGCGTAGGCAAATCGTCAACGTACTGAATGAGGATAGCGCCACTAGGTAAAACCAGTGCATCAAGCTGTGCTTTCAAAGCCTGACTGTATATTGATGGGCTTTCACAGTAGCCCTGTGGAGCGCGTTTAAAGCGGAAGCTGCGACCTCCTAAGCTGAAGCCAAAAATGTCTCTACTCTCCTCTGCAATTGGGATGCTAAAGAAAGCATTCTTTAAATCGATCACTGAGAACCATGCAGCGGAGGCTGGAATCATGGTTAACAATGCAGTTATATCAGGGACAACTGGAAACTGTGGCACAACAATCTTATTAACCTCTCTAAGATCAATCACAAATCTGTAAACAGGTGGCTGTGAAGGGTCCGTTCGTTTTAAGACAGGTAAAACAGGACTATTGCAAACGTTGCCTCTTGTCTCTTCAATTACACCCTTTTTAATCAAATCGCTGATAATTGCCAACAATGCTTTCTGACCTTCATTGGAGATCTTATACTGGGGAATACGTGGCAATCTGACATTGGCTTTTAAAGTGACCACATATGGCGGTATTTCCACGAGACCCACATCATTGGGACCAGTAGCCCAAAGGACATCCGGGAGGGATGACAATTCGGGTGGCATTGCATTCTTAGACAAATACATCGGGGAAATCACTTTCTTACCTAATGTAAGTTGTACTCCTGAGGGAGAACAAAATATAGCGTTGCATGCAATCTTTTTAGCAAATCTAATCCTAGCAGATTTTCACCACAACCTGTTGTTAGGATGAGGGGTGCTTTTAACTCGCAAGGTCCAACAGAAAGTGACATAGGACTAGAAATCGGGTTCCTAACTGGGGCGGCAGAAAAACCTACTGAAACATTCATTTCGCCATTCAAAGGCGCGCCAGGGAGTTTTGAATGCATGATTGAACTCTTTGCAGCACCAGTGTCTAGCAGAAAGGGCTCTGTTACACCCGCTGTAGTCACTTTAACATATGGTCCGCTCTGATCCACTGGCACTGAAACAACTCCCTCTCTCTGTCTACGGCTGTCCTAGTAATCATTACCTTCCACATTGTCGTCTTCTGCATAATAGTCATTATTGTAGTACTGAGCTGTATTACCAGTTGCATTGGCTTGCTGATCAAAGCTATTTATCGTATTTTGAGGCGGAAGAGGACGCGCGTTCTGGGGAACACTTCCATGCCCCCTACCTCTAGGAGCTTGTTGACCACCTCTACCTCTTGCGCCATACACATTACTAGTACGCTGCATTAATTTAGGACAACTATACTTGAAATGACCTTCCTCTCTGCAATATGAACATTGATTGGGACCTACAGGGATACGTGGTTGATAATACCCATTCATTTGCTGGTTATTCTGAAACTGTTGGGGCTGCTGATAGATACCTTGGGTTTGCCTATAATTATTCTGTCCTCCACGTGGCGGATAAGCCTGCTGCAAGAGGACCTTTATTTTCAGTTCTTTCGTTTTCTTATCTGTTCTATCTTTCTCGTCTATATCTCTATTTTCATAATACTGTGCAGTAGCCAGTATTTGCGCTGAAGAGGAAACAGCCCAAGAACTTTCGGAATCTTTTAATTTCTTACACAACTCGGTAAGTAGATTCTGTACAAATTTATCAACGAATAACCGTTGGCCACCGTCAGTACTCATGTCTTGACCACTGTGGTCGATAAACGTTTCTTCAAACCTGGTGAAGAAATCGGACACTGTCTCATCTTTCTTCTGCTTACATGCGGATAGTTTATCCCAATTTACATGCATCGCAGGCATTATAGTTTTCATGTAGGTAATAATTCTACCAGGGAGTTCTGCTACCAAAGGATCAGGCTTCGCGCCGCCAACTTGTCCAGCGTCTGCAGCAATGATATTAGCCCATGTGTTACCCAATTCTGCAGCGTGATCTACATTACGAATGGATCCCAATAAAGGCTGTGGAACCACATTCCCAAACAGCATATCTATGTCAGCCAGATTCATTACACACGATTCTGCAGTTTGTGATAACTCCTTATAATATCCTGTAGGGTTTTTACGGGGGTCAGGCAATGTCTGCTTAAGCGCTAACACCTCAGAACGTTTCCAAGGGACATGCACCCAAACACGCTGAAAATGTGCTAAGACAGGTGGAACAGCATTTGGCTCAGCAGGTCTCCAAACTGGGGGAACCTCACCCATCGGATATTGGTGCGCTTTTACCTTTTTCCCCACAGGGAGTTCCAGTTCGAACAATGATTGCTGACAATCGCCATTTCTGAAGGACAGTAAAGTCGCAACTGCTTTATCTACATTGGGACCCACAATTGTACCTGTCCCAAAGTCAAATCGCACTCAATACAATTCCTGGGGGTTTGGGTTTGAACCATTATCTTCCAATTCCTCACAGAGGAATTCACACATTTTGTCAAAGACATACCTCTGTGTTAGGGCATTCCATTGGTGAAAAACGTTAACAACTGATTCCACATCATAGAGAGAAGGGAAACCAATCCACCTACGCGCCAGATGATCTAACACCTCTTTCTCGTCAGGACCAGGCAGCTGACTACGCAATTGCTTACACTGTAAACCAGGAGTCGCACTGGATGACCCAAAGAGAAGCGACATTAAACTAGTAACTACATTAGCTAGTCGTTGTCGTGCTGAAGGACCCACCACCCAAACAAAACAATCTTCCAAATACACTAGAACCAGGCATCTTCGCTCACTAGTCTAGTTTCAAACTTCAAAGGATTATCAATTACGATAGTCTCGTGAATACACGAGTCCTCTGGCTTTGGCGCTTGCAAGCTCCAAATCGAAATGATCCCGAAGGATACCAAAAATCCCGAAGGATACCAAACAAACTGGGAGACGCTCCACTTATACTTAACTGAATATCGATGATCAATGGCATCACCAGAAGACTCTCTCGATTGTTTCGCTCTACCAAAATCGTCAAGGGTCCAAAACAGGGCGATTAATCAGGGCAGCAGTCCTTCGTAGCCATCGGGACGCGGAGAACCTCGCAAAAAAGACTTTCGGACCACGTCGACATGCAGGGGTCGATGAAGTGGCGGCCTTGCTCCAGAATTTCCACACGAAGCTCCGCACGAACCTCTGGCTTGGACCGGTACCGCTGAAATCGTCCCGAGTTGGGCGCCAACTGAAGTACTGGGAATTTTAAGCCCAGCGGTGCAGGGGAACACACCCTAAGACTTCGGGTTCTTCCTGTTTCAGACCTACAGAAACACAAAGTCTTCTGGGTGAAGTCAAAGATCAGTTTATTGGCTGCAGACCAATTACAGGTATCCTAGAAGTACAACAGCCTGTATGTTCTCAGGAGACTGCTTCAAGTTACAGAAACGGGCTTCTCCTTAAATACAAAATATCATGCTTCAGGCACACATTCCTTGTTTTACGATACGGTCATCTACATGTATCTATTACAAACGAAAAAGGCAGAGTCATGATGACCATCCCACATTCCAGTTAAGCCAGCCCACAATTATTTACCCAGCAAGGCTCAGATCCCACATCAGATATCAACAGGCCCCAATAAACACGAGCATCTCCTGTTTGGAAAACAAGCCATAAAGCAGGAAGAGTCAGGTGTGAAAGAGATTAGCTGGAGGCTTGTGTGGGATGAAAAGACTTTATGGTGTGTCAAACCCTGATGCTAATCACAGGTGGCCGCAGGACGGGGAGCTCGTGAGACCGGACTGAGCTGGGGCAGCGGAGCCAAGCTGCCCAGGTCACAGAGAAGTCAAAGGAAGGCACATGTGCTCTAAAGGCCCGTATTTGCTTCATGATATGTAGCCTATGTGAGGGCAACCATAAGATGGCCACCGCTCTAAGATGGAACCCACGAAGTCAATGTATAATAACGTATACATAGTGCATTTATCAATGAAACGTTATATGAAGCACTTGTACATACCGCATTGACCATTCGCGGTTCGCTAATACCGGGATAGACAGGGGTAGGGCCCTGCCTCCCACGCGGTCCCAAATTTCAAAGTACCACAAGATCTAGCCGGACTCTTGTGCAAACCTTGCAACACAAAGAACCATCAGTTACCTTACAGCCCTGGAAAACGCCACACACAGCCATCACCATATCATCAGCAAGGACTAGTGGAGATCCTTCAGATAGGGCTGAGGCACAAAAACACACGACATAAAGGAGCTCATCAGCATTTTGAGTGAACTGACAGCAGCTCTCCATCCAAAAGACACCCCACCCTTCCAAGGCAGATCAAATCCCTTGCAACTCTAGCACTGCAAGCTCATGGACATACACGACAGCCATGGCACACAGAGGCAGACAGCACTATTATCCGCTGGATAAACTCCCTTCAGGTTCCGGACTCCCGTCAGCAGCAAATACACAACCCTGGCTCATGTGCACCATCCACTCTGGCTCTCCAACAGGCCCCTTCCCACACAACATCTCAACCACATCATTCCCCATCCTTGAAGCCCACGTCCAGCACGTCATGAATGTCTCCTTTGAGTTTGCCACATTTCATGGGAGCTGGAGGCATGCAGAGACCCGGGCCCTTCTTAAACAACGGACGGCAGTACCGCAGGAACTCCTGGAACATCACCCTACTTCCCTACCCAGCAAATGTCATCAGGAAGACACTCAACGAGCAACTGACAAACTTACTCCATGCAAACAGCTCCAGGCAACCGGCACCAGACCATCTTCCACAGTAATCACACCACTGCAACCGTCATAATTGCCACCACCAACGACAACTTTGCCCTGCTCAACAATGGTGAGACCACCCCCCTTGACCTCTCAACGGCACTCTACACCATGCGCTACCACACTGTCAGCTCACACATCTACAACACTGGTATCCAGAGGAGGGCCCAGGATTAAATCAACAAGTAGCTCACCAGCAAGGCCCAGGGAGTCGGCCTCCACCCTTCCGCATGTGGTACACTGTGGTCATCTGGCCCATGCCCCAGGGCTCATCTCTCAGCGTGATGATCTTCAATGTCTCCATGACCTCCTCTCCACCATCACATGCGCACACGTCCTCATCATCATCTCGTATGCCATTGACACCCAGCTGCTCCTCACCCTCACCAAAGACCCAGCAATTGCCAGATCCAACCTTCAAGAAGGCATGAGATCCGTTGACAAATGGCTGAACATCAGCCACCTGAGGCTGGACTTGGACAGGACTGAGGTCATCATCTGAGGATTGTCCCCTTACAGCTGGGTCAACTCCTTGTGTCCCACCGGCCTGGGCACCGCACCAGCACCCAGTGGCCACGCACGCAAGCTGGTGTTCATCATGGACTCATCGCTCACAATTACCATGCAACTCAACACCATCTGTACCTCATGCTGCCACACCCTCCGCATGCTGCAAAGGATCCACAGATAGATCCACTCCAAGGCAAGACAGACCGTCCCCCAGGTCCACAACACCAGCCGGGACAATTACAGCAATGCCCTGTACAGAGGGACAACAGCAAAACTGCAGGAGAACTTGTCCACATCCAGGGTGCATCCGCACACCTCATCTTCAACATCCCCTGCCCAGCCACATCCCCGTCCACCTGAGATAGCTACAATGGCTCACTGTCTGCTGTGGGATCACCTTCAGACTCCTCACCCACACTCAGGAGGCAGTCCACAACCCCAGACCCAAAACCGACCTTGGACGTCTGTCATCCAACACCCCGTTGGCCCAACTCCGTGCAGACAACCTTGCCCTGGCCACCATTCATCATATCCACAGAACAACTGCATGCAGGAGATAGTTCTCCCACCTCACCAAACAGACCTGGAACTCCCTCCCCGGGCACCTCTACATGACCCATGACCTCTACTCCTTCATGATACTTTTCCAAATTGGTCTGTCCAAGCAGTATTGCAAGCCCCCCCTCAGCAGCTTGAGGCCATCACGGGTGAGTATTGGGCTCCATGTCTGTATTTGATGATACATTGTGACCCATCTGTGTCCTCGACCGGACTCAGATCCAAGTGTATGAATGGCTGGAGTTAGTTCCACACTCAGGCATACTTTGACATATCCCCACACTTATGTTGTGGACTCATGCAAATTGAGTGCAACATCAAATTTAAATGTTTTTTTATTATAGGTCTGGGGCGTGATTTGTGCAAGAAAAAGGTGCAATACAGGGACCATAGAATCCAAAGTTCCCAGGGGGAGGTGGGATCCTTGGCATTTGAAAGCAACAGAGTCCAGACCACAGTGTTTGGCATCATTGGTCAGACTGTGACCAGCAAGTGCATGTGGCAGAGAATGTCAGTCAATGAGGTGATTCTGTTGCACATGAAGGCCAGGTGCCAGGCCAGGTGACCTAGGAGATGTGGATGGGCCGCTGCCTCTCACGGTCTTTTCCGTGGACGACCCACCTTCCTCAGGGGACCCTCAGATGCAGGCCTTGACGATGCTTTGGATGCTCTGTCGGACAAATCCTCCTCCTCCTCCTCCCTCACTGTGGCTTTTGGTGGTCTTCGCCTGGTGGCACAGGGAGGGTTGCCCATGTTGTCTGCGATCCGACAGAGTGAATGGCTTATGTCCCTTTGCACCGCCAGGAGCTCAGCCAGTCTTGCCTCCATCCGTCCTTGGTGTTCTTGTTGACTGGCATGTTGCTCGGCCTGCTGGTTCTTCATCTCTGTGATGGTCCCCTTTATCTCTGTGAGTTTCCCAACTACCTGGCTGATCTCCCTGGTGTCACACCGGTATGCCTCTATGATGTTGTGTATGTGTGACATACCGGTCTCTTCAGCTGGCTGGTCAGGTTCTCGCCTCCACCTGCCTCCACTCCCACCACCCCTGCCCACACAAGCCTGGCCTGCCGTTGTGGGCACATCGGATCTACGGGACCCCTGAGGGATGGCAGTGGTGGTGTTGTCTGCCTCCTCCTGGTTGCCCGGCGAACCTTGTCCCTCCTGGTCAGACTGCCTCAGTTGTTCACTGCGGGAAGGGCTCCTCGGTGTCTCCTGGGGTGTGGCAGGAATGGGGGTGGTGGTTGGCACAGATGTTCCTGAACCAGGTGCTGCAGGGGCTTGGACACCAGAGGGTCCAGGTCAGTCGGGGTCATCCGCGGAGTGTTGAGAGGCATCGCTGCCGGTGGGATCAGGTTCCTCCCGAGCCTGGGACTGTGATTCTTCACCCCCATTGTTGGGGGGAGATTCCTCACGTTGCCCTGAGTGTGAGAGACAGACAATGTTAAGGCTGTTTCATGCAACATCCATGTTTCATACACATTCTAGTTGGCACTGTTCCTCCAGGTAGTTGTATGTGCCTAGCATTCTCCTCAATATTCACTTGTGGATGGGTATGTTGCGGGGGACAGATTGATATGTGTTCCTGAGTCTTTAACTTGGTGATTTTTGGCTTGGATGCTTCTTCGGCTATGTATTGGTCTTGTTGTGTTACATGTCCATTGTGACAGTGGGTAAATCCATTGCCTGTCCCGGGAGTGTCTGCTTGTGTAAGGGGTGTGTGTGACAGGGCCTGCTGGTGGGTGTAGTGTGATTTGGCACTGGGGCTCCCAGGTGATGTAGCTGTCCCCCCATGGAGCATGCTGCCATGACAGTGAGTGTGAGTTGCTGTCCTAGATATCTGACCTTGTTGTCTTGGTGTTTGTGTTTGCACTGGTCACAGTAGGGCCTTTTGCTGCCTACACCAGGGCCCAGTGTCAGCTATCTTGTCAGTACTTTCACAGTCCCTGTGCATTGAGCATGATGCATGGGTATGTACCTGGGCCATATGGGATGAGGGCAATTGTGTCTGATTTGGAGTTCAACAATGCGTTTTGTGACACCCACCCTCCCAGCGTATCGGACATCCATTCTTGGCTCAGTGCTTCGTGTAGCATGGGACATAGCATGGCCTTGCTTTCTCAATGGGGCATACACATGTTAGTGGCATTAGCGTTGTTTTTGACTATGGTTCTGGTCAGTGAGTGTTTGGAGGTAGTTGCGTGCATTTTGAGTAGTTGGGGTGTGCATGCCATTACCCCCATGTTACATAAGTTGTATGTGTACTCACCAGGCTCTGGAACTCCTTGAAGTCCATGTACTCCCACCGGCGAAAGCAGGGCCATCACCTTCTCCTCCCAGGGATGGAAATGTACTGGTCTGCGGGGCCCACCACCTCCAGTGATGTTGCTCTGGGCATAGTCATCATTCATTTTTCGCTTGACTGCCCTCCGCAGATCGTACCACCTGGCTTAGCATTCAGTCCTGGTCCTTCTGATGGGTGCAACAGCATTCACCCTATCGACGATCCTCTGCCACAGGTGTGATTTTTCGGCTATGCTGGTCTGTCTGACCAATGTTCCAAACAGCTGTGGCTCGACTCTGATGACTTCATTGACAAGGATCTCCAGCTCCTCTCTTGTGAACTTTGGGTTCTTGTCTATGGGCATGGTGTGGGGTGAGGGTGTGGATGGTTGTGGGTGTGTGGGTCTGAATGTGAAGTTGTGGGTCTGAATGTGAAGAGGGGGTATGTGTGAAGGAGGTTGTGTGAAGGAGTATATATTAAGGTGGATGGGTGCAGTTGTTGGTGTGTGCTCTCTAGCTGCAGTGAGTCTGTTGCAAAGGCTCATGGTTTTTGTGTGTGGTCCCTTTTTATTGGTCCATTTGTGGGTGGGCCTCAGTTTGAATTTTTGGTGGGTGTGTTATAAGTGGTGGTTGTGAGTTTGGCCCGCTGTTTGCCTGTTTGGATGTGGCCAGGTCAGTCATTTCCATGTTTTGTGCACTGTAGACGTGTTTTGTGGTGTTGTGCGAGTCGAATAGACCCTCCTTGTGCTGTTTTACATTGCCTATGTACGGTGCGTACATACGCGATGTTGTTGTGAGGTGCGTACATACGCGATGTTGAGGTACGCACCGTACATATGTGATGATATTGTTGTAAGGTGTGTACATACACGATGTTGTTGTGAGGTGCGTACATACGCGATGTTGAGGTACGCACCGTACATATGCGATGATGTTGTTGTGAGGTGCGCACATACGCGATGTTGGGGTACGCACCGTACATACGCACCCCGGGAACTACTTTTCCCGGGATACGAGTCGTACAAAGTTTGCTTTGTAGCGGGTAAAGTCATTCCCCATGTACGGGACGTTTTCCGTACGAATCCTAAATCGGAAAGCCGGTCCCGATCGTACTTGTACGGTCGGACTGTATTTTTAGGATTCGTACGGAAAAGTGTCCGGGTCCGTCTCGTACAACTTCTCCCGATCGAATTCGTACGGATCGGGCCGATCCGTATGTATTTTTCACGTACGAATCGTACTTCACGGGTGGGACAGGATTTGTACGATTCGTATGGGAAAAATTACGGATACGAGTCGTACGGAAAAAAATAATATAGGATCTGAATCGACCCCCTAGTGTGAGTGGGTTGGCTCAACATTGTTTTCTAAGCTGTACTCTTACTAAAACATTGTTCGGTCAGACTCGCATTGACTTCAATGGAAGCCTGTGTTCTGAACGAGAACACAGTCTCCCATTGGAAAAAGGGGTGGTTGGAGAAATCCTTGCACTCTGTGGCACGCACCCCATGGTGCCTACCACATTGTGCATGGTTGGGCCCCAACCAAATGCCTCTGGGTGAAGTGGGGCCAGCAACGGGTTCCAAAACACAGATTCTGAAAGCCATTTCATGCCAAGCAGACCGATTCAGAATGGCTTTCCGAATAGGTCATCATAATCGCTTACTCAAAACCGTGCCTATTGAGCTGTACGATTCGTCTCTGAAAGACTCTGGACTGTCTGAATGTCTTTCAGAACTGATTTTGACAGCCCATACGGTTTCTGGTCATCGTATTAGGTGTTGGGAAATGTGTACGATTCGTTCAGAAACAAGGCTGCCGAATCAGATTCTGAGATATTGAATCCCATTCGGAGCCTTTCCGAACAACATTGTAATCGGCCCCTAACAGTGCAAGCTCCAGCTGAACTGCATCACTTAAGAAAATAACCACAGACCCCAAGCTGTAAAATGACTGTTGCCAAGGCACTACAGTGCATGCACACACTATTTTGTTAGTATTTTCTTTACTGTGCAGGCGTGCTCCATTGGCGACCTGTTTGTGATTGTGATCTAGCCAAAACGAGGACATGCGTCGGCATGCATTCACACAATATACGTGAGTCACCTCTCCAGCAAACGTGCTGTGTGCACACAAGCACCTATTACCTTAGGAGCTTTTGTCGGGAGATCATGGCCATGCGGCAATGGCTCAGCAGAAAGAGGTGGTGGTGAGGAGACAGCCCTTTGCAGGTAAGCGCTTCCCATGCTTTACGTGTCTCTGAATTCTGCCAGTTTTAGATACGGACTCGTGGTGGGTGACTTCTATCCGCCATGGCTCCCGGCTCTTGTGGTCTGATCATTCATCAAGCAGCATCTAGGGAAGAGCAGAACTTCGCAGAATTCCACAGAGTTTTTTATGTAACTCCACAGAATTCCACATAGTGCAGCTTTGCATACTCCGCCCACCCGTAGTAGTTTAGGAGATGTCTTGAAAGAGACCAGTGCTCTTATCTTGGTATGAGAATTCGTCCAGTTTCCTTGTTTCCTATATTATTCTATCTTTCAAATGTGTGGAACCCAGCTTCACAATAATATCTCTCTGGCACGCTCCTGGTGATGGTCTAAAGGCTCCCACTCCATGGGTTTGGACAATTGGTATTTCCTCAGTTGTATGCTTGAGTATGTAGCTGAAGAGTTTGCTGCAGACCTCGATTATGTGGGTCCCCATCTCTGCTTCATGCACATTGTAAATACGTATGGCAACTAAGGGGCTGATTCCGATTTCGGTCGGAAAAGCCCTTCCGACCGAATCGGATCGTTTCGGCCGTATTCCTTTCCGACCGAGCCATTCTGATGGGCTCAGTCGGAAAGGAATTCAACATGGATTTCCGGATTGTGGACGACAGGCTCGGAGTGCCTGTCTGTCATCCTGAAATCCCTCAGTACTCCCCTGGCTGCCTCTTTGCGACCGAGGGAGTACGATGACTGTTTTTCACTGCCTTTTCATGCCGTTTTTTCCGGCACGAAAAGGCAGTCAGAAACTGTCTTTGGGGTCCCCAGTAGGGCCCCCATGGGTGCGAGGCTGCCGTATGGCGGCCTGGGGGCACTTATGGTGCCCCTCTGTGGATCCCTGCACCCGGTGACAGGCACCTTGGGGTGCCGCCCACAGGGTGCAGGGATGAACTGCACCCCTGCTTTCCACGATGCAGGCATGCATTCCACTCATAATGCATGCTTGCATTGTGTTGTATACGAGAGTGACCGAACCCTGTTTGGTCGCATCGTACTAGCAGGTCTGTAACCGATGACAGCAGGTCAGTCAGTTACGGCTTCTGACCGATGTCGGACGGACCTGAGTCCGTCCGACATCGGAATCGGCCCCTTAATGTCTTCAACTGCTTTTGCACCTGAGGTCAGCTGCCCATTGTGATGATTGGCGGTCCACTCCCAACCTGTGTAACTCTCCATTTGCAGCCCTAAGGGCCTCTCACTTCAGCCTAGTTGACCTGCTTTTCGAATGAAGGATCTCCCATGGTGCCAGCTGGCAGTTACTCTTGCCAAGCCTTCCCTTCCACTGGATAGATATTCACATGAGCGCTGGCCTCATTTCTGTTTCGCTGGGGGCCTCACAGGCCCAAGATGGCAGGTTACTGCTTCAAATCCACACAAGTGTGTCAGCAAGCGTGGGCTAAAATAACAATTTTGTTGAATTAAATGTAATTTAATCTTGATATTACTGGCCAGGAGCACTTGAAAGGACAGAACATGAAAAATACTCTGGTGATATTAACTCCCTTTCCCTATCTGAAGTGAAATTTAGCTTAACAGATGACTTCATGTCACCAAGTATGCAATTCTCCAGTACCTGGCTTTTTGTTCACAAATCTTTACTTTCAGGCAGCCCATGTCAAGTGTATTAGTTCAAATGGATCAACTGAAGTGAACTAACAATAGAATGCTCGGAGTGGATTTCATTGTCAAGTGAATCTCCAGGAATGGAATACTGTGTCCTTTTGGCATTGAGCCACTTAGTAATATTAGCCAAGATCTTTTTTTCATGCACTTTTAACACGTCACATCAAGACTGAACAGTGCATTACCCTTTTATCCCTCTTCCTCTCACTGTCCTTTCTAGTTGAGAAAGTTCTGTTCTCACAGTTATTTGTAGCCTAGCCAGACAAAAAAGTAAATCCACGCTAGCCGCCCTCTTCCAACATGCCATGAGAGAGGACCTTACCTACCTGATTGTCTTGTACTCTGTGTTAACAGAATTCATAAGCTTCCTGACCCTTGGCGGAGGAATTATGCAAAACCCAGAAAGAATGCCCTGTTCTTAAGGGCCTATGGCTCCATAGCAAGGACCATATATCTGGTGGTACTTTTGATGATCACCTGACTATCTGGGAGAATTATCTGTATTGTGGGCCTAAGGTTCCTGAGCCTGGTGCAACCCATACCTTGGCGGTCCCTCTGTGCTATAGTGCCATCCGACGGGGTCTGATTCATGATGTACCTCTGGCGGCCATTAGGGCAAGACAAGACCTTTGTCAGTCTTGTCATCCACTTTTATTGGCCTCAGATGAGAGTGACCTCAGATGCATTCTGCAGATCTTGTCAAACCTACCAGGCTAGTGGCCCCAAAGAGGTAGTATTTCGCTGGGCTGCCAACTTCATACCAGCATACATGAAATCCATGTAGGATGAGTGTGGAGTAACTTACAATTTCTCCGCACCCTATCATCGCTAGACCAATGGGATTGTTTAGAGGTTCAACAAGACCCTCAAAGGCATGATTATGGGGTGGGAGCTAAAGAACGATGTGAGGTGGCAAAGTGAGCTAAAGAAAGATGATGGATTCAACCTAGATCTGTGACTGAGGGTGAATGTCTGAAAAGTTTCAGCGCTCCGTCCATTATCTCATTGTGTTTGCTTTGTTCTCCCTAAATTGGCAGTGTATGCCCAGACGTGGGCCCCTTGCTGACTTTGCTACTGGATTCAAGCTTGCTTGGCCGATGAGGAGAAATACCCCAAAACCGGTCCCAGGATGCTTGTTTCCAGTGCAGGGAAGGCCTTTATTGGCAGCTTGGGCTGGACTATTCCCATGAGGAACAGGGTCAATACTGATTTGCATATGGCTGTGTCTGAACTGGGATGGCAAAGTGAGCTAAAGAACGATGATGGATTCAATCCAGATCTGTGACTGAGGTTGAGTGTCTGAAAAGTGTCAGCGCTCAGTCTATCATCTCTTTGTGTTTGGTTTGTTCTCCCTAAGTTGGCAGGGTATGCCCAGACTTGGGTCCCTTGCTCACTTTGGCACTGGATTCAAAATAGCCTGGCTTGGAGCATTGACAGGGGAAGGGAAGCACTTTGCAGAACCAGATGTGGAAGTACAGTTGGTAGAAATGCTTGCACAGGTATTAATACTGGACCTCTTGAGACTCTCAGATGATTGCCCTGCTGCTTGAGGCCTGACTTGTTCCCCAGAGGCCTGCCCAGCTGCTACCAGAGGACTGCCCTGCTGCTGGAAGACTGCCATGACCCACAGAGGCTGTGATGTTTGAGGATGCCCTGCTCTCTAGAAGGAAGACTGGACTGATCCCTTCATTCCTGGCTACTGAGTATCTCCAAGCGCCAGTTGGCTGATCCCCTATCTGGACTAAAGGGACAAAAACAAGCTCCTGAGGACTACCTACAATTGCGCAGTTGATGCAACTGGACCTGCCTGGATCTTCAACTGAACCTGCCTAAACACTGCTGGCCTCTGCCAAAGTGAGTCCCTGATTTTCAAGCGGTGCATCCCCAGGTCCTCGACCCTTGTCTGGTATCAGAATACACTCCTCTGCATCAAAAAGGTGAAATCCTAAAGTTTTGGACTCTTTGCAACCACAGTGCACAGACAGAATATAGAGTTTTAAATGTCAACATACACAAATATCGAGTTGGAAATATTGTGAAACAGAAATATCGACAGCAAGAATATCGTTGTGAAGAATATCGACTTGGAAGGAAGAAATATTGTTTTTGAAAATATCAAAGTCAGAAATATCGTTTGTAAAAATATAGTTTTTAAAATATCGATGTTTTAATTAGTGTTATGTATTTTAGTATGTATTTTAAAAGTATGTGAACTATTTTTTTGTTACAGTATTGCTTTTGTTTTTTAATATATGTGTTAAATTTTCAGTAGTAATTATTATTATTGTAATTAAATTTTGTGTTTTTTAGTTCTGTAGCGGGTTGTGGTTTTATGGGGAATAGGGTGGGAAGTAATTTAATTATAATGAATCAATTATAAGTTTTTATTTATTAGTATTTATTACATTTAGATTTTATAGTGACAATTGTGGGAATGCATTTATTATTAATTAATTATTAATTGGTTGTTAATTAATATTAATTCATTAATTGGTAATTATGTTAATTGTGTGAATTTATTAGGAGCGGGTTGTGGGTTCATAGGGGAATAGGGCAGAAAGTAATGTAATTATAATACATTTATTAATATTGTTTATTTATTAATATTTATTTAATTTACATATGATAGTGTTAATTGTGGGAATTAATTTATTATTAATTATTTATTAATTGGTTGTTAATTATTATTACTTAATTAATTGGTAATTATGATAAATATGTAATTTTATTTAGGAGCGGGTTGTGGGTTTATAGGGGAATAGGGTGGGAAGTAATTTATTTATTATAATATTGTTTATTTATTAACATCTATTTAATTATATTTTATAGTGTTAATATAAATACCCCCCCAAGCACCTTGTGACCCTCACAGGTGAATAGCTCATTTACAATTCCCCTGATTAATTGATTGATTTGTGGGACTTAATTTACTATTAAATATTTATTAATTGCTTGTTATTATCAATAATTAATTAATTGGTAAATAATTATGTTGATTGTGTTATGTTTTTTAGGAGCAGGTCGTGGTGTTTATAGGGGAGTAGGGTGGGAAGAAATGTATTTATATTAAATTAATAATTATTTGTCAATTAATGCTAATTAATTAATTAAAAATTAAATATGCCATTTTTGTAATTCATTTTAGATGTGAATTGTTGGGTTTATAGTGGTAAAGTGTGGAAAGTAATATCTTTTAAATTGATTAATAAGTTGCTAATTTATATTAATTTATTAATGTTAAATTAGTTATGGAAATGTTGTAATGATTTTTAGGTGTGGGTCGTGGTGTTTATTGGGGTAGATGGTGGGAAGGTATTTATGTTCAATTAATTATTCAGTAGTGTATCATTAATAATAATTCATCAAATCATAAATATGTAAGGTAATTGTTTAATTTTATTTTGTATATGGATTTCAGTTTTATAGGGGTAATGTTTGAGGAGTAAATTAATTTTTATCTGCTTTAATTTGTTTTTTAATTAATTATACTTCTTTAATTGATAATTAAATATGTTAATTATGGAGGTACATACTTTTTTAAATGTATATGCGTGTTGTAAATTGTGTGGTGGTATTTTATTTTATTTATTTTAAAGGTTTTATATAGCGCAAGCTGGACCCAAGAGTATAAGAGCGCTTTACAGGATTTGGTTAAACATAAAGACAGATCAAACTAAGTACAATTGATATAATAAGGTAAGGCATATGAACTTTAAGAATGATTTAAGTTCAGAAGTTCAAAATCATGTAGCAAATTGGAGACAGTAGATCAGCAAGACAGAGAAAAATTATATAGTATGTCAGTAGATCAAAAATGCGAGAGATTGAGGTACATTAGTGGAAGGGAGGGATGAGGAGAATTATAGGTAGAGGGGGGCCAGTATAAACAGTGAATAGTGGAGGAGTTCATGGCCAGAGACAGTAAGTATAATTAAGAGCCCCAATATTTGTTGAGAAGGAGCAGCTTGAGGTTTTTTTTGAAGCAGGGGTAGGATGGGTTACAACGTAGATCTTTGGGAAGAGTATTCCAGATAGTGGGGGCGTTACCAGAGAATGAGCAAGATTGAGTTGCTTTCTTTTTTAGCAGAGGAGGGACTAGGACAAGAGCGTTAGTGCTCCTCAATGTTCTAGTACAACCAGCTTTTTGGAGTTTGTCAGAGAGTAAGAAGGGGTATTTTGGTGAAGGGCTTGGTGTGTGATGCAGGCAATCTTGTAGGTGGATCTGCCTTCGATAGGAAGTCATTTGAGGTTTTTGAGAACTGGGGAGATGTGATCGTATCGCTTACAGTCAGAAATAAGCCTGGCAGCGAGGTTAAGGATGGATTTGATAGGGGCTAGGTGGACTTTAGGGGTGCCAGCAAGCGTGGTGTTGCCGTAATCAATTCTATACAGAACCAGTGATTGTACAACTGATTTAAAGTCATCTTCTGGAATGAAGGGTTTAATTTTTTTAAGGTGATGTAGTGTAAAGAGAGCACCTTTTGCTGAGTTTTTTATATGGGGTGTAAGATTAAGGTTCTGATCGACGCTAATGCCGAGGGATTTGACCGAGTTGGAGATGGCGAGAGAGCAGTTGAGAGCTTTAATGTCCGTGATCCAGTGTTGAATAGGGAGCAAATTGTTCTTGGGAGAGAATAGGATGATTTCAGATTTTTGGGGGTTTAATTTGAGGTGGTTTTGATGTAACCACCATTGAATCTTGGTCAAGGCATCGTGTCGTCGTGGGATTTGATTTTGTAGTATAGTTGTGTGTCATCGGCATGGAGGTGATAACTGATTTTTGCTTGTTTAAGAATAAGGGTAAGGGGTTCCATGAAGAGGTTGAAAAGAGTGGGAGAAAGAATAGAGCCCTGCGGAACACCCAAGGTAACAGGTTGAGGTTTAGAAAGGCAACCACTGACTTTAATTTGTTAAGTTCTATTTTGGAAATAAGAGGTGAACCACTTGAGAACATCACCGTCAAAGCCGAAATGGTCTTTGAGAATATTGAGTAAGCTGACATGGTTAACGGTATCAAAGGCAGCAGAGAGGTCAAGAAGAATGAGGAGGGAGGATTCACCTTTGTCCAGGGAATGATGTATGTCATCAGTAATGTTGAGCATTGCTGTTTCCGTGCTGCATCCCTTTCTAAAACCTGATTGGAAAACGTCTAAGAGGTCGAATGAGTCGATGTGTTTGTCCGAATGTATCAGGACGCATTTTTCGAGGGCTTTGGATAGGAAGGGAAGGTTGGAGATAGGGCGCAGTTTGTTTAAGTCGTTGGGATCAGCCGCTGTATTTTTGATGATGGGGATACTTTGGCCTAGTTGGAGGGAAGCAGGAACAATGCTAGTGGCAAAGGACGAGTTGATGATATTGGTCTATAGTGGGGCGATGATGTGTTTTAGTTCTTGTACCAAAGGAGCAGGAAGAGGATCTCGGGTATGTGGGGATGGTTTAAGCTTGGTGATGATGTTGAGAACATCACTTTCTAATACTGGACAAAAATCATTCCATGAAGCGTTGTTTTTTAGCTGGGGGTCGGTAGGGTAAGGTTCATAGTGGGTGATAGAGAGGGCGAGTTGAGAGGGATCATGGGGGGGAAGGGAGTAGAAGAAGGCATAGGGGGAATGTTAAGGAGGGGGTGTTGACTATGTGATGGGGGAGTTAGGCGAAGGATAGATCAATATTCGTGACTTTATCAGAAAAGAAGCTAGCAATTTCTTCACACCTCTCAACCGTAGCTACTAATTTTGGGGGGACTGAGGTAGTTTGGTTTTTGACAATATTAAAAGTTCCCTAGGATGATTTCTAGACAAATCAAGTTGAGAACGGAGGAAGGAAGCTTTTTCGTTAAAGATGTGTTTTTTGTAGTTGGCCCTAGCAGCTCTGAGGAGGACAAGATTCGAGGTGGAAGGTTGATTCCTCCGAATGTGTTCAGTCTGCCTGAGAGCTCGTCTCTCTTTATTTAGGTCAGAATTGAACCAAGTTTTGGACGGAATAGTTTTTGGAAGTTTTAATTTGGCAGGGGAAATTTGGTCAAGGACTTCGAGGATAGAATTATTGTAATGTTCAGTAAGACCAGTGGCACTTTGGGAGAGAGGGGAGAGCTGTAGTCGAGCTTTTATTGTAGATTCCAACTCGCCTGGAGGAATAAGGTCAAGATTTCGGGTTAGCTTCTTTTGTTTGCTGGAGAAAGAGGGAGGAGGTAGCATAGAGCTGTTAATGGTGAAGAGGATGAGGTGGTGATCTGGCCAGTCAATGGGGATGATGTGGGAAAGAGAAGCCTGTTCCTTGCTAGTGATAATAGTATCAATGGTGGCACCTTTGGAGTGAGTTGGAGATTTGCAGAGTTGCATCAGGTCACTGATGTCAAGAGAGTCATTGATGAGGTTAACTGCGGGGTCATCGGTTTTGTTCCAGTGTAGATTAAAATTCCCTAGGAAGAGGTTTCTAGATTTGGAGAGCGATGTTTGAATAACGAGATTGGACAACTCCTCAGCAAAGGAGAGAGGATTGCCAGGGGGATGGTAGATAATATGCAGGCAGATAGGAGGGGAACCCTGAGTAGTAAGTTCAGCACCAAGGTATTCAAAGGTTGATAGGTCCTGGTGATGGACAGGAGAAAGTTTAAGTTCATCTTTATAAATTATAGCGAGACCCCCTCCAATTTTATCAATTCTGTCTTTTCTGAGGCTGGAGTACCCCGGTAGAGAAAGCATGTCAAGGATTGATGATGAGTGGGAGTTGAGCCAGGTTTCAGTCAAAAAGGCGATGTCAATGCTTTCGCTGAGGATGGTTTCAGCGATTTCCGTTGCATGACAAGAGGCCAACCGGCAGTTAAGCAGCATGCAGATGAGGGTTTTAGGGTAATTAGATTTTGAGGAGGAACAGGAGTGGATAGAAGTGAGTTGTTGAGGGAGTCTGGGGGAAACTGGGGAAGAAGGGGTCCTACTAATTCCCATGATCTCTGGAATAGAGGAGTGAGGTGGGGGGAGTTCACAGACGAGGTGGAGAGAGGGTAGGTTTTATTGAGGTCAGTGAGGTCATGGGGAAGATAGCTAGGGAGGGGGAGGGCTGAATGAGCTAATACTATCAGTCAGTATAGAAGGAGAAACAGGAGAGGACTGGATCCTATTAATTCCCAAGATCACTGGGATAGATGCATGAGGTGGGGGGAGTTCAAAATCGAGGTGGGGATGGGGTAAACTTTATTGTGGTCATAGAGGTCATGTGGGGAAGATGGCTTGTGCGTAGGGGTGGGCTGAGTGCACTATAACAGTCAGTAATTCTAGCAGGAGAGTTGACGATGGGGAAAATAATTCCTTTGTCATAAGGTGCATGGTAATTTTGTGAGGAGTAGGTGTGATTGAGAGGGTTATTAGTGGTGAGGAAGGAGACGTCATTTCTGAGGGAGGAGAGTTCTAATACGAGGGTCGACAGGTGCAGTTCAATGTTGAGGAGGGATTGTGTAAGAAGAGTGATAGGGAGGGGGGCTCGGAGTTCAGGAAGGAGGTGTGAAGAGTCGATGTTGGTCGGGGAAGGAGGTCTGGTATGTGGAAGAGGAGGGTAGCCAGGAGGGGGGTGGAGAGGGGAGTTTAGGTGAGAAGGTAGAGTCGGAGTAGAGGGGTGAGAGGTTGGGTTCCCAGAGTTAAAGTGGGGGTCGGGGGAAGTAAGGATGGCCTAGGAGTTTAACTTGGGAGCGTTGGTTTGATAATGGGGAGGGGGGTTACAGGAGAAGGAATTGGGGAGATTGGAGGAGCCGTTAGGGGAATACAGGGAGGAGTTAAAGGGGGAGGGTGTAGGTTTTGTGTGACTGAGGGTGTTTTTGTAAGGTTACAGGGAGGGAAGGGGAATGGAGTAGATCGCGGATCGAGGGGAGGAGTAGCTAGAGGAGGGTGGGTATGGGAGGCAGAGGGAGTTGAGGGAGAATCAATAGAGGGGGGATGCTGGCGAGGTAGTCGGGAGTTGAAATTGGGGAGTGAGGCTTTCATTAATGGTTATAGAATTAAGATCTGGCGAGGTCGAGTGGGAGTGGATATGGGAATCAGGATTTTCAATTAAGGGTAATGAGTCAGGGAGTGGATGAGAGGGGTCGTGGCATGTGGGTACAGGAAGGTATCTTGCAATTGGGAGGCTGGGATGTTAGTGTTAAGTGTAGGTATAAGGTTTAGAGATAGTGAACTGAAGTGGTGTTCAAAAATGTTGAGGTGTTTTTCAGATGCTTGAATAAGTATATTTCCTGATTTGAATATAGAGATGTCAATTTCACCAGGAAATGAAGAGGAGGGAGTGGTGGAGAGTTTCAGACCATAGGAAATTTTGCGGGAATTTGTGATAGGGAGGTGTCGGAGAAAGATGCTTATCCATTTAGATGGGTGTTTGGTAAAGAAGATGTACTTGTCTACACATAGTGTTTCTTGGTGGAGTATAAGAAGTTTGTGCTTAAAAATGTTCTTACCGTTTTTAGAAAGGTTTGAAGGGCAAAGGATGGACCACGAGTTAGGGCTGTGTCTAGAGATGGGTGATTCTAGCACCAATGGAGTATGTATGAGGGGAGGCATGATGTGTCAGCTGAGATAGAATGGAGGGTGGGAGGAAGAAGTGTGGGGGTAAATTGGGGTTGCGTGCCATGTGGAAGGGGAGTAGGAGCACGGGAATGGATCAGGGAGGATGTCTGAGAGAGGTAGAATTTGCAATCAAGCGTGAAAGGTCACGCAGAAGGGAAGATTAGAGTGGTGGGCAGTAAGGTGGTGGTGTGGGAAAAGTGGAGATTCCTAAGGAAAGGGGCCGTAGGCAAGGTCGCAGGTATGAGAGAGAGGGGAGAGTGGGAGATGGGATCAACAAGGAGAGAAACTAGTCGTGAGGAGTGGCAATAGTACTGATCGAGAGATCAGTGAGGCAAGAGGAAACGAGAACAAATCAGAAAAAAAAATATACAAGTTTCACATTACAACCAAAAGGATAAAGTGAGTAAGATAAATTATGATTGCAGATTTAAAAATTACGCAGATCAATGAGGCGATAGGAAACGAGAATATATCAGAAAAATTAAAAATATACACATTACACATTACAACCAAAAAGATAAAGTGAGGAAGATATATTATGAGTGCAGATTTAAAAGTTACACATGGCAGTTTCAGCAGATAATTTGAGGTAGACCATTAATAGTACATGAGAAGGAAATGCAATGATTAGTACCAAAAAATAAAAGATAAAATTAGGTAGACCATTATGGGTGCCTGAGTAGCAGTAAATGACAATTAGCACTTTTCACGGAAAGGCACAAGCATCAAAGACAATTAGGAAGAAAAGGGTGGGATAGTGAGGTCAAACAATGAGGATAAGCATACTGTTATAAATAGCTTTCAGGTGAGTTTTGGTGAAGATAGTAAGAAAGGAATCAAAATGGGCAGTAATAAATATCACACAACACATATAGACCAAAATGGGGACATTGCCATGTACTAGATGGCCTGGTATAAAAAACAAAAAGGTAAAAGGTTAGGGAGTAACTCTTCAGTAACTCATAGAGAATAGTACAATTTACCCTTCCGCTATCCAACACTTTCCCTACTGTTGCACTCACTGGAGTGGGAATAGTAATTTTTACCCCTCTGCTATCCAACATTTTCCCTACTGTTGCACTCACTGGAGTGGGAATTGTTATTTTTACCCATCTGCTATCCAACACTTTCCCTACTGTTGCACTCAATAGAGTGCAAAATGTAAGTTTAAAGACTATTAAATATTTTAATGTTTTAATATATAATATAATGTTTCTTCTATTAGATTTTATATTATAGGTGTAGGTATATATATTTATTTGTACATTTTTATATATTTATCACATTTAAAAATAAATTAAAATTAATAGCTTAAATATTTGTTTTAAACTATATATATACATATATATATTTATAGATTACATTTTATTTATTTATGTTTACATGTTTTTAAATTAAATGTATTTCTTATATTTGTTAAAATGTGTATTAAATCTAAAACAAATTATGTTAATTTTATTATTTAATATATGTAACATCATTTTTTACATATATAAAAAAATCGATATTTTTTTACATCGATATTTTTGGGGGATACTTTTATACTTACCATTATAAATATAGGATGTTGATATTTTTGACATCGATATTTATGACTCCATATTTGTGTATGGGGCAATATTGGGTGTTTATAATGGAGAATAAATTCCTAGGCAATTGAACAGATAAATACCACCCTATTGTATTAGGCTCAGTGAAACAAAACCAAAAAATTAGCAATCTTGTCTCAAATCATTAAATCTTCACATATACAAATTCATCATAATCCTTTTTATTGTTAAAAACTATAACAGTGTTGAATACATTCAAAATATCATATCATCTCATAAAAATACATAAAAAATATACATAAAACATCATGTGCGTGGCAGGAATTGGCACAGAAATTATTTTATTGAGGTAGTGGACCGCTATCCAGACTTTGAAGGGTTCAGTCACTTTTCCTTTTAATTCTGGATGTTCATCACATTTCTAATTACCTCCCAATATGTTACAATCTGATATGTGTGCTTCTATTTTCCTCTCTTACCTGGTCTCAGAAATGGGCCTAGCACATTTAGGGGTTGATTCCGATCCTGTATATTTTTTTCCCATACTACTCGTATCTGTAATTATTTCCGTACGAATCGTACAAGTCCCGTCCGACCAGTCAAGTACGATTCGTACGGGAAAAATACATACGGATCGGCCCGATGCGTACGAATCGGATCCGGGAAAAGTTGTACGAGACGGACCCGGACACATTCCATACGAATCCTAAAAATACAGTACGACCGTACAAGTACGATCCGGACCGGCTTTCCGATTTACAATTCGTACGGAAAACGTCCCGTACACAGTATGAATTTACCTGCTACGAAGTGAACTTTGTACGACTCGTACCCCGGGAAAAGTTGTTTCTGTGGTGCGAGTCGTACAGGGGTACGAGTAGTACAGGGGTACGTGTATGAGTAGAACAGAGGTATGAGTAGTACAGGGGTACGGGTACGAGTAGTACAGGGGTACGAGTCGTACAGGGGTACGGGTACGAGTAGTACAGGGGTACGAGTAGTACAGGAGTACGAGTAGTACAGGGGCATGGGTACGAGTAGTACAGGGGTACGAGTCGTACAGGGGTATGAGTAGTACAGGGGTACGAGTCACACAGGGGTACGAGTCGTACAGGCCCCCCATGCATATGTACGCACCTTACAACAACATCGCGTATGTACGCACCATACCTACGCAATGTTGGGGTACGCACCATACATACACAAGGCATGGGGGTGTATGCCTGTATGACTCGTACCCCTGTACTACTCATACCTCTGTATGACTTGTACCCCTGTACTACTCGTACCCGTACCCCTGTATGACTCGTACCCCTGTATGACTCATAGCCCTGTACTACTCGTACCCGTACCCCTGTACGACTCGTACCCCTGTACGACTCGTACCCGTACCCCTGTACTACTCGTACCCCTGTACGACTCATACCCCTGTACTACTCGTACCCCTGTATGACTCGTACCCCTGTACTACTTGTACCCGTACCCCTGTACTACTCGTACCCCTGTACTACTTGTAACCCTGTATGATTCGCACCCCTGTACGACTCATACCCCTGTACTACTCGTACCCCTGTAAGATTCGCACCCCTGGGAACGGGTCTGAGTACGACTCGTACCGCGGAGAACGTCGCGTACCGGGGCTCTGTTTGTAGGACTCTGCTTTTACGGCTGTTTTAGGCTCCCATAAGAAAAGAGGCGTACGGAGTGCCGTAGGGACGAATCGTACTTGCTGGGCCGGAAACCGCTGCTTAAATACGTCCGGATGTCGCGTACAAAGCGATACAAAAGGGGGTGGTGATGGACGGAGCATCAGAACCAATCAAACACTCACACCCAGTCAACAGATCTGGGTGTGATCCATCACCGTTCTTTAGCCCACTCTGCCACCCCAGTTCAGACATGGCCATATGCAAATCAGTCTGACCCTGTGCCTCATGGGAACAGTCCAGCCCGAACTGCCAAGCCATGCCTTCCCTGGAGCGGAAACAAGCTTCCTAGGACCGGTTTCTGGCATTTCAGCTGTCTTCAGCCAGGCTTGCTTGAATCCAGTGGCAAAGTGAGCAAGGGACTCAATGTCTGAGCATACCCTGCCAAATTATGGCAAACAAAGCGATACAAAAGGGGGTGGTGATGGACGGAGCATCAGAACCAATCAAACACTCACACCCAGTCAATAGATCTGGGTTTGATCCATCACCGTTCTTTAGCCCTCTCTGCCACCCCAGTTCAGACATGGCCATATGCAAATCCGTCTGACCCTGTGACTCATGGGAACAGTCCAGCCTGAACTGCCAAGCCATGCCTTCCCTGGACCGGAAACAAGCTTCCTAGGACCGGTTTCTGCCATTTCAGCCGTCTTCAGCCAGGCTTGCTTGAATCCAGTGGCAAAGTGAGCAAGGGACTCAACGTCTCAGCATACCCTGCCAACTTATGGCGAACAAAGCGATACAAAAGGGTGTGGTGATGGACGGAGCTTCAGAACCAATCAAACACTCACACCCAGTCAACAGATCTGGGTTTGATCCATCACCGTTCTTTAGCCCACTCTGCCACCCCAGTTCAGACATGGCCATATGTAAATTAGTCTGACCCTGTGTCTCGTGGCAGAGTGGGCTAAAGAACGGTGATGGATCAAACCCAGCTCTGTTGACTGGGTGTGAGTGTTTGATTGGTTCTGATGCTCCATCCATCACCACCCCCTTTTGTACCGCGGACGTCGCGTACAGGCTGTTTCGGATCAGAGTCGTGTTTTTTTTTTTACCGTACGGTCTTTTGTACGATTCGTACAGAAAGAGGCTTTCTGTACGAATCGTACTTCCTAGGTTGTAAGGAAAGTTTGACTGGGTACGAGTCGTACGGAGAAAATGCTCCGTACAACGATTCGTACAGCCTTTTTCCAGGATTGGAATCGGCCCCTAATTCTGATAGAAATTACAGCCAAAAGTGGTATTCGAATAAAACCACATGCATGAAAAAAGACACGCCATATAGGACATATTGCTTCTGTAGTTTAGAAGATTACTGATAAAGATAGGTATACAGGGAGTTGTTTTAGTTAGTTTGTATCGATGGCGAACTTTTGTAGTTATAAAAGTGCAGCTTCTATATCACGATGCTAGTGTGCTGTGGGGTGCCGTGCTAGTAAGTCTCTGGCGTCTGGTCAGTATCAATCCCGGTATACCGGGATTGATACTGGCCAGACGCCGTAGCATGATATAGACGTGATATAGAAGCTGCACTTTTATAACTACTAAAGTTCATAATCCTTTATAAAAAGGATTATGATGAATTTGTATATGTGAAGATTTAATGATTTGCGACAAGATTGCACATTTTTTGGTTCTGTTTCACTGAGCCTAAGACCATCGGGTGTTATTTATCTGTTCAGTTGCCTAGGGATTTATTCTCCATTATAGATTTACCCTGTCCTAGGAATTGTTTTATCAATTTTCTCAGGGGGTCCTTGTTACATACAGATATTTTGGGTGTTGATATTCTATCAGTGAAGCCGCAACCACAAGACTGCCCCCAATGACGACTGCGAACATGAAGCTCCAAAAAGATACACAGGGTATGTAAGAACAAATTGATGTCAAGTGTGCTCAATGAGCTGGCAACACCACGCCACCATAATAGTTTTCAATATGGGAGACCTTCTATAAGTAAACTCTGAGCACTACAAAGTCTTTTGAAGGTCTACTAATGAAAGCTGGTCTGTTATTATTGGTAAGAGTTTAATGATTCAGTATTGCTTGCATTTTGTACTTTGGAATACAGGTGACACGTGTTTCAACTTAGATGACTTTTTCAAAGCTCTAAGTTCTAAAAACACATATATCAGTATATCAGAGAGGTGCCACCCACATAGTTTCATGCTACGATAGTTATGTTGTGGGAGACATTGTGTCACAAAACAGGAGCAGTAAAATAAAGGGCCATGGCTACAGTTGATAAAACATAATCAGCACAAGGTATAGTGTTGAAATCACCAAACTGGTGTCCTGAGTGAGAAGCTCCAATATAATGAGAGCCTATATAAACAAATTCTAATTATAAGAGGTAAAGAAGGAGAGGAAACATGATAGTGTCAAAATTACTGAATTAAAATGTAGACAATTCACAAGCCAAAGGAAATGGCCCAGCCATAGAAAGTGCAAGACTCCCAGTTGCATGTCTCATGCAGTAAAATAAATCTCCACTGTTGATAAAGTACCTGAAAAATGTACGGCTAACAGAAAAGTGAAAAGAGTCGTTAGGGGCCTGGTAAAGTGAACCAGAGTCTTGAAAAGTAGATGTGAACATAAATTGATAATTAATACAATGGCACTCCATATTCTGTCCATACATATTTATTTGAGAATTCAGGGTTTTTAATGAAAGTCCCATACCTGAATGCCAAGATACATTTGCCACCCTTACATACACTTACAAAGACCGCTAACGAAACCTGAACTGATGTTCGTGTTACAGCCATGATCATCTCTGACACTCTACCTGCTCCTCACGGCCTTCTCCATCGCGAATGGAACTCTTTGAGTTGAACTTTGCGAAGGTACTTTTTTTAAGAGGACTAATCTGCTGCCTGTATCTGGCCTGTGCTCTATCGCAGTTGGCCTAAACTTGTGAGTTTCTCCCGGTTAGCACCACCAGATGACTGCGAGTGGTGTCCTGTGCTTTTAGGTACTACACCACCTCAAAACTTTGAAATTGCATATCTCTGGTTCTACTGATTGGATATTTGTCATTTTGGTATTATTTTGTTTACCAAAACTTACTCTATGTTTTTATGGGGCATATTATCAAGCACGGCGTTAAAATTATCGCTGCATTAGCAGCAGAAAACTGGCGCTAAAGCAGCGATAATGGGCTTGATAATATGACGCAGAGAATTCCCATAGAAGCCCATGTTGACACCAGAACATGGGCTTCTATTGGAATTCTCTGCGGCATATTATCAAGCCCATAATCGCCGCTTAAGCGGCAGTTTTCTGCCGCTAAAGCGGCGATAATTTTAACGCTGTTTCTTGATAATATGCCCCTTTATTAGTATGGGATTTTTCTTGTGTTGTGTTGTCACTTCATTACTGTTTGTGAGCTGCATAAATACTTTGCCTTTAAGTTGAGCCTGACTGCTTAGTGCCATGATGCAAGAGGGATGAGCGCAGGTTAATTTTTCAACTTTCTGGGGCAAGGAATGTGGCTGTTACCCGAGTGGGGTTACACCCCCCTCAATAACAAGGTTTCTTACAATGACATGTTGCTTTTGCACATGTTTACTTTCCTTGTTTCTTTGCTGCATCAGTGCAGAAATGTTGTCATACAGCAGCAAAGGCTAAATTTTAGAGACATTGAAATTGCAACTAACTTTACCAATCAAGGTTAGTAGCATTGATTTGATTTGTTTGTAGGCCTGACGTGCATACAACATTTAAGGGAATAAACTATTCACTGGACTTTATCGATACTCCCAGTGTCTCTTGATCACATTCTTACGGTTATGAAACTAATTTATTTTCTATAAATTGAAATTAGAAAAAAAGGTTTTTTTCAACGATGCTAGTGCCAAGAGGAAGAAAAATGTTTAATTTCATAAGGAAATTATTATTCTCAGTAAATAACATTTCAGAGCCTTCAGTGAGATTTGTTCCCAAAAGGTTAAGCACCAATAATACATTAAATGCCAGATACATACGAAGGTTACATTTCTTGCTGTATAATATGCTAACATTTAAGAAGAGATTTGTATTGCCAGGAAAATATGATCGATGTTTTCAATGAATGCAAAGCGCAGTATTAGAGGATCGTACATGTTTGGTATTAAGAGGCAGAACCCATCATAATTTCCCATGGACAAGAGGCAGAGGGCACAGATATGAATAGATTCCAACATTAGTATAGATGTGAAAGACACGTCTACTGAAATAATTTTTCAAACAATCAAAATGGAACACCTTTTTTTACACAAATAATATTTTAAAGACGCACGCATATGTCAAAACGATAGGAAACGAAGCACATCCCTTTTAGTACTAATGACGTCATGCTGTGCTAATAAAGCACGCAATTTGCAGAAATATGGCTATCAAAGGTATGTAGTAGTACTGTCATCACATCAAAAGCGTGATGTCAATTATGAACATGTTCTGTGCCTGCGCACATTTATTTGTATAAAGCTCGCGATGATTAGAGAACATGTACCAACTCAGTACATGAGGGGCAATAACATCTGCAAACAGCAAAGCTCATAGACACCTGCTGTTCTGTGTTTCTGAGGGTTTGCAGTAAATCCGTATTTGTAAAGAGTGAACTAATCACCCTTAGGGGTCTCAAGACGCTGTGTGGAAATTAAGGGGCAGATTTACAAGGCCCTTGAGCCCCTTTGACGTCATTTTTAACATGAGAAAAGTGAAGCAAGGGGCTTGTAAATAAGCCCCTAAGTGAGCTATTGCCCAGAGTCACATGGTACTGAGCTGCGCTGCCACCGGAGCCCTGGGATCGAAGCTGGTACCTGTGTTCCGATGTGTTCCGAAGTCAGCTGCCCTGGCCGCTGCACCACTCCTCTCCACTGTGAAATGTTGAAAGGAAAAGCAACTGTGTCACGAATTGGAAAACCTTTAAAAGGCTTTTTTTTTTAGAAAACCTTTGCACGAATTTTTTTTGAGTATTAATTAAATGTATTATAGAGTAATGGGGAGGGAAGGGATGGGGTTAAGTGTTGGACTAAGTTTAAAATACAGTATCTGCACATTACACGCAGGACATCTCCGAACTACCGTTTTTAACAGTACCAGCCTCAATGACCTATTAAAGTTTTTTAAGTCCATGGGCCAGGTCCTTTTAATACACTTTTGGGATTCACTCTTGACCCTCCCTCTCACTACCCCTACACCACACATAGTACTGAAAGATCAGTGCTCCTGCGTAGTCGCAGATCGTAGCTCGCCCCGTCCTGCAGCGGGGCAGGAAGACCCCTATGATGAAGCATGACACCAAGGGGCCTTTTGGTGTGTGAGAGGTATTTAAGCAAACACTGTGTGCGTCCAACCAAGGTAGGAAGCACACTTTTTTACACATTGAGAAACTCAATCAAGAGAACCCTCCTTAGAGGTGGATCCTTATGTTTTGTTATAGATACCATACTTGTACCTGGTTAGAAATTGGATGAAATATACAAAACAGGATGGTAATTTGGCAATTAGTTACTTTTATTACTAAGATTTTAGAAAATTTAAGAAGGCGAATGAATAATTTGAGTCCAAATCCAAGACCTATGCAGTACGAAGTTCTTAAAAAGTGGGATTACAAAGCGTATAAAAGAAAAAGTGACAGACAATAAAATAGATACACAAATACAGTGAGTAGGTATTTTGAAGCAAAATGGGATGCTCGGAAAAAATTGTGGAGAAGAGACACTGTTGAAGGAACTAGGATGTTTCCAGTTAGAGAGATTGAGTCGACTGAAGAAGGGAAAATTAAAGAGAAAAAGAAAAATATTGAATCACAAGAGAAGGATATTAATATAAATAATAGTATAGATGAATTTGATGAAGATTTCCTGAATGAATTACTGATGAATATACCTCCGCCATATCAAGAAGAACAGATGAATACAAATACAAACACAAGCATTTGAAGTGTTTCACCAAATGGTCCTTTAATTAAAAATTGAAGAACCAGTAAACAGATCACCTGAAGTTGTGAGTCAGATTCAGAGTGTAAATAGAGAAGAAGTAGTGAGAATGAAATCGTTAATTACCCCAGATGTTTTGTCAGTTCCAGTGACAATCGATCCAGTAGCTCTAGTGTATAATGTTGGGTAAAGACTTACTTGAGTACATGCCTTAACCATTCCAGGGAGGACTAATCAATATTAACATACAGATATCTATAATCAAGGAGAATGGATCACTTGTACCTGTTACCAGGGTTCATGTGGTTCTTTCCGTCATTTGGTTAAAAAACCCTCATTCACGTAAAGCAGGTCAAAGGGCGGTATATCTTGATTCTCCGCCTTAGTTCAAGTACGTGACAGCATCATCATAGGGTTTCTTTCAAGCTTCCTCCAACCGGAGGGAACCACTGGATATTACAGTAGTGATCAGAAATCAAAAAATTGTGAATAGTGCTCGTGTAGAGTGAACATTTTTTAAAAAAGGGGGTTTCTCATGTTACATAGACCGTAATTTATTTAGTCTGTGACAATAGCAATTTGTACAACTTTGAATCCAGCTACATTGTTACCAACACCAGGTTGTGAAGTGGTTTTAAATGAAGTTGATCATGGTTGCCTGGATGTGACTGAGTTATGTACTAAACCAAGGCCTGATATCAAAGATACTCCATTGACTGAGACTGATGTTGTTTCGTTTGTGAATTGTCTAAGAGATTCAGAAGGATGTTTGAGAGCTGCTTATGCAATTTGCACAGTAGAACATGTGATTGAAGCCTCATGGTTAAAAAAGTGAGTTCTGGACTAGAGCATGTTGCTTAGCAAGACAAATGGAGAGTAACCATATACACTGATAGCCAGTATGGCTTTGGGGTTGCCCACGACTTTGGGAAGTTGTGGTCTCAACGTGGATATTTGACCACTTCAGGTTCACCAATACTAAATGGAGAGTGTGCAAATGATCTACTGATGGCACTACAATTTCCGGCACAAATTGGGGTGGTGAAATGTTCAGCACATAGGTCCGGTTGTGAGTATATCACACTGGGTAATCGATATGCTGATGAAATTGCACAATGTTGTGCTTTGAATTCATATTCAATTAAACTGGAACAACAAAATGAACAAATTAGCCAAACGGAATGCAGGTTGCTGTTGTCATCTGTTGAAACTTGGGATGAGGTGAGAGAACTGCAGGAAGAAGCAAGTGATTCAGAGAAAAATGTATGAATCAAATCAGGTTATATACGCAGATCGAATGATGAAGTGTGGACCTACCCAGATGAAAGACCAGTAATGCCAGACAGTCTGCTCTCACAGATGGCAAGGTTCTACCATGTTCTACCATGGTCACATAGGTAGAGATGCAATGATAAGATTGTTTCGTCAAGCATGGTGTAACCCTAAATTCAGGGTTATTGCAGAAAGTATCTGTCAAAGATGTATTGTTTGTCAGCAACAAAATGCAGGGAGGAAGACAGTGGTTAGTATGGGACGGGTTGGCAAAGCTGCAGGTCCATTTACGAGGATGCAACTTTATTTTATTGAAATGCCTCCTTGCCAGGGACTAAAATATATTCTTGTGGTTGTCTGTTTTCTTGTTGAGTTGAGGCATATCCAAAAAGATGCAATGATAGTCTAACAGTCGCTAAATTGCTTCTTAGAGGAATAATACCTAGATTCGGTTTCCTAGTCTCTTTGGAATCTGATAGGTGAACACGCTTCCACAATGAAATAATGTGGATGATTTGTGCAGCATTACAAATTGAGCAGGAGTTGCGCTGTGCCTACCGACCTGAGGTGTCAGGTGTGGTTGAACAGATGAACAGCCCAGTACGATCTTGATTGGCTCAGGTTTGTGCATCCACAGCACTAAAATGGGCTGATGCACTGCCATTGGTATTAATGATCTTGCGAAGTGTAACAGACAAAAGAACAGGACTGTCCCCACAAAAATTGTGATGGGCAGGGCTATAAGACAGCCGACAGTCCTAGTAAATCAATTAATGAATATTACTGATGATTTGGTACTGGATTATTACAAAGGATTGGCTGACGTGGTTCATTCTACGTCCCACCAGGTTGGAGAAGTTGCAACAACAGCACTGCAAGAACAGGGACATGGCCTATGCCCAGGGCACTGGGTGCTTGTGAAAAAGCATGTGAGGAAGTCTTGCCTAGAACCATGATGGCATGGTCAAGTAATACTGGTGACGACAACTGCTGTTAAGTGTGGAGGCTTGCCGAATTGGATACACGCAAGCCACACCAGAAGAGTCCCAAGTCTACTTGAAAATCTAGAACTTGCTGAAGAAGAACGACGAGAACAAATAAATATTCCGGGGCAAGTTGAGAATCAAGTAGAGTGGGCACAAGTTACTGGGACTGATTAAAATGATGTTGTCAGTGCTGAGAACTAAGTGATCCCTATAAGGAACAACAAAGAAAAAGAGAAAAGGGATTCATCAAAAGAAAAGACTGAATGAATTCCAAATGACATTGACAATAAAAATTGAAAAAAAAAAGAAAGGAGACAAGTGGTCAAATGGAGTAAAAAGAGTCAAATACACTCTAACTAAAAGGTTCCAGAAACAGTAATTGAGATATCTAGCCAATCTGAACAGAGTGAGGTGGAAGAAGAAGAGCAAGTGCGAAGAACAAAAATAATTAAAGTATCAAATAAGAAATACACAGCACCTGAATGGACACAAGTGGTGACTACTTCAACAAATGATTGGGAAAAAAGTTTCTTGAATTTTTCTCAAATAACAGTTGCTCATAATAGCCACTCTAAGTGGCCTGTTTTTCTGAAAAGGGTGCAGAAAAAAGAGAGGAGATTTATGAAAATAAATGAATTCTGAAAAGTTCTAGAAGCAAAAGCTGAAGGAGAAGAACAAAGAAAATTTAGTTTAGCAATTTTTAATTAAATGTTTAATATTTTTGAGTATTTTTTGATTTTTTAGAATGGATAGAACTAGAACTGAGACTGGTAAACAGAATCAGGGCATATTTAGGCAAAGATCTCTTAGTAATAATGAGCACATAACAATTAATGCTAAAAGAGATTTGAAAGAAGATCCAGAGACTAATATTAAAGAATTAACTGGTAATGTTATACATTTAGACAAATCAAATAATGATTTTTCACTAAATCTCTTTACTAAACATCTGTATGAGCATGTGGATACAATGGATGCAAGAGATTCTTATGTGTGCATGCAGTTACCTATGACTGTGTCTGAGGGGGTGACTTACCATCACCTTACCCTAACATATGGTATTTTATATAGTGTACTAACAAGTTTCTTTTATGGCAAGGAGATGTTTCAATATTTCTACACAAATTACGACTTAGTATTTTCAGAAGTTCCTCTTAGAAAGAATATGACTATAGTGTAGAGTGCTAGGAATGCCGAGCACATGGGAGATTTTTCCCATTCTACTTAAACAATAGACGCAGTATATGCACATAGAAATAATCTGACTTGTAAGATGCATAATGTAGAGATAGAATTCATTAATACAGTAGAAGATAGACGTAGGAATTTTAAACAAAGAAATGCGGGGCAGAGAAGTAGAGAACCACCATGGGCACATAAAGAAGGTAATTACAAACAGGGTGAGACTTATGCTGCAATGACTCTGGATTGGCCTCATATGGGATAGCTTTGCTTTCTAAGGCAGAATACTGACTCTAATAATCATTTTGTTGGTTCTAGTGAATGTGAACACACTTTAATTAGAACAAGGGGTTGGGAATAAAGAGGTGGTACTGATCCTGTATTCCCTGGAGTGTTTTATGTGTGTGGCAAACATGCCTACTATAGGTTGCCACCACTTTGGTATGCATGTTGCTATGTGGGTATAGTATTTCCAAAGATTTACCATGTTGGTGATAAACATGGAGCCAATGAAAAAAGACTAACACTGAGTAAAAGGGGTTTGAGTACGGCTGAAATCTGAAATAGTGGGAGACATTTTTGGAGCATTGATACCTTCAGTTGGGGTGATTTGAAATTCACAAAAGATTAGAAAATTGTCTACAGTGGTTGATCATTTATCAACGGATACTGCTTGTGAATTTTTAATGATTGATATGGAAATGGTTGCTATGAGAACCATGGTTTAACAAAATAGACTTGCCCTAGATGTATTATTTGCAAAAGAGTGCAGAGTCTGTAGTATGCTGAAAATTCAACAATGTTGCACATATATTCCAGATAAAAGTAGAGATCTAGAGGGATATATCAGCAACATTACTCATTTACATGATGATTTAGCAAAACTGAAGGTTGAAATTGCTTAGGAGAAACTTGGTAAGGGTTTCTCTTCTATAGGTAATTGATTTTCAACATTTGCTAACAGCTTATTAGGGAAGATACTAATACCAATAGTTGCTGTTGCTACTGGCGTACTAATGGTATTTTTGCTTTATAAATGCTGCAGAATAAAACAAAAGATGCAAAGCAAAGAGTGAGAAAGAGGAAGAGAGAAGAAATATAATTGGAGGATCGAAAGGGTGTTTATTATTGTCTCATGAAAGATTTAGAGGGTTTTAGGCTAAAACAGATGCGAACAATGGACTCTGCATTCTAAAATTATGTTGTCAGATAGTAATCAGATAAGGGTTATTGTGATGGTTTGGGTTACCACCAGATGGGGGATTGATGGAGCACGGTTTTTGTAAATAAAATCTTCTCGATGTAATTCATTTAATAAAATGAATAGAAGTACTAACATATAATATGAAAGTGTAAAACCCGTAAATGTGCAAAAGGCATGACAGTTTGATTTTCTTAGGCAAAGTAATGAGAATAATGCTAACTGCATGTTATTCTGTGTCCCTATCTGCAGAAAAATAAACAACAAAAGAAAAAGCTTTATTCTTCATGAAAGTACTAAAGGCTTTTAGAAATGATTCTCTGGGGGCTTCTCACCTGGCCGGAATAGCGGACACAGCAGCAGGCAGAACCAGGCAGCTTGCGGGTCCCTGACGTTGTTTGCCCCCCTCGCCGCCATCTACCACTACTGGCCGCAGCTGAGGGGAACTACAACTCCCGCCATTCCCTGTAGCTCACCGGACTTCCGCCGGACACCAGCGCGCCCGGAGGCGCTATTTAATTCGAGGCTCCCTCGGCAGAGCGGGGGGCTTCTCACCTGGCCGGAATAGCGGACACAGCAGCTGGCAGAACCAGGCAGCTTGCGGGTCCCTGACGTTGTTTGCCCCCCTCGCCGCCATCTACCACTACTGGCCGCAGCTGAGGGGAACTACAACTCCCGCCATTCCCTGTAGCTCACCGGACTTCCGCCGGACACCAGCGCGCCCGGAGGCGCTATTTAATTCGAGGCTCCCTCGGCAGAGCGGGGGGCTTCTCACCTGGCCGGAATAGCGGACACAGCAGCAGGCAGAACCAGGCAGCTTGCGGGTCCCTGACGTTGTTTGCCCCCCTCGCCGCCATCTACCACTACTGGCCGCAGCTGAGGGGAACTACAACTCCCGCCATTCCCTGTAGCTCACCGGACTTCCGCCGGACACCAGCGCGCCCGGAGGCGCTATTTAATTCGAGGCTCCCTCCGCGTCGCGGGACGCGCGCGGGCGACGCCGGGCTGAGCCCGGGCAGAGGGCGGGCCGTCTGTGGCCGTCAGAGGCCGAAGGAGGCCGGGCAGGGCTACCCCCCTAAGTTGACAATTTCCGGATATCGCTAAAGACACCGATGTAATCAGGGTGACTTTTATTTTTCGTGGTTTAATGACACCCTGCTGTATGCTGTGGATTTTGAGGTGTTGTTCTACGCCAATCAGGTCTGTGCCCGCGTATGTTATATACGTGTTCCTGTGGTGTGTAGTTGGCATTCGTACCCTGCACATAAAGGTCTTAGGAATACAGTATTTGCTAAATAAGCATTTAAATCTAAGGTGTTTTTACTATGGTATATAACCATTTTTAATTTGTATCCAATGTTTATATTGGTGGTATCATTTCATAGTAAGTGCTATTTTAAACGGTAGTTACTGTTTTATAAAGTTTATTTTATCACTTTGATTTTTATCTCAGGGCAGCATGTCTAAAACTACTGGGACCCCTCGTTCAACTGTGTCTACACTTGATAATTATTTAGTTAAAGTTGTAGACAAAATCAACAAGGAACGCAGACTATCCCTGGGTCTGACTAGCAACTGTGGCCCTGAGATTACAAGCCAATTAGTTTCCGGGGAGATCCATTCATCTGATGATAGCCAAGCATCGGCTTCTATAGTTTCCCCAGCGAGGGTGGGTGTTTGTGTAACTGAGTCCACTCCGATTCCCCTGCCCGATTCTGATTTGCTTATGGATTCTGATATTAGCAAGTCTCCCAATGTTACTGTAGTTTCGACCCCTGTACTCCCCAAAACACAGAGGTGCCGATCACGATCCGGTAAAAAATGTCCCCGTACGACTCGTATCGGGTCTTTTTACCGTACGAATCGTACAAGTGCCGTACGAACTGGCAATCACGATTCGCATGGTAAAAAGTCCATACGAACCGCACTGGGAATATTTCCCCACACGTCCTCGGGTCGGAAAATGTGTCCGACACGTCCTCGTACGATTCACCGTACAAACGTGAAAGGTGAACTCCGACCGGGGAATCACGATCCATCCCGGGCGTCCGAATGTACAACCGTATGGTGAAAAGACCGTCCGCACCGAACTCCCATAACAACCATGGAGACGTCCAAACAGGTGCCCGGTACGTGCCGTACCCCCCCCAGCCCCCGTAGGTACGGGCCGACCCCCCCCAGCCCCCGTAGGTACGGGCCGACCCCCCCCAGCCCCCGTAGGTACGCGCCGACCCCCCCCCCCGCCCCCGTAGGTACGCGCCGACCCCCCCTGTGTGTACACCCGTGTACGGTGCGTACCCCCCGTGTACGCTCGAGTCGGACCCCCCCGTGTACGCTCGAGTCGAACCCCCCCGTGTACGCTCGAGTCGAACCCCCCCGTGTACGCTCGAGTCGAACCCCCCCGTGTACGCTCGAGTCGGACCCCCCCGTGTACGCTCGAGTCGGACCCCCCCGTGTACGCTCGAGTCGAACCCCCCCGTGTACGCTCGAGTCGAACCCCCCCGTGTACGCTCGAGTCGAACCCCCCCGTGTACGCTCGAGTCGGACCCCCCCGTGTACGCTCGAGTCGGACCCCCCGTGTACGCTCGAGTCGAACCCCCCCGTGTACGCTCGAGTCGGACCCCCACCCGTGTATGTACGGTGTGTACCCCCCCGTGTACGCTCGAGTCGAACCCCCCCGTGTACGCTCGAGTCGGACCCCCCCGTGTACGCTCGAGTCGAACCCCCCCGTGTACGCTCGAGTCGAACCCCCCCGTGTACGCTCGAGTCGTACCCCCACCCGTGTATGTACGGTGCGTACCCCCCGTGTACGCTCGAGTCGAACCCCCCCCGTGTACGCTCGAGTCGGACCCCCCCGTGTACGCTCGAGTCGAACCCCCCGTGTACGCTCGAGTCGGCTCGAGTCGAACCCCCCCGTGTACGCTCGAGTCGGACCCCCCCGTGTACGCTCGAGTCGAACCCCCCGTGTACGCTCGAGTCGAACCCCCCCGTGTACGCTCGAGTCGGACCCCCACCCGTATATGTACGGTGCGTACCCCCCCGTGTACGCTCGAGTCGAACCCCCCCCGTGTACGCTCGAGTCGGACCCCACTCGAGCGTACACGGGGGGGTACGCACCGTACATACACGGGTGGGGGTCCGACTCGAGCGTACACGGGGGGGTTCGACTCGAGCGTACACGGGGGGTTCGACTCGAGCGTACACGGGGGGGTCCGACTCGAGCGTACACGGGGGGGTTCGACTCGAGCGTACACGGGGGGGTACGCACCGTACATACACGGGTGGGGGTCCGACTCGAGCGTACACGGGGGGTTCGACTCGAGCGTACACGGGGGGGTTCGACTCGAGCATACACGGGGGGGTTCGACTCGAGCGTACACGGGGGGTACGCACCGTACACGGGTGTACACACAGGGGGGGTCGGCGCGTACCTACGGGGGCTGGGGGGGGGTCGGCGCGTACCTACGGGGGCTGGGGGGGGTCGGCGCGTACCTACGGGGGCTGGGGGGGGTCGGCGCGTACCTACGGGGGCTGGGGGGGGGTCGGCGCGTACCGGGCCACCTACTCTGGTCGATTCGCGCCGTACTTCGCTTTTGCGGCACTTTTTGGGTGCCGTGAAAATATTGCCGTCCGGACTGCTGTCGGTTCGAATCGTAATTCCTGGTTCGTGAAACGCTGCCTGAAAGCGTCCCGACGTCACGTCGCAGCATTCCCGGATCACATTCGTATGTATATTTTCGTCGGTCGGTGTTTTTTACGATTCGTACGGAAATGGTGTTTCCGTGCGAATCGTAATTCCATGTTTGTAAAGTTTTACAACCGGGTACGAGTCGGGTGGGGAATTCGCTCCGACCGACGGTTCGTACGCGGTTTTTAACGGTTCGTAATCGGCACCATAGAGTGCTAAGATCAGGGTTACACCCTAACAGATTTGTTCCACCCAAAAAGGGGGGCCGCAAAAGTAAAAAGAATACGGCCTCTAATGCTGGTCCCCCTGAGCATACCTGCTTAAACAATGGAGATAACCCTACCCATACGATATTAGCACCAGATCAGCTTGATATGTTAATCGGTATGATTGATAGTAAGTTAGATAAAATTATCATACCGCTCTTAGATAAACTTGAGGCTGTATCCAGGGAAGTGAACAGACTGGGTGAACTGGTGCAATCTGGACTTAAATCCCATAATAGCTCCCTACCGATTGCTGTGGTGGGGGAGACTGGGGATTTATCGGGCCAACATGTGCTACAACCCAAAGACTTATTAATTACTGCACAAACAAGCGTGGGCTCTATTTCTCCCTCTCAGCCAACCAGAAGGATCAATCCTACTAACGACCGGTGGGGGTTCGCTGGTAACTTAATACAACGCGCTCTTGGGGATATATCTAGTGCTACTCCAGCTAATGGTACCCCTCCTAATATAGGTATTCATGATACGGGGAACATGAATAGGACTCCAAGAAGAGGGAAGTTTAATAATTGTCGCCTCCCCCAACCTAATATGCCACCTGATTGCGCACCTTATGTGGCAGTTTTGACCAACGTGGCAGCTATTAGAGAGGACGGGCCCAATCGTTTTGTGGAATCACATGATTCCCTCAAAAACAAAACCGTGGCATGGCTTAACCGTGAATGCGGCTTTCGTGTGGCTATGGCGGACCAGATTCTGGCTACCACCAGAACCAATTGGATCGGAATGTCCCCTAAAAACATTTCCGGTGATTGTGTTATTATTAATTTTAGTAACCCCCACCTAGCAACGACAGCTCTGATTCGTGCTACGTCCCGTCCCAGCACTGACCAGGGTATCGTACTCCGTCCCCTTGGCTTTTTCTATAGGCAACATATTGAGCACTTTCCAGTGCACCAGGGGGGAGGGAGAATGCGGGGAGATGAGGGGCTTAGTTTGACAAACACCGAGATAGCTACTGTTAACCGTTATCAATGCCTGAGTGGGTTGGACCAAAATGATTGACAGGAGATGGGTGCCGTCTTAGGTCCAACAAAAGATCCCATATCAATGGATAGTACGGGCTCCCCCGCCGTCAGTACGGAACCCTTGGGGAACCAAGACTTGTTGTCAAGAGGCCCTAATATCTGCGTACCAGGGTTGGAGGCGGAAATCCCTGCAGTCTGTCTGCCCCTAGCTGAGGTGGGAGATATATCGGGTAACCCTGTGTTAGATGAGGAGACTTTAAATGTTGTCCCTTCTCAACAGGGTAGCAATGGTATAAATTTGGGGACAGGTACCCATGCCTCATTTGATTGTTACATTGTAAGTTGGAATATTGCTGGGATTCGATCAAAAACAGATAGTCTGGGGTGGTTGGAATTCTTGGATCTTTTTGATATTATTTGTTTACAGGAAACTTGGTGCACTGATTTTAAGGGCTACAGTGGTTTTAACTCATACCAGCTTCCCGCTATTGGCTCCGTATCAGGTAGAGCCAAGGGGGGTTTACTTGTTCTGATCTCAGGTAAAGCCCCTTTATCAGTTATCAAATATGTACAAGTTGGGGCTCACTCCCAGATTTTATGGCTGCATATAAGAGGAGGTAGGAACATTCTTTTAATTATTTTTTATAATAATCGTTTTATCGACTTCAGGGACCAGCCGGTTAAAGATCTTTCTAAAGCACTGGAAGAGTTTTTCAAGGACTCTAACGAAGTCTTTGATATGATCTTCGCAGGGGATTTTAATATTACCACTTGCCCTTTCTCTGAGGCCAACGTTTGCGGATTGGTGGACGCTCACGAGGACGGGATTCTCCATTTCCAACACAATTATTATGGAGATGCCCTAAATCATTTCCTCGCCTCATATAATATGTATATCATGGATAATGAGAAAAACGCCAATGGGGATACCTGTCCTACCTTTATAGGCCGGGGAACGAATTCTGTAATAGATTTTATTTGCATTTCCCCGGGCCTTGAGGTCTTGCTTACGGCTCCAAAAGTAATAGATATTCAACTAAGTGACCATAACTGCCTGGTAGTAAAGGCTAAGTTGTGGGAAAAGGACGATGTTAGTATCCCGGGCCATACTATTAATAGTATAGAGGCTGAGCGCCCCAACGGTACCAGACTCAGATGGAAGGGGGATAAGGCAGACATCACGTCTGATTCTATCATAACTAGTTCCCTGGTAAATATTACCGCGATCCTTGAAGATAATTTAGGTACTTCTTGCTCTATTGAACATTTTATTAGTATTAATGCGGCCATTAACCTAAAACTCACAGGTACCTGCAAACATAAAGAGGATCAACCGCGGGGTTGGTTCAACTCAGCTTGCACCTCGGCCCTGAGGGAGCTGAAATCTGCTCTATCAGTTAAACCCAGAGATAAGGGACTGGTTATAGATCTAAGAGCCAGATAACACGTAACCCTTAAAAATAGGAAAAAGGAACTTCGGCAAGAGGCCTGGGACAATTTGACCAAGGCAGCTGAATTGAATAATTGTTCCTTGTTCTGGAAAACTGTCAACTCCCCATTTCTTAAAGATGACAACATTCCAGAACTAACTTCCTATGTCTTGCAGGCAGAATGGATCACACATTTTTCTAAAATTTTTCAGTCAGATGGTGGACCTCAAGTTTCAGGGAATCAATGGCCACACATCCCATTAAATTTTACGGTACAAGAGGTTTTAGACAGTATACGGGACAGTAAAGGGGGGAAAGCACAAGGCCCAGATGGGGTCCCAATTGATGTGTACAAATTGGTCCCAGAAATTTGGGGGCCCCTGCTTACTAATATTTTTAATGCAGCTGTCAGAAATGAGATGCCCCCGACATGGGAAGAATCCATTTTAATTCCAATATTCAAGAAAGGCAATCGTGGGGAAGCCAAGAATTATCGACCAATCTCCCTGTTGGACTCTTCTGTCAAAGTTATGAATCGAGTGCTCTTGGTGAGATTGGAGGAATGGGCTGAAGAAAATGGTATCTTAGCCGAGAGCCAGTTTGGCTTTAGGAAGGGTCGTGGAACGATAGAGCAATGTTTAAATTTAGAATTGCTCGTTGGTAAATATACTTTGGCAAAGACTGGCACTATTTACCTCTGCTTTGCGGATCTAAGTAGTGCCTTTGATCTGGTGGACCACGGCATTCTCTGGGAAAAGTTGTTAGAAATGGGGGCCCCAGAGGGCATCGTCTTCTTTTTAGCCCGCCTATACACTAAATTAAGAGCTTGTGTACGTTTTGGTCCACAAGGTGAATGTACACCCATGTTTAAGATTGGGCGTGGAATACGTCAGGGTTGTGTGCTAGCCCCATTGCTTTTTATACTTTTCATCAATGAGATTGAATCCTTTCTTAAATCTTTGGCTGTGGACGCTCCCAAAATCAATAATGAATATGTCCCCATGTTACTTTACGCGGATGACGCGGTTTTAATCTCACGTACACCATACGGTCTTCAACAGCTGCTGGATGGTTTTATGCAATTTATTAAAAGCAGAAAGCTAGTTTTAAATAAATCCAAAACCTATGTTATGGAATGTGGCCGTAGGATTGGAAAGAAACAGCCCTCTTTTTTTATAGAGGGTCAAAAGGTTCAGGTTGTTGATAACTTTTCATATTTGGGGGTTACTTTTTCAAATAAAAACACCTGGGCAAATGAACTCAAGAATGTACGGTCTAAAATGGCCAGGAGTGCCTTTGGTATCTTTACTATGGCTACCAAATTGGGAGACAGGCGGATAAACGACATGCTGAAAATTTATCAGTCACGGTGTGTCTCAATTGCTCTGTATGGAGCTGGTATATGGGGCTACGCCCCGGCAGGTTCTGTTCAGGTTGAGGAGAACGTATTTTTGAAAAAACTTCTGTGCCTGCCAAGCTCTGTCTCCAATACCTTAGTGCATAATGAATTGGGTATTTACCATCTCTCCGATTTGATTCTCCTTAGACCCTTGCTCCTATGGCGCTCCATTTGGATTAAAGAAGAGACTTCTTTGTGTAGAGCTATCATTTCTGACTGCCTTACTATGGACCACTTTACAAGGATCCCATGGTTGAAGTACGTTATTGATAACTTTCGGGTGATCTTTAACATCGACATCCTAGTGGATCATCACGGGGCAGATATGTTGCCTAAATCTGATCTTAAGCAGTGTTTTTTACAACAGGCTGCTATTGAGAGACACCAGAATAGCTCCAATCTTTCATCTTATACCTTTTATCATGATTTAAATGAAGTTGTGGGCTTTCAATCTTATCTGTCTCAAGTAACTTGGAAGGCACATCGGTTTGTGTTGACTAGATTCAGAATGGGAGTTGTCCACAACCTTGTTGCCTTCCCCTCTCTGAATTTACATCCTGTTGGTCCATGTCCATGTGACAACTCTACTTCTCAAAGCACTGTGCACTTTCTTCTGCTTTGTCAATTGTATAAACATCTCCGGATAGCTTATCTGAAACCCCTGTTTTTAAAATTTGAAGTCAGAACAATACGTGACTGTATGTGTTTACTTTTTAATTTACATCATCCGGTAGTATGTTTTTATACGGCTACTTTTCTTCTTAAATCTATTAATGCTAGGAAAAGTATGCTTTTTTAAATGTTTTATTATGATGAATTTTTCTACCTCTGTATTTGAAACAAATTGTGTTGTATTGTGTGCTTTTATGAACTTGCTTAATGTTCGAATAAAGCCTTATGAAATGAAATGATTCTCTGTTTTGCTAAATAATGTAGGCCTTAGAATTGTTATAGGATGTTCTTTTCCGTGCTCCTGTCGTTCAAATGTTAAAGATGCTTCCTTACAGTAAAGATATTTAGCCTGTTTCTGAATAAGTCTTTTAGAGTTCTTTCCTGTCTAGGCGAGGGTTGTAGATGACATGAATGTAACTATTTTAATGTTTAAATACATTTGTAGCCAGTTTCCTTTCCTCTCTTCGAAATTATACAATATTTGGACAAGAGTGTTTAGAAAATAGTAGTAAATTCACTTGTCAGTAGACTGTCACACCATTGTGAATAACCAATAGAGAGGCTCGCTGAAGAGAAAGAATGCAACATATTAACGGATGAAAGGAAGAAGTGTACTATAAAGATTCATGTGGGAAAGTGTTCCTCGGCTCGTTCACAAGATTGGTGACCTGTCCCTGCATTCGTGGTATGCTGAATGCTGTGCTAATTCCTGAATTCTCTGGCGAATCCTGTACATTTTAAGAGACTTTCCAAGAGACTTTGCACATCATCTTTTGTTGATGCTGCTCTTGCTATATCATAACAGTCGTGGGGTTAGGCTTTTCGGACTAATTGCACGCTGTGCATTAGTATTTCATTTTCGTAAGTGAAATGTGTTTGCCTGATGTTTCTCTCTCTCACTCCTCGATCCCTGATGTTCTGATGTTTCATGAATGAATTGTTATGATTATTGTCAATCTATTCTGTATTTTTATGAACCAAATAATGACATTGTAATTTTTTATTTGTGCTTGCCCATTCATATTATGAGATAACAAGAAAAACTAATAGAAAAGAAAAGTGTTTGTCTTCATTACTGAGTTATCAAATTATTTGGACATGTTTATAATGACAAATGTTTCGCGTATTTCTTCATTGTAGGTACTTGTGGGGAAATAGAATTCTGTCTTTCATTATTTAGTCGATTTTAGCTCTACCAAAGATTCATCGGAGGACCTTTGATATTCCTAACTGTGTGATAAGAACTTATGGGCCCATCATTAGAGTTATGTTTCCGATTATTATGGTTGGTGTGGATAAGTGAGCTGACAAAAATCCCCAGAAAATTCCGCTGCATCAGTACCTACACATCAAGTTCTCACTAGGGGGCTTATTTACAAGCCCCTTGCTCTGCTTGTGCGTCACTTTTAATAAGGGAAAAAGTGGCATAATGGCAGCACAACGGGCTTGTAAATAAGCCTCTAAGACTTTTTCTTCATAGCAAAGAACATACAGCGGGATGAACTTAGACATCTTCCTTGTGAAGAATACACCGTTCCTTAATAGGTCCAACACCTTGTCTCAATCCTCCAGAGGTCAAAAAATGACTGTGTCTCAAACAAATGGTACTGGAAAAGCTCTTCTGCATAACTTCTGAAATTACCGGACTCTCAATGAGTCCTAATGCTCAGGCCTCAATGCAGCAAGTGCTCCAGTAGATATCCCATTCAAGTTGTCACCCAATGAGTCATCTGTTTTTCCACAAGATCTATTTTTTCTACAAGAGTGACCTCTGACTTTTCTTCCCCTAACACAATGGAAGGCCAGCCAGTCTGACCCTAGTAGAGTACTTATGGTCCTTGGGTACAAGTACAGAGCAGTACACAAACCAGTCCTCTTCACAGCAAAGATGCAGACAGAACGTACTTCTTCTGTTTCTTTACCAAGTCACGTTATGTTTTGAAAGGTGGAAGGGAGGAGCTAATGTTACAATATTCATGAGTTTTTGACCAGTGACAACTTCTAATCACTACCCAAATTGTGTAGACAGGCACGTCTGCACATGCTTTTCATAGTTCCTTTTGCATTTTTGTGGACTTTCCCAGGGTACCCTGCTTTAAGGTCATCCAGAATGCCAGGACAATTTAACCACTGTCCCAGACGTTTTGACAAATCTTGCTTAACAGGTTTTGTAGACAAGTATCCTCCAAGTTTGAGTAGACTTTTGATGGCAGGAACAGATCCCAGTTTGCAAGCTTTTCTTACATGAATCCCTGAATAGTTTAAATATTTCCCCAGCTTAATTCTTCATGATAGAGCCTCTGTTCTTGCCCAGTCAGTCAGGGATTACTCCAGTTCCTGCTAGCTGAGCAAGGTCTACTGTCTTTGGGAAGGTATGGTATTTCACACCCAATCACTTTCAGGAAATAAGAGCTCAATAGAGCTGATTTATTTCCTGTAAGGCCTTCAGGCAGCATACATTAGGTTTGGTTCTTATAAAATCACATTTGCATATATTGTGTCTTCCTAACTAGCATGTGTTTTTAGTGCTGCCTAAACAGCAAACATTGATTTATTTAGGGAAAGGTGTGCTACTTAGTGACATATATACTCAAAATAACCTGTTGAGTAATGTAAGAGTTCATTCAAAAATAAGAAATATCTCCGGGCCAGTGCTAGCAAACCTTAGGGGGTGAGCAGATGGACTGGATGGGTGTGTGTGTTATTTTCTGTCCATAGGCGTTTATCTTTGAGTGAAACATACTTCATCTTAATTTATTGACTCAAGGAACACAGTTAAACATTGTTTTATTAAGAAATACATTATATACAGAGGAAGTGGCATAGAGAGTGAGGCTATTTTACATACATTAGTAACTCTTAATCCCCCCCTGAAATGACCCCTTATTCTTTGGTCAGATTTCCTGAAGACTCCTCCCTATTCTTTGTTGGCTCCTTGGTCATTCTGGGCTTACATACTTAAGGATAAGCACCACTCATTTTTGTTTGCAATCTATGCTACTTCATTCACCCTTTTGAGAATATCAAGTATGATCAGTTTACTTCTTTGCAAAATAATTCTTTGTGATGGAGATGCAGTTCCCAATCTTTTTCCTCTTTGTCTATTTTATTAAATGTTGTTTGGCTTTTGCTGCAAGGTTTAGAGTCTGGACTAGAGAAGAAAATTCAGGTCAGACCCATCTATGGGGTAAAGAAACCGAGAATTAGGGAAATCGGCATTTCGGGGTGTTGGGGAAATGTTGATATATTTTCTCCTTTTCCTTGTTTTTGGGCAGATTTATTATATTATGGTTTGAAGCCTCATTTACTAGTCTTCTGTAGGTCATAATTGTTTTTCGCAAGTGTTTACAGTGCTTTTAAGCAAGCTCCTTGCTGCTATGTTAGAGAAGTGTTTTGAGGAGCTGTGGTACCCTCGGAGGTGTGCCATATGTGGGCTCTTTTTTTATTCATATGCAAATTCGTGGATGTGGGGATTAGGGAGCTTTGTCATGCTCCTTCTCTGTAGCTCCAAAAACCAACATGTCATTACCTTGATTGAAAGCATTCATTACAGACTGTATGATACGTCACATGACATTTTGGAATAGCTCTACAGCTGATGACACACCAAAATGTAGTCCTTTGTAATGGAACAGAGCAACATGTGTAGAAAAGGTTGTAATATACCTGCAATGCTCCTTGAGTTCCAACTGATGATATCCTTTATTCAGATCAAGGCGAGAGAATTCCTTTTGCACAATTCAATTGTGTTTTCATGTTGCCAGTGTGTGGACCTGGATGTTGTTCTCTTTCAATTGCCTTGTTCACTTGATGCTTATCCAGCCAGATGCGTACAGCTCCTTTTTAGTGGCATCAATGCATCTCACATACACACTTTAGATTTTGTGGGATGTAAATCGGGGCAAGGGAGATAGTTCATAATATTTCTCCTCAGGCATAATATTTATTGATGCACCACTATTGATAATGAAAGTTATCGAACAACCATTGACTTGTAGTGTGATTTTTGGAAAATGGATGAATGACATTTGTCATTTGTTATGTCGACTTCATTTGGGCCATATTGTTCCTCACATGCAACCAGTTCAACATACACACGTTTCTCTGAGGCGCATATGTACATGGCACAACCATCTTCTACACGTTCACTTGATGTTGATACAGAAGAACTGTTTGCCAAAGATTTCGATGTTAGTCGACTTAGTTTAGGGTTGAGTTGCCTAATCCGGATGTTGCCGCTTGGCCTTAGGAGCTTGTGTTGAACGTCGCTTCTGGAACATTCGAGTGTCCATTTTGGTCTTCATACCATGACACATGTACCTTTTCCTTCACCTCACAAGCCATTACAAAAGGGTTCTTCTTTCCCTGGCCTTTGCAGATTTACCCAATGGCGGGACATTTACCTTCATGAATATCCACAATCTAAGCACTTCTTCTTTTTCTGTGGAAAATTCACTCTGCATCCCTCTGCCTTGGGTTACTTTTCACATTAATGACTGATTCACTCTGGGCACCTCTGGCCTCCATGTCAGCAGCTTGTTGATCAGCATGCTCTCCATGTCTGGCAGCCATGAGAACTCACTCCAGAGTAAGAGTTTCTCCTGGCATTCGTCGTCTGAACAAATTTGACAAACATCCATCAATTACTCTGAGGCTTATAGCTACCTCATCATTAAATTCATTGAAATTACAGTGCTTGATGAGTGTATCCAGTCTGTCAACAAATTTGTTTGATGGTCTCACTAGCTATCTGCCTTTCTTCACTGAAGCTGTACCTTTCATAATCTACATTTGGCATTGGATTGAACTTGAGATTCATGGCTGTTTTCATTTGACTGAATTAATTTTTCTCAGCTCATGGAATTTTCTTCATGCCTTCTTTCACACCTTAGCCAGCAAGATTCTTAAGTTAATTGATAATCTTCTTGTTATCTGCTTCTTTAATGCATAAAATGAAATCATCGAATGTCTCTATTCAGGCAGTCCACCGGTCGCCTACATTCTGCGTATAAGTAGTCTTGAATGGTGGTGGTGGTTTTGTGAAGGCATGGTAACCATTTACGAGATTGGCCGACACTGAGGGTGGAGCTCTTTCTGACTCTGTCTGCTGGGATCTGCTTCATCTATGCCATCTCTAAGGCCCTGCGCTGTGCTGGCCTCTGGATCATCTTGGGCAGTCCATGGAATCTTGACCTCCCTCTTGGTCTCCATGGAGTCTTTGCTTTCAAGAGAACTTGGGAGTTGTTCTGAGCCACGACCAGGACGTTTTGATGTTTTGTTGCTTTGGTTATGAACAGCTCCACAAGCACAATCCCTATGGGGTTACATTTCCTAGTGCTGTGGCACAATGACTCTCTTCACTCAGTTCTAGTAAGCAGATGACTGTTTCTTGTATTTGAATTCTGTTGCTTGTAAACGTCTCTTTTTACTGCCTAACACCTAGTTGATCTTTGCTTCATGGTGCTTCTGTTCATCTCATTATCACTCCATATGATGTCTGGCTTAGGTTGCGTAGTATCTCTCTTTGCAGCCTTCCCATCAGTTTGTCAGCCAACAATACATAAACATCTTAGTGATGCTTTTGTTATCTTCAAATGCTTCACACACCTGGGGCTGTGCTTTAACTCCACATCCATCAAACGTTGATCCCGCACTTCGACAGGGGCACACGTGATACGTATAAGCTGTTTGCTGGATCACAGCAAACTCCCTGGGAGAGCACTGCTGATTTTCTGTTTACTTATCACCTATCTTGTCATCAGTTGTAGCATGATTCCCAGCCTGGGTACTCGCCAATGACTATGCCCCACACAATATATTTGCAGATCTAGAAGCTTTGGGAACTTTGCCACTGCTGTTCAGTGCCAAAGTGCAAGTGCTCCCTATTGTAAATTGTTGTAATATATTAGTGACTCCATGATTGGCTTATTTAATTTACTTTTCAGACCCTAGTACAGTGCACCATGTGTGCCCAGGGCCTGTAAATCAAATGCTGCTGGTGGGCTTGCAGCACTGATTGTGCCACCCACAGAAGCAGCCTGTAAAGTGTGGCTCAGGCCTGCCATTGCAGAGCCTGTGTGCAGTCTGGGACTGCCATGCTAACTTGACAAGTGCACACACTTGCCAGTCCTTAAACCTTCCCTTTTCTACATGTTAGTCACCCCTGAGGTAGGCCCAAGGGCAGGGTGCATTGTATGTTAAAGGTAGGACATGCCCTGATGTGTGTGGCATGTCCAAATAGTGAATTACAGCCAATTTAGTTTTTTACTGTTGCAAGGCTATCTGTTCCCATAGAATAGAATAGGCAGTTTGATTATAACATCTTATAATCACATCTGACCCTAGGAACAAGATAGGAAAATAAAGTTTAGTATGCCTGAACTCAGAATGTTAAAATACATCTTTTAGTGTGGGTAATTCTTACATTCTGTGTTTGAAAATACCACTTTTAGAAAGTAGGTAGTTTCTTGCCTAACCATCCAGCATGCCTCTGCTAGGTTTGTGTATTCCATGTCTGGTTTGTGAGTGACAGGGGGCTGGAGAGGGCTTTCGCTCCAGCAGTCTGATGGGTCAGGGCTGGGCTGAAAGGGACCTGCATTGAATAGCGAGTAGGGGAAGGAGTTTTCATTTCACTTGCCTGAGCCTTCATAGAATAGAGAGTAGGGGGAGGAGATTTCCTTTCAGCTACCTGGGCCAGGTCTGCTTTCAACAATGCTGTTTCCACCTCCGGCCAGGGAGCTGCACCAGGGAGGACAGAACTGGTTTTGGCTGGGCACATACACTCTCTACCTTCATAGAACAAAGGATTTTGCAGTATAAATATTGGGGTCCAGACCCCAGAACTTTAGATCACTTCTGGTAATCAAGACAAACCCTTTGTCAAGGAGAAGAACCGGAGAAGCTGAAGGAAGATTTCTTCCCCTGAGCTGTTTGCTGTTTGGGGTTGGTCTGCAGTGGTTACTTTATTTCCAAGGAAAGGAGAAAAGGTACTTTGTGTGAACTTTTACTATCTTGAGGAAGATCTCAAAGGGCTTGAAGCTGAGCTTGCCTTCTGTTCTGAAGTCTCTGGGACACAAAGACTTCACAACCAGCTCCCCCTGAATTTCCCTGCTGGGTATTTTACCTGCAGTGAGGTGCCTACTGTTGTTTTGGGCCCTCTGGAGACTGCGCGTCACTGGGAGCTGGAAGCGCAATGCAACGAGGAAGAAGCATGTCGCCACTGCAGCAGTTGCCGTTGCATCACTGAAGAAGCCTGTTGCAGGGCCTGTCGCGGCTCCAAAGTTTATCGATTTCGCCGCATGGCTGTCGGGCGTACATGCATCGCATCCACATCGTCGCATCGCATCGAGGTGCCATCTTGTCGCATCGTAACCGGAACGCAGTAACAAACCGATACATCACCTCCTCTCTGGTAAGGAACCAATGCATCACCTCCCCTGCGTTGCAATAAGGAACCGACGCATAAACTCCTCCAAAGCAAGGAACCAATGCATCACCTTTCCTGAGACCCTTTTGTTTGTATTGCGTGAAGCATCCAACGTACTTTGGGAGTAAAGTGTCGCTTTTACCATCTACATGGAACTAAGCTATTTCTACCATCTGAAAGTCATATTTTTATTACTGTATTGTGGATTTTTGTTGTTTGGTCTTGTATTAAGTCTAGATAAAGATTACTTATTTTTCTAAACTGGCGTGGTGTCCATTTGTAGTGTTTTCACTGTATCACTGTATATGTTCACAAATGCTTTACACACTGCCTCTGAGATAAGCCTGCCTGCTTGTACCAAGCTACCAAGGGGGTGAGCAGGGGTTATTTTAGGAGTGTAGCCCCCTTACCCTAAGTATAAGCAAAGGCCCCTACTTGGTCAAAGGTACCTACCTCTGCCAACTAGAGACCCCCATTTGTAACAAGTTCCTGCATGGGTACTCGCCAATGACTACACCACATTCGGAGCTTAGTATAACACGTCTTTATTCTTCTCTTTGTAACCGCAAACTGAACATTCTAAATCTGCATTCACTTTACTACATTCTAATGCTTATGTCACAGTTCTATGGGGTCCATTAGGAGCCACAAGGGTTCCATCACTACAAACTCACACAACACTACACACTTGACTCTCTCACTGTAGCGAAGCAGAGAGGTCCAAGGCTTACTCAGGGAAGGTTGTGTGGGCTAGTAATCACTATGTACTGGTGCACAATAATAACACTGAATAAATGATTGTACAGTCAGTGCTTTTTCTTTATAAATGGAAAAGTAAATTTTATTCACACACAACATTACCAAAGATGTCATAGAATAATCACCTTTCCCCCCCTAAAAGGTCATGCAAACATATAAGATGTCTATTGGCCTGTGCAAAGGTTCAAAATCAACAAACCTCATGTTAAAAACACCATCATTTCATGCATAAATGCAATAATCCATAATAACCATGTGTAAATGTCCTTAATAATGGTAATAATGGATAGCCACCTTGTTCAATAATCACTTTGAACATTATTATGTCAATAACACATTTAAAAAAACAACATAACGTGTTTTTGTGCTTTTAATATACTTTCAAGTCTTGAAAATACAATCCTAAAAACAGCCTGCAGAGGACATCACTTTCTAATCACAAATGCACCCATAGATTCAGCCCTTAGAGGACGCTTCACACTATGTACCGTCCTCATTCACTTTCAGGCCACATTAAATGCAGCCATAAAACCAGACCTTAGAGGACACTGCACCCCGCACTGTAGAGCAGAAGCTCCAGCTGTAGAAAAGCTTCAAAAACCATATGACAAATCACCGAGGATCATGGTTTACTTGACCGTGCAGACATAGGGCCATATGTATACCTCCAGTGGAGCTGCACTTGCACCATGCAATGTAGTACATGTTCAACACAACTGAGAAATGAGATATATGAAGTCACACACGGCCACTTTGCATGGCCCTGAGTGGCTTCCTAGATCTTGAGTAAAGCAACGCAGCACAAATTTCTGCATTGCCTTGTCCTGCGCTAGGGAGGACTGTTGAACGTGGGACTGTGCCAAAAATATAAGCCTTCTCAGGAGAGGCGTTATGAGGAAAAATATCTTTATTTCTCCTTGTTACTTCCTCTTTCTAGTTGTGCTGCATTCTGCAGCACACATAGAATGAGGAATATGTATCTCAGGATTGTTTTTGTGCAGGTAATCACCCCTTTCCAATCCTGCATGCAACACAGTTGCCCTTGCACAATGGTGCCTGAGTTGACGCTAGGCAGACAAAATGGCACCAGTGCAGGGGAAAATGCAGGAATGTGCCACATTCCATTAAGTATGGACCATTCATGCCCTTTTCCTGTTACGCAGTACAGCGTAGCAAGGTGATGCGCAGCACTGCATGACAATATCATAAATATGCCCCATAAGGTCAGTTGTGCAAAATGTATTCTTGGGGCTATTGTCACTCTTATATCTTACTGCAACACTTCCTATTTCCATTGGGGGTGCCCTTCCCTGTTCACTTGGGGCCACCGCATGGCAGGGAAAATATGCAAATTGCTAAACCCACAGGGCATTATGGGGTGCTCTGGCCAGGAGCAGTGAATATTGAATAAGTGGCTCTCTAGCTGTGCCGGAGAGAGCCACTGTTTGCTTTCCTGGCTCGCAGCCTAATAGCTGTTTTTTCTTTTTGTGGGAGTTCCAGGTCCTAACTGGTGCCCTACGTGCTTCCAAAATTGGAGGCTGCCCAGGAATCCCACCCCTGTCTGTCCCACTGGCTCCCACATGGCAGTATCTCTTCCTACTGCCGCAGCAGCCCTTGGTGGCTGCCCCGCTCCCCACCACACACAGGCATGGTGAGCGAGGAATGGGCCCTCCACATTTAGCGGAGCATAGCAGTACTCTTCCTTTTTTTACATCTGCTTTTGGGGAGAAGGGGGCTGCCGGGGGCAAAAGTGGAAATGGGAGAGGGCACCACGCTACCACCTCCCTAGAATAATAAAAAAAATACATCCTGCCCTGACCCCTTGGCTCTGGTCCACCACAGGGGTGCCAATCTTAAAAATTCCATAACGCTGGCAACATTGGACCGATTTGAAGGATCTTGGGCTCATTTTACTCATGGTGGAGAGCTCTAGCAACCAGGAGCAGACCTCCTCACCTTTGAAGAGGTTTAATCTACAGGGAATCGGTTCTCCTGGCTCCCTTCACCAGCCTTTTTCCTTATCTTTGTTACTGGGCGCAGAAATTCAGTGCCTTCTCTCAACTGGTCCTTAGGAGGTGTAAGGGGGCCAGCCTTACTGGCCCTTGGGTGATCCACTGGTTCTTGGGTCAACTGGGGCAAAGTCATTAGTCCTTTTTTGTGTATCAGGGGGTTCCTCCTTCCAGTTTTTTATGGTTGTCAGAGCCCTGGGCTCCAGCAGCAAAGAGCACAAAAACAACAACCAAAAGAGAATCTCCCTCTTGTGCAAGAGTTTTTAAAGCGGGGGTGGAAGGTTCTAGAAGCCAGACACCCATGGCCAATCCTAGGGTGCCAAGTCACTCTCCAGCCATGCCCCAATTCTCCTGCACAGCATGCTGGGACAGTTCAAGATGGCATCATCCAGTTCACATAAGCTCCTGGGGTCTCAGCTCCACCCCTTTCTAATATCACCACCAGGGCCTTTCCCACCAAAAGTTAAAGAGAATCCCCCTGTGTTGGCTCCTGTGTCTGTACATCCTCCTTTGGTCAGTGGTTCTGGGCTGCCCCAAGCACTGGTGCAGTGACACGCAATTAACTAATGCAGCTTTTTTTTATCCAGACACTATCCTGTTCAGGAGCTGAGGGTAGCACAGTTAATTGCTCCTTTTTGTGGGGCAACCTTTCTTCCTGCTGCTGGCACTAGGCTATGTAGGCCAAGGAGAAGCAAAACTGCACACTAAGGCAGTTTTACACATATGTGTACAGAGAAAACAGTAAATCATGCTGACTTTCCCTATTAGTGTACACAAACATGGCCTACCCTGGGTTAAAATGTAATCCTTTAGAGTTGCCTCGTGCCAGGCTACCTATACGCAGTTACCAAGCTGCGCATGACAGTAGCCTGACAAGCACATCCCTTACACATGTTTACATGCGTGACACCATCCAAGTGCCCCTTACCCTAGCTGTTTCACAGTGGCCTTATCTTAAAAGGCAGACACTGGCGGTAAACTTGTACAGTCCATTTGCCATGTGATTACTATGGGTAAGACACATAGTGAAACTTACCCACTGTAAAAAGTAAAAAACTGGGTGATCAAAAAAGCAAAAAATCCAGGCATACTGAATGAGCGGAACCCAATTGCACCAGCTTGCATCTAAACCTGACACAAACGCAACTTGGTGTTGAGTAGTAAACAGTGCTATGCCAATTAAAGGAAATGGGGTTACTGGTTGAGGGGATTGAAACCCTACTCAAGCAGCAAACATTATTTATTCAGGGTGAAACACTAGCAAGCCCCAAATGAACCAGTGCTCAACCCTCTGGTAGAATGACACATTAGCAGTCAGGCTTCACTTAGAGGTAATGTGTAAAGTTTTATGCATCACTTCAAACAGTAATAAAGTGAAAACACAACAGAAAAAAATCCCACACCTATTTAGAAAAACAGCGTGAAATGTAATAAATAATTTGAGACTAAAACAACAAAAATCCAGTCACTTGAACCAGAGACATGCAATTTTTTAAGATTTAAGTGAAAATGAGAATCACAAAGTGCCAGCTGTGGTTATCTGGCCACACTGGACCAGTACAAAGTCGCAAGTTCAGTTCAACCACAATGGGGCACAGGGCAGATACTTGAACTATGTTAGGCCAGCTGGATAAAGTACCTTAGATCCAAGTTTGTGGAGCATTGCAAGATCCCCCATCGAGGATGTTGTACGCAGTGGTGGGTCCAAGTTCGGCATCTGAGATGAATTGTGCTGCGGCGGTTCCCATGCAGCTGCATGGAGATACATTATGCTGCGATGGCTTTGCTTAAAGGACCACAGCCTGGCTGGCAGAGCACCTTTATTATATAGGATGGTGGCAAATGCACACCTGTTATAAGGACAATAAGATTCTGATGCTTTTCAAGCTCGACAGTGTGATGCATGCAGATCGCTCATAGATCCACGAGCGTTAATGAAATATATTGTAAGGGCCACCCCAGGGGTGACGTCCCCTCAGTGCACTGCTGTATATCCAAAGAAAGGTGTAATACAATTCAAATCATTCGATCAAGTTGCAATAATTTAATGAATTCTTCTTCATAAAATCTTTATGGTAAATTCTTTGTGGTAAATAAAATTTCATGTGGTTCCAAAAAACATATATGTCAATTGATGGCAAACATTGAATTTCTATTTATTGGTCCCAATGCATTTCGGGCTCGTAAGGGCCCTTCATAAGGGAAAAATTAAGCACCTGGATGAAAGAAGCAGAAAAGAAGCTGGTTTGGAACATGAGTCTGAATGTGATCTATGTCTCATTTTAATAACAGTTTTGCAAACATAATGACAACTAAGGGATCCTTTACCAAAAGTAACCCTTTAGAATCCTCGATACGCGTGTGAAAAGGATGACCAAAGTTCTTACTGGAATGACTGGTGCATGCTCAATCCCCCTTCACAGTCATGGTGAATACGGTAATGAAAACAAACTAAAGAAGCGTGTCAATAAATATATGCCATACGAGAATGCTTGCCATGTTGGGGAAGCCCAACTATGGTTTAATATCATAATAAAGAGTGGACAGTGTCATTGTTAAATGAACAGAAACATCTTGAAGTGCGAGTGAAATGAATTATGGTGGTTTGAATTACAGTGAATTGAATTACGGTGGAGCATTATACGAACCGTTGTTGTTCATGCTTTCATGGTGTGAGCAGTAGAATATGTTCAGGATAGGGGAAAAATGGTGCTAATGTGTGAGTGTTAATGGGGAATGTGGCATGGCGATTCCTTTTTTCATGTAATATTAGCCGAGTGGTGCTCATATATCGGTGAAATACGCAACGTGATAGTCCTTTCCCCTTCGTGCAAAGAAATATAAATCATGGACCCGTGCTCGTGGTTTTTAATGCTGTAGGGCCCGATTCACAGAACAAACTTAAGACTAAATCCTAAACTTAGTACCAATCTGGTATTCACAGAATGCACCTAGTACTTCTGGTATTCACAGAATGAACTTACTACTTTTGCTATTCACAAAATGAACTTAGGACTTTTGCTATTCACAGAATCCATTTACGACCACTAAACTTACGTCCGCACTCGGGCCGGATTTTCCGCACCCGGAGCGGAACTTCCGGGCCCGGAGCGGAAAGTCCGCACGCGGGCCGGAAAGTCCGCTCTGGACGCGGAATTTCCGCTCCCGGGCCGGAAACTCCGGCCTCGGGCCGGGAATCCCGCTCCCGGGCCGGAAAATCAGAATTGGGAGCAGACTACATTAACTGTTGCCATTGATCATTTGAGCCAAGGGGAAACACCTGTTCAAGTCCCTACCATCCCCCACCATGCATCAGCTGACGCACTCCAGCCAATCCCAGCCAACAGCTCCAGTTAGCCATCATGTTGCTAGTGCCTACCATCCCCCACCATGATCCAGCTGAAGCCAATTAACACAGATTGACCAGCAGCAAAAAACATTTAAAAGCAGCACACAGTGAAGGAACAGGTATGGCCACACACAGTTTGTATTTGCAAGCAGACACCGGCTAAGAAAAATGGAGCTCCTGAAGAGAAAGAGGAACTATACAGCAGAGGAGACCACCATGCTTGTGGAGTTCATTGTCAGGCACCACAAACGCCTCTATGGACTCCCAACCTACTGCACCAGTGGGACACAGAAGGCAGCCCTGTGGCAGCAATTAGCCACTGCTGTCACAGCATTGGGGGAGGAGAGGCGCACTGTCCAGGACCTTAAAAAAAATGGCAGGATGAGCGGCTGAGGGTAAAGGAGAAATACTCCAGGATTGAATTACAACGGATCCTCCCAGCCGCACACTCTGGACCACGCATCCGCCTCACCACACAGGAGGAGGATATCCTGACAACCATACACCCCCACTTGGTCCATGGGCTGCCTGTCAGTGACGTCCGCTACGTGGTACCAGGTAAGTGGGATGAAAAGATAAAGTGCATGAATAGAATGTCTGTGTTGCACTGTCAGTGTGAATAAGGAAGTAGTCCAAAGTGTATAAATTAATCCGTCAGTCAGAGACTTCTGTGTCACCCTCTGTATGTAGCACTACAAGTCCCACAATCCTTAGCGATGGAAATGGCAAATCCCTCCCCCACTTCAGAAAACATGGCCACTGTCCAGTTGCATTAATACACCAGCCCGCTAAGTAGCAATTGACAAATAACAGCAGAGATGCTCCAGTAACAATGCCACACCCAATCCAACTCTTGTGCAACCGCAGATGCGTCACATTTACAATGCGGTGCACTGTGGCGCTGGGATAGACAGATGGGTGTCGCAACTGATGGCATTAGGGGGATGCTCTGCTGGAGTAGTGTTGCAAGTGTGACGCAACTCCAACTATGTCCATGGACCGCCTACACCTAACGTTCAGGGCAACTCATTACAGGTGCCTCAAGCTGGTTTAAGTTTGCATGGCAACACCCTATGAAAAGTGACTACGTGAAATGCCGTCGATTACAATGCATCACTTGTACGAGGCATAACCAAATAAACACACACCCTGCCTACATCACAGCTGATGCATGTTTAATGTTGCGCACGACCACACACCGTGAGGCATCCCCATAGATGCAAAACATTGTGAATAAGTCTAAATGTGTCACCTGTATTACCCCACCGCTGTGTCACAGAAGTGACGCAACTGCGGTGTCAATGTATTACAAGGGGCGTGGAAACATGCCACTAAATCTCAAAGAAGTAAATCACCCCATGCAAGCTTAAAGCACAAAGCAGAAGGTGAGAGAACCATCTGGTCCAAAAGTCAGACACCTATTCTGTTGTACATTTCCCACCCTGCCACGCCATTACGACCCCAATGCACCACTGCTCCTACCTGCCCAGTCAGCAGCAGTACTGCATAACACTGTTAGCATGCAGAAGAAATGGGGAAATCACAGAAATGTTCCACAAGCACATATTCCAGATGTTTAGTTTTCTCTCTTCTCACCCATTGACACATTCAGCCAGAGCACAGACAACTGCCGCAGCAGAGGTCCCTGCATCGACTGGGAGGCATCGCCACCGTACACCCTCACCGACTGGTAAGTCAAAGTGGCCAGGAGATGGTCAAAATGCATACATTGCCAGGAGTGACCGAGGGACATGTAGTGCCCACATATGAAAGTCAACCAGAGATGTACAAATAGCTGCATTACTATTGGAGTAGTCAATGGACATCCACCTTTAGCTAATTATAATTGTGAACAGCTGAAGACAATATATTACATGTCTTGGCTCATCAAACCTTCGTAATTGCGGAACATGACATGTTTTACAGCAACAGGCCCAGACCTGGGAATCCAATCCTGTTATCGAGTGCCACAACTACTCAAAAGGGTGCCCCCACTATGTTGTAATGGTGTCTGTAGACGTAATCAATCAAAGTAATTGACTGAAATATGGCAATGATGAACAAGTGAGATCCCAGGGTCATTAGTATTGACAATTCATACACTGTCCAACTTTGAATGTTTGCAATATAGATCAAATTCCCATTCCACACAGCTGGTCATGTACCACTTACATTGTCTGGCTTTTGTGTTGCCCATCAACAAAACACGATAGTGGACCTCACATCAGGATCCGTAGACATGTCATTGTGATAGAGGTTGCATCCAGGTAGTGGACCATTCGAAGTTATGTGGGAGCAATCATGATATTACGTATAACACTCTAATGCAACGCTGGTGCCCACAACTGCTTGTGCTCATCCTTTGTGCCAGAAATCTAGTGCATCACATGTGGCTGCCGGAATGTTAAGTAGCAAAACACACTTATCATTGTAGGTACAACGAGGTCCTCCCAGAATCCAAGACACACACTGACTTCTGCTACAAGGTTGGCTGTGACATCTGTTCAGGGCCCACACACTGTTCCCGTGCTAGGCCAAGGGAGGGGAACCCAAGAATATATCAGGCTGACTGCTCATGAAATGTGCCTTTCACGTCCGCCGTATGTTGCATGTGTATTACAACACTGTTGTTCTGCATCACAATATGCTCACATATGGCATTTGAACCCATGCAAGATCAGACCCTGGTGGCTAATGAAAGGATGACACAAAATGTATGCCAAGTGAGTGCAGAATGGACATTCAATAGTACCATGAGTCATATGAAGTGACCAAAACACAACCGGCTTGCAATTCAATGATAGGAAACACCATGATGAAAATAGCATGGCTGAGGCCAACACTGATGCCAGTAGTGTACCTTTGAGATGAATGTAGGGGCTGCTAAGGTGAATCTTCATGCAGTTACACCTGCTAAATGACTAGGCAGAAGTGCAACACGCTAATCCAGTGCAGGCAGAAGGCATCAAAGCCTCTCAGCCTATCCGCAATGTGTGAGTATAAACCAAATGTTACATTCTGCTTGCCTCCTCTCCTACTGTATTCACATGTATAGGTGAGCTGTTGACAAAAGAGGTTTGGATGTCTGCTGTACAAGACACCAATCGTCGTCAGCTAAGTAGTACCATGATCTGGGAAATAGAGTACGCAAAGAGAGGACACTCAAAGGATGGACATAAGACATCTGTGTTCTCTCATACAAATATGTGTGACTTCATGCGTGGGGAAGCACAAATGAGCAACATCATGTCTCTGACTATTGCAAATCTCACACATGAAACCCTTTCTGACTTGACAACAAACAACATGAGACTCTGGAAATATGTAAGTCTGAATGGCAAAGGTGATAGCAGTGTTATGGGGAGGAATCCGGGTCATTTATCCCTTCCTATCAGTAATCTTCTCATACATGTGTGTCTGTTGATGTGTCATCTGATTGATGTCACTGCTGTGTGGAGGGAACGGCTGGCAACTGCTGCATGTGAGCAGGTGCCCAAATGTAAAGTTCAGGAGCTAAACATGCTGCACATAGTTCTGGATTACCCACAAGTGGTCATTGAGAATGACATATTGGCTCAGAGCTACCATCTGTTCTTGCAAAATATAGACCTGTATGTCTTATCACAGCTGCTGACCGGATTACACCCCAGCAGCGTGCACCATCCCGGGCACTGAATGACATCCTGACTGCAGCTGTTCAACCCTCGTGCAGCCGTCCTTCAGGTAATTCTAGCATGAGGTGTCTGTTGATGTGTCATCTGATTGATGTCACTGCTGTGTGGAGGGAACGGCTGGCAACTGCTGCATGTGAGCAGGTGCCCAAATGTAAAGTTCAGGAGCTAAACATGCTGCACATAGTTCTGGATTACCCACAAATGGTCAATGAGAATGACATGTTGGCTCAGAGCTACCATCTGTTGTTGCAAAATATAGACCTGTATGTCTTATCACAGCTGCTGACTGGATTACACCCCAGCAGCGTGCACCATCCCGGGCACTGAATGGCATCCTGGCTGCAGCTGTTCAACCCTCGCGCAGCCGTCCTTCAGGTAATTCTAGCATGAGGTGTCTGTTGATGTGTCATCTGATTGATGTCACTGCTGTGTGGAGGGAACAGCTGGCAACTGCTGCATGTGAGCAGGTGCCCAAATGTAAAGTTCAGGAGCTAAACATGCTGCACATAGTTCTGGATTACACACAAATGGTCATTGAGAATGACATGTTGGCTCAGAGCTACCATCTGTTGTTGCAAAATATAGACCTGTATGTCTTATCACAGCTGCTGACCGGATTACCCCCCAGCAGCGTGCACCATCCCGGGGACTGAATGACATCCTGGCTGCAGCTGTTCAACCCTCGCGCACCCGTCCTTCAGGTAATTCTGGCATGAGGTGTGTCACTGGCTTCGACTCCAAAGCCATGACAGAGATCCTGATTCCCCTCTGCATGTAATCAGCAGTCGTTGTGTACTAAGTGAAATACAAATCAGGAGTGTCATGTGCCTGTCTGACAATTGGTGATGCAGATAATAGAGAATGTTGTCACTTCCCTCTACAGCTGCTGGTTCAGGGACAGCTAGGCCTACGAAAGCCGTGAGGAGACAGGTCCAGCAGGTGACACTAGGGGGGAACACCAAGGGACAGAGAGTTGTGGCTGGAGCTGGTGAGTTTGCCTGTATCTGTGTTACACCTCAGTGCTATGGTGTGAGCTGTCATTTGTGGTGGTACCCTACACAGGTCACATGATCCTCATCTGTTGATGCAAAGTACAGTTAATACAAACCCTTGTGTTGCACCACATGTTATACCAGGTCAATCCCTAATACGGTTGCAACCTCTGTTCCAGGGGATGCTGATGACGAGGATGACAGGCCTATGACCAGTGCGGGCCGACGGGGAATCAGAGGGGAGAATCCCCTGATCCTCCATGCTGTGATGTCGGCTGCAAGCACTGCTCAGGAGGAGGAGGATGATTTTCCTGAGGACGTCTACTTGGTGGATAATGAGGACTACATGTCTGATGACGATGAAGATGCCAATGCACGCTATCGTGCCAGATTGGCTAAATCGGTCAGGGCATCAACTCCTCTGCCAAGCAACGTCCGTCATCCTCCTCCCAGGCATACCATGGCCTGTCCCCAGACTTGAGCAAACCAGCCACAGCACCCACGCATCACAACACAGACATCACTCCCTCACAGTCCTCACGTCCAGGACCAACATGGTGGTTCCCCTACCCACTCTTCCCTAGACAGTGTATCCCTGCCATCCTCTCCACCATCTGGGGGTGGCACCAGCCCTGTTGTGCTGCCGGAATCCCCTGGGCACCATTCACCTGCCCACAGGCTCCCACCTGCCACCCCCCCCCTGCTGTAGGACCTGCTCGTACCATCCATGGCAGACAGCTGCAGAGAGGGCCTGCACCTGGCTGTGATGACCAGTGGGAGCAGGACTTCTACCAACAGCAGAGCGATGTGAGGCAGGACATTAGTGCCATAGGGGCAACCCTGTCCGACATGTCGGACTCCCTGCAGGACATGGTCCACTTCCCTCAGACGGTGGAGAGGCTGAGCCAAGTGTTGGATAGGATGGATAGGACTTGGCAGGACATGTCCAGAAATATGTGAGACATGCTATCCATCCAGAGGGAAGAGAGTGCAAGACACCATGCCTTGGCCATGAAGATGATGGAGGGCATATTGAGAGTGAGCCAACCTTTCCCTTCACGGTCAACGCAGGGAGGGGACCCATCATATCTGGCCACAGGACAGCACATCCCCACACCTGTACTAACTGCACACCAACACAGCAAAGGGAGACATCCACACCAGCGACCTGAACTGGCACTCCCAACACCAACCCTTGTTCAGACACCCCCGCCACCTGCACAACCACCACCAACCCCTGTCCAGGCACTCCCGCCACCTGCACAACCACCATCAACACCTGTACAGGCACTCCCACCACCTGCACAACCACCACCACCTGTACAGTCACTCCCGCCACCTGCACAACCACCACCACCTGTACAGTCACTCCCGCCACCTGCACAACCACCACCACCTGTACAGTCACTCCCGCCACCTGCACAACCACCACCACCTGTACAGTCACTCCCGCCGCCTGCACAACCCCCACCACCTGTACAGTCACTCCCACCAACTGCACAACCACCACCACCACCTGTACAGGCACTCCCACCACATGCACAACCTGCCCTTGTCCAGGCACAACCATCAAGTGTGCATACACCATCTGCCCCAGCACATGTGGATGACCCTGGACAGTCCCTTGGACAGTACCCACCTCCACGTAGGCGGCGAGCCAGACCTGAGCACTCCGAGCGGTCATCCCCCCCCAAATTGCGGCGTCGCACTCACCAGTGACAGGAACCCAGGACAATGTGATCACGTGATTGTGTGTGCACCAAATAGACACCTACCAAAAATAAAAATCTGTTGTGTATCATGTCCTGTGTAACGTTGTAGGTGGCCTCGAGATGTGAGAAGGTATGTGTGTGTGTGAGACAGTTACAAGTGTAACCCATCATTGCAACCAGCCATTATGTGCATAGCAGATGACTCACCAAATATGTGTCCATATTCAGAACCAGACATTCAGAATGAAGTAAAACAAGTGGAAGTTATTAGTATTCCGAATTGTATTTTAAGAAGGTACAAAAGAACAACCGTCCGTTTGGAAGGGAGAAAGGAAAACAAATGATGATCTTAATGCAGAGGGAGATGGGAACCTGGATTGGGGTGGGGCAACAAAAATATAACACGTCAGGGAGCGTCAGGGAAAACAGTCTATTTACAAGGGGAAAATGAAATAATTGTTCACGTCAAAAGTCAAGTGTCCTTCTGGTCATCCTCTAGGACCAAAATGTCCAGATCCTCAGAGTCCGATGCAGGCACACGTCTGGCGGGTGCAGGAACAGGCACCACTTGGGTTCGTGCCACACGAGGAGTACGGGGGGAAACAGTGTGGGCCAACAGACAGGGGGAGACATTGACAGTGGTATGGGAAGGGATTGGGGAGACAACAGACGAGATGGCTGTGGTCAGTGAATTGATGCTGGTGGTGAGGGTGGCCATTGTTCGGAGCATGTCCTCTCGCATCATGTGTACCTCCATACACACTTGTAGCTGGATGCGAGTGGACATGTCTGGCTGACCCTCATACATCCACATCAAGTCCACTGGCACAGCCACAGGAGGAACAACACCGGGAGGGGCCTGGGGGGAAAAGGAGGGATGTGATGCCTGAGGTCCGGAGCCAATGATGTTGGGGAGCTGGCAGCTACGATGAGGGGGACTGGTTGCAGGGGATGCAGCTGGGTCCCCCGATGGAATGGGGAACTCTAGAGGTAGGGAGGGGCTGATGGCAGGCCCAGATTGTTTGTTGGCCTGCCCCGAGGACACCTTTTCAGGGACCACAGGTGAAGAGTCCTGAGGAGAGTAGCTCTCCAACACCTCATGGTCCGAGGTGTCGTGTTCACCCCCCCCCCCCCGATTCAATGTCTGCAGCCTCCACCCGGGATGTGGCACCAGCATCAGGGTGTCCCTTGTCAGTCTGGGTGGGCGCAATCCCCTTGCCTCTTGATGTTGAGGGTCCCTCCTCATCCTCCTCTTCCTCGCTGGTGGAAAGAGGGTGTAGCCGCCACCGCACTGGTGGCCTCTTGCTCCGGACCTGGTCCTGCTGCCCTTCTGTTTCGCCAGCTGTGCCTGCTGAAATGTAAGCAAAATCCGAATGTTATGTTTGTGTCATGCAGGACGAGACACATTCATAGGAGCCAAGGTCAGACTTATTTTCCTCTGATCACACTCAATAGTTGTCAGTGTCTATGAGCTGACATTACGTGTATGTTCACCGTCATTTACTGGATTGAGTCTGACATGGCCATCTCACGTGGATGTGTGTGGCTTACACAACTGTATTGGCCAACCCTCAACCTGGCATTCTGGTGATCTGTGTGTCCTGCCACAGCTACATGTGCAGGTTCCAAAAGCAGTCCAACAATGGAGAACATGAAGTCCCGAATCTCAGATTATGGCCATTCATAGGGAGTCGCAGCTATTGAAGGTCTGGACAAGTGTCATCTGCTTTGTAGCATTGTATGGGACACGACAAGTGGCGAATGTGGGTCACACATGCACTGAGGCTCTGGCCTATTTCTGTAGCTAAATTGTGAGTCTAGCCTTTGGCTGTCCCCACACATGTACTGACAATCCAGTGGCACATATTGGCTTTGGTGACTGATATGGTAATGCAGTACACCGCTGAATACTGGGGGAATTTAGTGACAGCTACCTGTACGGGAAACAACCTTTACAACGCAACTTTTACAACGCAATGCTATTACAACGCATTTTTTACAACGGAAAAGATTTTACAACGCATGCATTTACAACGCATGCTTTTATATGGTAAGTACTTTTACAACGCATATACCATTACAACGCATTTTTTAATTTTTTTTATTTATTTGAAAAATGATGTTTGAAAAATAATTAATTAATATTTTAATATTTATATTAAATACTATATTTGAAAAATATGAAAGAGTAATTATTGAGTATAAATTATTTAATAATTAATAAAAAATGAAAAATATGAGTAGTATAATAAAAGATTAATACTTGAGTATTTATAAAATATGAAAGAGTATTTTTTAAGTTTAATTAAATAAATAAAAAAAGTATAATAAATGAGTAGTATTATGAGAGATTAATACTTGAGTATTTTTTTTATTTCTTATAAAAAAGTAATTAATAATATAAAAGAATTCAAAAAAGAAAGTAATTTTGGAGTATATAAAAAATAATTAATTAATATTTTATCATTTATATTAAAAACTATATTTTTAAAATATGAAAGAGTAATTATTGTGTATAAATTATGTAAAATTAAAATATATGAGTAGTATTATAAAAGATTAATACTTGAGTATGTTTTTAAATATGAAAGAGTATTTTTATGTATAAAAAAATAAATAAAAAAAATAAAATAAAAAAGTAGTATTATGAATGATTAATACTTGAGTATTTTTAACCTTCTTATTTAAAATGTAATTAATGAAATAAAATATTTTAAAAAAGAAAGAATACTTTTGGAGTATTAAAATATTAAATATGAATATTGTTAAATAAAAATTAAAAAAAAAAAAATTAAAATATTAATAGAGTTATAAAAAATGTTTTTAACATGAAATTATACCAAAAGAATATAGAACTAAGAAAATAGAACTTACTTTAAAAAAATTCCCACGCTTTTGTATTGAAGTCAATGTGATTATTTGTCCTTCATTTATTTTGGCAGCTTAAGAAGATACAACCCGCGGAACAAGAAAAGAAGGAGCAGAAAGAGAAGAAAGAGCAAGTTTGAAAGGAAAAAGAAAATAGAGTCGAGGTAAGGAACACATTTAGTAAATTTACAAAAAAAAATTAACATTTTACATGCTTAAATAATAATTTTAACAAATAAATACAGTAAACAAATAAGGTTTATTAAGTATTTCTTTATTAGAACAAACATAGAAAAAACTTTAAAGTTTTATTGATTTTTTTTACATAATGAACATTTATTAGAAAACATATACATAATTTATTTACATGTATAAACATTTATTTACAGAAAAAGTAAATAAAATAGTCCTTTTTTAACACTGATGCGCGCGATGACGTCATGACGTGAACGTAGACGAAAGGCGCCATTTTGAAGAGCATCAGAGGAGGAAGCAGCAGGAAGCTGATCTACGTCCAGGTAGGAAACATTTTCACTTTTATTTATAGATAAAACCTTTAATAAAGATACATATATAGTAAGAAAAGAATAGGGAGAGGTTGCGGAATAACTAATTGATGTTGAAAATGTTTTAAAACATGTCCACATTTATGTCATTAATGTATGCCTATGTCGGGTCGCGAAAATGTATTGGTTCATTAAAAAATGTAAGTAACTGTAAAATTAATTTAAGTTACTGCTAAGAAAGTTTATTACATAACTTCGGAACCAATACTAATGATTTATATCTTCATTTTTAAGAAAAAAAAAATGGCGTATTCGTAATTTTTGATAAAAAAGATTGATATTAATTTGGTGTTTATGCAGCAATGTGCATTTTGGAAAATGGATTGACTTCTGAAATTTTGAGTAGTTGGATTTTTTGTGGATTTTAAGGGTGGTAGTTACTTATGAAGTTTTCTGATAATTATTTACTGGCGTTTGGTTTTTGAAAAATTGGTCGAATATTATGGAAAAGTAGATTTGGTAACATTGGTTGTTTAGCAAAAAATGAAGATAGGAAAAAAAATAAAATAATTAGGAGACCCGACTTTTAAATTTGAAAAAAATTTTGGAAAAACATTGTATACCAATTGTAATTAAAGGATATTTAAATTTGAAGCAAAGCAAGAAAGTAAGTACAAAACTAGTTTTAGAAAGAAAGAATGTTAGAAAGATTTTCCAGGTAGTCTATAGCCACACACAACGAAAATTGTTGTAATATAGCCAATAGTCTCTCAGACATTTCCTTAGTTTTGACAGTTACTCGTGGGTTTAGACTACCTGCAAGTGTTTGGGCTAGTCTCATTTCTTGAAAACTTTGCTCCTTCTTCAAAGTTTCCAAGAAAGAGTAGAAGTTTGGATGAGGTTTGCCAATTGTATGGTTGAAGGAGTTATGCCATCCCTCAATGGCATTGTTTGTTTTTGCTTCTCCCTCTAAACAGCTCGTGTAGCAGTTCCACCACTCCACATGGAATCGTGGCTTCCTCCTGTGACCCGATCTGCTTAGGTGCCCAATCCATGTGTCCTCGAAATAATTTAGGATGGGTGCCAATTTCTCTTCATTACTTGTATAATAAACAGATTCTATAATAGCAGTGTAGTACTCGTCCACACTATCGGGAGGAACAAAACAAAGTGCTGTTAATTTTTTTAGTTCAAACTGTAGTTTGCTATCACGACAATATTCTGCAACTAGGGATGTTTTTTGTAATTTACGCCAAAAAGCCTGGGAAAAATGGAAAAAACATCCCTGAATTTGGGTATCCGTGTACGTTTTATTGATCACATTGATCATGCTCAATTCAAAATCAATTATTATTTTCCTAGGACTTTGAGATGTTTTACTTTTAATAACTGATAAAAGTTCAGAGTATGTTGCAGAAGTCTTATCAGGTAGCAAACTATATACTAAGGGAATTACATTATTGTTAATTTTTGCATGTATAGTGTAAATTTGAGTGAAAGGATGGGGTGTACTTTTAAACGTCCCATCCATCATCCAAATTTCACTATTTTCTAACTTTGCAAGGTTACGTGGGGTACTAAAAATGAGAATTCGTTTCTGAGGGTTTTGGTTGTCATGCAAAAGGAAAGGTTCATCAGAAAAAGAAATAGAAAGATCATGTGGAATTCTAATGTCAGAAAAAGAATGTGGTGTAGATAATTGGATGTTACTTGCCTGCTTTTGTCTTTGAATAATTCGTCTCAAATTAGGAATTATAGGCATGTTACTAGCAACATGACTGGGGACATGCTGTGCAACCTCTCTTAAAATGGATCCTGTAGAATCATTGGAGGTGCTTGCAATAGCTTTCATTTCATTAACAGTTTCTCTTATTTCTACCTCCATTGCAGAGGCAGAGTGGTTATGTTCTGTTGTTTTCACAACTAAATTATCAAGTGTAACCGCTCTGCCACTGCAATGGGTAGTGTAGTATTGCACACACCTCCAATGATTTCTAGGAAAACTTATTCTTTCCTTACTATATATGTATCCTCCATGGTTTAATAAATTTTTTCCTTTCCTGGATTTAATGTATTTTGCTGCTTCAAGACTAGACATTATCTGAAAAGAGAAGAGAAGAAAAACAAATTAGGATGTAAAAGTAAATACTAAACCTCTAATGTTACCCCTACACCATCTAACCCTTTACCTACTACTGCACCTTCCTAGAGTTAGAATAGTAAATTGTACCCCTACACCATCCAACACTTTCCCTACTGCTGCACCTTCCTGGAGTTAGAATAGTAAATTGTACCCCTACACCATCCAACACTTTCCCTACTGCTGCACCTACCTGGAGTTAGAATAGTAAATTATACCCCTATACCATCCAACAATTTCCCTACTGCTGCACCTTCCTGGAGTTAGAATAGTAAATTGCACCCTTACACCATCCAACACTTTTTCTACTGCTGCACCTTCCTGGAGTTAGAATACTAAATTATACCCCTACACCATCCAACACTTTCCCTACTGCTACACCTTCCTGGAGTTAGAATAGTAAATTGTACCCCTACACCATCCAACACTTTCCCTACTGCTGCACCTTCCTGGAGTTAGAATAGTAAATTTCACCCCTACACCATCCAACACTTTCCCTACTGCTGCACCTACCTGGAGTTAGAATAGTAAATTGCACCCCTACAACATCCAACACTTTCCCTACTGCTGCACCTTCCTGGAGTTAGAATAGTAAATTATACCCCTACACCATCCAACACTTTCCCTACTGCTACACCTTCCTGGAGTTAGAATAGTAAATTATACCCCTACAGCATCCAACACTTTCCCTACTGCTGCACCATCCTGGAGTTAGAATAGAAAATTTCACCCCTATGCCATCCAACAATTTCCCTACTGCTGCACCTTCCTGGAGTTAGAATAGTAAATTGCACCCTTACACCATCCAACACTTTCCCTACTGCTGCACCTTCCTGGAGTTAGAATAGTAAATTTCACCCCTATACCATCCAACAATTTCCCTACTGCTGCACCTTCCTGGAGTTAGAATAGTAAACTGTACCCCTACAGCATCCAACACTTTCCCTACTGCTGCACCATCCTGGAGTTAGAATAGTAAATTTCACCCCTACAACATCCAACACTTTCCCTACTGCTGCACCTTCCTGGAGTTAGAATAGTAAATTATACCCCTACACCATCCAACACTTTCCCTACTGCTACACCTTCCTGGAGTTAGAATAGTAAATTGTACCCCTACACCATCCAACACTTTCCCTACTGCTGCACCTTCCTGGAGTTAGAATAGTAAATTTCACCCCTACACCATCCAACACTTTCCCTACTGCTGCACCTACCTGGAGTTAGAATAGTAAATTGCACCCTTACACCATCCAACACTTTCCCTACTGCTGCACCTTCCTGGAGTTAGAATAGTAAGTTCTTCCAACTTCAACCCTTATTTTATGCATTTTGGGATTTTATTAAAATTAATAAGTAAATGGTTTGGCTAACATATTGATGGTTTTAAAACAATGTTGTTTAAAAATACCTTGTTTTTTTGGGATTCCTTTCCTTGGTGAGGCTTCTGCTGTGGTATTGGCCTGCTGGCTGGAGTTTTCAGTTATGTGTTGGACTGAATTTTACAACAAAGTTGAAAACAATTGTCTGGAAAAATGAAAAAAAAAAAGAAAAAACTGAACGTTGGTGACAAATGCAAATTTTGATTAAATTTTTGAAATTATGACATTGTATTTAACTATTACCACATAACACTTTCCCTACTGCTGCACCTTCCAGGAGTTAGAATAGTAAATTGTACCCATACACCATCCAACATTTTCCCTACTGCTGCACCTTCCAGGAGTTAGAATAGTAAATTATACCCCTACAACATCCAACACTTTCCCTACTGCTACACCTTCCTGGAGTTAGAATAGTAAATTGTACCCCTACACCATCCAACACTTTCCCTACTGCTGCACCATCCTGGAGTTAGAATAGTGAATTTCACCCCTACACCATCCAACACTTTCCCTACTGCTGCACCTTCCTGGAGTTAGAATAGTAAATTATACCCCTACACCATCCAACACTTTCCCTACTGCTACACCTTCCTGGAGTTAGAATAGTAAATTGTACCCCTACACCATCCAACACTTTCCCTACTGCTGCACCTTCCTGGAGTTAGAATAGTAAATTGTACCCCTACACCATCCAACACTTTCCCTACTGCTGCACCTTCCTAGAGTTAGAATAGTAAATTTTACCCCTACACCATCCAACACTTTCCCTACTGCTGCACCTTCCTGGAGTTAGAATAGTAAATTGTACCCCTACACTATCCAACACTTACCCTACTGCTGCACCTTCCTGGAGTTAGAATAGTAAAAGGTATGACTATTATATTGTGGAATTTATAACAGTGTAAATTTAAAATACCTTTTCCTTTAGCTGATTGTTTTCTTGGTTTCTTGGTACTGCTGGCTGCAGGTTTAAGTTATTTGTTTTAGTGATTTAATCCACAAAGTTGCAACCGATTGTCTGTGAAAATGAAAAAAAAAAATTAATAGTTAAAGCAACTTTGACAACGTTGGTTAAAAAAAAAAATGAGACCAATTGATTGAAAGTCTGATATTTTATTTCACTGTAACTACATCACATATCATATTTTCCATGGTGCTGCATCACACTTGAGTATGAATAATAATTGGTACAGCAAAACATACTACACTTTCAATACATTATGAACTTAGAGTAGTAATGGATACCCCTACACCATCACTCAATTTCCCTACTGCTGCACATTCTGGGACTTAGAATAGTAATAGTTACCCCAGTACCATGAAACGCTTTCTCAAATGCTGTACCTAACTGCAGTCATATTAGTAATTGTTACCCCTGCACCATCGCATAATTTCATTTATGATGCAGTGTGAATGTTCAAAAAAAATAATATTAACCCCTTTACCATACAACACTTTTGCTAATGCTAAAAATATATTTTTAAATTAAAAGAATTACAAACAAAAAAAAAATCATTTACCTTCACAATAGCAAAGGTGAGTCGATTACGTTGAGGTGAAGGAAAATTAGGGAAACGATATCTTGCTTTTGATAGAAAAACAACTTTCTGTTTTAGGAAAAACAAGTAGATGTTTTAAGTTGGTATATATTAAAGTTTCATTAGTGATAAAAAATTAGAAAAAGTACATTTTATAAATTAATATAAATATTTTTAAAACATATTTTGTATGGAAATAAAACATGATTAAGGACAAAACAAGGTGTTAAAATATATTAGTGACTTACTAGTAGTTGCAAAGTAACAATGCTTTTCCAAACGATTGCAGTGCTCTCTCAGTGGAGGTCACAGTCTAGGTGTCAGAGGGTCAGGTTTTTCCGTCTGGTCTCTCTGGTAGTTGATAATCAACTGATTGCAAAATGGTGTCTTCCTGGTATTTATAAGTTTTAGTCAGTGTCACTATTAATTTTTTTAAAAACAGCGTTCGTTGTGTTTTTTAGTATACTTTATTTTGCTGTGGAAAATGATAATTTAAAAAAGCATTAAAAGATGTATTGTTTTCATTTATTTGCTCCGTTTTGGCATCCATTTTGGAACATGTCTTTTACTATTGTTTTCATAGAAAGTGTTGTAGGACAAGTTTTAGAACTGAGATGGATAAAATGGCGACTATGTGTATGTGTTTTCTGTTTTACTCTGTTTACTTATTTTCAGATATATTCATGATTTAAATGTGTATGAACCGTTGTTAAATTGTTCGTTATTTGTGTTATACTTTGAAATGTGTGAAAACGTATTTTTTTTGGGAAATGGGAGTATTAATTGTAATACTCGAGTATTAATTTTAATACTCGAGCATTAATTTTGTAATGCATTTCAGTTAATTTACGTACAGTTTTTCTACACATTTTAATACACTTCCCCACCCTAAAACCCCTAATTTCCCTGCATCCCGTGAAAGATTTTATTGAACTTTTTATTAAAAAATTATTTTTTTCGCGTTGTAATGGTATGCGTTGTAATGGTTTTCGTTGTAACAGAACTTTTAAGTATTTTAATAAGTTTGGCGTTGTAAAAGTCTTCGTTGTAAAGTATAGCGTTGTAGTAGTGTTTGCGTTGTAAAAAATGCGTTGTAAAGGTAGGCGTTGTAATAGCATGCGTTGTAACGTCATATAACCACCTGTACATGTGAAATGTGAAACAGGCCACTGAGGCTGAGACGTCTGTCAGTGGACACCCTTGCAAATTTAGAAGCACTTAAGGGTGATGCAAGGATATCAAAGTCTGTCTTGACTCCATGGCACATGATGTTTTGTCACAATTGGAACCCAAACTCTAAAAATGCAATGCAAGTCATAGCATCCAATACCCTTTGGCCTGCCATGCGCACACTGGACAGTGTCTGTACCATTGCTCATCCAATGCACACATGATTTCCTAGTGCCAATTGTAGTGGTGCGGGAAGAGCTGATTTCAGTACAAATGCACAATTATGGCTCATTTAGCCAGTTGTCATGACGAGACTCCAACTCCCAAAATGCACTCTGCCCTGTACAGTCCATATGCCACAGTGTGCCTTTTTGAGCTTGGTGACTGCTGCATGGACACAGAATCTGTGAATGGAGGCATCGGACACAATATGGTACAGCACTGTTTCACTCACATCATACTCCCAGACACATTTAGCATATGATGCACTTACCATGTCCCTGCTGCTCATGCTCCTCCAGCTGAGCATGGAGGGTCGGCCAAGCTGATCGCAGGACCCTCCTGTACAGTGGGGATAGGCGAGGATGATGCACATGGTGCTGGGAAGACTGGCCCACCAGCTCCTCAGCCTTGTGCCGGGCCCACCGTTTTAGGTCCTCCCAGCGCTTGCGGCATGCCCTCGCACTCCTGGTGTGGACTCCCACTGCACTGCAGCGCTCGGCGATGTTGGCCCACAGCCTGGCCCGGGCTGCATTGCTCAGCTGGTGTTCAGGGTCCCCATATAGCTGAGAAAATTTGGCCAGCACCCCCTCAGCCAAGATGTCCAACTCACTTTCAGTGAAAGGGGGTGCCTTCTCTTCGTAACCCTCAGCCATTATGGGGATAATAAGAAGGATGAGAGCAGCAGGATGTCAGAGAATCTGTCTGTGATAGAGGATGACTCAGAATGAACACAAAATGGCTGCCAACTATTTCCTGTGATGTATTTCCTGCCTCCCACTTCCTGTAAAACATTTCCTGAATGAAATTATGTGTTCCGGGTCATTTTCGGAGTTTACGGCCCGTGAGCGCAGTTTCCGGTTCCGGAGCGGGGGGTCCGCACACGGGCTGTACGCTCCGTAATCGGAGCGTCCGCACACGGGCCGTACGCTCCGTAATCGGAGCTTCCGCTTTTTGGCCGCAAACTCCGAAAATGACCCGGAACATATAATTCCATACAGGAAATGTTTGACAGGGAGTGGGAGGCAGGAAATACATCACAGGAAATAGTTTTCAGCCATTTTGTATTCATCCAGATCCATCCACAATCTGGAATCAAATCTACTGCCATCCTGCTGTTCAGTTGTGGATAAAAAAGAAAAGACAGTGCATGTGAGAATTATTTAAATGTGACAAGAGGGTGAAGAGACCATTTCAAGACATTTCTGCAGTTTCTGTTTCAGTTTCTCATGCTTTGCATTATGGTACATGTAGTCCATATTAGGTGCTCAATTGCAGAGTTGTGTGATGTGTTACGGAACATTGTGTTTGAGAAGTGTGGATATATCACAGACACATGGGGGCAGATTTACGGCTTCTGGCGCATCTCTGCTAATCAGCAGAGATGCGTCAGAAGAGTTGCGATACATCTGCCCACCCGTGCGCCAACACAGATGCACCGCATTGACAATTCGGTGCACCGTGGTGCTCGGATGTGCAGATGCGTGACGCATCCCCCGTTGGAAAGGCGGCGCATTGCTGGAGTTGTGCACAACGCAGCTCAGGGGTGCCCTATCCCTATGATGCTGCGTCAATCCTTACGCCTGCTTCAAGCAGGCGCAGGGTTTTGACGCAGCATGGCCTTAAAAGTGACTGAGTGAAATATTGTAGATTTCAGCCAGCCACTTTTATGAGGTGTTCCTGCGCCGGAAGGCCCCCCCCTGCGCCAGAACGCCTACATGTGGCGCAGGCCTTTACAACGTGACGCATCTCCCAGATGCGTCATATAGTACATACCCCGCAGCATGGCGCTGGCTATGCACCGCCGCTGCGTCACAAAAGTGACGCAACGGCAGCGTGAAAGGGCCGCAAGTCTCACATTAATCTGCCCCATGGTGTCTGATTGACCCATTGCATCACTCACGTCGTGGGCGCATCATTTGTGGGGGAGTCACATCTGTTGATGGCACAGGGCCGACAATGCTATGGTTATGGCCTTTTCTGATAAAGAGACCCATCCTCATGAGGTCCGGCTGTGTCTCTCAGTACATGTATCATCTTCCATCTGCGGCTATAGATTCTTTAGGGACATCCACTACACTGATCACTGACATGGGCACATGTGCTGATGCAGGCTCAACCTTTTGACTACTGTCAAGAGCTGTGATTAACATGCAGTTAGTGTGGCTTGCAAAGTTGCCTCAGGAAGGAATTTATTGACACAGTCGTGTATATCCAAGTTTCATCATTGGCAACAGACAGCAATCCACATGTAGTCCATTCCACTACAGGTTGCTCATGTGAAAAACGTGGCAACAAGCTGCTCACGGACTTGCATGCCCTGACCTCGGTTATGTGCCATGGCCCGGTTTCCCAGATTCATAGGTAGCCGAGGTTCCAGCGGTATCTGTAAGCCATGCGTTAAGGCAATGTTGTGCAAGACACAACAGGCTAAAATGATCTTGCACACTACTTCTGGGGAGTACTGCAGCACCCCCCCTGTACGGTCGAGACATCTGAATCGCGACTTCAACAGACCAAAAGTGCGCTCTATGATGGCTCGAGTCCGTATGTGTGCCCTATTGTACCTACGCTGTGGTACAGTGTCTGCACGCCTGTAAGGGGTGAGGAGATGTGGGGTGAGTGCATACCCAGCGTCACCTGAGTAGAGGGGAAAGGGCAGTTGGTTAGATTTCCCTCTTTGACTTGCACAGGACATGATCTATACTGTATTACATGCATTGTCAGGTGGGCCCTGTATCTAGCTTTATGATACTTATAGTACAATGGTTAATGTTGGGGGGCATTCAGACATTTCAAAAACACATATTCCCGCTTGGTACTTACCCAGTAGCCACATGTTGCCAAATTCTTCCGCAGCCATCCGTCGGGCAAGAGGTGACATGCGGAATATGAAGCTGTCATGGGTACTGCCGGGGAACACCGCATGCACATCAATGAACCTCCCTCTGGCATCACAGACAGCTTGCACGTTGATGGAATGCCATCGGTGTCTGTTGCAGAAGATGTGTGCAATGTGGCGGGGTGGCTGAAGGGCCACATGGGTACAGTCAATTGCACCCAGCACACGTGGAAATTGTGCAAAGCGAAAGAAATCTCGTGCTGCCCTTTGTCTCAGGGCCAGTGTTGGTGGCATATGTATGTGGTGGTGGGATCTTGCAGTGATGCATCGCAGTACCTGATGCAGGCACCGCGACTGGCTCGCCTGGGATATGCCCACATGGTCACTGGAGACCCTTTGGAATGAGCCAGTGGCGAAGAAATGGAGCGCTGATAAGATCTTTAGGTATGCTGGTATTGCATGTGAGCAGCAGGTCACGGAGTCAAGTTCCTGCTCCCACTCACATACCATATCCAAGATGATTTCTGGAGGGAAACGGTACCTGGCCCTTATATCTTGACTGGACATTCCAAACAGTTGATCCTCTGTCTGAAGATCCTCTCTGCTCTGGCTCTCCTCCTCCTCCTCCTCCTCCTCAAGTGGTTTTGCCGCATGGCAAGGGGCAGTGCAACAAACACATTCAGTGACATGTTGAAAGGGTTTGTGTGTGTCTGCTCTGCAGTTATACGTGCTGCCGCGCTAGGATTGGCTGGAGTGTGTCAGCTGATGCATGGTGGGGGATGGTAGGGACTTGGACAGGTTCACCCTTGGCTCACATGATCAATGGCCACCAAACCGGATTTTTCGGTCCGTAATCGGAACTTCCGGCCCGGAGCCGGACTTTCCGCCCGTAGCCGGACTTTCTGGCCCGTAAGCGGACTTTCCGGCCCGTAAGCGGACTTTCTAGCCCGTAAGCGGACTTTCCGCTCCGGGCCCGGAAATTCCGCTCCGGGTGCGGAAATTCCAGCCCGAGTGCGGACGTAAGTTTAGTGGTCGTAAATGGATTCTGTGAATAGCAAAAGTCCTAAGTTCATTTTGTGAATAGCAAAAGTAGTAAGTTCGTTCTGTGAATACCAGAAGTACTAGGTGCATTCTGTGAATACCAGATTGGTACTAAGTTTAGGATTTAGTCTTAAGTTTGTTCTGTGAATCGGGCCCTCAGCATGCAACAAAGCGTCTCTTGCCGATGTGAAACATGGTACTTGGTTTCCCAAGGTAATCCTTGATGAGCGGTTTAATTGGAACAAATGCCCAGTGATTTTAAATAACCTGTGTTAGAGCGGGGATGGCATGTCTAAACAACAACGACGGACTTAGGTGAAACAAACTATTTACTATGGAATACATGTGGGCGCCATTTTGGGGTGGTGACTGGTTTGTGGAAACTGAATGGAAACTCGTGCTGATAAACAAAGATGCAAGTTACAGAGTGAACAAATTCAATAAAATAAACAATGAAGATGAACAATAGAAAAATGAAATTTCTGATATGAAATGCCAAAAATTTTAAAAAAAATGCATGTTACTCTAATGGGGTGCAATGAGTCTTGGTTAACAACAATCCAAAAGCATGTTTAATGATCAATGTCCCAGGTCATCATTTGTCATGATGAAAAGTATATCTTGTGGCCAATGTTGTGGGTGTTTCAAACTTCAATCAAACAGTAAAAAGTCATTCAAGCCTTGGCAACAGCAACCCATGCAGAAACAAGAAAGATGCTTTGGTGCAGACCAGCAAGGTCTGGAGGACTCACCACTTGGTTGAGAGTCAGGGCACGTCTGGAGCAACCAGGAAAGCCCAAGGAAATACAAAGTTACCACCTCAGGGACCCACCAGTCAATGGACCAGGGATCGCAAAGGGACCTCAAGACGAAACACAAAATGGTGGCCCACGGGTCACTCAGAATGACCAGGCTGACAATCTTCAGTGGATTCAGTGCTCCAGGTAGGAGCTACAAGTCAGCCCAAGCACGACTTCAAGAGACGTTGTGAAGTCAATGCACTTGCAGAAATGCACGGTGACCAGGTGTTCCAGTTTCACGCTACTCACGAGGGCTGCGGGTCTCAGCTTTCCTGGAAACTCGGGTTGGCCTCTGAGATGTGTGGAAATCCTCTTCCTGGGCTGCAAATACTTCGGAGTCCAGCGGTAGCTTTGATAATGCAGACTGGCTAATTGTTTCATTGGTGCCTGCCAACCAGGGGAGTCACTCCTTGACCTTAAGGGAGATTTCTTCAGTCCTCTGGTCTTGAGCAGAGCGTCGAAGGTCCAGGATTCAGCATCAGAGTTTCGTCCAGGGTAATCTAAAGTCCTAAGGACTGGGGTCCCATACTTATACTAAGGTAAGGGGTTGGACATACTCTGGGGACCCACCTATGGGAGGGTTTGGAAAGAGGGGTGGCTACACCCATTACCTTTGTCCAGTTTCACGCCTGAGCAGGGGCTGGAAGCCCCTGAACCAGTTTGAACTGGACTATGCACAGGGACACCAAATGTGCCCATCAGTGCAGGACTTCAAAGCACTCAGAGAGTGCCCCCACCCAGCCCCAATACACATAAGCCTGTCTGGGAGGTGGTTACACCTCCATGTGTGACAGGAAACCTATTGTCCAGGCCTCCCCTGCCGGAGTTTTGGTCAGCAGCAGGAGGCCAGTCCCGTGTCTGTGGCTGCAGCATCCATTTTGTGATGCCAAGGCTCTATTAAGTTTCTACCGGGCATGCCAGTACTGACATGTCTCGCCCTGTAGAAGGGTGGGATCATACTCCCACACCAGTTGTGGGGGTATGATTTCAAGGTGGTTGACACCAAACACGACATGTTTCCGTGCAGCTAGTCCAAAGTTAGCATTTAACGTTTGGTTATAATGGACTTAAGAGTATATGGTCAGGCTGCACTACAAAAAGCACCAGAGAAGGGTCTCCGAATGCTGCAGAGGGGCTCTGCTCATGCAGGGGCACCCTCTCACATAAGAACCAAGCACTCTGCCTTCAGGATTGATAAGGCCTGCCATAGGAGTGACTTAGGTTTATATGTGTGTATTTATATAGTGATACAGGTAAGTATATCACAGTAAGGGGTGCATGCACCACCTTACCCAGGCTGCAGTAGCAGACCTGTGGTGTCATTTTGGGTGGCTTTCCAGGGGTGTCATAATACATGCTTCAGCCCCTGGTAGGCCTCTGGGGTACCTATGCCATGGGTACATAGTATACCATTTACTAGGGACTTATAAGGGCACCTCAGATCCAATCTGAACTGTACCTAAAGTACATGGAATCATTTTAGAGAGGAAGCAGCTAGGCTGGGGCCCTGAATAGCAGGGTCCCAGCCAGACTAAAGTCGAAAAACAGTGAAACACCAGCAAAAAGTGGGCGAAAACATGTGAAGCAGATCCTACTCTCCTACACTGTACCCTAACCAAGTGTCTTCCCCACAACTCCTCTGCCACCATAAAATCTCCGTCCATGGTGTCGTGTATTTTCCAATACATGGTTTGATGACCAGTTGTTCCTCCACAATATTTCCCACTCCCAACGACGATTTTCGACTTTGTTCCCAACTTTTCAATTGCATGTATTTAAATATTGACAGACTGCTCTTCATCAACCCATTTAGATCTTGCCATGGTATAAGACTCCCATCTCGTGTTAGATCTCCCCAGATCTTTACATTTGCATTTTATACAGGTACTGCTAATTTATCATTGAGGTACTCTGGGGTCCCTTGCGAATCCCAGATTGGGGCATAATGGGAGCAGTAGTCCAGTTTTGAGAGTCGTCTAATGTGGTACCATATCCTCACCATTGTTTGTAATACCTTTAGTTTAATTTTTTTAAAGTATTTTGTAATGTCTACTGTTTCTGAGATGGCTCCAATGTGGGGTGCTTTATGTGTACTCTTTCTCATGGATTGTGTGTAGTGCCAATTTTTTTCATGTGTACTGTATGAGATCTAAGCTTCTTATAGGCCATATTTGTAGATTACTGAGGAAAAGTGAAGGAGTCACCTTGTAGGTAGTCGGGATCTAACTAGTACTTATTGCACCCTTCGCCTTTGCGTATCTACAGCGTACTCTTGTTTCAGTGCAAACAGTGTTAATGTGCTGAACTTTAGATGGACGGTGATCTTCCTCCGCTTTTACCCTACAGCCGTTTTTCACCCCACATGCAGTGAATAAGTACAGACAGATGGCTCCTGCCACTTTTCTACCTACATGTGGTGCAAGGAGAGACAAAACGGCTCCTGTTGCTTCCTTGCACACATGCTGTGCAGATGAAAATGGCTTCAGAGGCTTTCAGATGCTGTGACCGACTGTGCCCTTATTTATACTCGACTGAGTGCTGCATGGGAACCTACATAAGGCCCAGAGGGCTCAGTAGCACAGAGGCGGGAAGTGGGAGGGGTTGGGACGGAAGTGGGGCAGGTTCAGCAAGGCAGAGAGGAGGTAGCGCAATGCAGTGCAAAAACGCAGTGCAAGTGCAGTGCAGAATGGTAGAGCAGGGCACACTGGTCTCCGCAGGCTGCATCCAACCTAAATGGGCCGCCTCTGCAGCACGCCTGGGCACACCACTTCGGGTCAGCCCTAACGGCAGCCATGCTCTCTCGCTCTCCCATACTCCCGCTTTTTCCTCCGCCTCTACCTTGATGCAACGCAACTGCAGCTGCTCCTGCCTCTCCGCTGCTCTGTCGCGATTGGCTTGTTCAGTGGGGCTTCCAGATACCGCAACTTCTGCAACTCCTCGGCTCTTTGGCTCTCAGAGGCCGAACTTGCTCCACTTGCACAGTACAGCACAGGCTCAGCACAGCACAGAGCTCTGCCTCCGCCTCCAGCTACCGGCAGCCTGTGAAAATTGCTTCTCTCTTTCTGTTCCATGTCTGCCTTCAACAAAATCTGATCTCTGTGGTGTCTGCAGTGCTCCACACGATGACCACGCTGCAGCCGGCCGCTGGGGGTTAAGGCGGCGAGAGGTGGCAGTAGGGGTGTTTTGCCTCGTCCTTGGCCGCTCTCAGTGCTTAGTTCCCTGGAGACCATTGGCCCGTAGCTCACTGGAGAAAAACAGAATTGGAAAGCCCCCCCCACTGCCGGCATAGAGTTCAGACCGGTCTCGGCATCCTCCTTGCACACACAGTCAGCAGTGGCTCACGATCGGTGCAAAAGGGGGGTTAAAGGGTTAAACAATGTTACTGGTGAGTGCCTCCTGGGGCTCAGTGACCTGTGTGCTACACGGCCGCCATGTTCTTAAAAAAAAAAGTGAAATTTGTTAAGGTTTAGGTTAAAAGGAGAATCACAAAGTGTCAACTGTGGTTATCAGGCCACAGTAGACCAGTACATTGTCACAAGTTCAGGTTAACTACAATGGAGCACAGGGCAGATACATGAACCAAGTTAGGCCAGCTGGACAAAGTACCTTAGATCCAAGCTTGTGGAGCGTTGCAAGATCCCACATCGAGGATGTTTCATGCAATGGTGGCTCCAAGGAGCTGAGAGTTTATTATGTGAAGTCTATGTCATCATTGAAAAGGCCACTTAAGAGGGGTTTGCAATGCAAAGTCCGACATCTGAGATGAATTGTGCTTTGGTGGATCCTATGCAGCCGCACGGAGATGCATTGTGCTGCGGTGGCTTTCCTTAAAGGACCACAGCTTGGCTGGCTGAGCACCTTCATTCCCACTTCCAAGGGTCAAGGACTGGAATAGCACCACTTGGGGGTGAAAGAATCACAACAGGTAGAGCCCAGGTGCTGGGTTTTAGAGTGTGACATTGAGACTTATCTATGGTGTCTTTTGCTTATGGAATCCTCTCCACCGTCTAGTCAGAAGGCTGTCACCTCATCCACAATCATGCCCTCTGGACATAAAGATTTGAATGCTCCTATCGAGCGACAAAAAAAAGATCCTGGATCCCCAACAAAGTCTCCTTTACCTTTGGAGGACCTTATGAAGGAGATTAAACATCTGAAACCTTTTGTTGTGGAGACTAATGTCATACTTCAACGTATTGAAGAAAAGTGGTCTATTCTGGAGTCCAGAGTGTCAAGTATTGAACAACGGATTTGTGAAGTGTAGGATGTGGCCACCAAAATTGATGACATGACTAAGGAGATATCACTCTTGAAGCAGCAAGCAGAAGACTTAGAAAATCAGAATAGGTACAACAATCTCCGAATTTATGGTATCCTGGAAGGAGCGGGGGGGTCAGACATGCTTGCCTTTCTTGGGGTTCACATTAGTAAGCCATCCCTTTTAAGCAACCACACGGCATTGGCTTTCTTCTGGAAAGGGAGATCTCTCCCCGTCTCCTCGTCCGTGATTGTGCCTCATTGCGTCTTTCCTGACTTCAGCAGATAATTTTGGCAGTCCACACTACGCAGGACACCTTCCTTGTGGTTGGGGATGTCCTCCTAACTTGAAAAAGCCCTGTCACGACACATCAGTTATGTGTTGCTAGGGTTGAAACATCGACGACATTTAACCTTGGTCCAGTCCTAGACGTCTCTGGGTCCTATTGTTGAGCAATTTGGCCCTGTACCAGACTCATCTCTAGAATCATTGTTCTGACCATTCTCAAATTGTGTATATTTGTACATAGGTTCACAATTGTATATACGCACCTCGTCACTTGCACTGAGCACTTATGTCACTTTGAAATATTTGTCACTTTTGTATTATTATTCGCACAGCCTGAACATTTGTATATTCATGTTAATTCAATAAGAAAAATAATAACTCTTTTGCAATTATTTTTGAGTTTCTAGTTCTCCTTGGGGTTCTGACACTTGTTGTCACTTTATTGTGCGCACTGCTTTTGTATACTTACATTGCTATTGGACTCTTTAAGTAAGAGTAAGTTTCCATATGTTTAAAGATTTGTTCTTTCCAAAAAAGTAATTATTGCTCCCCGAAAGAGCCACTGTAGTGTATTATATATAGTTACCCAGGCTCTGAGGGACACTGGGTTACCCCATTGTGTTTACCGGTACCTCAAGTTCTGGCAGTCCTAGAGCAATAATTGTTCCGTTTTTTGGAATATAATGAGTTGCTCATGGTCTTATTGGTGGCAAAACAAAGGAAACAAATGCTATGGTCTGGTCAGAAGGTCCTTATCTCCTAAGATGTAGCACATGCAACTGCCACTCGTCGGAAGCAGTTCTCATCCTTCTGCCCTACTCTAAGATCCATGAATGCGAGATATGGTCATGTGCACCCATGTTTCTTTAAAGTCACTTATAAAGAACAAACTTTTTCGTTTGACTGTCCAGAAGACCTGAGGAAATGTATTCTTCCACACAAAGGTGAAGCAATGGATTTTGGAAAAGCTTGAACTTTTTCTTTAGTGTCTCTGAACCTGTCATGTGCTTGTACTTTGGACCCTTTTCTTTAAATTGACTATACGTATTATTTCAGGGAGTTAGCTTTAACATTATTAATGGTAACTTGTACATTGTTAATGGTGCGCATGATGCTGTTGATATTTTTAGTTCATTTGTCTATTTATTTACTTTGCTGTTTATTTGCTCCCCTTTGCAGCTGTTTGTTGTCTAATCTGGATCCCCTTTTCTGGTGTGTTGTCTCCCAAGTACCTCCCTTCCTAGACCTACTGTTTACATATTATCCTAATGTCTTGGTAAGTGGTATTTATTGGTCATTTTTCTGCTTTTCATTTCTATCTGTTGATTTATTTGTATCATTTTTTCTTCTCTGCTTTATTCATATGTATAACTGGTGTCTCTTTCTTTATCTTCCCTATCTCTTTTTATACTATAATGATTGTCTCTGTGCTTATTGTTGTCCAATTTTGTTTGACCTTGAGCTCATGTCCGTCTTCCATTTTTGCGGTTCTCTACTCCTCTATCATATTTTCTTCACACTGGATTTGTCCCACTCTCTTCCTGACTGAAGCCCTTTGGCTCTCTGTCATCTTCTTGATCTCTATCCTGCCTTCCTTTATTTTCATTTATTTTTCCTTTTTCATTTCTTTCTCATTTCTTTTTTCCTTTCCTTTCCCCTTTTCTCATTATACATTACGGATCTTCATTGAACACAAATATTTAGTGAGTTTTTGAATTATTTATATTCAGATGGTTAGTTGTTTTGATACCTTTTTATGGTTACTGTAGTTTAATATGTATGTTAGTTTTCTGCAATGGTGAATACTCTTAAGGTTATTCTTAGAATGTCAAGGGCTTGCGTAATCCTATTGAGAAACAGCAAGTTCTTACACACCAAGCACGTCTTAAATGCAATATTGCCCTGCTACAGGAAACACATTTACTTGAAAAAGATTTAAACTCAATGTGTAAAAATTGATTTTGCCAAGTTTTTTGTTCTTCAGTCCTTGACCAGAAAAATAGGGTTATTATATTGGTTCACAAATCCCTATCCTTGGTAATAGAGAAAAAGGAAAGAGATGCGGAGGGTCCATGGGTGCTAATACATGCCATTATTCATCACACACCTATCTCCATCCTCAATATTTATGGTCCTACTGGTATTGATTTCAAATATTGGGAACACATTTTAGTTATGTTACGCTCCTGTCCAAATGCAAATCAAGTAGTAGGCAGTGATTTTAAACAGATTGTAGACCCTTTTTTAGATAGAAACTCTACAGTTAAATATGTTCCTAACAAAATGCAGAAAAGATGTACATGATTTATTCAGTCCAGAGGTCTAGTTGATGTCTAGAGGTTATATTCTCTGGACACTCTGGAATACACCTTTTATTGTAAATTCACCTACTCATAAATCCCAATCCAGAATTGATTATATATTTCTCCCCCTCCCCCCCAAGATGCCACATGCTGAAATTGGGCCAATATTTATTTCAGATCTTACTCCTGTTATAGTTGATTTGGATGTATTAGCTGAGACCTCTAAACCAAGTATATAGCGCTTTAACATAATATTATGCTTCTACATAATAACACACCTGATATTCCGTTTTATATAGTTCGGGATGCCTTTAAGGCTTTTGCCCGAGGACATATAATTAATTATGTCTGGCCAAAAAGAACAAAGCTACTAAAAAATCCTCACTACTGCTTTAATCTATTAAACAATTAGAAGATTATTTTTTCATAACCAAGAACAATAATGTGTTACAACATTTAATGAATGCCAAATTTGAATTCAATAAGAGAACAATGGAGGAAGCCACCGGAGCATTGTAAAAAAATAATTCCCAATTTTACAGAGCACGAAATAAGGTTGGCAAATTACTTGCTATTCATCTGAAAGTTAAGTCTCAAAAGTTCAAATTAGTAAAGATTATAGATGAAAGCGGGGACTTCTCATTTAAAAAAATAGACATTTTGAAGTGTTTTTCTGATTATTATACAAACCTTTACACACCAGGTCACTTTCCCACAGATGAGGCATTGGGGGGACATGCATCAAAACTGTAAATTGCAAATACCTAATTGCGAATTCCTGAGAATCGCAATTAGGTGATACCAATTTACAAAGCATGAAACTCAGAGTTTCAGATTGCGATTTTTAGGGGGTCGCAAATCGCTCTACCTCAATTTGCGACTTCCTAGGAATCGCAGAAATCACAGGGATGGTGGCCTGCTGAGGTCAGACCATCATGTCAGTGATTGATTTTAAATAAAGCAATTTCTTTTTTGTAAAGCATCCCATTTTCCTTAAAGGAAAATGAGATGCCTTACAAAAAGTTAAATAAAGAAGTTTTCCTTTAATTTTTTAAGACCAGGCCTGCTCTCAAAAATGCTTTTACAATCATTCACACAGGGAAAGGTTTCCCTTGGGGCTCCTTCCCATTTGCAAATGGGTTACCATCTACTCGAAGTAGGTCACAAAACATTCATTCATACGGCTAGGATTCGGTATTTGGAAGGTGCGCCCTAAACATGCCCCTTCCAAATACCGAATCGCAAACCCATTTTTCTATTCAGTAACAGGTTACCGAATCACAATTTGGGGTTTGCTGCATCTGAAAAGTATTTTTTGCATTCGCAAATAGGCCGATTCTGTGAATCAGACCATTTGCAAAGGCAAAAATGCTTGATGCATGTGCCCCTAGATGCCTACTTTCATTCTCTCCCACAAAGACAACAGCAGATACAGGATCTTTCTTGTCTAGATGAGCCTAGTTTGATTTCTGAATTAAAGTCTGCTCTTAATACACTACCCAAAGATAAAGCACCGGGTCTGAATGGTTTTCCCATTGAATTTTATTACTGTTTTTCACATCTCACTTTACTTACTTTTTTTGGAAGCTATGATCTGTTTCATTCCTAAAAAAATTGAAGGCATGTCCTCATGTGCTAATTATAGACCTATCGCTCTTATCAATTTAGATAGCAAACGTTTTGACAACATTTTATATATTAGGATTTCTCCTCCTATTTTGGATGTGGTTGGATTTGAACAAACTGGGTTTGTTAAAGGAAGACACATGACTGATAACTCAAGGGTGTTTTTTGACATTTTACATATGGCCTCAACCGACAATATGCCTATGGCTGCTGTAACTTTGGATGTCGAAAAGGCTTTTGACCATGTTAATTGGAAATTTATGATGCAGGCTCTTAAATGGCATGTTTTTAGTCCACCTTTTCTCAAGTTGGTAATTATATTATATTCTTCTCCGGTGACATCTGATTTTTTAGCTGGCATTCAGTCTTCATGATTTCTTTTTCTATGGGTTACCAGACAGTGATGTCCTTTATCTCCTTTGCTTTTTATTTTTTCCCTGGAACCTTTTCTGCATATGTTACAAAATTCCCCATCATTTCACAGTTTCCTCCACTGAGATTAAATTTAAAGCACATGCTGATGATGTGATCCTCTTTGTTTCTGAACCAGAATCATCAATATCAGTTTTTACTGATATTAATACTAATACTAATACTCTTATTAACCTATTCTAAGTTATCTGGATATAAATTGAACTTTTCAAAATCTGAGATACTTCCCCTAAATAAGTATTGTCTGAAGGGTATGTTTGAGGGCACTGGGCTTAAAGGGTCTCCACACACTATCAAGTGTTTGGGAAATAAATATTCTATTTCCATGGCAAAGACAGTCTAGATAAACTTAGATGATGTCCAACACAAAGTTTTTCAAATGATGGAGAAGTGATCCGCTCTGCATCTGTCTTGGTGGGGAAGGTTTGCCACTATAAAGATGATGTTCCTACCTGTCATTAATTTTTACCTGTCCATGTTGCCCATTAAACGTCCCTTAAAATTCTTTACATTATTAAATAAATTGCTTGCGATATTTTTATGGAATGGTAAAAAAAACACATATTTCATTAGCATCTCTCTGTAATAGCAAAGAATTGGGTTTCCAAATTTTCATTAATATCATACTGCTTTTGTTCTAAAGCAAGTCTTACCCTGTTTTAGAGATGCTGATTCTTCACCTAATAATATTTGGCTTAAACTAGAAGATTCACTTGTGTCACCTTTTCCTTTTTATTCTTTAGCACATTTTTCGAAACCTCCTCGAGTTTTTTCTGCTCCGTCTATTAAATACTCTATTATAGTATCCTCCCGTATTCTTACACAACCCATGTCTCCCATAAAAGAATTTCTGGAATCCTCAATATGGTATAATAAATCCATCGAAATTTCGAATCATACTATTTTTGGAAGCAATGCTTAAAGGCATGATTCAAGTCAAACAATTATTGTGTGATATGACTCCTCTTTCTTTTTGGGAAATTCAAACTAAATTTGATCTTTCTTCTGCTTATGCCATCAGATATTAGTCTCTCAAATGTGCTCTTTTGCATACTATTTCCATGCTCAATCAATCACAATCTCCTATTCGTCTTTCACCTCCTGACCCAATCATGCTTTTGTCATCACTTAAAGCATCATATATATATAAATATTTACATTACATTACCCCTTCCCTTCCGAAATCTAAAACTGAACTAATGTGGGAGACTGATCTTCAGAATTCCTTTTCATTAAAGGTAGGTGGCTTAATTTGGAAGAAGATACACCATACCTCATGTAATGCCAGTAGTACACAAACTCGTTATTTTTTTTTTATAATAGGTTATATATTAGCCTTCTTTCTTTGCATAAACACATCCCAACTCTTTCAACTATGTGTTGGTCTTGTAACACCCTCCCTGGCCTATATCTACATATGTTTTTCACTGTCTGCCGATTACAGCCTTTTGGCTGCAGGTATGCAGACCTATTTCTACAATTTGTTCAATGAATTTCTCTTTTGATATTCAATGCAGCCTTTTGGGAAGTTACCCGCGCTTTTGGCCAGCTCACTCCATATTGGGTACATTTCACGACCCGTCACTTGCCATTACCTTTCAACTTATTACATCCAACTGTAAGAATGCTACAAATGGTAATGTTACTAGTTGGTGGAATCTTCTTTGTTCTCACCATAGACTTGATCCAGCATCGGATTCATCTACATTACAGATGATCAATTAAGACCTCTTTTAGTCTCCGCTCATTGGTTACTCAAACAAGAAGCATAAATCCTCCAAGGATTCTATTATGATTTCCAGCCCCCATGATTGGTTTTCCCTTTCCTATTTTTTATCATACATAGTGATTTATCATTGCCTTTATATGAGATAAGTTGGTATATGACATGAAGTTGTTATATGGAATAAGCCATTATATGACATAAAGTTTATTATGTGATACGTATACAGCTATGTACTACATATTTTCTTATTTTTCCTTTTCTTCCTTCTTTTCTCCCCTTTTCTTATCTCTTCTATCTTCTTCCATTTTTCTTTTCCTTTTCTTTTTTTACAAAATACAAAAATGCACTTTCTCAAGTACAAAATTAAAATTACAATATTATCTAAATAAGTTTATTGTACAATTCAATTCATCTTTATTTTAAATAGTATTTCTTATAAGTACTTTTTCTTTTTTGTTTGCAATTACTCTTTCATAACCTGGATTTCTATTCTAAACAAAAGATAAGTCTGTACATTTGTATTACACTTTAATAAAGCTTTTATTAAACAAAAAAAAAACTGTACAAGGAGACCATTTTCTCTCTCCGTAATGTATTCCCTGAAGAAATACAAGACTCTCAACTGTCACCTTCTCCTCTGCCCCTTCCAATTTTCCTAGTATTTATAAAACAAAAAGCAAAGAGGGATAAAATGGAAGGACACGTCTTAAATGAGATGGTCATAACCGAGTCAAGTTGCACAGAGAAAGTAACAGTGCCTCAGAACCCACATAAAAAATAATTAAAGAAAAAATATAAGCAAAGTATCACCAAAAAGCACCCCAAACACTTAAGATTTGATTTAAAAAAGAAATTCTATGCTAAAAATTAAGACTAAGGTTTCTAACACCTTAGAGTCATTGACCGTGTCACACTCAAAGTCACCATCAGTACCTTCCCTTATGTCTCCTGGAGTTGCCCAAAGGGAACTTAACCCTGTGGCTTATGAATTTGAATCGACTATTACATCATCAGGAGATTATTGTCTCAGATTAGAAGCCATCTCGCCCACCCTAAATCCTGAAACAACAAGCAGACGAGAGGAGAACTCATGTACGTTACTCAACAGTTATTGAGCTCTCAGATCTTTTTTGAAAGATAATAATCCATTAAATAGGCAAAGAATTCTAGGGCTCCTAACCCACGTATCCCCAGCTTTCTTCACTCTCCTCTGCAGAGACAAAAACGCTTTTTTCCAATAAAGCAATTCTTGTCTAGAGCAAGGGTCGTACCTAGGTTGAAAATTATTCCAACGATCATAATAAAAGAATGCAACATCCAGCATTAGAATGGCTATGTAGTTTGCATCATTCCCAGTCGTATTCACTAAAAAATAAATGTCATGTTAAAACAAATTCAGTTTGCTTTGGCAGTAGTTTTCAAACAAATCCCACTGGTCGTACGCATAATAATGCCCATTTTGACTCAGTAACCATCTTGGTCAATTCAACTGGTAAACATGTTAAAAATCAAGAACATCTAATCTTCTTGTCATCAGTTAAGGCAGGTTCTTGGTCTTGGTTTGCTGGATTAACTAGCATAAATAAATTTATTAAAGTTGCCAGACTTCCTTTTTAGCAACAACTTGATAATTTGTCTCCTGGAATCTGGTAGGTTTCAAAGAGCAGAAATATGCCTCTTTGTCTTATTGGAAGCCTGCAATTATTTGCCTACAGGAATCTTGACCAGTTTGTAAAATCATAACAGATAATGTTTTTGTGATTGACTGTCCTACACAACCATCCATTCGAGGCCATACAATGATAAGAGGCGTTGCGATTCTGTTGTAAACTTATCTTCATTGGGACTATAATATCCTTCCTTCTTTCCACAGCACTATCCAGGGTTATCAAATTCAAATACACAAAACGGAACTCCAACAAATTACTCTCTATTTACTCTTTAAAGCACATGTTCCCACAGGCCAGCAAACCAGTCAGTTATTAAATGAGATATTTAAATATATTGAAATCAATTCAGAGAGCAGGAATCATTTTGATATTTTCCTGAAGGGGGATCTGAATAACAAACTGTTAAATGCTACGTTAAGTACAAATAGCAATAAAGAACTGGAAGACACATGGATCATCCCTGCCTCTACTTTTCCATTAAGTCACAAAGCGAGTATTAGAGGAAAGCTGCTCCTTGAATTTCACTGAAAGGTTGTTCAAGATAATGTACGTGATTTATAGGCCCTGCAAAATGAAAAGTGGTGTCTGGAAGCTGGTAATGGCTAAGCACTGATTGAGTCGAAACCGGGAAAGAGATATTGGAAAGCCAATCATTTGGAAGACACCAATAAATACATGCTAAATCTTTTTAATGTCAAGGAAAACAAGGAGGGCAACTCCATCACTCTTTTCAAGGATGTTATAACAAAACGTACCAATGAACCCCAAAAAAACAGTATGTCAACTAAAAACAAGATGAGCTCACAAAAAATGTTCTAGATAACACCATCTCGCCGGAAATAAACAGGCTCACTTCCTTCCAATTCATTGTTTTGTTTCTTCTCAGTAATAAACACTCCACAAATAAGGCAAAAGATCCACTTATCTTTCAAGAAAGAGGGAGCATACCAGAACTGGAATGCCTTTCAGTAGGCTACACAAAATAAGAAGTCAAGGTTATTTTGGAATCTAATCCCTGTACATAGTGGAATGAGAAAAGCTACTTCCATCGTATCAAAACCTGGAACGCCAGGGATTAAATATATCTAAAATTTATATGGGTAAAATGCAGAGTTAGGCTTGAAAATATGGCCTTCATCAGCACTTGGGTCTTGTGAAAATACTTCTGAGGAAAGTCAGTCAAGACTAGTCTAATGAAGGAGACTGTTGAGAGGGGAGAATTTCTCCCCCTCTCTGTCCACACCCCTGTGCGACCCTCTAGGTATTACTACATCAGAAACGAACAGCTATACAATACTATATTACCACTCCTCTGCACCAGTTTAAGCTTATGTTTGAGGTTTTGTTGTTTATAAAAAGTAAACCCTTTAATTCTGGACAACACTGTTACTCCCTACAGTGAGGCTGATAGCCGCACATATATAAAAATAAACAAAAAAGGAAACGGAAAATCCAAGTAAACAGTAGAATATGTAACAAAATGTATAATAGAACGTAGTGAATTGGTCTGCTACATTAAAGCAATTTCCGGTTTGCAATATGGTGATACAGTTGTTGACGGCTGATTATAGCCCAAAATGTACTTGTGTAACAACTCATAATGTTATACTAACTATTGTTGCAAATATGTGTTTGATGTTTGTGGATTGTAAAGATACATACAAAATGCCAATAAAAATAAGTTAAAAAAATATATATACTTCTGAGGAAATTCCATCTCCTTCTTGTAGCCAAATTAAAACGGACATGAAAACTGCAGGATCATCTGCAATAGTGGATCTTGACCGGATACCTATCACAGTACTAAAAAAAGATCTAAAAGCATGCATTTCTCCAATGGGGAAGCCGTGCCAGCCTGATTTGACCACACCGCTGAGGGAAGAACTTCAATCCCCATCTCCCCCTGGGACAACCGAACGTGCTCATAAGCGCAACGCCAACCCATGGCAGTGTAGCCGCCACAACCGCATTTCGCTGACAATGAAAGCCGTGCCAGCATGTTTTGAACGCACTGCTGGGGGAAGGACTGAAATCCACATCACCCTCTGGGACAACCTCACATGCTCATATGTGTGACACTGACCTGCTGTGCAGGATGAATACGTGGGTGCACCCGGGTCCGTCCAGTCACCCATCAGCACCCGTAAGATTTGGCTGGGCTCCTTCTCCACCTTCTGGGTTTCTGTACCTGGAAAAGTCCGGAAAGATAATGGTAAAAAGGAAGGGTAAGCAACTTGATAGTGGTGGCAACACAATTAATACCCTAGATTCCTTCATGACTGGGGCCGCAGTGTCCTGCTGAAAGACATTGAACTGACAGAACACCACCACTCATTAGAAGAGGTAAGAAAATGCTCTGATGAGATCTTGACCTCCCAGGTAGCGAATAGTATGGACACTGTGGGGTCATCAGGAGGGGAGGGCTCTATAATTAGAACATATGCCAGTCAAAACAATCAGTACACTCTCCATCATGATGCTGATCAAACTTTCCCAACAAAATCCCCAGTGAAGAAGAAACTGAGGGCGGAAAAGAATAAGAAAGTTCATATGGAAAATAAAGTCAACAGTACAGAGACACGAATAAGGGATGAGGCAATTAATAATACACCTAACATCAATGATGACCTGTGCCAAAGATTGGAAGATATCCTTACACTCACGCTACAGATGATATTATGCAGATTATCTAAAATAGAAGAATGCTTAAAATCTCTGATTAAAGGTAATAGGCAATGTAACATTGCCCATACTGTGGCTAATCCAACAATAGTAAGTGGCACCGCAAGGTCTGTGGGTGAAATTGGGGGCCAGCAGAACCATCTTTAGAGTAGCAGCCAAGGCCAACAGCACTGCCAAATAAGGAGATGAGGGTTGGGGTTAACACATAACAATATCAAGACTCTACTACCCAAATGGGTTTAGTAAGGCCACACCTATGACCTAACTCCCCCCGTCCCAGTGTACTTCAGAAGCTGGGGAGATAGTGACACTTTAATCTGCCTCCTGGCAGAAATGTAGGCTTGATAGAGCAGGGTCCAAGGGAGATCATTAGTGCCCAACAGCCCCTGGTGGGTAAGTGGAGGAAGAAATTAGATCTATCTCCAGCAACATGCCCATATGTCATAATCCTGGCAAATGTACCTGAATTGGGTGGGGCCCAAATTAGGACCACAGAGCAGCTCATGGCTAAGGTACTACACTGGGCCAACAAACACGGGAGGACATGCTACAATCTTAGCAACCACATTCTTATGGCAAGGAGAGTGAACAACATAATAGCAGGGGATCTACTGAGAAGGCTCCCCAACACAGCATATCCCAACAGACAGATCATTGCAATCTCCCTTGGCTTTTGCTATAGACCTAGAAGATTTATGGCCTTGGAGACGGGGCGGGGTCGCTTAGCCACCGTTCAACCGAATGGCAAACGCTACCTTGATCCCCTTGGGCTATATCAAAACCACCCAAGATCGCAATACTGATTTGCCCCTTTGGAAGGTCTGGAAGAGTGTGACTGACTGGGTGGCAAATTGCCTGATGTGAGGGTACAGAAATAAACTGATCCAAAGAGACAGAGGCTGATAGGGTCAAAAACATCTGATACCTCCATATTTAAGCTCATTTTATGGAACAATGCGGGATTCAGGCAACTGTTGGGGAACACAGACTGGTTGGACCTACAGGATAACCAAAAGACAATCTGCCTCCAGGAAAACTTGGTCAACAGTCTTTATTTTCTTAAATGGTTACCGATTTTTCCAAACTCCGACCAGGCCCTCTAAGGCAGTAAGAGCAAGTGGAGCCATTCTAACTCTGGTTACTAATACACTTCTAATTATTATCATATATTGCTGTGTAAGGGTTTTGATGACTGTACATTTTATGGGTAGGTGATCTAAGTGCCCACTCCTGCCATTAAATGTATAGGGTGGTGTGCGGTATAGATGATCGGAGGGGGAAGAACTTACCCATTTTTCTCATATGGAACATAGAAATTAGCTCAATAGACTATTAATAATCAGGAACCTAGTAAAATTAAATAAGAAGGACCCCTATACAAACCAATTGTAAAAGACTTTTGGGAATCAAGAAAATATCTTGACTCTAGATTACATATTGACTTCAGAGAGATTTTGTGATCAGAATACGTAAATAGAAGCCAATCAGCTAAACTTGAGTGACCATGCCACCCTTACATGCATCCTTAAATTGGATGAGGCGCCTAACCACCCAAGGGTAAAGGCACCTAAACCAGTACTAACAAAGAGGAATGGCTATACCTTTAAGTGGGAGAAGATTAATAGAGAGAAACTCTTTCCCTTGGTTTTAGCCAAGATGTAAATTGAAGTACTTATCAGTCTAGACCATGATCCTGACGCAATTCGACTGATGAGGGCTTTTGAGGGCTTATTGGACTTCATGAAACCAAAAATGATGTGCCCTGTGTGCTCCAATCAGGTAAAAGCTTCACGCTGGTTCTATACTGCCTGTATTTGATCCTTAAAAAAACCTACAAGCTGTCCTTAGGATGTCCCCAAGAAATACAAGCTTACTACAGATCTTGCATAAACATTATAAGGAGGAATTTAGTGCCAGACTAGTAAGACTAACAGGCACATGCATCTACCTTTTTTGAGAGCGCAAACAGTGCGATTCACAAAAAACTGCCGTTTGCACCCACAAACAAGGCCTCTGCGATGCATGAAACTGAAAGGCTCTCACAATCTAAGAAATTACAATTTATTGCGATTTCTTAAATTGCGATTGCATTTAAGGAATCGCAAATTACAATTCCTTAAATGAAATGCATGATGAAATCGCAAATAGCGATTTTGCTAATAGGGGGAGCAAATTACTATCAATTTGAACTTGATGGTAATTTGCAACAACTTTCATAATGCACTAAAGTGCATTTTTCAAAGTTGTATGTTGCACACACACATCCCTTGGGGCATGTGTGTACGCAATATGTGTGCACAGTTCAATTTCAGGGGTGCAACAGGGTGTCCTTCTGACTCCCTTGCACCCTTGAAATTGTATGCACATTTGCGAGTACCTATTGGTACTCGCAAATTGCGCATGCAATCTCCAATTCATTCCTTTGGGCCTGTACGCCCATAGGAATGAATGGGAAGGCATTCCGCAATTTGCGAGTCGCAATTAAGGAATGTTTGGTAATCGCTAATTTTATAGCGATTCCCACATGCATAGGCTTTTGCAATTCCTTAATTGCGATTCCTTAATAATCGCAATTAAGGAATCACAAAAGACTACATTGATGCATGGGCCCCTCAGAGAGGTAGCCTGGGAGGTCCTCCGAGTAGCAATGATGAATGATAGTCAGGATTTCTGGAAAGAGATAAATGCTCCCTGTCTCATAAATGGAAACGAGCGTACCCTAGTCCTTTACGTAGGAGAGGAAGCTTGGGTGGCTCACTTTAGTAAAATATTTGAATTACCAGAAGAAGGAGCAACCCTGCCTGGCCATGTCCATCAGGCACAAACTAGGGAGTCATTGTTTTTTGACATGGAAGAGATCAGGCTTGGGCTGGCGCAGTGCACCTCAGCAAAAGCCTCAGGGTCGGACTTGGTGCCAATAGATCTATTTTCAGGGCACCAAGATCTGTGAGCACCGTTTTTAACAACTGCCTTCAATATTATAGGTAAATTGGGACCCTCAGAATCTTGGAGAGAGAACATACTCATAGCTATGTATAAAAAGGGTGACAAGGCATCGCTCTTTAATTACAGACCAATCTCATTGTTAGATGGGACTTCTAAAATTGATCCTACTGTTAAATAGGCAAAAGGACTTAGTGGAGGGCCATAACCTTCTGATTCCAGTACAGTGCAGTTTTAAAAGAGGGAGAGAAACCATTGATCATTGCCTAAATCTAAGTTTTATAATGGCTAAAAACACAGTGGCTAAGAAGGACATATCTATATGCCTTCATGGACCTTTCAGCTGCTTTCGCCAGATGCACTTGCATGCATCTGCATGTGTTTGGTATGGCAGGGAGTGTGAATGCATGAGGCAGTTTAAGATCCAGAGGGGCGTTAGACAGGGGTGCATCTTCGCCCCTTTTTATTCTCCCTTTACAACAACGGAGTGAAGGCCGCATTGATAGGATCGACCTAAGATATCCCCAATATTAATATGACCCCCCTCCCAATTCTATCATACGCAGACAATGCAAAGTTAATCACCAGAACTGAGAAGGCTCTGCAGACCTTAATCGAGGATGATGTTCAGTTTATGAAAAAATGGATCTTAGAGTTAATGTGGCAAAAGCATACATTGTCGTCGCAGTGGATCTGCAGAGGAAATTACCTACATTCCATAAGGAAACACGTAGGCTGGAGGTGGCACACACATTCTCCTATCAGGGGATTCTTTTTTGATGAAAAGCTTATGTCGAATAATATGGTAGCAAATAGAGGGTTGCTCTTTGAAAAAATATAATGCCCATCTTCAGCTTCATTAAAAAAAAAAACAGGTCCAAACCAATGCCAGAGACCAAGAAGGTTTATAATGCCAAAGCAATATCAGTTGCTACTTACGGGGCAGGGGTCTGGGGAACTATAGACACCTTGCAGCGAATCAAGGATGGTTTTTATAAAAGCTTGCCTTCCCTCCCTCTAACTTGCACAAATTATAATTGTCACAATGGAATTGGGGCCCCTTTTATGTTGGATACAGTTCGCCTAGCACCACTCATGCTATGCCATTCTATTCGGAGATGGGACACTGTAAAATAAATTGGATTATTCTGAGTGATTGCTTAATATTGGATCATGCTGATAAAATTAGATGGTTACACTAAGAGCGATGGGTTTGTCAAAACCTTATGAGAATCCATCTCGATGCAGTTTGATTTCTACAGCCAAATTGATGGAAACCTTCCTTCTAAAAGCTGCAAGAGAGAGAAGGGACGGAAATCTCATGAAATCCTCAGTTAAGCCCTATCCATTTTCCCCTTTTATACAGCAGGATTTCCATTCATACTTAGCCAATCTCTCGAATCCACAGCACTGCTTTATTCTAGTGTGATTTCACCTAAACTATATTCCACAGATGCTGGACTATCCAAGTAATAGCTCTCACCAGATCTATCCCTATGCCCGTGTGAAGGTTTATCTTCACAATCAAATTTACCCATCATTTTCTTCTGTATATTTAATAACGAGCCAAGAAAGAGATTTCCTCTTGTAAGGAAATATAATATCGGGCAATGCCGGGTAGCTCTGTATTTTATCCAACTGCTTGATGATTCGTGTATGTGTTATTTCCTGGCCTTATTTCTGTGGTCAGCTTTGAGGACTAGGAGAATCTAATTTAATACCGGTCCTATTGATTGTAGTCAAACTTAACTTTTTTACTATTTTATCGTGCATAGTCATTTTTAATTAATTGGTGTGTCATTCAAATGTATTTTAAGATGGAAGCTTGACCTTTTTTTATAATGTAATTTACGTGAGTGGAAGTTGTTTACATTCTATGCACTTATATGTGATAGAAATGTTGCGAAATGAAGGAATTTTTACTGACTGACTGACTGACTAATCCAACCGCATTGGGACAATTGTTAATCCCTCTCTTCGATTATTGCTTTCAAACCGTCAGAATTCTAGGTTCTAGGAAAGAGAGTATTATAATCCCCCTTCATAAAAAAAGTTCTCATTCCTTTATGATCAACTATCGACAGATCACACTCCTCAATGCTTTGCAAACAATCTTAGGGGCTGTTGGACTTGGCCCTTCTGGCAGGTTCACCCCTGAACTTTTTTTGCTTTTATTGGTGACTTGGTGATAGTGGTTTTTGGTTTCTGCGCACTTTCCCTGTGTCCCAGGGTAAAGTGCGTGCGCACTCTGAGTGCATGTGGTGAGATAGGCCTGCCCTCCCATAGGAATGCATGGGGAATGTATGTATCCCTGGTAGTTCCTGATGCGTTGGGTGTGCAGGCTCGAGTTTGGTATGTGCGGACTCGTGTGATTGAATGCTGTGCGATGATGTGTGCGGCGTGCATGTACCTAGTGTGGAAGTGCCACTTCTAGAAGTGGGCACTTCTGTGTGCAGTGTGTCTGGCGTATGATTGGCTGGAGCTGGCTGGTGAGCCTGGCTCCAGGAGTCTGGTTGGGTCTGCCCCAGTGGTGAGTGTGAGATTAGCATGCTGATGGCTAGGGAGGAGTGCACCTTGGACCTGAATAGGGCAGGGCTTTCCCCACACAATGCGGCTCCGCCCCCTGTGGTGCGACTGACGACCCTAGCCCTGCCAGTGAATAGAGTGAGGGGCTGAGCACATCAAGGGTGCTCCCCAACCAGCTGCGACTGGTTTTCCCCCTCACCCTGAACCAAGAACAAAGGGTTTTACTGTATAAAAATGGGGCTGTGTCCCCACAGAAACTGTTCTCTTCCAGGATCCTAGCTGAGGGGGGCTGCTGCTGCTGCTGGAGGCCAGGAGGAACCGCCACTTGGGACTGCCTTCCTGCCCTGGAGGGCCCAGTGAGCTGGCCCCTGGCCCAGCCTTGCCCCCTGCCTACCTTCCTAGAGACTTTGCTGGACTTTGTACTTGTTCTCCTCTAAGCGCTGGGAGCGCTTTGTTTGTGTCCCTAAAGCGCCTGGGAGCTTTTGTTGGCCTTTGGCGCTGAGAGCGCTTTCACTTTTTGTCCCTAGCGCTAGGAGCGCTTTATTTCTGGAAGCCGGTGCCCACCCGGCATTTGCCCCGTTCTAGGACTGGTCCTGAAGTCCCCTGGCAGGTGCCCACCCTGCCAGGGACATTGCCGTGGTCGTTGGCGGGTGCCCACCCCGCTTATTTGTCTTAATTACACGGCGGGTGCCCACCCCGCCGTATATTGCATTTCGAGGGAGCCTACCCCTCTTATCACCGAGCTTTAAAAAACTCCTCGCCCTCCGGCTCCCGACCAGGAAGTCAGGCGAGCCGGGGGCGGGCCTCCGGGACAACCGGAATCGGAACTAGGAGGGCGGGAGCCTACCCCGCCTCCTTCCAGAGACTCGCGTCTGCTTGTGGGCCCTGGAGCGGGCAGAAGCCGACCCTGTGCGCCGGTGCCCTTGCCCTCGTACTAAAAGAGAAGCGGAAGGGAGCAGCGCCGCCGAAGGGGAACAGAGAGCCTCCCACCGCGACCGGAGCCAGCCTCGTCTACCCGGTGAGTGCGGGAGGGTGCACGGGACAGCCTACTTGTATCTGAGCGCTGGTGCGCTCCAACGGGGCTCACACTCAGTGACGAGCCTGCAACGCGCCCCCCCCCCCAGTTGTTTTAGAGCCAGCAAGGCTCAGGGGCCTTCGTTTATCCTGCTGAGTCCCGAGCTGGACTCCAACGTCCAAGGGGGCATTGTTTCACGGGCCCGGTGAGGCTCCAACATACGGGGGCATCTCTGTCACATTGAGAGCGGCCCCGGAAGGCAGCGGGCCGCTCCAACTACGGGTCCACCCTATTCTAAGAGCCCGCGAGGCTCTAACGCGCCCCACAGCTGTTTCCGAGCCTGCAAGGCTCAGGGGGCCATCCGTGTTGTTAAAGAGTCCCCCGAGTGGGACTCCACCGAAGGGGGTGTTACCGAGTCCCGAGAGGCTCCCACGAGGCCCACATTGTTTTCTAAAAAGCCCAGGAAGGCTCCCACGCTGGTGGGCCTTGTGTATTTTAGAGCACTGGTGCGCTCCAACGTCGGGGGCCATATTTTAATAGAGCCCTGAAAGGCTCTAGGGGGCAGTTCATTTGTTGTTTTGAGCCCACGAGGCGCCCCCATTGTCGTGACCCTAGAGGGCTCCAAAGGCACAGTGGTGCCCACGTTCATTTTCTCCAGCTGCCCAGCACTTAGTGGGCAGCTGCATCGTTTAGGTTGTGCCCAGGTGCATTGTGCGCCTGGCTTACGCAGCCTGCGCATTCGCGCCCTGACAGTTGGATATTGGCCATTTCTGCACCCCTGAGAGGCCAGTTGGCCTGGGGACAGTTCTGCTGTGTTGTGCCCTCCCCTAGGGTACCTGGTGATTTTCAGATATGTACTTTTGCGCCTGCGCAATGTCTTCATGATATTTGTCTTCCTAAACTGTGTTTATGCATTGAAGATTGTTTTACTAGTAGTGGTTATGCTAGTGTGTTCATGTTTCCCTGCATGACATTTTCCTAAGGTGGTTAGGGTTGCGTAGGTGGTACTTACCTGTGACCAGTAGTTACTGGTTGTGTGCTACATTTTCTATTTAGTGCTACAGTGATTGTGTGTGCTATGTTCTAAAGTATTATTCCTACGTTCTAAGTGCTATTTCTACAAAGTGCTAATTCCTGACAGTGGTCCATGTGGCCCTGTCCCCTGTATATATAATCCCTTGTAAATTCTGCCCATGCCTGTTGGCACATTGTAAAGTGTGTGTTTTTATCTAATGTGTTTGGTATAATACAAAGGTTATTTTTATATAATACCTTGTGTGGAGTTTCTTTTGTGGTGGGCCTTGGGTGTTGTTGCTGGGTGCGCGCGCAAACGCTTTACACATCGCCTCCGGGATAAGCCTGACTGCTCGTGCCAAGCTACCAAGGGGGTGAGCAGGGGTTATCTTTGGCGTGTAACTCCCCAGCCCTGGCTAGAGTGGTGGTTTCTGCCTGGCTTTGGCGCAAGCCCTAGCCAACCAGAAATCCCATTTCTAACATTGGTGATTAGCGGTGGAATTTGGACCTGCGTTTGCGCTGTACCGCAGCAGCAACTGGCTGCACTACAAAACTCTGCATTTAGATAAATCACATGGTATAGGGATTATTGTTCTAAGTTTGTTTTTAATTGTCATTTCTTTGGAAATGTGTTTTTGTGCACTGTGAGTTAGGTGTCCATAGCTCAGGAGGGTAGATCATCCCCCTAAGTGCATTGTGTTTTCTGGATTCACCAGAGGGTGGGATCCAGTGGTGGCAGCATAATAGTGTCCAGTACATTTGTCCCCCGCCCTGCGCCCAGAGATGGTACCTGTGTCACGTGGTGGTCAGGTTGAGGAATCAGGGGTGGTAGAAACTGCCTTACCAGTCCGAGGGGAGGGTTGTGTGTGGATGAATGGTGTGTGGCACTAGGCAAGTGAGTGTGAGTTCTCTGGGATAGAGAGCTTGCTGAATCCTTTGTGAATTGTGTACTCCTGTGTTAAACTCAGACCCCTAGGTTCCCTGTGTGATCTTTTCTCTAGAACGTCTGCCAGAATGGAGCCTGCTTTTGATCCCAGTGATCTAGTTTATTACAGTATTCAGGAGTTGGAAAGGTTCTGTAGAGAGAGAAACATAGGGGTGAGAGAGTCAGACACTGTGTACGAACTGAGGAACCACATGATTGGATGGCAAGCAGGTGAATGGGAACGTGAGCGCAGTGAGGAAGAAAGGGCCTGGGCCTCACACCTGGAGGGTGGTTGGTCTGTGGGGAGCCCTGAAGATTCAGAAGAAGATGACAGTACCTGGACGCCAGTAGAGAGTGAGGACCCCGTAGGTAGGGAGTCCCTTGCTGGGTCCAGCGTAGGAGATAGCGCCTCATCCCTTTCCCTGTCCCCTGAGCACAGTGGTAGTTTTCTGGATTCCCCAGTGAGGGTGAGGTCCAGTGGTGGCAGCGATATAGAGTGCAGTACAGAGAGTCCCATTCCCAGTTCACCCAGTCTGGTACCTGCTTCCCAAGAAGAGGAGTATAGGTTGAAATTCAGGGGCAGTAGGAAGCTGTCTCACCATTCTTGGGAGGAGTTTTTGGGGGAATGTGATGATGCACTATTTACACATATTTACAAAATGAGTCATTTAAGCAAAGGCGTGCTACTTTACACCTACGTCAGGTATAATGTAAGCAGGGAGAGCATTCAGATGTCACTATGCCTCTTCTAGGACACCATTGCATTGAATCCTTACACCTGCCTCACTGCAGGCATAAGACTGATGCAGGCCCTTTCACAGGGGGCTTTCCCATGTGAAAGAACACATTGCAGGAGTTGCATCTGTTTTGCGACACATTCTAGCAATGCACCATTTCTCTGCCAACAGATACGTCAGGAATACTGATGTATTTGTTGACTCCTTGCAACATGGAGCGCGGTACAGTAAATACAGCACATCCAAGGTGTTGCACGGAGGGGGCACTGAAAAGTGTCACATCGCTGGTTTCACCCAGTGATGTGACACATTTCATTATTGAGGCCCTTTACCTCTAGTATCCTGAAGCAATTGCAGGGCTGGACTTTTTAAAAGGAATAATCCCCTGTGAAAAAACTTGTTTTAGACCCCAAAATGCTGTGACAGATAATATCACAATTGTTCAGATCCTGATCAATAATAATGTAATTATGAGATCGCAAACTCTGTTCACTGTTTTTACAGACTTCTTAACAACATTTGATAAGGTGGACAGACCAACCCTATGGAGAAATTGCAGACGTTGGGCAATCCCACAACACTTCTTGATCTTATCATCGTATTACATTACTCCTCATGGTGTATGGTCCTGATAGGAGAAAATAAGGGCCCTACACTAGGCCTGGGTGGTGAACTCTGCTTTGTTTGCTGCGCTTTCTGCACGCCGTGCTCTGCAGAGCTCGCAGAGTGCAGAAAACTCTGCTTCGCGTAGTGCAGCAGAATTTTTCCCCTCTCGCGATTGCGAACTGTAAGTTTGCGAGCACGAGCTGCAGCTTGGGTAGAATTTCTACCCAAGCAGCAGGAAGACCAGCACAAACTAATAATTTTCACCTTGAATGGCTTAAACCAGGGGTGTCTGTTAAATCAAATACTTTTTTCCCCTTTCTTATATGATCTACTTGCCCAACTTTCAAATGTCAAGAATTGGCTTCTTTTTATTTGCATGTATTATTGTATGCAGGTGAAGTGGTAATATTTGACCTTACTCCAGTTGACCTCCAATGCAATTAAAGGCTTCACATGATTATGCAGAGAAATATTTAAAAAAATCAACATCTCTAAAACAAAAAGTTTGCTCTTTAAGGGAAGAAAACATTCTTGTTCCATTTGCTGGATCCTAGGTGGCAAAACACATGAAGCTCTACAATCTTACACATATTTAAGAAGCTTTTTCTCCCAGTGCCTTGCTAAAAATGAACATTTCTCACACTTCAGGAACCATGCTTTGGCCCATGCAAATTATTTAAACAGATTTTAGAAATATTCAGAAAGGAGACACTTTAAACACCTCTTACAAAAATATAGACTAAAGATCCCTTCAATTCGTATATATTTTACTGAACCCACACCTGCTTGCAAATGGGGATTCCATGACCTACACAAATGGAAGATCTTAAGAAGCAATTCCTGTGCAGGCACTAAGGCTTGAATTTGCACTCTCAGTTCCATATTATTACAATTGAAAACATAGGGCCTGAATTAGATCTTGGCAAATGGGTTACTTCATCGCAACGATGAAAGGATATCCTGTCAGACAAAATATACATATAAATAGAATATAATAGGATTAATATTTCGTAGGATGGGATATCCATCACTGTTGTGATTGAGTAACCCATCCACGAAGATCTAAATCAGGCCCTTAGTTCTTTGGGCCTATAGCTTGCTTAATGCAACAAAAGCCACTCTCAGGGATCTCTTGAAAAAGGAAATGCTGGTCAATGAATATACATATTCATGAGTAACCTAAAAATTGCCCTAGGAGTATTTGAGTGTAAGACTCAACGTCTGCTAGCATGGACCCCTGCACAACTCAGTCCCTAGATTAAGCTTCTCTCACAACAACTCCAATCGTAGGACTTTAAAATTATATAAATCTCTCCTGGACATTACAGAGTATAAGCAACCACAAAAAGTACTTATCCCTAACATTAGGAAAGTGATCATTTTTTTGAAATGGAGATCTCTAGTTGGCAAAGGTAGTTACCTTTGTCCAAGTAGGGACCCTTCTTCCTAGTCAGGGTAAGGGGGATATACTTCTAAAATGAACCCTGCTCACCCCCTTGGCAGCTTGGCATGAGCAGACAGGTTTATCTCAGTGGCAGTTTGTGAACCATTTGTGCATCCATAGTAATACAGTGAACACAACATATGGACACCACACCAGTTTAGAACAATAAGCAAAGCCTTCTCTAATCCACACAAGACCAAAAAGAACACAAATCTAACATTCAATAATGTAAAAATAGTTACTGTGCAAAATAACCTTTAAATTTCAGAAATAACTTGAAAACAAAAATCCTCTGGCTCACTAGCTGTTTTGGGGGCTACCACGATCCTGAACACGACAGAGTCTAACAATTCCAGCCAACTGCATTGGTACGGGTTAGCAAAAGCAGCTACAGACTCAGAGACATGAAAGTACGAGCCAGTCAGGGGCAACCGTCGCGGTTGCAATGTGAGATGGAAGCGTTGCACCGTGCGGTGTCCTCACAGCCCGGTGCAGGCAGCGGCTCATTGACGGAGTCAGTGAGACAAAGACTTGCTTTGCAGGGTGAGATGGTGCTCGATGCGGTGCTGGCAGGTCACGGTGAGGCGAGGAATCGGTTGATGTTCAAGTTGGGCAGTGACTTAGTCGATGACATCAGTGCAGCGTGTAGCAAAGCGTTGCAGAGTGCGATGCCCATAGTGTGTGGTGCAAACAGCGGCTAGTTGACGGAGTCGGTGAGACCAGAGTTGCGTTGTGAAATGAGGCGGTGCTCTCTACGGTGCCTTCAGGACACGGAATCCTGCGACAGACTCGTGACAGAGTCATTTACCCTTTTCTTCTGTGGCAACTGAAACCAGCGGTTGCAGAGGCGGTGCCCAGAAGCATGGTGAGGTCTCTGCTCTTCCTGAGACCTCATGAACGGGGGGGCAAGCTCCACTTCAAGCCCTTGGAGATCTTCCTCAAGCAGGGGACACATCACACAGCAAAGTCCTTCTCCTTTCCTTGGAAGAAACTGCCACTGCATGCCAATCCCAGACAGCACACAGCAAAGGGTCAGTACTCCTTGTCCAGTTTCTCCAGCTCTTCTCCTTTGCAAACGTTCCTCTTGATTTCCCAGAAGTGATCTAAAAGTCTAAGGTCTGGGCCCCTCTTTTTATACAGCAAACCCTTTGTTCTCTGGTGGCAGAGAAGCCATGGGCTCAGACAAAACCAGTTCTGTCTTCTCTGGTATAGCTTCCTGGTAGGAGGTGGGGACAGCATTGTGTCAGGCAGACCAGGCCCATTCAGGTGAAAGTAAATCTCTTCCCCCTACTCTAAATGCAGCCCAGGTCTATTCAGCCCAACCCTGACTCATCCAGACACTCTGGCGCCACTGCCCCTGTCACTCCAAAGCCAGACAGTGAATACACATCCTAGCAGAGGCACACTGGATGGCTAAGCAAGAAAATACCTACTTTCGAAAAGTGGCATTTTCAAACAAAGAATGTAAAAATCATCTTCACTAAAAGATGCATTTTAACATTCTTGAATGCAGGCATTCTAAACTTTCTTTTCCTACCTTGTTTCTAGGGTAGTTATGTTTATTAGATGGTATAAGCAAACTCTCCATTCTATCCTATGACAACAGGTAGCCTTGCAATAGTGAAAAACGGAATTGGCAGTATTTTACTATCAGGACATGCCACATACACCAGGGCATGTCCTACCTTTCACATACACTGCACCCTGCCCACAAGTAGTACCTTGGGCCTACCTTAGGGGTGACTAACATGTAAGAACAGGGAAGGTTAGGGCCTGGCAAGTGGGTGCACTTGGCAAGTCGACATGGCAGTACTAGACTGCACACAGGCTCTACAATGGCGGGCCTGAGTAACATTTACAGGCTGCTTATGTGGGTGACACAATCAGTGCTGCAGGCCCACCAACATGATTTGATTTACAGACCTTGGGCACGCACAGTGCACTGTACTAGGGACTGACTAGTAAATCAAATATGCCAAACAGGGAATCACTAATCCATAAAAATACTTTATTAAAGGAGCACTTGCCCTTTGGCACTAAACAGCAGTAGCAAAATGCCCAAAGCATCTAGACCAGCAAAAACGAGGTCCAACCCACAGCAAAAACACAGAAGGCAAAGGCAAAAATACAGGGTAAAGAAACACCAATGGTGCCAGGTCTAACATCATTCTACTTAAGGTGGGTCCTCTTTCTTTAAACACAAACACAAGTCACTGGTCCATTTCTAAAAGTTACGCTGGTAACTGTAATCTCTGCCCCTGTGGAAAACAAGATTTCAGACATATGCTATGTAATGTACAGCTGTAGCACCAGCACCTAACTGTTTTAGTTTGATTTTATATCAATCAATCAAAGTAATCTTTATTTCGGTCGTAGACCATAAAAGATAATCAATCCACAAAGACATACATTTGTACAAAAAAAAGATATTGCAGTTCATAAAAAGTATGTACAATAAAGATTACATTAATTCCCAGTTAATTCATTAAAACAGTAGATAAAAGAATAAAAGATTAAAATATTATAAAAACAGTGATACATAAAATCAGTAGCTGTTAAATTAAGTCAAGGAATTAGACAATAAAAGGGAATATCTCCTTCGCAACACAGCATGCCAGAAACGTGATACCGAGAAGACTATAGGTAATGCTGTGTCTGTCTTCAAGATTCTGTAGGCAACTTTACAATGTGTGGTCCCCAAATTCCTACAGAGTTGAAGGAGCCACCGTTTTCTGATAGGTTTATATGTGGGGCAAAAGAAGAGAACGTGTAAATCAGTTTCACTAGTGGCTCCACAGGTTGGGCAGTCGGAAGAATTATTTATCGACCACTTTCCTGTGAAAGCTCTCAGGGGCAATGTTCCATACCTGAATTGCATATATAATTTTCTAGAGGCATTAGGCTCCATCAGGTCTAAAACTGGCTCTATTTTGAAGTCCGTTTTAATATTAAAAAAGTCCATGGACAATGAGCCTGTTTTGTTATTGGTTAGCATCATATTTTTGTTATTTAACCAAAATGCATTTGCCAATTCAGCTCTAGAAAATTTAAGGGCGTTTATTTCAGGATGATGCCATAGAGCAGGAAACCCTAATCTAATAACCTCCCTTTTAATGTAAAGAAGCCACGGTATATTATCTATACCACAGGGGGTCAGTAATGATTTTAAATCGTTTTGGTAATTCACTAACTCTGGTGTTGCCCACAGCCAGCGCCAATACAATAATGGCCTTAGAGCAATCTCGTCTTGGATGGACCTAACTCCCAGGTCCATTCTGAGTGGTATAAGGGGGGTGCTGGGTGGTAGGGACAATAACGACCTTAGGAACAGATTCTCAGATCTGCCGATGTCTCCGGTTGGACAGTGCCCCCATAGTTCAACCCCATAGAGAGTTGCAGCCCGTGCTTGTGCTTTATATATCTCAATGGTGGGTGCTATCGGTTTTGAGATGGATGCTCTATGTATTTTAAGGATCCCACCGCAAGTCTGCGTGAGTCGTAATTTAGCTTTTGCTAGTTGGGGACTCCATTCCATCCTATCCGAAAGTGTGACACCGAGATATTCAAACACTGTAACCCTATCCAGAGTAGCACCGTTTAGAGTAGGGTTAGGGCCATTTTTTTTAGGCGGGTTGCATATCATAAATTTTGTTTTTGAGGAATTAACCTCAAGCCCTCTCTGGGAACAAAATTCGAAAAAACTATCGAGGGCACGCTGGATCCCCATGGGGGATTTTGACACCAGAAGGGTGTCGTCAGCAAACATTAGTGCGACCACCTGCTCGTTGTTAAGTTTGGGGGCGTCGATGCCCTTAACTCCCCTCAGGTGGGACACTAGTGCATTAGTATAAAGGGAAAATAAGGTTGGGGCCAGGACACATCCCTGTCTAACTCCACGGTTAACGGGGAACTTTGGGGTCAAATTGCCCCACTTGCCGCACCTAACTTGGGCAAAATTGTCGGTATGGAGCCGTTTTATAATCCCCAGTAGACAGGCAGGCATCCCCATCTCACCTAGGACCGCCCACAAGGTTTGCCGGGGGACTAGGTCAAAAGCTGCTTTGAGATCGACGAAGATAAGGTAGAGGCTGCCACCCTCTACCCTCACGGTTTTCCAATAAAGGAGTTGTAATCGGAAAAGTTGGTCCACCGTGGATGTCTTCTCTCTAAAGCCAGCCTGGTAAGGAGTTAGTATTAGTTTTTCGTCCATCCAGGCTTGCACTCGATCTAGAATGATCCGTGCAAAGAGCTTCTGGCTGACGTCGATTAGGCTTATCGGACGGTAATTACTGGGCAAGAGAGGGGAGCCCTTCTTGAAAACCGGAACTATCTCTGCACCTGCCCAAGTATTCGGAATGGGAGCACCATGGAGAATGGCATTGTAAAGTAAGCAAAGATAAGGGGTCCACACCTCGGGTTTATGCTTGTATAGGTCCCCTGGGATTTTATCAAGGCCTGGTGCCTTTCCTACTGGTAGTCTATGGATGCGGGGCAGACAGCGGCGCTCGTTTTATTAGATTTGAGCGCCGCGTTCGACACCGTGTCCCATCCTATCCTGTTGCATCGCCTGGAGGAGGTCGGGCTGGGTGGCTCTGCCCTCCAGTGGTTTCGCTCTTTCCTGAACGATCGTTTCTTTAGCGTTGCGCTGCCACCGTACCAGTCCCAATTCCTTCCTCTGAGACAGGGGGTCCCGCAAGGCTCCTCGCTGAGTCCCACGCTTTTCAATCTGTATGTGAGACCGCTGGCTGAGATCGTCAAGCAATGGGACATGACTATGGTCTCGTATGCTGACGATACTCAGCTAGCGGTGACTATCAGCGGGGATGCGGATCAGGATGCCCCCAGGTTTCAGAGTGGACTTAGGGCGGTGGCAAGCTGGATGAAGAACAACTGTCTCCAGCTCAACGCGAAGAAAACCGAGATCATGATCGTTGGCAGGAAGGCGGAACTGTGGGGGGACAAGTGGTGGCCCATTGAACTGGGGCCGGTCCCTCTCCCGGTCACTGAACTTAGGAATCTGGGAGTGTGGATGGATCCCGCTCTCAGTTACGAGGGCCACTCGAAGAAAATCGCGGCCGGCTGTTTTGGCATCTTGCGGTCGCTGAGGCCCATTCTTAAGTTCTTTGACCGTGGTAGCAGGCAGCTGATAGTCCAGGCCACGGTATTATCTCGCCTGGACTATGCCAGCTCGCTTTTGGTAGGGACCAACGTGGCGGAGACTACCCGCCTTCAACGAGTGCAGAATGCCGCGGCTAGAGCCATTGTAGGCTTACCCCGAAGGAGCTCTGTCTCAGGTGTCTCGAGATCCTTGCATTGGCTTCCCATTAAATCACGCATCCAGTTCAAGGTGTTGTGCTTGGCGTTTAAGATCTTGAGGGGAGTAGGTCCGCCAATTCTTGCTGACCTCCTGTCGTGGTATGTTCCTTCCCGCGCTTTGAGATCGGGTAGCCAGGCGCTCGCGGTGGTCCCCCGATACAGGTTGTGTCGGGCTGGTGGTCGCTCTTTTCGGGTGAGGGCGGCTGAACTCTGGAATTCCCTCCCAGTGGACTTGCGGCTACTGACTGACCTCTTGGCCTTTCGCAAAGCTCTGAAAACGTTTCTTTTTTAAATAGATCTTTTATCTGTGTTGTGTTTCTGCTATCTGTTGCACATTGCCTGCCATGCGCCAGGACGCCCCTTAGCTGGGGCAGCTGTGCGCAATACAAAAGTGCATAACATAACATAACAACATAACAGTCTGTTTACAGCCTTTTCTACCTCCCTGAGAGATATATTATCAGTGGCTTCGTTATTCGCATCAGGGAGGGATGAGGCCTCAGTAGTGGGGGCCAAGGGGGCATATAAACTCTGAAAGTGGTCAACCCATTGATTCTATGCGATATTAGGATCATCGGCTATAAGGCCTTCCTTAGATTCTGATCTAACAATTGCCCAAAATTCTCTCATGTCCTTTTTGATAAGAGCTCTTTTAATGTCCTCCCATTTATCGTATTCCCAATTCTGCTTGGCCACTTTTACAGCCTGCTTGTATTTAATTCTACTTGTTTATATCCTAAATTTAATATATAAATAGTTGATGAACTGATAAATTTATTAACATTTCTGCAAAATTAACTTGTCCGTTGCACAGCTTTCAAGTTTTTTAAATCTTTCTTGAAACTGCATTTAAAGCTTTAAATATGAAGTAAAAAATGTATTAATTTTACAAATAGAGTGCAGATGAACTAAGTAAGCTTCTAATGTTCCTGGGGAATGTTTTTGTATGTATTAAAGTTGTTTTTTGTTTTTTTCAAAATTTCTTCTAGAATCTGCCTCAAATTGTGTGTCTTTGATAGAAAGGTTTACATTTTTCATAATTGTTGATCTCGTTTGAGGTCTAAATCAATAAACTTTGACTTGGCAATCATTATAAACTGCAGTTCATTTAATGGCTATCGGTATCACATGTGTTTGGACAATGAACAAACACTATCTATCGCTGGAACTGAAAGAGTCGAACAGAGGGCAATGTTGTATTATTTATGTACATCAGACGATGAAATAATTGTCACATATTTCAATTTTTTCTATTCACTTAATTAATTCTTTATTTCAACAATTAGTTTCTTTGAAAAATAAACATAAGCAGTCTACTCAAATGCCCCCTTGAAGAATACAGGATTTTATCTCTTTTTCAGGATAAACAGGGTTCTGGTTTTGCCCAAGAGTTTCGGACCTGTTTCCACCACAACCTTCAACTGGATAGAAACATAAAAAATAAGTAATATTGATTAGTATTTTTATTTATTTATCGAGGGGACTTTTAAAGCAATGCTATCACTCCATGTGAGTCTGTTAGCATTGTAAAACCTCAAACACCAAGGTGAAAAATGATTATTTTTAAACCTGTTCCTGGAAGCTGCACATGGGTTATCATAATACAGCCAACTTTTTGTTGATGCCATTTTTAGAGTAGAAAAAAACATTATGCTATTTTCCAAGATGCATCCAGGAAAATCCACAAACACTGAATATCTTTAGAGTTCCCAACATCTGTGGTAAAAAGCACAAATTTGGCCCGGATATCTTGTGTGAAACAAAGTTATGAAATGTCAATGCCCCATCATCTATTTAGTTGAGGGTGGGCAATGGGCAGGAAGGAAGAGTCTTGAACTTTAACACTCAGTCAAGCCCATTAAGAAAACAAATTAAACTATAGATGAGAAAATAGGCAGTTTTATTACTTATGTAATAAATTCCTCTAAACATAATATACACATTACCTAGCATATAAAAATGTATCTACAATATAATTATAAGCGCACACACTATTCCCTATCATAATTAGGTTATGCCTCTCCTTCATTTTTATGCGTATCATTCAAACAACCCCTTCTTCTCTTTCCAGCTTCTAAGACTAGAGATTGTGCTAAAGAATATGGACACCAACAATATTGTGGTACAAGAATATGGAGGCCAAGATATCGAGAGACAAAATAAAAAATGGTAAGCTCATATCGGGAAGGGTATATTTGCCATTCCTAAATACACATCTACGTTCCCTCAAGATGTATGTACAGCATAAGCACATACATGTGGAGTTAGGTATATAAAATCTAGATTTACTTACCTGTCGATATTTTATTTTCGATAGTCTGTCCTCGAAATTGTGACCCATTGGTATTATGGTTTGATATTCAGAGGGCACACCAAGGATAAGATGTATTTTGTGAATTTTTAATCACTGTCTCATCCTTCAATTCAAATTTCTTCTCTTTCAAACACATCAATTTATATTAATATCTTCTTCTTAAGCTCTCAGACCTTTTTGTTTGATGCTTAGAGATGACCAGATGTTTGGAGCTCTTTCTTACTTAGACCTATTTACCATTAATGTGTTTATTTGGCAAAAGTGCAGTGGCTAAATACATTTCTCAATGGGAATTTTTTTTGCCCTTGTACTATTCTATTTGTTGGCTGCCTTCGATACCATCGCACATAAGATCTTGATGTCTAGACTAGAGAAAATCGCTTAAGTTTTCTAGTGCTCAAATGGTGTTTGTCTTCCCTTAGCACAAGCTGTTCCTCTTACCCCATTTTAATTTAAGCTCTGGCCTCCTAATCAGGAAGTGCCAAAGGGCAACTCTTCAAGTCCTACCCTCTTTATTGTGTGTCTCCACCCCCTTACACAGTTAATTCATGAATATGGGATCGTCTTTATGAATTATGCAGATGCTACTCAGTTCATCATTGCTGTAGATCACTCACTGCCTGTCCCTTTTCATCAGTTTCATCTGTAAATGGGAAAGATTACTGTCTGGTGGTCTCAGAATGCATTATAGTTCAATGGGGGAAACACTGAGCTTCTCTGCTGCTCCCACACAATGAATCCTTGCTCCATTCCCAGTGATTTGTAGCCTCCTTCATTGGATGTTAACGAGCTAGCTTCTTCTTCTATCTTAAGAACACTTCTTCTGCTCTTTTCCACTCATCTGTGACCTCTGATGTGTTTAAGTAACCATCCTGAGCCAGCTGGGGAACTCTCTATTTTTTAGGAACCCCAGATTCCCTGATCAAACATCTGTATACAAAACAGACAGATGCTGCTTGGCGGGCAATCTCACTCCTTTGCTGCTCATTGGCCACGACAGCGTTAGCCAAATTGCATTTACTATCTTTATGAAAAAGGGGTGTTTTAAAACCCATATGCATCATCTATATTATGACTTCCATGACACTGGACTAGTGTACCTGCAAGCTGTGCTTCAGTGCTATCTTCCGTCTCTCCATCTCCATTCATCGGAATCTAACCTTATGATTCAGCAGAAATCCAAACTTATCCAGGTTGTTGGCAGAGCCTTCTCTGTGCAGGCTGATTAATGCCAATCAATCAAACCAATTTTACTTTCAAACTAACTAACATAAATCACTTTAAAACTTGACTCAAAAGATGGTGACTCCAGTTTCCTTGATGGCCTTCACAGGCACATATGTGAAGAATGACCTAGAATGCAACAACAATGATTGTTACCAATATAACATGATGTATGATTGTCACTGAACATTTTCTATAACTCTAAATATTTTGACAAGAGTAGATGATCATGAATTTATTTTCTGGTATTTACAGTTTGTAATAAGTAAATATTTCAATACTTATAACTCTTTCAGGAGAAACATCCTTCTTATAAGCCGGTCTGTTTTTTAAGCATGACCTTAAATGCTCAAATATGAAGATTATCATTTTATAAATGACAGGCTGTGCAATGACCTTAATGCTCCAGATCAGTCTCCATTTCCAAGAATTCAAATCATGTAATGCCTCATTGATCATACTGCGCTGCAGCAGATGTAAATCAGAGTATGTTTAAAGATTGTACAGGCAGCCATGTAAATAAACAGAGGTTGAGGCCATCAAGGAAAGATTTTGTACATCATTAATGCAATCATTTACTAAAGCTCATTATCAGAAATAGATGTTCAAAAGTCAAAGGTAGTTGTCAGGCTCTAAGTATGGTATGTGAGCAACGCTAAGGGAAATGTATTTATAAGGCTGACACTGAACTCGGAAATTTTTGATGCATTGGCGGCACAATTCCTACTCCATATTTATAGGGTGACACATCTTCGAAGATGGGTCACTTTCCCCACCACTGTGAGAAGAAGGGACTGCGTCTCAATGGACTGCATCATGTAAGGATTAAATTATGCAAGGTAGGCGTTCCTTCGTAAATACATCTGCAATACATTGATATTTATGACTTTTTACAAAAGTGATGTATCGCCGTTTAAGTGGCGAAGCCTTGCACTACGTTAAAATTGCTGCACCTGCAAAAGACACGTGTAGGAAATGAGGCATCCATACATATATATTTAGTAGAAGCTGGAGTGGATAGTGCTGCAACTGGAACCACATCATGGAGGTAGTAATTTTGCAACTAGGAGCCAGATGGAGATGACCACCACCATCCATCCCACCACAACCACCCTCCCAATACTCTCCATCACCCCCCAAGGCAACGTTGCAGAAAGTAGCACTTATTTCACTAAAGGAGCAGTCTGAGTCACCTCAGGGAGGAGGAGGTCTCAACTCTTCATTTCTTCAAGAAGCAGACTATAGTACACCTACTACACCTAATTGCTCCAAGGCTAGTCACAACCAACAGGCCTAGAAACATACCTCCACATGCAAAACCCTTGACCATGTTACATCTCCGAGTGTCGGGCTACTTCGAAACAGCAGTTGCCAAACTGGAAGAAATGTCTCAGCCATCCTTCTCATCATTTCTTCCCACTGTCCTGGACGCAATCATCCAGCTGACACCCTGCTACCACCATTTCCCCAAAACCCCGGAACAGCAGATGGAGATCAAGCAAGGATTCTATGACATTGCAAGGTTCCCACATGTGCTGGGTGCCATGGATTACACACATGTGCAATTTGTACCTCATGCAGCAAGCTCACATCTGTATAGGAACCAGAAACACACCCAGTCCATCAATGTACAGGCCGTTGTGGATCATTGTGGACTTTTCACGAACGTGGTGGCTAAATACCCTGGCAGTGTACATGATGCCTTCATATTCCGGCATGCGAAAGCAAAAAACACAGATGATGGCTGAGTCTAAACTGAGGTGGCGTGGTGGGAAAAACAACAATGGATTAAACTCAGATCTTTGTGACAGGGGGTGAATGTTTGCATTATTCAGCATTCCATCCGTCATTTGTTCCTGCTGCATTTTTCGGCCTACATGGGAAGGGTATGCACAGACGTGGGTCCTGTGCTCACTGCACCACTGGATTCAAGCTAGCCTAGCTGATGAGGGCTGATGCCCTGAAACCAGTCGAAAGATGATTCTTTTCGGTCCAGGGAGGACTTGGCTTGGCAGTTTGGACTGGACTGTTCCCATGAGGAACAGGGTGAAGACATATTTGCATATGGCTGGGTCCAAAGTGGGGTGGCGTGGTGAGCAAAAGTACAGTGGATTTAACTCAGATCTTTGTGACTGGGGGTGAATGTTTGCATTGTTCAGAATTCCGTCCACTTGTTCCTTTTGCATTCATATTCCAGCACAGCATCATAAATGACCGCTTCAGGAATGGCCAGTATGGCAATGGCCTACTTGTAGGTAAGCTAAACAGTAACACCTAATGTATCGTTCATGATGCCATACTGGCACTATTGCACTGCTGGAATGTTCTGTTTGTGAAGTTCTGGTGGCACAATGTGTCACTGGCATATATATAAGGCCACGTAAAGCCACGTAATGTGACTTTCCATGCTCTCACAAATATGTGTCCTGTTTCATGCAGAAATCTGCATGAAAGGGGTGTTGCATGGGTGTTGCTGGGGGTGTTCTCACCAACATTCATGTTTTTTGGTCACTGCACTGTCAGAAAAGGGAACAACACACAAGCCATATGACCTGGCTGGTACTCTGAACTATGTCAAAGACGTGATAGTATTTTTTTCATTTTTTTCACCTGACCTTTATATGGGATACAGCCGTGGGTCATGACACCTTATGGAAACCCACAGTCACCCCAGGAAATCACCTACAACCAGGCTCTGTGCAGGACAATAAGGCCAGGTACAGATGCTTGGATATTTCTGGTGGTCATTTGCTGCACTCACCACAAACGATATGCAAAATGATTTTGGCGTGTGCAATACTGCACAACATCTGTGTGCTGGCAAATGTCCCCTGGGATGATAAGCTTGAAAGCAGTGAGCATATGGAGGAGGATGACGAGGAGTATAGCCAGGCTCCAGCAAATACAAACACAGCAGCAGGCATACGCAGACGTGCCCACATTGTCTGAAATTTCTTCACATAATAGTAATGTGTTATTAATCCTCATGCACCCTTATTTGCGTTTACAGAAACACAATAAAAGTCTAAAACTACTACTTGTCTGTGTGTGTATCACATGTCAAATCAACATTGTAATTTGCAGGCAAACCTTATACTTGGAGTATCCCGCAGAAATGAACTCTCATGTCTGATGCCAGACATCAAATATCCATCAAACAAAGGCATATAAACATGGCCACATAAAGGCAAATCATGTGTTTCTAAATGTCATTGGCAATATGTGTGCCTGTCGTGCAAAACACCATGTGAAAGGAGCATATCATGGGCGTTGCTGTGGGTGTCCCCATGCATCATACGTGTATTTTGTAAGAATTCTATATTTCAAAGATATCGAAATAGCTGAAATGTGTCAAAACTCATCCGCAACAATAGGGGTTGTGTTTGGGAGACGCAAAAAGTGAAAAGCTTGAGAAATCTCAATGTACTTACCATTTACAATGTCTGTGCAAGCAACATACCCATAGAAAGAGTTGATAGCATAAATTCATGATGGTGTACCTTCATGCACAAAATCAATCAGCCTGCAACGCAGGCACACTTGCACCATGGGGCAAAGGTGTCTCTGATGTTGCATGGCAAACCATAGTGCGCAAGCACAGGTGAAAAGCGCATGAATGCATTGTTTCACAGAGATACTGCGCATTGCCAAGCTTTTGTCTTGATGTACGACAGCGCACAAAGATTCCTTGCAGTGGTTTCATACATCCCAAACCCATTAAATTAATCCCTTGGTACTGCCTATTCCCCAGTGTTATTAATCCAATGTGCACATAAAATTATTTTGTATAGAAGAAGAAAAAAGTACACATGTGAAGTTGACACCATTGAATGAAATTTCACACAACAGTTTGAACAATAGAAATAGGTAAAACATGTTGTCAAATTGGATGTATCCAAAGTTTATAACAAGTATAAACATTAAAAAACATCCACTTGGACAGTAGTGGACTGTAAAATGATGTCATGGAATGAATTTGGTGGTGTCAGCAACTAACGTCAGTTTTGGCCTACATCAAAATATGACTCACATCCAAAAATGACGTTAGAGCATTTAACGTCAGAATCAGACCTATGCATTATCCACTCAACCCTCAAAATTGACGTTGCCAGATGAAACATAATTTTAAGAGCTCAAGTGACAAGTATGTAGCATGGTCCACAGGGACAGCAGTGGACTGCAAAATGATGTCATGGAATGAATTTGGTGGTGTCAGCCCGTAACGTCAGATTTGGCCTACCTCAAAATATGACTCACACCCAAAAATGACGTTAGAGCATCTAACGTCAGAAACAGACCTATGTATTACCCACTCAACCGCCAAAATTGACATTGACAGCTGAAACGTCAAATATTGTGCTCCAAGATAAACCATCAAGGGGGACACCGATGTGAAAGAAAAAATTGATTTCATCCAACCGATTGCCAAAATCAGACTCACCTGCAATCATTCACATCATAAATTTACGGATGACTAATGAATGTTCCTGTTGAGACACTTTTATGTCAGCCAGAAAACATGCATCTGGCGTCCTGCGTGCAAAACACTGCTTCTTAGTTTGTGTAATTTAACATAAACATCTGAGATAATCGATGCGTCACAAAAAAGTGACGCACAGCATGAAAAACGATGCATCGGGTAAAAACTTGTCGCATCCAAACAGGATATGATGCCATGAGCCTGCCATGCTGCAAACCAGGAAGTTCCAAGTTCCTTTCACTTTCTCTTTCACTGTGTTTTTGTCTGTGATTGGTGTAGGAGGGTCTTTTGAATTGCTGCTGAGTTTGGTCTAGTTTGAAAGTTGTTTGTCTGTGTGTTCCTTGTCTATTGTGTCCATATTGTGTTAGAACTGTTGTGTAGTTGTGTATTTTGTAAATTTGTGTTGATTCTTAAGGGGTGTTTTTCTATAGGGGTATTGGTTTATAGTTATAGGGGGAAGGGTTGTTATATCTTAGAGTTAGTTGTTTCAGTTGTTAGTGTGTCTTGTGCTGTGTCGCAAAGATGTCAGGCAGGTCCAGGAACGTGACTGAACAGGAGTTTGGTGACCTACTGTGGCTCATTGTCAACCATCTCCCCAATATGACTGGTAGCGGAGGCAGGGTACTCCGATGGTAGCCAACCCAGGGGAGAAAGCCACGAGGGAAGAAGGTGCATTTCCAAAGTCAGCGCCTTTTTGGTGTGGATCGGAACCTGCGCCAATAAAAATATCGGTAGGCTGACATTGTCAACCGTGAGCAGGCTCTCCTGGAACATCTGGGCCTGGAAGATTCCAGAATAGTAGGTAGGTTGACTGACACAATGATGCTTTTGATTTATTCATGTTGTCAAACTTAGAGCCCCATTTAGGAGAAACTAACAAAGCATGGTGGTCAAGTCATTTTTCTGCTCCATGTAACGTTACTTTCAAAGCACAGGGATGCAACATATTTACAATTAAATGATGCATCTTTGTAATTTTCCCTGCACTGGCGCACAAACTACTACCCTGCACCGTTGTGGAGATATTGTGTTTTGTGCAGCAAGGGGCACCTTCATGCACAAAAACAATCAATTGAGGTGATTAACTCGTCCAATACGTGCTGAAGAATGCAGCACACATTGAACGAGTAAAACAATGAGGAGAAAGGAAATCATTTCTCCTTGTGGCACCTAGCTACCCATCCCTGGGCTGGCAGAGCATTCTGATGCATTTCCAGGTTTACCATTGCTTCTAAACTTAGAAATGCATAAGTGGACATGGGTGTTGCGTGGGAACATCCACATCAATGCCCATGTCCCATCACTAACATGAAAAGTGTTGCGTGAAAAGGGGGGATATTTACAAGCACGCATTAAGCCATGCAGGGTAGCTTTATGTGTGCTTGCAATTATCACGCAGTATGTTGCGCCACTGGTGTGTCATGCAACATGATGCAACAGAAGCACAAGGGCTTTGTAAGTATGCCCCTTAGATGTTAACATTAATCATTAGTAAGTGTCATGTTGTGTAACATTTGAATGTAGCATGAAGAAATCCAAACACAATGAAGAGTATACTTCACAATACAAGGCCACAAGAGAAACATGATGTAAACTAACAATGGATAAGTCCTGCCCTTAAAATTTACAACTCTAGGATTAGCTCTGCGATCCTGTATGGAGCAGAGCTATGGGGCTTCTCTGACCTATCCATGTTGGTTAAGGTTCAAAACGAATTTCTGAGGAATTTGATAGGTCTTCCTGGTTCTACTCCATTAAAGCCCCTCTTAATGGATTTGGGATGTTATTCCATTGAGGATGTGGCACGTTACAGGCCGCTGGCTCTTTGGCGGTGGATATGGATCACCCCAGAACTTGATCTATTTGCCAGGGCAATCCTGGATGTTAGATCAGTAGTAGGTTCAGGAAACATCCCATGGTTTAAGGAAGTTAGAACGCTTTTGGTGGATATGGGGATGAGTAACCTGTGGTTAGATCCTGTAAATAGCCAGTTTCCCACAAAAAAGGACTTTAAAGAAACATATTGGGCACTAGTGTGTCACAAATATATAATGAAGACTGAGGCTACTACCCTGACTGGATTATTTTTCGAACACAAGATCGTCCCCCTTATGGAGGACTGTTGGGACATTATCACTAGGTCTTGTGATCGTAAATTGTATCACCAATTTAGGGTTGGTAGCCTTCCCATTAAAACCTTCACCAAATCTTGGAACGGCCTGCAGGATGATGTCTGTAAATGGTGCATGGGCCAAAAAGAATCTATTGCCTATATATTCTTTTTATGTCCAGCCTACATTGCCCCAAGTAACAAGTGGCTGATATGTATTTGCCGAAATTTAGGCACACAAGTAGGTTCTCCAGCACTGAGCATTCTGAGAACTAACACTCAGGAATCCCTGGTTATAGCGGTTGCTAAATTTCTCGGGTGGATGTGGATTATTAGGGCCGGGAATATACAAACAACGATAATCTAAATTGGGGTCTTCCTGATTGTTGCCAACAGAGTTGTTTCCCTGCTCTCATTCTGATAACTGATGTTATAGGACTGATAATAATCGTGTGGTTTTAACTTATCAAGAATTATATTAACAATTTTTATCATTATATTTGTTTTAAAGAAATTTGGCTCTTATTGTATGGTAAAGAAAAAAAAAGAAAAAAAAAGAAACTAACAATGTCATGCAGTGCAGTTGTGGCACATATATCATACATGAGGCCATGTGCACAGGAGGAATTTAGGGCCTCATTCATGAAAAGTGTTGCATGACATTTTCAGACAGAGTTGCGAAAACTTTTCTTTTGCTCTCATTGTAACACTTGGACATCCTGTATTTGTAGTAGTCATTTCCAGAGACATCATACTTGAGAACCTGACATCGGGCAGCGCTGCAGTGCTGCCCAACAACATAACAAAAGTGTTGGAAGGGCTCATTTACAGTACATATTGTGGTATCTGGCACTTGTACCCAGCGCAAATGCACATGGGTATGCCTTTCGCCAATGCACGCACCCTTTATCCATGCTTAAAGAAAGGGTGTCTACGTTGAGGTAAAGATTGATTGTGTGCAGGAAGGATCACGTTTTCATGAAATTACTTTGAAATTACCTTTTGTTCACTTATTATGTGTGCAGTGGCATGCAGAACACATTGGCTTCCTGAATGCTAAACTTAAGACAATTTCACCTCATTGTGTATCCATAACGCCCCACTGGGAGCAACATTAGGGTTGGATGCATACCCAGATATCTGATTTCTCATACAGCTGGCAGTGTGTCAGTTCCCATGGCTGTTGTGTTGGAACACCCACAGCAACACACATGTTATGCCCCTGTCACGCAGTGTCACGTGTGAAAATGGCACACAATTACAAGGCCATGTAAAGTCATTTCATGTTACTTTGCTTGGCCTTGTCTACATGTGCACCTTTCACTCAGAACACTGTGTAATAGCGGCATTCCATGGGTGTTGTGGTTGTTGTCTCAACGCAACAACCATTGAAGCAGACACACTCCCAGATCTAAGAGGACATGTGTATCTGGAAAGGTTCAGAAATCAAATGCAACACCATGGGTGGCGTTAGAGAGGTCCAACTACGAGAAGTGTTCAATTTCATTCACTTCATAATTTCTCTTTGTGTGCTGCATTCTGTAGCATGCATACCTGGATGGTTTTGGATGATTAATTTGATTATTGTCAGAAGGCTGTCCCTACCTGCACAATCATCACGACAATGCAGACACACTTGTAACATGGTGCAAGGGTGCATGTCTTTGTGTCTGCCATCTCAATGGATCACCACTGCAAATGTGGTCACATGTGTGTTACAACTTTCATGAAAGAGGGTGCTTCATATGTAAAGCAATTAGGCAGGCCACAGTGTAATTTTCTGGGACATATATGGGAGTCACTGTAATTACAATGTGAAGACGCCACTAATTTTCATGCCCAACATGTCCAGTATGGAACTGTACATCATTCACTAATATATTTGACATAATTTTTGTCTCTTAGGTGGTACACACGGGAAGAGGTGGCGAGTTTTCGGGATCCCAATGCCACTGGTGAGTGTAATTTAATTTCTATTCTTGTCTGTTTGGTTACAATATCTCCACATACATACTTTGTTCTAAGACATGCCAGAAGCATCAGCATCTAATGCGCACGGTTGCACATCACATGTGCATGGAAGACGAAAGGAGTTCTCAGTACTATGTGCACATGCATGACTACCATAATCTGGACCTCATTTATGATGTCTTACCGCAGGGCAGTGCAGAAAGATTCCTTGTTGAGCCTCAGAACCTCATAAATGGAGCACACAGAACCTCATAAATGGAGCAGACCTTGTCTGTGACAGATATTGTGGATAATAAATGTCAAAGTGAGACATGAAAATAGTGGAAGCACAAATACATAATGTAGGCAGTTACCTACTGAACACCAAATGTGGTCCAAAACACATGTATTGTTATGAACACGTCTTTTGTGACATGTCACACTTGACTGATATCTATCCATAGACATGCATTTGCCTATCTGACGAAGACAGGTCTTGAGAGCTCTCAGAGAGATCTGTGTTGTCACGTTGAGTACATACAACATCTCAACCCCAAGAAGTATTATACCTTGCTTGAACCCTATTACCCTTTGGATCTTCTTGAAAGACTATCAGCATGTCCCACATTCAAGTCATTCACACAAATTATTGTATGTCAATCCTGACATAATTATGTACTCCAAACCTTTTTCAAAATGTGGTCAACAATTGACTACACTTAGCATGTGTGCATCTTCATGCTCACAATAGTCAGTGGCATTTGTGTATAGATGATACTCACACTTAATATAGGGTAGCACTCATGTAGAAGCTATTTAAAAAGCAATGGGAACGGGCATAACAGCGTTATGGACGAAAACCCTCACTCACCCGAGGGTGACATGCTTCATCATTGGGTTCCTCCAGCAAACGGGGACCGCAAGGTCTCCCGTGTGGGCTACGACTTCACCAAGAGGGAAGGAGCGGGAGTGCAAAGCACAGGTTGGATCTACCAACTCTATATGGAGAGGAGGGGCAGAGTGCAAAACAAAATGTGTGAATTAAAAGACTCTCTGTATAGGGGCAACAACTTTATTCTTCCTGCCTAGATATGGTGGCCTAAGTATTTTATTATGATTTATGCTCCTTTATAGCAGAGTGACTTCCTTATGATCCTGATGAATGCCCCGAACTATCTTGTCACGAGGGCAGAAACATGTTGATCCTAAGTTAGGGTACTCTTTGACCCTATAATCACTTGCATTTTAATCGACTACTATATAGGCAAGAAGAATAAAGTTGTTGCCCCTATACAGAGAGTCTTTTAATTCACACATTTTGTTTTGCACTCTGCCCCTCCTCACCATATAGAGTTGGTAGATCCAACCTGTGCTTTGCACGCCCGCTCCTTCCCTCTTGGTGAAGTCGTAGCCCACACGGGAGACCTTGCGGTCCCCGTTTGCTGGAGGAACCCAATGATGAAGCATGTCACCCTCGGGTGAGTGAGGGTTTTCGTCCATAACGCTGTTATGCCCGTTCCCATTGCTTTTTAAATAGCTTTTACATGAGTGCTACCCTATATTAAGTGTGAGTATCATATTGTGGAAGGTATATAGGATAGAAGTATCTATCTAGTAGCATAGTTCTTCCTTTGACCCTCTTGTGTGAGAATACATATCCGTGTATAGATGCCACATCAATAGCAGTAGTGTTGCATGGTTGACATTACACTTGTCATCTGACATTAGCATTGTGACCATCTAATGCAATTTTCTGTGAAAAACACTTTTAATTGTCTGCTGATTATTTGTCTCAGTTCGGAATCCCCATATCATTGGCAAGATCTTCACTTTGGGTATTGTAAATTGGTGTCACCAGAGTTGAAATGACAAAAGACATTTGTGCAAAATTTCATGCTTCACATAGCCCAACTATTTCCCCTCAGAGTTATCTGCTGCACTGGCTATGTCGTTTGTCTTTGCAGCTTGGCATTTACACAAATAGAAGTACTGTTTCTGCCTGTGTCATAACAAAAGAGCATGAATGCAACATACCATTGAGTGGATTACTGTCATTTCCACAGACACCATCAGACAATGGTCTGTCATGTACCAACACAACAAAACCAAAGGTGATGATCGAAGGAGTGTAGGAGTCTTCTGTCAATTCGAAGCTGCCTTGCCCTTACCTGGGACTCGTTTTGGGACCGTCAGGCTGCCGCTTGGACCTGCGCTGTGAGCGCTTGTTGCCTGGGCTGCTGCTCCCCCCGCCACCGCTGTCAGAACATCTAGCGGTCATCGAGTGTGGGGAACAGGACTACAACACCCAGAATCCCCGGCTTGTTTCCCGCTCCCACACACAGCCACATCTGCGCCCGGAGGCACTAAATACAATCAGGCTTCCTCCACGTCGCGGGACGCGCGCAAGCGGCGCCGGGCTAAGCCCGGTCAAAGGTCGGGCCCTCTTTGGCCCTCAGAGGCCTGAGGAGGCTGGGCTGGGACAATCCCTTTCCAACTTGTGGATATATATCGGCCACTCAAACTGTAAGTGTGGTTAGGGACATTTTATTTTGTGATTCAAAACCTGATTTTGTCCCTGAGGGGGAAGGTGTAACTAGTAACAATCAACCCATTAGTATGGCTAAAGTGAACACCAAAACAGGTATGAGGGCGGTGGGTATGTGGACTCTTGATGGTTATCTGAAACAGGTAGAAACGGCAGTTGCAAAGGAAATCGAATTAGTTGAGCGCAGATTGTCCTTGGATCCAATTAGGCTAACAGTTTCTCCATCCTTACCTGTAGTGGAACCTGCCCCCATTGATGCTCCATTGGACTGCTCACACCCCTTCATGATTTCAAATGGGTCAGTAGCAGCAGATAGTCTTACGATTTCTCCCGCCCCCCTACCTGTAACTAGTGTAGCCCCTTTCCCCGTGGCTATATGCACCAGGCAGTTGAGGGCTAGACCAGACATGATAACCAATCGTAGTAAAACCGTCCCAGGAAAAGGAAGGCTAAGAATACCCCATATGGTAGTCGGCAACAGGCAAAACAGCTGAGAAATAGCAACTCCGCATCTGGGTTGGATCAAAATGGAAACCTAGACAATGAGGACAGGGGGGAGGGAAGAAATGATTGTATTGATTTAGATACTGAGAACAGCAGTGGGGGAATTATGTAAGATTTTGTTAAGATTTTGGATGCACGTCTTAGGTCATTTACTTCGCCCTTAATGGCTAAGTTGGAACGAATAGAGGACCGACTTAATGTAATTGAAAAGCATCTGAACACTAAGGGTTCAAAGACGGGGCCAAGTACATCGGCAGCTCACTCACTAAGTGTAGTTACAGCCTCAGTTAATAACTTGTTGGACTCTATAATCACCCCACTCCAACAACCGGTACCCCTAGTGACTTCCCAGGGCCTAGGGCTAAGTATTCCATCTTTAGTGCCAAAAGTCACTGGAGCCACTCAGGGAGAGAAACAGGGTCCTTGGGGCCCAGTGGGGAGACTAAGTCCCCCGACACAGCCCCCCCAAGAGAGAATTGTCATTACATCTACCAGTAGAGGTATGTCCTTATACAATAATCCTTGCTAATGTTCCCAAAATTGAGGGCGGCCAAAATGAACATTGGACCTCACTAAAAAATAAGGCCCTCCACTACCTGTCCAACAAAACAGTTTTGGGACAACATTTGGATAACAATTTCATGATGATTAGAAGGGTGCCGTGGGTGGGTAAGATCAAGAAAAGCTTAGAAGGCGACTGTGTCGTCATAAGCTTTAGATCCCCCAGGCTGGTTGTTGACATATTGAGGCAGGCTGGGTCAGTCAGAATTCAAAATGAGTATGTAAACATACTCCCTTTGGGGTTCTTTTATCCCCCACATAACATCAGGCCAGTGTGTAGTGATCTATTTAAAGGGAGAGGTCCTTCTGAATTTACTGTTCCAGTCTTCAATAGATTTGATACCTTTTCTAATCTGGGAGAAAACGAGTGACTAGGGATCCAAGAAGATACTATTATCCCTGTCACCCCGGTTAGAGTTCCCAGTGCAGCTACACTGGTAAGAAACGCCCCCCTTGTAGATGGGCGTGATCAAGGGTCTAGGGGTACATCCATAAAGCTGGTAACTTGGAATGTTGCTGGTCTCAAAAATAAAATAGATGACCCAGTATGGAGAGATATTATTGGTGTGGGTGATATTATAGGACTACAAGAAACCTGGGATACAGGGAATATCCTGAGTTTGTATGGTTACTCGAGTTATTCTATTACGGCGGTTCCATCTAATATGGGGAGGGCGAAGGGTGGCCTGGTTACTCTAATTGCAGCTACCATTCCCGGTACCCATATCCAACTAGATACGGGATCACGAAACTGCCTAGCAGTACAAATTTCTCTGAGTAGGGTGGGAGATGTCCTAATTATTAATTTTTATAATTCATACGACAGAGTCACCACGACTGATCACCTGGCCATGTTAAATCTTTTTTGGGCAGATTACAAGGAGGTCAATAAAAATCAATTTTTTATTATAGTTATGGTAGACTTCAATATCCATGGCTGTCCGGATAAATGTTTGTCATTAGATCTATTAGGTCCAGCAGAGCAAGGGGAGACTCATTTTGGACATTCTGCACATGGAGATCTTCTTGAAAGAATTTTGGCGGATAATGGTCTGATGCTTCCATCCACGCTGGATGAGGAGATACCTACCTTTAATAGGGAATGGTAGTCACTCAGTTATTGACTATGGTGCACATGCATCAACATTGTGAAAAGCGATTCCTTAATAGTGATAAATAAGGAATCGTTATTAAGGAATCGCATATCGGAATGCATCAACAGATTCGGTAAATATGAGCGATTCCTTAAAAATCACTAATATTTACCGAATCCACATTAGCGAGTGGAGAAAACACCGATTAGCAATTACAGATTACGGTATTAGCGAAATCGGTATCAGCGACTTCGCAAATACCGAAATCGGTAATAGCGAATTCGGTAATTGCGATTCCGCTAAAAACGGGTCGCACTGGGCACGGTCTTATGACCACTACCAGGAAGTACAGCAGCCCCACCCTCATTCACTCGCCAGAGGAGCTCACAGGAGGAGGAACAGGAGACAGCCTGAGCCCACTGATTAACCATTGACAGGACTTCCACCCTACCCTCACCAGGATGGACAAAGATGCACCAGCCAGCGCAGAATCTGCTAGGAAGTGAAAGCGCAAGTTCTCCGACCGGGAGCTTGAGCACCTGATCGAGGGGGTGAGCAGCAAACATGATCGGCTGTTCGGGAAGCTGTCCCTCAAGGTGCCAGAGAATGAAAAGCAACGCATATGGCTGCGCATCAGAGAGAGGGTCAAAGCGGTGGGAGTGACGCCCCGCAGCATAGACGATTTAAAAAAGAGGTGGTACGACCTCAGGAAGCGGGCCAAGGAGAGGATCGCTGAAAGGGTCCGGGAGGCAGCTGGCACAGGAGGGGGACCATCAACAGTGCTTGCAAACACTGCCCTGGAGGAGCTAGTAGAAGGGACCATCGAGCCAGAGGCGGTCGTGGGAGTCACACAGATGGACACCTCCGGCGCAGCCACAACTGCCCAAGGTAAGATGCATGGCTGTGCCCATACTCTGCATTGCGTAAAGCCATTCCCATCCCCCCAGCTCGATCACAGTGTGCAGGCAGAAGTGCACCACACATCTTCACTCAGAACAGTAGTGCATCATGGGAGTTGTAGTCATGTCAGACCGGTGTGCATGTACAGTAAGAAAAGCACACATTTTTCTCAACAGCAGTAGAAGCGAGACATAGACTCAAATACAGTGATTTATAGAAGGACATGTATGAAATATTACAAACTGTAATAGCAACAATCCCACTAACCATGCACTGTTTCACACACAGATGCATCTCCTGGCGATTCAGATGACAGCGGCCGGCTAATCATCTCAGAGACACCAGCAGATTCTGAGGGCGACACTCCGGCGGAGGGTCAATCACCACCTCCACCAGCGACCATACCACCACCACCATCACCTGCTGCAGCGCCTACTGCAACAAAACAGCGGAGACGCAGGGCACAAGTCCCCCCATGCAGGTGATGGATGCCTGTCCGAGTCCTGCAACACCATCGCCCCGAAGTACAACACTCGTCCCACCGCCTGCAGCACCACCAGCACGTGTCCGAGTCCCACAGCGGCGCAGGTCCTTGTGCTGTACATCGGATGTAGGCGACCATGCAAGCTCCCCATATGTGGCATCGAGGCACAGATGCTGTGTGTCCAGCGCCTGTAGGGGAGACACATGGGTACCATCAGCGTTCACATGGCGCGCCTAGCAAAGGAAATGTGTACCCTGACTGCGGCAGTGTGGGACATGACCACTGTGGTGGCAGAGGGTAACAGGAAACTGAGCGAGGACATCCAAGAACTCACCCGTGCCATGAGAGCAGGGCATCACAGCGAGAGACAGAGGCACAGGCAGAACTTGCTCCGTTCCGCTGCTTCAACCAAGGCCATCACTAGGCTGTGCAACAGCACTGCTGTTCTGTCACGCCGCTCGGTGTTACTGCAGGTGGACCTGGGCCATTATTGTGGTGACGTTGCCAAGGCCCTAGGCCAGGTGACCACTGCAGTGGAACACTTACAGAGCGGAACTTTCAGTGGCTGCGCCTTGGGAGGGAAGAACGACAGTGAGGCTGCCTCAAGTGTCAGCAGTGTATCCGTGGCGGAGGCCAGCACCAGGAGGCGCAGTTCGTGCTGCTCCACAGCCACAGGGGCAGGCCGTGGTGAGGTGGAGGAGACAAGTGAAAGGAGGCTGGGCGTTCGTGGCAAGCACCACTAGACATACTGTAAGCCATCCATGACCATGGTGGGGTAACCAGGGTCCTCTCCTATTTGACACTTGCACACCCGTGACTACAAAGGGCATGTTTAGTTACTCTTGTTTTGGGGAGCTCTTATTTTCATTCATGTGTGCCCGCACATACATCAGTGCTCCTGTGCATTAAACAGTAGCACCACAACTGAAATCGTAATGGTTCATTCTTACCTGGATCAGAAATGATGTTGCATGATGTATGTCCGCCTCCTATGGCCCTCAGCTGTGGTAGGGATGTGTGCCTGTCGGTGTTGTGCGGGCGGTTGGTCATCCCGGTAGTCGTCATTCCTGTCCACCTCTATGGGTATCCCCCTTCTGGTTGCGATGTTGTGCAGCATGGCACATACAGCTACAATCCTGCAGCAGGTGTCTGGTTTGTATTGCAAGGCACCACCAGTCTTATGTAAGATTCTAAAGCGACTCTTCAGAATCCCAAAGGTCCTCTCAATTACATTTCTGGTGCTTATGTGCCCCGCGTTGTATCGTTGCTCCTGTGGTGTTGCTGGATTGATGTAGGGGGTGAGTATATATTCCCGCAGGGCGTACGCACTGTCTCCTACAAGATGGAAGCAAAGGCTTAGCAACGGTGATGAATATACATGTGTGGTGCTCATGTTTGGAAGAGGAATGTGTACTTACCAAGCAGGAGTCCCTCTCCAAATTCGCCGTTGAGTAGGCGCCTGTGGATGCCACTGTGTCTGAATATGTAGGAGTCGTGTGTGCTCCCCGGAAATTGTGCCACTAGGTCTGTGATGATGTGCTTGGCATCGCACACGACCTGCACGTTTATAGAGTGGTAGGACTTCCGGTTACGGAAAATGTACTCATTGGCTGAGGGCGGACAGATGGGGACATGCGTGCAGTCGATGCATCCTATGACATGGGGGAATTGGGCCACCTGGTAGAATGCCTGTTTGGTGCGGTCCAATTGCAGTGGGGTTGTGGGGAAGCTGATGTGGGTGTGTATCATTGTCAGCATGGCATCAATGAATTTGTGGAAGAAGCGTGAGAGTGCGCTTTGAGATACGCCTCCTGCTACGGCGATGACCCCCTGGAAACTTCCAGAGGCCAGTAGGTGCAGGCTGCATAGGACCTGGACGTGCGCAGGAATTGCATTGGTCCGATGTGTCTGGTGCTGCAGTAGTGGTTCGAGGTCTTCAATTAGGTGCATGATCATGGCACGATTCAGACGATACTTGTCGTACACCTCATCCTCATTCTGTCCTAGCAATGTGATGCGCACTCTGAAGACTCTCTCCTGGACCCTTCTCCTGCGCTGTCCTGCTGCATTGATTCGCATCCTCCTTGCAAGCACATAGAGGGCTGCCATTTTGTGCAAGCCAACAGGGTCTCCTGGGTCAATTTGAATGGCTTACTGATTGGTACCATCTGTGGCACATGTCTCTTTTTTTTGGTGAATTTTTTTTTGTGAATGTAACTTTACCTCCAGGTTCTGATTCCCCTTAATCTGCTCATGCAAAATAGCGATTTTGGGGATTTTCGGTATTTGCGATTATTGATGCATTGAGTAGCGATTCGTGATTAGCGATTGGCACTTGCCGGGAGCTATTAGTGATTTTGGTGATTGCGATTTCGGTTTTAGCGATTCTTTATTTTTCCGGGTTGGTTTTTAGCGATTCTTTATTTTTGCGGTTATTTATTTAGCGATACTTTATTTTATCCCGATTTGTGTTGATGCATTGGGATTCTGTTTTTGCCACTCGCAAACGGCTGATTTTAGCGATTCAGTATTTTACCGACTGGATTTTTGCTTGATGCATGTGCCAATTATTCTTTATTAGCTTAGCACTGGGGGATAGAATTCATGGAAATTCGCCGGTTTGGTCACATTTCAGCGACCATAACCCATTGGCCCTCAGTGTTTCGGACCTGATCATAAAGCCTGTGATAGCTCAAAATAGAACGGACAAATCTGATATTCGTCCAATCGATCAGGCCTGTAGGATTAGATGGAGTAGAGTCATACCGGGAGACTTTCATACCAACTTAATAAGGAAGGTAGGATCTGAGCTGGACACGTGTTTGAATTTGGAAGCAGGGAATGAGGAGGTTTTAGAGGCTTATTCAATAATTTGTACCCAGGTCTCAGCAGACCTTAGACGTACAGGGAAAGCTAAGGATCCTGCTGAGATGGGGTGGTTTGACCGAAATTGTTCGTCAGCCAATAAAAAGCTGAAGGCCGCCCTGAATTGTAAGCCAGTGAATAGGGCTACTGTGGCCTTATTAAGGAATTATAATAAAGCTCTGGAAACCAGAAGACGGGAGATTCGGGAGGATGCCTGGGAAGAATTAACCTCCGTGGATGTGCTCAGGAACGGCGCCAAATTCTGGGCTGTCGTAAACAAACCCTTTTTCCATGACCCTTGTAATGACCAATTAGATTGTGGTATTCAGGAACAGTTGAGGTGCTCCCATTTTAAATCAGTCACTGAAGGGGAAAACTGTGGGGAGGTGAACATGCCTACCCCTATTTTTGATCCCTATACTTTAACAGTCACTAAGATTGAGGTGGCAGACGCTATCAGGAAGATGATGAGCAATAAGTCTCCGGGTCCCGATGGCGTTTCAGCAGACCTCTTTAAATCAGATGTCAAGACCTGGTCCACAGTTTTAACAAATGTTTTTAACAGGGTATGTACTGCAGGTATTCCGGACACTTGGTCTGAATCTGTTATCGTACCCATTTTTAAGAAAGGCAACAGAGGGGATCCCAGTTGTTATCGCCCTATCTCTCTCATTGATTCTGCGGTGAAGGTGCTAGGGCGAGTGGTCCTAGGCAAAATAACAGCTTGGTTGGAGGATACAGATACCCTTTCATGCCTGCAATATGGGTTTAGGAAGGGACGAGGCACTATAGATCAAAGCCTCAACCTTAAGCTATTAATTGGAAAATACACCATTGCCAAAAGGGGTACGCTATATTTAGCCTTTATGGACCTTTCCTCGGCCTTCGACCGAGTGAATAGGTCCAAACTTTGGGGATTGCTCCTTAAGCTTGGCATTGATAAAAACATTGTGTATTTTCTCAGTGATTTACATAAGGACCTTACAGCCACAGTTAGATATGACCGCTTAGGTAACTGTACGGGCAAGATTGGGATCACTAACGGGGTTAGGCAGGGGTGTATTTTAGCCCCCCTACTTTTTACCCTCTATATTAATGACCTGGGTGCTGTTTTAACTGAGGCGTGCAAAGATATTCCAAGGGCTGGCAAGTATTCCATTCCGGCATTACTATATGCGGACGATGCCGCTTTAATAGCACTCACAGCAGTGGGGCTGCAATGTCTTTTAAACCTATTTGTCAATTTTATGAAAGCACTGGATTTAAGTGTGAACTTTTCAAAATCTCATGTAATGATCGTGGGCAGCAAGCTCAAAAGATTTAAGACTATGCACTGTGAAGGGAATGTTTTATCTAGGGTTACAAGATTTCCATATCTGGGGGTTATTTTTGACGATAAGTCCACCTGGTTGCCCCAACTAGTTGCCAAACGTAATGCCTTTGCTAGGTCTATCCTGGCTGTCCTGGACTTCACCCGTAAATTAGGGGTGAAGCCTTTACAGGCTGTGTTGAAAACGTATGACGCCAAATGCACCTCAATAGCTATGTACGGAGCTGATCTGTGGGGGTTCAAAAATGTAAAGGCATTGCAGGTGGCAGAGGATAAAATTCTTGAAATCTATCTTATCCATTCCCCAGTCAACACCTGGATACCTTGTTCACCAAGAGTGCGGGGTAGAATATCTAGTAGACCGCATAGCCTTAGCCCCGCTATTGAAATGGATCTCAATATGGTTAAACCCTTAATTAGAGCTGAATCATGAGATTCTCAGGGATTGTTTAGCCCTTGAGTATGGTAATACCATCCCCTGGTTGAACTATGTTAAAAAACTAACAATAGAAATGGGTCGTCCAGAATTGATTGATCACCCAAATAATTTACTAAAGGGGGATGTGAAATGGGTGAAAGATACATACAAGCAGTTGGTATATCTAGCAAGAGAAGAAAAGGAATTATGTAAACCAACAGTAAGGGCTCACCAGTTGTTAATTACCTCCAGTGGCATAGAACCCCACTTGGGAATCGTCAACAATGTGAATCATCGTTACTTATTGACTAAGTTTAGATTAAAAAAATTCCACCTTCTGCTTACTGAATGCCCAGGGTGGACGAAGGAGATGGATTTGGAGATTTGTTCTTGTGATAGATTCTCTATTAAAGACACTGTGCACTTTATTTTCTTTTGTAAACATTTGTGCCCCATTCGAACAAAGTTCATTTTTCCTCTTATTAAAGATAAGGGCTTTAGACAAGTTAAACCTGCTCTTGTGTACCTCCAGCTGTTGTGTAATACCTGGGAGATCTTTAATATAGCAAATTGTTTGGCAATAGCAATGAGACTGAGGAAAAAGATTAATTGGCTATAGTGTACATAGTGGGAAATTTATGAATTATGACCGAGTGCTTTGCTTCTTTTTTAATGTGTTTGTATCGTTCCTTTTAATGATATTTATAATGTATGTCTTTTATATATATATGTAATTGTATTGTATGGTTTGTAAAAATTCGTACAATTGTTCTGTTATATTTTAATAGCAGTCTTGACTTCGATGTACTATGTACTATACGTTTATGGTTTTTGTTATGAACCGAATAAAGTATTTTTTTTTACTTTGAGTGTTGACTATTGCAATCACTCACCCCCAGTCAAATGAGCTGGGTTAAATCCATCATCATTCTTTAGCTCACTCTGCCACCCCAGTTCAGACATGGCCATATGTAAATCAGTCTAACCCTGTGCCTCATGGAAACAATCCAGCCCGAACTGCCAAGCCATGTCTTCCCTGGACCGGAAACGGGCATCCTGGGACCGGTTTCTGGCTAAGCAGCCATCATCAGCCAGGCTAGCTTGAATCCAGTGGCAAAGTAAGCAAGGGACCCACATCTGGGCATAACCTGCCAACTTAGGGTGAACAAAACAAAACCAAAGGGGATGATGGACGGAGTGTTGAACATTGCAAACACTCACCCCCAGTCAACTGATATGGGTTTAATCCATCATCATTCTTCAGCTCACTTCGCCACCCCAGTTCAGACATGGCCATATGCAAATCAGTCTAACCCTGTGTCTCATGGGAACAATGCAGCCTGAACTGCCAAGCCAGGTCATCCCTGGACCGGAACCAAGCATCCTGGGACCAGTTTCTGGCTAAGCAGCCATCATCAGCCAGGCTAGCTTGAATCAAGTGGCAAAGAGAGCAAGGGACCCATGTCTGGGCATAACCTGCCAACTAAGGGCAAACAAAGCAAAACCAAACGGGATGATGGACGGAGTGTTGAACACTGCCAACACTCACCCCCAGTCAACTGATCTGGGTTTAATCCATTATCATTCTTTAACTCACTCCGCTACCCCAGTTCAGACATGGCCATATGCAAATCAGTCTGACCCTGTGCCTCATGGGGAACAGTCCAGCCCGAACTGCCAAGCCATGTCTTCCCTGGACCGGAAACAAGCATCCTGGGACCGGTTTCTGTCTATTCAGCTGTCATCAGCCAGGCTAGCTTGAATCCAGTGGCAAAGTGAGGAAGGGACCCATGTCTGGGCATACGCTGTCAACTTAGGGAGTGTTCCGTACTCGGATACACACGCTTGCGGAGTCTGGGGACGTCAGACTGATTTGCATATGGCCATGTCTGAACTGGGGTGGCAGAGTGAGCTAAAGATTGATGATGGATTAAACAAAGATCAGTTGACTGGCGGTGAGTGCTTGCATTGTTCAACACTCCGTCCATCATCCCCTTTGGTTTTGCTTTGTTCACCCTAAGTTGGCAGGGTTTGCCTAGACGTGGGTCCCTTGCTCACTTTGCCACTGGATTCAAGCTAGCCTGGCTGATGACGACTGATTAGCCAGAAACCGGTCCCAGGATGCTTGTTTCTGGTCCAGGGAAGACATGGCTTGGCAGTTCGGGCTGGACTGTTCCCATGAGGCACAGGGTCAGACTGATTTGCATATGGCCATGTCTGAACTGGGGTGGCAGAGTGAGCTAAAGAATGATGATGGATTAAACCCAGATGAGTTGACTGGGGGTGAGTGCTTGCATTGTTCAACACTCCGTCCATCATCCCCTTTGGTTTTGCTTTGTTCGCCCTAAGTTGGTAGGGTATACGCAGACGTTGGTCCCTTGCTCACTTTGCCACTGGATTCAAGCTAGCCTGGCTGATGACAGCTGAATAGACAGAAACCGGTCCCAGGATGCTTGTTTCCGGTCCAGGGAAGACATTGCTTGGCAGTTCAGGCTGGACTGTTCCCCATGAGGCACAGGGTCAGACTGATTTGCATATGGCCATGTCTGAACTGGGGTGGCGGAGTGAGTTAAAGAATGATGATGGATTAAACCCAGATCAGTTGACTGGGATGAGTGCTTGCATTGTTCAACAGTCCGTCCATCATCCCCTTTGGTTTTGCTTTGTTCGCCCTAATTTGGCAGGTGATGCCTAGACATTTGTCCCTTGCTCACTTTGCCACTGGGTTCAAGCAAGCTTGGCTGATGATGGCTGATTAGCCAGAAACTGGTCCCAGGATGCTTGTTTCCAGTCCAGGGAAGACATGGCTTGGCAGTTCTGGCGGGACTGTACCCATGAGGCACAGGGACAGACTGATTTGCATATGGCTATGTCTGAACTGGGGTGGTGGAGTGAGCTAAAGAATGATGATGGATTAAACCCAGATCAGTTGACTGGGGGTGAGTGCTTGCATTGTTCAACACTCTTTCCATCATCCCCTTTGGTTTTGCTTTGTTCGGCCCTAAGCTGGCAGGAAATGCCCAGACGTGGGCCCCATGCTCACTTTGCCACGGGATTCAAGGTAGCCTGGCTGATGACGGCTGATTAGCCAGAAACCGGTCCCAGGATGATTGTTGCTGGTCCCGGGAAGACATGGCTTGGCAGTTCGGGCTGGATGTTCCCAAGAGGCACAGGGTCAGACTGATTTGCATATGGCCATGTCTGAACTGGGTTGACGGAGTGAGCTAAAGAATGATGATGGATTAAACCCTGATCAGTTGACTGGGGGTGAGTGGTTGCATTGTTTAACACTTTGTCCATCCTCCCCTTTGGTTTTGCTTTGTTCGCCCTAAGTTGGCAGGGTATGCCCAGACTTGGGTCCCTTGCTCACTTTGCCACTGGATTCAACCTAGCCTGGCTCATGACGGCTGATTAGCCAGAAACCGGTCCCAGGATGCTTCTTTCCAGTCCAGGGAAGACATGGCTTGGCAGTTCGGGCTGGACTGTTCCAATGAGGCACAGGGTCAGACTGATTTGCATATGGCCATGTCTGAACTGGGGTGGCGGAGTGAGCTAAAGAATGATGAAGTATTAAACACAGATCAGTTGACTGGCGGTGAGTGCTTGCATTGTTCAACACTCCGTCCATTTTCCGCATTGGTTTTGCTTTGTTCACCCCTAATTTGGCAGGTGATGCCTAGACGTGGGTCCCTTGCTCACTTTGCCACTGATTTCAAGCAAGCTTGGCTGATGATGGCTGATTAGCCAGAAACTGGTCCCAGGATGCTTGTTTCCAGTCCAGGGAAGACATGGCTTGGCAGTTCTGGCCGGACTGTACCCATGAGGCACAGGGACCGACTGATTTGCATATGGCTATGTCTGAACTGGGGTGGCTGAGTGAGCTAAAGAATGATGATGGATTAAACCCAGATCAGTTGACTGGGGGTGAGTGCTTGCATTTGTTCAACACTCCGTCCATCATCCCTTTGGTTTTGCTTTTATCGCCCTAAGTTGGAAGGGTATGCCCAGACGTAGGTCCATTGCTCACTTTGCCACTGGATATAAGCTAGCCTGGCTGATGACGGCTGATTAGCCAGAAACCGGTCCCAGGATGCTTGTTTCCGGTCCAGGGAAGACATGGCTTGGCAGTTCGGGCTAGACTGTTCCCTGTGAGGCGCAGGGTCAGTCAGATTTGCATATGGCCATGTCTGAATCAGGGTGGCAGAGTCATCTAAAGAATGATGATGGATTAAACCCAGATCAGTTGACTGGGGGTGAGTGCTTGCATTGTTCAACACTCTGTCCATCATCCCTTTGGTTTTGCTTTGTTCGCCCTAAGTTGGCAGGGTATGCCCAGACGGGGGTCCTTTCCTCACTTTGCCACGGATTCAAGCTAACCGGGCTGATGACGGCTGTTTAGCCAGAAACCGGTCCCAGGAAACTTGTTTCCGGTCCAGGGAAGACATGGTTTGGCAGTTCGGGCTGAACTGTTCCCCATGAGGCACAGCGTCAGACTGATTTGCATATGGCCATGTCTGAACTGGGGTGGCGGAGTGAGTTAAAGAATGATGATGGATTATACCACGATCAGTTGACTGGGGTGAGTGCTTGCATTGTTCAACACTCCTTCCATCATCCCCTTTGGTTTTGCTTTGTTCGGCCCTAAGCTGGCAGGGAATGCCCAGACGTGGGTCCCATGCTCACTTTGCCACTGGATTCAAGCTAGCCTGGCTGATGACGGCTGATTAGCCAGAAACCGGTCCCAGGATGATTGTTTCTGGTCCCGGGAAGATATGGCTTGGCAGTTCGGGCTGGATGTTCCCAAGAGGCACAGGGTCAGACTGATTCGCATATGGCCATGTCTGAACTGGGTTGGCGGAGTGAGCTAAAGAATGATGATGGATTAAACCCTGATCAGTTGACTGGGGGTGAGTGCTTGCATTGTTTAACACTTCGTCCATCCTCCCCTTTGGTTTTGCTTTGTTCGCCCTAAGTTGGCAGGGTATGCCCAGACTTGGGTCCCTTGCTCACTTTGCCACTGGATTCAAGCTAGCCTGGCTGATGACGGCTGAGTAGCCAGTAACCGGTCCCAGGATGCTTGTTTCCAGTCCAGGGAGGACATGGCTTGGCAGTTCGGGCTGGACTGTTCCAATGAGGCACAGGGTCAGACTGATTTGCATATGGCCATGTCTGAACTGGGGTGGCGGAGTGAGCTAAAGAATGATGAAGGATTAAACACAGATCAGTTGACTGGCGGTGAGTGCTTGCATTGTTCAACACTCTGTCCATCATCCCCTTTGGTTTTGCTTTGTTCACCCTAAGTTGGCAGGGTTTGCCTAGACGTGGGTCCCTTGCTCACTTTGCCACTGGATTCAAGCTAGCCTGGCTGATGACGGCTGATTAGCCAGAAACCGGTCCCAGGATGCTTGTTTCTGGTCCAGGGAAGACATGGCTTGGCAGTTCGGGCTGGACTGTTCCCATGAGGCACAGGGTCAGACTGATTTGCATATGGCCATGTCTGAACTGGGGTGGCAGAGTGAGCTAAAGAATGATGATGGATTAAACCCAGATGAGTTGACTGGGGGTGAGTGCTTGCATTGTTCAACACTCCGTCCATCATCCCCTTTGGTTTTGCTTTGTTCGCCCTAAGTTGGCAGGGTATGCCCAGACGTGGGTCCATTACTGACTTTGCCACTGGATTCAAGCTAGCCTGGCTGATGACGTCTGATTAGCCAGAAACCAGTCCCAGGATGCTTGTTTCCTGTCCAGCGAAGACATCGCTTGGCAGTTCGGGCTGTACTGTGACACATGAAGCACAGGGTCAGACTGGTTTGCATATGGCCATGTCTGAACTGGGGTGGTGGAGTGATCTAAAGAAGGATGATGGATGATACCCAGATCAGTTGACTGGGGGTGAGTGCTTGCATTGATCAACACTCCGTCCATCATCCCATTTGGTTTTGCTATGTACGAACACATGCACACTTGTAGCATTGTACAATCAGGCCTGCGTTGGCAATTGACAGCTGTGTGTGCATCTGTGTCTGATGGATGCAGATCTGCACAGTCAGATCTCTTGTGACATGGTCAACTGGATATTAATCTGGTGATACCCACAGACTACATGGGGGCTCATTCATTATCTACTTGCGCTGCAGATGTCTCATTTTACGATACATTCCATTTGCGCAGGAACAAGCTCAAGATTTCACACTGATCACTATGGAATTTTGGTTGTGTAAGTCCTGCCTTGTCAATATTGTTTACGTCATTGCCTATTTCAGCCAATCAGGAATGGGCAAAGGGTGTTTCTGGTGGCAATACCTGCAACATACAGAGCTTTTGGTTACTGCCCCTGAGTCACAACACATTTGAACTCTGAGGCAGGCCCAAAACACTTGTGCATCCCCAGGAGAGGGGTAAGGGTGTCACAAAGAGGAAGATATGTATGTCTACAAACATTACTATTGTCTATGTGTGCTGACAAATGTAGCACAGGTGGGAAAAAGCAAAACGTAGAGAAAAGGAGATATTTATCAATGTAGTGCCTCCACATTGTCTTACCCTGGTGAGGCCTTGTTTTTGTTTAGGACTCCTAAACTGAGAAAAATCCTAATTTGAAGACTTTCGGTATTCACAGAAGGCATTTAGGAGTCCTAAAGTTAGAACTACTAACTGCTGTGAATACCGAAATGAGTAAGTGTCTTCGGTGAATACCAAAATGAGTAAGTGCCTTCTGTGAATTTTTATTTATTTATTTTTAAAGGTTTTATATAGCGCTGGCTAGACCCGGAGGTATCAGAGCGCTTTACATGAGTATCAGACCATAGTTGCAGGTTACACCGTTACAAAGGGTTACACAGTTATTAGAGCATGGTAACATAGTTACATGTAAGGTCGAGACAAATAAGAAGGACATATACGTAAGGGAAAAAGCAGGCAAGGGGAGAGATTCAGGGGAGGGGGTAGGAGCAGGGGAAGTAGACAGAGAAAGGAGGAGGGAAAGGGGAGGGTGAGAGACACAGCATGGAAAGAGGAGGGGAGGGTGACGGGACACAAACCGGTAGACGAGTCAAAGCTGCGTCCAAAGTCCGTTAAACTGTGATCCCAGGGGATGTGATATAATTTCCCTATCTCTGTTGCGAGAGGTTCCCTATACGCAGTGGACTCTCTCAGAGGGGTCTCTGAGACTCCAAGGCCTACATACTGGATCCTTCCCCAAAAAGGGGAGAGGGAGTGCTTTGGCAAGGGGTGCCATACCATACCTCAACTGTGAGTGGCTCCCTTGGCGCTGTGGACTCTCTCAGCGGGTTCGCTGAGACTCCAGAGTATAAATATTGGATCTTTCCCCAACAAGGGGAGAAGGAGTGCTTAGTCACAGGGCACAAAAGGGCATGAGGCTAGGCGGTGTAACATGCAAGGGGAGAGATTTAGGGGAGAGGGGATGGGAGCAAATGAAGTAGACAAAGAAAGAGAGTACTAAATGGGAACAAACAGCATCAATTTGGGGGACAGACTGTTTTCTCTCAGTGGCCATGGGGGATGGTCCAATGGAGAGAAGCTTCCATTGACGTGTGGTTTCAGTAACAGTACTCATATAGGGAATATAACAGGTCTACAGTAAAACCCCCAGGCATGCATTCAGTCCTGCCATGCTCAAATCACCACTTCTGCAGGTCCAACAGAAAGAAGGATATGGAAGAAGGACCCAAAATTGAGTTGGCTGGTGGGTTTGTTCATGTCACAGTTCTCTCCGGTCTTTTAAGCACCCATGTCGCTACCGCTTCTTCTTCTGTTTCAGCGACTTCCTCCTCTTCAGGATCATCTCGTAGAGTTTGTCCATGCATTCGAATGTGAATATGAAAATGATAGTAAATTTAGGATTTTGTCTTAAGTTAGTTCTGTGAATCGGGCCCGATATGTCTAAGTGGGCCATTATAATCCCATTGTGCTGCTGCACCATCTTTTTCAATATGTGGGAAAGTGACATTCCAGTGTGACAAAAGTACAGGTAGGGACTCATACATGAGGCTCCTTTTGAGCAATGTGGGATGTGGTTGCAGGCACACTGGTGGGAAGCACGTATACACTTTACAAATGAGCAAGTTGCTATGACAACCATATAGTTCACATTATGATGTGCCTTTGATGTCAGCCACCTGGACATCATTCACATATGTCCATTTATGTTCCCTTTAGGCAGCGCGCCTGAGTGCGCATGCAGCATTTCCTCTTCCTGTGCCCAGACTGTCTCTGGGAGCGCCCTGGCCACTTCCAAGAGCAAGAGGGACAATAGAAGGACATTTTGCCATCGCCACACGGCAAGTGATTTCCCACCTGCTGCATTGAGTTGAGGAAATGTCCTTTTATTGTCCCTTTTGGGCAGGCATGAAAACTCCTTCTTGTGCAGAAGGCTAAGCTGCAGGAGGCCCAGGACACGCACTGAAAACAAAGGGGCTCCGACTTCCACTAAGAATGGAACATTTCAGGAGGCCAACCCGGGGCAGTGTGAATTAATTCATTATTGCATAGGAGAGCTCCTTCAAATATATGACATCAGGATGCCTGTTGATCAAGTCTGGTTTTAGGGTTGTGCTGTGTGCTCACCAGTTTTCAGGAAACAGTAAAATGTCAAAATGACTCTGGTTATTAATGCTCCTGTTGGAGAGAGATGGATCTTTGTCTAGTGGCAGTTTTTACTTTTCATAAAGTAATGTAGAGGGTTAATACGCCTGCTGCAAAGAACGTGTACCATGCAAATCACAGGACTGTATTTATGTGGATAGCTCAAGTGGTTACTGCTTTTGTTACAGAGATCCTTTTGTTACTTGCAATTCATAAGTCACAATCCTAATATAGCACAGTGACCTATGAATTGTTATCAAAGAGCTGCATGCAAACTGCATGGTATAGAGTAGAACTTTATGCTTTTTTCCCGGGCTTTCAATATCCTAATGTTGCTAAAAGTGTTTGGCTGGAAATAGAGTCTTATTAGTAATGCTAACCCTAACCACTGGGACCAATTCCAACCACTGGGGTACATTTTAAATCCTGAGTTTATGCTTCTCCAGACTAAACACTCTTAAAATGTACTGCCTGGCATGTGATTCCTATATCCTTTAATCCTCAATGTCTTATGTAACATTTTCTATAGACTGATTTACACACATATGATTTGTTGTCTCTGTTTAATGTACATATATGATGTAAAGTGCTCTGACACCCAACACTGGTATGAGTAGTGCTACACAACAAATTAATGGTGTGTGAGAGAGGGGCACTTGAGAGATGAAGTACACTGTTGGAGGGTGGTAGTGGGATTCCATGGAGAAGGAGGTCATTGGGGATTTGCTAAAACACATTGTTGCATGTGTGCCACCACAGGCGCTATGAAAGTAGTGTGTTGCTCATTGTAGAGACATACCATATATATCATGAGCTCAATGTTTGATAGTGCTGCTTTTTAAATATTTGCCTAGTTTCATTCCAATTAAGTCAGTTGGATTTTGTTTTGAACAAAATGTACTTAAACACTTTGCAAAGGGTTTAATAGTGCCCCCTTAATTTATATGTGAATTCTTTGAATATATGATTTTTTTCAAACAAAATATATATTTTTTTGTATTTAAAATGTTATAATAGTTTTTATCTTAATGTAAATTTATCACTGTACTTGGCATTGTTCCAGGTCATACCCTGCAATTCTGTCGGAAGCCGCAGCTAGGGTTGGAAAAGCCCAGCTTCAATAACTGTTTGTGCTGTGTCCTCTGTTTGGAAGGGACCAGGAGGTGCGATCAGTCAATGTTGAAAAATGTGTGTTTTGTCTGGAAACTAAATCATGTTTCCCAAAGCAGTCGGCCAGAGGAACAGGAGTCTAGTCCATATTAGTCAAGAACTCCAGTTACCTGCGCTAGTCCTGCTTTTAGCTGATATCACTGAAGAGCGAATAAAGAGAGCTGTGCAGTATTTAAGGCCACAAGGCAATAGTTAAGTAGGTCTGATAAGGCAGGCCCAGCTTAGAGCACCCCTAATATGTGGGATCCACTGCAGAGGCTGCGGTCCCAGCCTCTCTCCTGAGGGTGCCCTCGGCTCAGCCCCCCACCTCACTCTGTTATCCCTTCCTCCCACTGCCAGCAGCATCTTGCTCATGCACTACCTTCCTTCCACTCCTTGGAGTCCGTCATACTCAAGGGCATCAAAGAGGGGGTAGGGAGAGGACACATGTGTCTGGTCTTGGGAAGAGTGTCAGATCCTTGTGGACGCATCGGACCCGGAGAGGGCAGGTTGGGGAGAGCACTATTCTTGGAATAGTGAGCTGGATTAAGGAGAATTATGGGCTTGGGATGTATGGCAAGCCTTTCATCCTTCTGAGGTTGATAGACTGAGCATAAATGAATTGGTAACAGTTCCTCAAGGTGCAACTTTTAGCTATAAGCTTTTGTTAATGTCATGAGTCTGAATAGCTAGGCATACCCATGTGAAATAGACTTCCGAGAATTAGTCTGCTCTCACTAGCGGGCGGGTGTCAGCACTTGAGGTAGAGTTTGGAAGGTGAGGCTCAGTGAGGGGCATGTCAGCCCAGGGACAGGGGTATTAGGGACTTATATATTGGGTTGCAGGGATCGCAGAGAAGAAACATGTCAGTACTGTGGAGAACTCAGAGTGAATGGGGACATCAGCACTGGGCTCTGGAGGGCTCAGTGAAGGAACATTAGCACAGTTAGAGTTACACCTCTGTGAAAAGGTGAAACTCAGCACATGGTCCCTGAAGGCTGATTTGCCTTTCTACACACTGCCTTTCACATATTCCATCTCTTGAAATGCAGGGTATGCATATGCCGAAGGTGAAGCTTACTCAGGTAGAGGTACCTTCCGAGGCCTGGCACATGCTGAGGGCGCCCGCAGATGCATTGTGGCCAACAGGAGCCGACTTGCAACCTAGGCCCCATATACCTATAATAGTTGGAAGCAGGCAACCTGGGGTCAGGAGGTGCAAGAGTCTGGGCCATGCAAAGTAAGAGTGGCTTCTCAGACTGGGGGAGGTCATCAGAAACACTCACTCACTGGGTTTGTGTAGTATCTTGTCATGAGGTAAAAAAGAAAAGAGGACAAGAAGACAGTGTGGAAGTTGATAGATGAGGTGAAAAGGCAATGGAAATCAAGAAAATCAAAAGTTTGGAACGCAATAGATCTGGATAGAAAGAGGTTGGGAGGAGGAGTGTGCAACTATAGAGGAGTGATATAGAGAAGGGAAATAAAGGAGGGACATAGAAGCATAGGTAAGAATGGGATATGAAGTAGAGAGAATAAAGGCAGGTGAGTAACAGCATTAGAAAATGGACAAAGGATGTAGGAAAGACAGAACGAAAGTAAAGATGGGAGAGTAGAGAAAAGGAGAAAGGATAAGAACGGGGACTGGAAAGAAAGAGAAGGTGAGGGATAGAACAATGAATAATAGGAAGGACAGCAATAATAGGAAGATGGAGAGAGAAGATTTGGGGGAGAGGGCGAAGGAAAGGAGAGATTTGAGTGTAGAGAGAAAAGGGGGCATGAATGGAGAGGATGAACTAAGGGAGTGAGACAGTAAAAAGGAAGCCATAAATAAACAAGAAATGGAAAGGAAAACAAGGAAAGAAAGTGGTATGAAACATAGAGAGGAAAGAAAAAAGGGAGGAAGGACGATAAGAACAAACAAAAGGTGATATGTAGCAAGAGGGAGGGAACAAGATTCAAAGGAAGAATTAGAATACTGTCAGGGCAACAACAGACACACTAGCTCATTGGGTTAATCTAGGGAACAAAATTCATTAGTACAGTAGTTAACCCCTTCCCTGCGGTGCGGGGGGGGGGGCCGCGGCGCCGCTGTGCTCGTGTCGAGCTCAGTGCGTCATGACTCACAGTGGAGATAATAAAAGAGATGAGTAGGAGAGAAGCAAAGTCAAGATATAGGTTTGATAGAGAAACTGTAGACTGAGAGAGAGAGAGAGAGAGGACAGGGATGTTAGAGAGAGTTTGGGGAAAAGAGAATGGTAGAATGTAGAGTGACGAGAGGAGGCAGGATGAGGAACGAGGAGACTGTAAAGGGAGAAAGAAACGTGCAGAAGATAAAGAGACACAAGGAAACAAGACAAAAACTGTTAAAAAGGGAGGAACAAGATAAGGACAAGTGAGAGAGAGAGAGAGAGAGAGAGAGAGGGGGAGAGAGAGAGAGAGAGAGAGAGTGGAAGTGGACAGGGAAAAGAAAAGGTGTGAGAAGGAGATAAGAGATTCATGATGACAGTGAGGTGCATGGAGCCCACTGCCCCCCTGTAATGGGTATCTTTTAATACCAACCCAAAATTCAGCTGAGGTAATTTTTTTCTGGATTAGATTAGGGACTATGGTACCCTTGCTATGCCACTGATTGTGGTAGCTTGCATGTGGTGCATACTTGAATATTAAGTTGTTGCTTGTCTTCAGTGTGCAGAGCCTTGACTGTAGTGCACAAAGCACCTTTATTGCCGCACATAAAGGAAAAGAATTAGAGGGAACATTGATGTACATACAACTAGGATGTCTACGATTGTAGCTTAGCAGAGAGTCACATAGGAATGCCACCCGGACGTTGAAGATTGCAATCAGATTTGCTTGCACCATTTACACACTCTTATCAATTTTGAAACTGGTTGACACACCAACATGAGGCAGCATGTGATATCTTTGGTATTGCAATTTCCGCCTTCCACACTGTACTAGTCACTAAATTAATGGAGATAGTAGCACCATACATGCTAAATATGAAAAGTTATTTTATTGAGGCATGTAACCAAGAAGCAAGGTATGATGGCAGGTCAAAAAGCAAGAGGCACTTATTGTGACGATGAGGATGTCCAGGCATACACCAGGCTAAATAAATGTCTTGGGACATATAGGTGAGAGTAAGATTTTAGTGTGGAAGAATGGACAATTGCCATCATACATTTACATCACAGCGACTGTCCACAATCAATCATTCAATCATTTGTGGAGCTCACTACATACCCGCGAGGGTCTCAAGGCACTGTGAGGTGGGGGCGGGGGGCCGCTACTGGTCAAACAGCCAGTTCTTGAGTAGCCTTCTGAAAGTCAGCAGGTCTTGGCGGCGATGTGGGAGAAGGATCTTCCGCTGATGGTCGTTCTCAGGATGGGAGGGACGGTGGCGAGTGTGAGGTGAGCAGAGCGGAGCTGGCGGTTGGGGATGTAGAAGGAAAGTCATCTGTTGAGGTTGGCTGGGCCGGTCTTGTGTGCGTGGATGAGGAGCTTGAAGGATATCCTCTTGTTGTCGGGGAGCCAGTGCAGGTTTCTCAGGTGGGGAGTGATGTGGCTGTGGCGTGGTACATCGAGGATCGTGCAGAGGCATTTTGGATGCGCTGCAGACGTTTGATGAGCTTGGTCGGGGCTCCCGCGTAGAGGGCGTTTCCATAGTTGAATCTGCTGCTGATGAGGGCCTGGGTGACTGTTTTTCTTGTGTCTCTCGGGATCCACCTGTAGATCTTGCAGAGCATGCAGAGGGTGTTGAAGCAGGAGGAGGAGACACCGTTGATTTGCTTGGTCATGGAGAGCGTTGAGTCGAGGATGACACAGATATGTGTGAGATAAATCAGTGATAATGAGAAGGACAGTTACAGTTTTGAGGTACACTGGCATGACAATAAGGGCAGGACATTGTAGATTTTGGGCCATGTGGCAACAGTTAATGCTGACAGGAACTTTTCCTAACTACTAGAGTAACATCACATCTTCTTCCTCTGATGTATGTGTTTGCTCAGCTGATGGTGTTTTCAATGGTCCCGTAGACAAAGGAGGCATACACACATCAGGGGCTGAAGATATGGAAGGAAGATTTCAGGCAGCATTTCACTGTGCCAACAGGTAAGGCAGCAATGCACTGAGCAGGACTTGCTGGTGAGGCAGCACTGCTGCTACATCACGTTGGTAGGCAGTCAAGGTGGTGTGGTATGTATCCTGTTGCCACTCCATGGATTCAAGAATTTTCTGCATGGCCCCCAGCCTGTTGGTAACCTCAATGGTGCAACTTGTGCTGAGCATTTGCTCGTGCCTCTGCCGCATGACAACAGATATGTCATCCAGGGCCTGGAACTGCCACAATGTGAGCTTAGACAATGAAGGACTCCCTCTAGTGTGGCTGCCATGCTCTCCATCCTTTTTTGCACCTCTGTAGCAACTGACTCTGCACTTCAATGACACGTTGTTCAAAGACATTTAGAATGCCCTGTGAGTGTGGAGGTTCAGATGTTGTGGGAGGTGGTGTATTATGGGTTCCTGACAGGTCATGTGGAGACCCGGTAATGCAGCTTAACCTTCTTGCGAACCAGAGAGACTTGTTTGAATAGATTGGAACAGTTCCTGGGTGAGGTCTTGGTCCAGGCTTGGCTCACAGTCACCCTCCACATGATCTTCTTCCAAGATAGGTTGCTGCTCAGGAGGAGGTGTTGCATGCTCTGATATGGAACACAATTTAGGTTGATGCTTATATTTGCTATCTGTTCTCAAGAGTCAATTTTTTAAGTTTTTGTCATCACTTTGTAACTATGATGTAGGTCAACAGAGAGAAGCTCATCCAGCAAAGCATCAAATGTAAATTTCAACTAATGATAGCAATATATGAAAGTAGATTTGGAAATGTGTTTACTCTACCATAGCACATGCCCAGACAGGCCAGCCCTGGAGCAGCGCATTTACCCTTGCACCATGGTGCAAGGGAGCAAGCCTTGATGGGATGAATTTTAATGGGTAGGTAAGGGCACCTTCCAGCACTGTAGCAAGCCCAATTGGCAATATGCACTTTCTATGTGTGTAACATAAAGCAGCACATGAGGAAATGTTAACTTTCAGTATCATAGTACCTCTCAAAGCTATCCCCGGTGTGGGGTTAGGATGTGACCCATTCCCATGTTTACATGATCTTTTTGAAATGTAGTAATGCTACATATTCAGGTGCATATTTACAAGCCCCTTGCGCCGCAAATACAACCCGTTTACACATATTGTTATTGATGCACTGGTGGCACAAGGGGGTTGTGAAGAAGGCCACCAAAGATTTTGTTGTGTGGTCACACACAGCAACACCAATGGAAGAAGCTAATCATACTATTTTGTAATTGAAAATGTCATATGTTTACAAGCACATGTAAAGGTACACAATATCTCTGTACGTAGACTTGTTAATATGCCATTGAAATACATGCAACACTGGAATACATCAGATTTGACATTACAGCAGGACAGTGGAGACACAGGGTGTTGAAAAGACAGAGAACCATTACATGTCTGGCCCTTGTGCCAGTGATACTTCACTGTTGACATGGACATTAGTGACATATCAGCCGCACAAGGGCTTTGTGATGAAGCCACTTTCATTTACTATGTCTCCCTCATTTTCACATGAACTTGTGTGAACTGTCAATTAACAAATGTGACCAGGTACAGGACTTCTCTACAGACACTGTTGACAACCATATCCTTTATAGCTTGACATGTTCGATGGTACAACAAGATTATGAATGGACATAACCAGAGACTTACATGGCAACCAATGTTAGTTGGCTGTGGTTAAAGTAGCTCCCCTATTTGCGAGGGATGTGAGAATGTCAAAATTATCCTAGCCTGCATATACATATACATCATGAGCAAGTATATTAACGCTACATATCATCCCTTCCAGAATGGATTAGTGGTGACACAATATGATGTCCTGTACCTTCCTTAACCTTGCTTCTTGAGGTGCAACTGTGCCATATGGTTAATGTAGAAGTGAGGCTACAGGCTCCCTATTAACACATGTTCCATTTTATGGCTGGAATACATCACATATATGATATATTACCAAATGTAATCGGATGTGTAATTGGTTACCATGTTCCACACAGGGCAGACAATGTCAGACACAACAGTAGATATGTCGATTATTGTGAACTTTGCTGGAAAGTTATGCCTCATCAATCCCTCCACAGGCAAAACTCCACAAATACACACACACTGCCTGTTGTGTGTGCTATGCCTGCCCATCAAGTACACAGATGTTAAAGAGAAGATCCATACTCAGCAATGTGTATTGGACACAGGCATGCTCCACTGGTGATCCAGCTGTACAGCCCTCTGTTTAAATGTAGCCTCATGATGATGCATATTGTAGGTGAGGGCTCCAATTTTAGCAGTTTGCACCTGTACTGGCATCACAAAGGGATTCCATGGACATGAGCAGGCATCCATGAACCTTGGAGTGATGTTGTTTTAGTTGTTGGGGAAAGGTTTATGGATTCCAGGATGACACCATCTTTCTCAAACAATGATTCTGAGAATTAAATATACTTCAGTATCTGTCATGTTTCCATTTTTCAACACATGTAATCCAGGGACTCTCTGAGGATGGGGAGCTTTAGCCTTACTATGAGTGTTTCTATAGTCAGCTTTGGAATACTACACACAGCAAATGTAGCAACAACTAGAGGCACTTGGGGGCTTATTTACAAGCCCCTTGCACCACTGGTACATCACTTCTTCCCATTTTGATGGTGATACACATGCTGCGCAAGTGCCTTGTACATAACCCCCTTGTTTTTCGTCTGACTCAATGGCTCATGTTTGGGACACACTACGCAATACACACAGACCACATCTTTGAGACAATGAGAGGCTTGTATTATGGACAATAGTAGTTAGCCATGAGAAACTAAACAGGGTTGACTTGCATTGCTACACATGCCGTTTTGATAAACATTGATAACACAAATATGATGCGATGTATGTTTCACACAGCTTATGTCTATGCTATGAGTTTTACTGGGCCCGTCAGATCCATGCATGTAATGCACAGCAGTACAGCAAACCATAACACTGCACTGCCTTTGTGTCATAGAAGGATGTGACATCTGTGAAGATATGGGACATTCCGCACTATTGAGCCAGAGGCATGTAACAGGCTGCAGCCTTATGCCAGTGGAGGCACCCATATGCCATGTAGCAAGTTTGACTCAGTTGCAGGAGTGATTGAAGTTGTGAAAATAGAGCTACATTCCTGACAAATACTAAAGGTATTGGGGCACACAGTGTGTGCCTCATTCATGAGGTGTTAGCCACGGGAAGCAACACAAGAAAACTTCCAGTACTTGCCAGCATCAAAACAAAAGCTGATGAATGTGCAATTATGTTTGTTGAACAATACATTATGGTCCTTTTACACTACAACAGCACAAATTGGTTTGGCATGTGGCAAAGTATTCACCCTTGCACTATGTTGCAAATAAGTTTGCCTTGCGGAGCAGATTACTTTGGTGCTTGGAAGTTGACCTACATGTGCAATTGTAGGTGACATTAAAGACTAGTATGGGAACTTGCATCACTGGTGCATCACTTTTTGATATGTTAAGAAGTGAGGTACATGCAGCACTGACTTTTCGGCAATGCCCCTCTAAGGTGTTTTTGATGATCCCTAAATGCATCAAAGAACATTGTTGATGTTACCACAAGGTGAACCATCAACATATTTGCAAGGGGAACAAAACTATCCACATATCTGCATTGGCATTATGGAGTCAAATTAGTTTCTTGCTGTGTCTTTTTACCATGTTACATGTGTGCTGCATTCTGCAGTACACATCTGTCAGGTAATTTTCAATTTACAAATGATTAGGTGCAGGTAGGCTTCCATTCTGGCACTTACTAAATCAGCCCCACTTCACAGCCACCCTTGCAACAGTGCAAGAATGCATACATTGGCACATGGGAGACCGATGTGTACCATGTAGGGCCCAAGGTTGGGAATGCAGTGTAACTTGAGGATTGAACACATTTCACAGCTTTTATTTTGACACAGGGCAGTGCTGCACGACTCATTGCAGCAGTGCCCAGTCCCAAATAACGTTTTAATATTGATTGAAGTGTAAAGTACACCCTGGATGTTTTGTTGAAACACAAACATCAACACCCATGATACAACACAGTCCCACATTGTACTGGCTAAAAGGGAACTATTATGACAAGGACTCAGGAAGACATGCAGGTTGACTATGCATGACCTTGAAAATGGGTGCAGAACCATTGTGCCACCAGTACGACTGGGACGCACACGTGGTGATGTGTTTTTCTTCATATCACCCTATTAAGCTTTTTCACCTGCACCTTGCACCTCTGGAGTTCCAATTTTAAAATGTATGAAATGTGATACTCCAGTGTTACAACGGGATAATCTGTGAGACCATTTATGGGATTTTTCCCATAGGGCAGCTCAACAGGCCTTGCTTCTACCATGCCATACGGCAAGACAAAAGAGCAGGGATGCACTGTATATATTAGATAAGGAGCATTATTGTCCTTTTCACCTGCACCAGCACACAATGGGCTGACATGCGCCAATGCAGGCACCTTTGCCCCATGGTGCAAGGGTGCCTGCATTGCAGGAGATGATTATTTTTGTGCAGGAAGGCAAACCTACCAGCACAAAAACAATCACAAGGGACTTTTTGATCTTTCTATGTGTGCTGCAGAATGCCAAAAAAGAGGAACAGCATGGTGAAATGAAGATATTACTCCTCATTTTGCCTCCTTTACACCTTCCGTGGTGAGGCATACATTTTTTGTTGCTGCCTCAGAGTTACGATTTTTCGTATACCTGGGGCAGTGTCAAAAAGACTTGGATTCCTGGGTGAAAGATGCACATAGTTATAAGGCCATGAAAATCCACATAACGTGGCTTTACGTGCCCTTATGAATATGCCAGTGTCACTTTCGCCACTAAAGTGTCAATAAAGTGGCATCCCAGCAGGGCAATAGTGCCAGTACTGCCTCATAAATGAGGCCTCTTATGTCTGTTGCAGTGTGTTGTTGGATTTGTAGTTCAAATGGTTTCTGTAGTGTATACACCTACACGTGGCAATTCACAGGGGTGGTAATGGCCTGGTACTGCACTTCTGAAATATATATTGTGATTTACATGATGGATCTAAAATGAACTGGGCAATATCTGACGGTGCAGGGTACATGGCTTTTATGTGACACTTCACTGTTATTGACATACATGACTTCCCTTTGCACAACACATGTTGCTAATGAGGACTGGTACCTTAGACAATGCACTGCACAACATTAGCCTGTTAGCCACATTGCCCCTTGTTACAACTTACCCTGTGGGTTTGAAGTTCCTCATGCTCTGCACTGTCCTGTCCTGGAAGTCCTGCCACCAACTCCTCTGGGATGACTGCTGCTACACGCTCCTCCAGGGCATCCAGCTACTATTCAGGTTTTGTGCCATTTTCTCTTTGGTCCTGTGCTTAATGTCATGTCAGCGTTTCTTCAAATCGGGCACTTTCCTCTTCGCGTGAGCCACACATTTGACCTTAGCAAATATGGACTGCCAGATGGCATCTTTTTGGGATAACGGCATCTTAGAGTTGACAAACAGCTGGTGTTGGTGGTCTGTCACCTCATTGATTAGTATTTCATTCTCCTCCACACTGAAATTTACTTTCCTCTTCCTCTTACCCTGGGTTTCAGACTGGACATCCTGGCTAGTGTGTGGGAGGTTCTCTTAACTGCTGTTGTCTTCTTCATGCTCCATGGATCCTTTATTTACCTCCAAAATTGATTTTTGAGGTGGTTGCGTGTTTTTTGCCTGTTTCCAAATCGTGACGCAACAAAAAACTGGTGCACGGCAAGTTTGTCTTGCGCCACAATACGCGATTCTCACTTACAACACTTTTTCAGCAGTTGTGACAGGTTTTGTTACGTCAAGACGGCCACATCAACATAATTTCTTTTTTAACTTTATTCGTCACTTGTGACATGATGTGCCAAACCATAAATCTGACTCATCCATACTGCAAAAAAATGAAGCATCTCATCGTAAGAAATTGTGATGCATATCTGCGCCAGCGCAGAGATGCTCCACTTTTCATAAATGGGGCCCAATGGTGTAATCTATTGCTAACAAAAGTATCCGTAGGTTTATTTAAATCACAACTATTTGAAGCAGCTGATCTGAATTGTTTTAATAATATTACAATCAAGCTCAGATATGCCTGTTATTTAAGAACCATATGCTGTTGGTAAATGTTTAGTATCATCAATATCTAGAAAACACAGCGCGAGCGGTCAGTGATCAGCTACTGCTTGTAATCCAATATATCCATTGCTTGGAAGTCCCATTGAATATTTCTAGATTGCCATATTCTCAATTGTATGAAAAAGAAAGCCTGCAAGTGGCCTTACCAGATGCTTCCTCCCAAGTTCAATCAACTCTTGCCAAAATAATTCACGCGCCAGGCTGCAGCAAAATGTGGCTAATATTCACACACAGAGGCCAATTAAGAAAGGTGTTTATGAGGAAGTGATGGAGTACCACAGGTGAACTACTAGAAGTAGTGATACATTCCTTCTAGGAGTCGTCCCCAAATTTCCATATTACTGTTAGTCAAAGTGCAAAGAGGGGACAATTCTCTCTAGTTGTACTAATTGTATATGAGCGTTTTCTGAATATTACTTGCGGAGGCCCAAAACTTAGAGGCAAAGATCAAAAATAGTCAGGCCCTAGAAGATGCCACAAAATTACTTGAAGAGGTAGAGAAGGACATGAGTTCTTAAAATGACTACTACACATTGAAAAGAAAAACTGACAAACCAAAGAAGGATATCAGATTTTTTAGTCAAGAGAATGTGTATCCTTGTCTTGCGGAGAACTTCTATCAGCAGGAAGCAACTACCGAAGAACAATATCAAAACTCCTACAATAGGCCCCCCAGAAAGACAACCACCTTCTCAGAACACATCTGATTCAGATGGAGAGGGCTATCATTACCACCCAGAACACGGTTCTGGCAGAAACATGTCAGGAAGAGCAAGAGGAGAACGTCCTTTTTTAGCCAGATGAGGGAATCAACATATCCGCTGGTGGACAAGATATCAGCCGAGATTCAGGGGAAATCAACCACCAGTTCAGAATCAACAATACCCACCACCACAGAATCAGCAATATGCACCACCTCAGAATCAGCAATACCCTGTACCTCCAAGTCATAATCAACCAGGAGTGACTCAATATTCTCACCAGGACAAAAATCAATATCTGGCGACGAGACACAGCCAATATTGGCGAGACTAAACGACATCCCAGTTTTCAACTTAAGTGGACACATTTTGGATTTTCCCACTGAATCGCTCCTTACAAAAGGTTTGTTTTATGTACCGCACACTAAAGCTAATAAATTTGAAATCCTTCGGGATCTCATGACTTTTTTTCAGAAAATTAGACTTCACTCCTTCTTTGAGAGTCAGGAGACTAATACATCACCCAACCCTAACACATCTGGGTTAGCACCCATATCCACCTTTCTACCTTCCTTAGAACAGGTTGCCCAAGAAATTGCAATTTTTTAACACGTAGTTTACAAAAAACTAACTACAGGAATGAAATACATTCCAGCAGCATCTCTTAACATCACTATGGAGGAGAATTGTGCCCTTAGGAAGCTTGTTCAGAATAAAAACCTGACAGTAATGTAATGTAATGTAAGGGACACTTCTATAGCGCGGCTGCCACCCAACAGGTATCCTGGCGCTGCGATTACCAAGAACACTGTGAGTAACTGAAAAAAACAGGGCTGCAGATTAATCTCTAAGAAAGAGTCTAGTTTTCAATTCCTTCCTGAAACGTGACAGAGTGTTCATTTGTCTAAGCTCAATTGGTAGTGTATTCCAGAGTCTGGAAGCTGCAAAACTAAATGATTTGCCACCCAGTCGGACTTTGTTGACATGGGGGCTGCATATCAGGCTGGCTGAGGAGGAACGCAGGCTTCGAGCTGGAGAATACCATAAAGATTTACTCTGTAAAAGCTTAGGCCCTATTTTATGTGCTTCCCTATAAACGATACAGAGTGCCTCAAACTGGACTCTTTGTGCAATGGGCAGCCAATGAAGGTCTTTTAGGGCAAGCGAGGCTGAAGCTCTGCGTTGTCTGTTTAACGCAAGCTTAGCTTCAATACTCTGTATCCTTTGCAGTTTTTTTTTATCAAAGAAGCTGGAGCTCCTAGGAGTTAGGCATTGCAGTAATCTACTCTGCTCCAAATAATACTCCTTACCACATAGTAAAAAGTTGTGATAAAGGTGGAGGTATAGTCCTCATTGACACCCAACAATACATCAATAAAATGGAAGAAATGCTTCATGATACACAGCATTACATTCCTATAACAATTGACCCCACAAAACGAGTTCAAACGTTAGTGCTCAACATTACCACGTGAGCACTAAGACACAATTTCATTTGTGACAAAGAATGGGAGTATTTAAGCATAGACAAACCCAAGATGGCAGCCATTTATGGTGTCCCAAAAATCTATAAGAATAGTAAAGATCCTCCCTACAGGCCTATTGTCCACACAATTTTCTCAGTAACCGAGCCCCTTTCGAAATATGTGGACACTCTGCTGAGACCCCATGTTTCCAAAATACCGTCCCATGTGAAAGACACCGGAGATATCATAACCAAAGTAGAACATCTTCAGTTTAATGCTTCAGCCCATACCATTTTTACCATGGATATTGAAGCACTATACAGCAATATACCGCAAGTGGGTGCCATCGATGCTGTAAAATGGTTGATATTGTGTGCCCCAGAGCCTTTTTCCTTGAATGTCTCACCCTGGTACATCAAGAAAATACTTTTGAATTCAATGGGTCCCTTTACCAACAAACCAAGGGGGTTAGTATGGGGGCATCTTGTGCCCCCACAGTAGCGAACATCTACATGGTCCTTTTTTTAATTCAAATACATTGACAACAAAATTGCCCCTTTCAGTGAGTCAGTCAATCTATGGTCTAGATATATAGATGATGTTTTCTTTATTTGGACAGGAGAGTGATGTCATCAGTGATGTCATTTGAGATGTTATCAGTGATGTCATCAGTGATGTCACTGACCATGTCATGAGTGATGTAATATGTGACGTCATCAGCAGTGCATTGCGGGGGCGCGAGTTATAGTTAGCTGAACTAACTATAACAGGGGAATTTCTAGGGTTTTGTACGAGGGAAATGTCCAGCTAACTATAATGCCCCTGAAACCTATGGTTTTTTCAGTGAATTTCGAAGGTTTTTTAAATGCCAATGCCTAACTATAACGCCCCTGAAACCTATGGTTTTTTCAGTGAATTTCAAAGGCTTTTTAAATGCCAATTCCTAACTATAACGCCCCTGAAATCTATGGTTTTTTCAGTGAATTTCAAAGGTTTTTAAAATGCTATTTCCTATCTATAACTTATTTCTAAAGATATCATGAAAAGCATTCTTTTTTAAAAGTAGGGTGCACATTAGTTTTGTGGAAAAGCACCTTTGTGATTGGTTAAGAAAAAGCAGTTTCAACGTGGAGTACATATCATAGGATAAGATTTGCTCAGATCAACCACACCTGCTACTTGCATTTGGAAGGCACTGTTGGAACTTAAAACAATCATCAACTTTTAACCTGCACGTGTCGTTAAATATTCAAGAAAATGTTACAAAAAAATATCGTTAAGTTTTAAAAAATTGATGAACTTTTAACCTGCACGTGTTGTAGAATGTTCTAGAAAGTGTGTTGATAGAATACGTTGCACTTCTGACTTCTATGTGTTGTTGAATATTTAAAAAACGGTTCATATGGAAAATTAAAAAGAAACCAATAGAGAAGTTTTCAAACCTAAAAGAATCAAGGAACTATTCTAATTTATTGTTTACATGTATTTATGTGTGCAGCAACAAAATTATAGGCACAACAGCACTAGGAAGAGGAAGAAGCAGGGAGTGGGGGGAGGGGGGAGATGGGCAGAATGGCACACATGCACAATTAAGTACAACACACATATAGACTAACAATGTCCAAAATGAAACACACCAACAAGGAGCACAAGTCACACAACCCGCCAACATCACACCACTGAACGAGCAGAGAAGTGAAAACCACGCTGCATTTATACAGGATGAGTACAAAGGCCAGTCGTTGCTGTTGTGGGATGTCTGCGACCGTGGTCATCATGGATGAGATGCCCAGCATGTGGCACATGGTCGAGTTCACTGTGTGTTATGTTGCCAAATGGCTGCTCCTCCCTCCCACGAGCCCCCACACTTTTGTACGGTGAGCTGTTGTATCTCGTGCACTCGTACAGCACGCCATTGTAATGCCTATTTGCGCAGGTCCTGCTACATTCCATCTACAACATCACAGTGCCGTTTGGAGGTGGTGCATGCCACTTTACAACATCGACTGCTGCAGCTCTTGCAACAGGCCACACCAGAACACAGAGACACACTTACCGCACTTCCTGTACACGGACATGTCCGAGACACCCCGTTCCCCTTGCCGGATAGGCACACCCCTGCACTGACCTGTGAACCCCAGACCAGCACACACCAGTTGTGCATGCAGGAGGATGCATACGTAGCGACACATCCAGGCTCACTGCCAACGCTAAGGTGACAGCACACTGTGATGTTGCAGGGCTCGTGCCTATCATGCTAAGACAACGACCACAGGGACACACTTACTAAGATATGGGTTTGGGGGGCATTGGATGTCCTGGAGTTCTTGCGATGAGTCTTCTGGCCCTCATGGGTATCCCTGAATCATGCTCATTGACTCTATGGCACCTGTGGGTGTTCTGATGTGGCTCTTGGCTGTGTTCCCTTTCATGGTGCAGGTAGTTGTCCTGCTTAACACCAGCAGAAAGCAGGTGTAAAATCCCTGGTGCTAACGTGTCTTATCGCCGGAATTTGTTTCGCATTGCAATTGCTGTGAAAGTTGTGATGTGATTTTTTTCGTGTGCAGAACAATATATGAACTGAGCAGTGTATCTCGTCAAGATCCAGCACCTGACGCACTATTCCCAATCAATATAAATACAATGAGATTTCTTAATAGATTTCGTGTATACACTGTAAGTGCAGCCAATACCTCAGTGCAATACAATACAGGATTTTAGTATTTAGAATAAATCGCAAACGTGCACCACTTGTCTTTTTGCACGGGAACGGCTACTCTCTATTTCATTATCAGCACTTTAATGGAAGTAAAGTTCAGAAAAATCTAACACACTATTCAGATGTTGGTGCAAACTGCAGATATCACTAGTATTCCAGCGATAAGTGCCCCAAAGTTTAACACCATGGTGGACTCCATCAAATAACAGTAATAAGAACAAGAAAGAGTCACACAGCACTTAAGAAAACAACCAAAAACATTATTACATTTTTTTTCAAACTTTATTTTTTATAAGAATAAATATATAAACGTTAAACTATTTTCAAACTTTATATTTTTATTAACAGAAATATAAACAATAAACTAATAAACAAAATGTAACAACCATAATACAAAACAACAAAGCGGAACACTCCTGTGGGAACCACGGATGTCGATGACAAACCTGCAAAATCAAAAAGATGTTTAAAAAAAAAACAACATGGTATTCTCAACAAAATACCACAAGAAACAAATCACAGATATATAAAATGTATACAGCTAACACAATTTTATAAGTTTAACTTACAAAAACTGTAATTGTTGCCGCTTTAAAATATTTACAGAATCTGAGGAATTTTTTTTGCAGAAGGCACCACGCACACAACGTTTTCCTTCAGTGGTGTGGAAATTTTTTACTTTTCCCAAGGGGCAAACAAACATCAATGCCACCTTGGTCACGTGCAAGATTTGCAAAAGAGTTCTGTTGCAAAGGGATCCTAACAAGAAATACTCGTACGGCACGGCAAGTATGATGAAACACCGAAGGACCCTTCATCCAAACAATCTTGCACGAGAAGAGTGCAAACGGATGAGAAACACTCCTATTCTGTATCTGTAAAAAAGAATCACAAATAAATGTATATTAATAACTTTCAAATTTATACTATTCCATTACTGTACAAACACATTTTATATAAAAACTGACTAAGAAACTATAGCCCTGGACCACAAGTGTGACGATCGTTAAAACACTACATGCATAGTGCATACTAGTTTGAAGCAGTTCATGCCCTAAAGCCTACCTCACTAAAAGACTACATGCTAACTGACTAAATGATTACAGTACTATAAGGAGACACACTGGGTGAGTGACTGGGTGTTTGCTAGAAGAGTATAAATACTAACTAGGGAATACTTAGGCACTGACTGAATGATTAGAGTACTGCAAAGATAGTATCTTGGTGAATTTATAAGTGTTTGGGTTTTAGCACAGTGAATGGATTAGTACATGATGCTGAATGGGTCAGTAGAGGACTGCAAAGGAAGTGACAGGGTATTTCCTGAAAGTGTATGGATACTGACTAGGGAATTGAAGGTGAGAAAGACAATTGTGTAGGTGGTTAGAGGACTGCATGTATAGTGGATAACGGTTTGAAGCAGTCCATATACAAAGGCCTGGGTCACTGAATGAGTACTCGGGTACTGACTGAATGATTAGAGTTCTGCAAGGAGAGTGCCTGGGTGAATTTATTAGGGTTTGGCGCAGTGAATGGATTAGTACATTATGCTGAATGGGTCACTAGAGGAGTGCAAATGGAGTGACAGGTTGTTTGCTGGAAGTGAACGGATACTGACTGGGGAATTGAAGGAGTGAAAGACAAGTGTGTAGGTGCTTAGAGGACTGCATGCATAGTGGATAGGGGTTTGAAGAAGTCCATATGCAAAGACCTGGCTCTGTGCATGAATACTTAGGCAGTGACTGAATCATTAGAGTACTGGAAAGAGAGTGTCTGGGTGAATTTATAAGTGTTTGGGTTTTGGCACAGTGAATGGATTAGTACATGCTGTTGAATGGGTCTCTAGAGGACTGCAAAGGAAGTGACAGGATGTTTCCTGGAAGTGTATGGATACTGACTAGGGAATTGAAGGTGTAAAAGACAAGTGTATAGAATGTTAGAACACTACATGCATACTGCATAGACACTTGAAGCAGTCTATTTGGTACTTAGATTCTAACTAAATAATCAGACTACTTCTAGGACAGTGCTTAGGTAAAACTTTTAAATTTTTAGTTCTGCCACAGTGAACAGAATAGTACATGGTACTACACCTTAGTGTCAAACCCTGACTCATTTTATCAATGCATAAGCAAAGACTAGCTTCTAATGCTACTAAAACTTGAGAACATAACAGGTTTTAAATTAGTTATCTGTCAGCAAATACACAATGTTACCAAATGCCTCTCTCACAGTGGTTCTCATATGCACACAGACTCACAGTGTGATTCTACACAACAACCACTATACCTAGAAGTTTACCAAAAATCATTCACTACCGTGGAAGTGGTAAGCGAACTGCACACAATCTTCATATTTCAGGACTGCACTTTTATGCCAAAGCCTGACTCATATAATCAAAGCATAAGCAAAGACTGGCTTCTAATTCTACTAAAACTTCACAACATGACTGGTTTTAAAACAGGTATATGTCAGCAAATACACGATGTTACCAAATGCTTCTCTCACAATCCTTACCCAAATGCACACACACTCACAGTGTGATTTTAGACAAGCAACACTATCCTAGGAGTTTCCCACAACTCATTCACTACTCTGGAAGAGTTAATGGTACAGCACACAATCTACATATTTAAGTACACCACATCAGTGTCAAAGCATGACTCATTTAATCACCGCATAAGCAAAGACTGGATTCTAATCCTACTAAAACTGAATCATTAGAGTACTGGAAAGAGAGTGTCTGGGTGAATTTATAATTGTTTGGGTTTTGGCACAGTGAATGGATTAGTACATGCTGTTGAATGGGTCTCTAGAGGACTGCAAAGGAAGCGACAGGATGTTACCTGGAAGTGTATGGATACTGACTAGGGAATTGAAGGTGTAAAAGACAAGTGTATAGTATGTTAGAACACTACATGCATACTGCATAGACATTTGAAGCAGTCTATTTGGTACTTAGATTCTGACTAAATAATCAGACTACTTCTAGGACAGTGCTTAGGTAAAACTTTTAAATTTTCAGTTCTGCCACAGTGAACAGAATAGTACATGGTACTACACCTTAGTGTCAAACCCTGACTCATTTTATCAATGCATAAGCAAAGACTAGCTTCTAATGCTACTAAAACTTGACAACATAACAGGTTTTAAATTAGTTATCTGTCAGCAAATACACGATGTTACCAAATGCCTCTCTCACAGTGGTTCTCATATGCACACAGACTCACAGTGTGATTCTACACAACAACCACTATACCTAGAAGTTTACCAAAAATCATTCACTACTGTGGAAGTGGTAAGCGAACTGCACACAATCTTCATATTTCAGGACTGCACTTTTATGTCAAAGCCTGACTCATATAATCAAAGCATAAGCAAAGACTGGCTTCTAATTCTACTAAAACTTCACAACATGACCAGTTTTAAAACAGGTATATGTCAGCAAATACACAATGTTACCAAATGCTTCTCTCACAATCCTTACCCAAATGCACACAGACTCACAGGGGACGCGCGCACAATCCTAATAGTGGGTGACACCGAGGCTGGAATGCTTTTTGCCCCTGCTGACCCGAAGGGCAAACGGCTTAACGGCTTACCGGCTCCACGAGGACTCCATTACCCAGGCGCCCCATCGCGCCCTGCATCCACGTCATTGCTGCCAGGAGCCCTTAAAATCACCGAGGGCATACCGCAGCGCAGGACGCGCGCACAATCCTAATAGTGGGTGACACCGAGGCTGGACTGCTTTTTGCCCCTGCTAACCCGTAAAGCAAACGGCTTAACGGCTTACCGGCTCCACGAGGACTCCATTACCCAGGCGCCCCATCGCGCCCTGCATCCACGTCATTGCTGCCAGGAGCCCTTAAAATCACCGAGGGCATACCGCAGCGCGGGACGCGCGCGGGCGTGCCCGGGCGCTGCCCGGGCGCTGCCCGGGCCAAGGGCGGGCCCGTCCGCGCCCGTCGGAGCCAGAAGGAGACTGGGCTGGGCCACGTCCCTGTCAACAGTAATATGGGCAAGAGGAAGCTGGCTGCAACTCAGGTACAGGGTGGTTCAAATGCTAAAGTCCCTCGTAAATCCTCCTCTATTATTACCTACCTGACTACAGCGGTGGGTGTGTTGAACAATGAAATTGAGGTTGTTGAAAGGGAGTAGGGTCTAACAGCTAGAGAGGGTGAGGACTTACTACATATTAAAACGCCATCTATACCACTGGAACCCGAGGTGATCGTAAATAATGGTCCTGGAACAGTCATTGCATCCTCGGAGATTGCTGGAAGTGAAATGGGGGAGCGGGACCGGATCTTGGAAGTGCCCACTACTGACTTGGCAAATGGGTCCAAATATCAGGCTACCAAGACACAGGGACCTTGTGCTTCACTTAAAAAAAACGGGAAAAAACAAAGGGGGCCTAAACCAAATATAGTAAAACCCAGTCCCGGTTTGGACGATAATATACAAATGGCATTGCGGAATCTGGTGGAAGAGATTTTCTCATCACGGTTTGAGGCTATTCTGACTAATGTTGCCAAGGATGTTATTGATACTATGAAGTGTGTGGCGGACCTACGGTGCAAATGTGACCGACTAAATGCTATGATTGACTCATTTAAATCTGACGCTAATCGTCTTTTATTGAATAGTGGGCGTTCTAATCCAGGTCTGAAAACACACTCTAATGCTGATTCGGTAGAAAGTCCTCAACAAAGGAACTGCTCCTTATCTACGGTTAATTTAAATCCTGAGGCACTAACGAGTCATTTGGCTTCTAATGTACGAAAATCTGGTGTTGAATTACATTTGGTTGGGGATAAGAATTGCGGGATTCAAGTCGCTGGTAGTCAGAAAGAGGCATGTAACATGAAAGTAGAGCAAATGGGGAAGTCATTTTCTCCCAACTCATCTATAATTAATCTACCTCCAGAAGCTACTCCTCTGGTAGTAGTTTTAGTTGGGGTTCCTCCTCTACCGGCTGGCGATCTTGAATCTACAGCCGCCCTATTGAGAAAAACTAAGTACTGGTGTGAGCGTCATTCCTCAGGTTCAGCGGGGATTTCTGCTAATATCATTATGGCAAGGCGAGTTGGCTGGGTGGGTTATGGCCCCAAACGTGTCACTGGGGATTGCATCATAGTTAATTTCAATAACCAAAATACACCGGGAAGATTGCTATGGAACGCAACGGATCATCTCGGTTGGGTTATTAGAGTTGTGCCCCTGGGGTTTTTCTATCCACCTCCTAGGAGATTGCATGATCCTTTTTTTCCTTCTCAAGTGGATAGGCTTGTCTCTCAAGATGGAGTCATTAGACCATCCAAAGATAGAGTGAGCAAGGCAGTGTTACCATCAGCACAACATTCATCTCTATTACCCACTCCCAGGGATAAAGGGCTGTTGTCCTCTAACAGTTTTTTCCCCCTTTCTCAGCTGGATCAAAATGATTGACCACCAGGGATAGGGGTGTCCAGAGACGATTTGATCCCTACGGTCCAAGATTTGGCTGAGACCACGGAAGACCCCACTCGAAATTGTAAAATTATCACATGGAACATTGCTGGCCTTAATTCTAAGAAACACGATCCCATATGGCTGAACACCATAACGCAATATGATATAATCGCCCTACAGGAAACATGGGATAAGGGGGACGATTTTTGGTTAGATGGATATAGATCTTTCTCCCTACCGGCATGTCCATTTAAGGCTGGTAGAGCGAAGGGTGGCCTGTTGTTCCTCTTGTCCCTTAACCTCAAAGGTTCATTATTAAGATTAGAGGTTGATTCAACTAATATATTGGCTTTAGAAGTAAGCCGTCCTAATAATTTTAATTTGTTATTGATTAACTTCTATAATTCAAGCGAACGTATAGATCATAATCAGCATTTGGGAAAACTGAATGATTTTCTACTAGAATATAGGAGAGTTCATCCCACTAATTGTTTTATTTTGCTTTTAGGGGATTTTAACCTACACTTATGTGATCATGCTTGCCACATAGTAGACAATTTGGTTTACACTATTTCAGAGACCCCCCACTTTGAGCACTCTCCGCGAGGTGCTGCCCTGGAGAGTTTTTTGTCTGAATCAGAGCTCTTCAAACCCTCTTTTGCTAACTCCTCTGATCGCTATCATACATTTAAGAATGGTGAGACCATTATCGATTATATTTTTCTGACTCACAATCTTCTTGAAAAGGTTATATTTTATAATGCCGTATCATCTTCCTTTAGCGATCATAACCCTGTTCTGCTGGAATTAGCTTCAAATTGCGGGTTTTTAGAATTGAGTAGGAGAACACTTGGCCCTAAAAACCTGGTAACCCGGGATCAAGAAAGGAGGCTTAAGTGGACTAAAGTGATACCAACGCTATTCTTTACTGATTTATGTGCGAACACCAGGGATCTCATATTATTATGTAACGATCCCTTAACTTCGGATGACGTTACTTTGGAAGCTTTTGTAGGTATTTGTTCGCAGATTGCTACAGATCTGACCACTAAATCTAAGGGATGTGTCCAATTTCATGAAAAATGGTTTGACCAAAGTTGTTCGCAAGCACATAGTGCTCTAATCTCAGCATTGAAAACCTCTCCGCAAGATAGGTCTTTGATAGCGACCTGTAGGAAACTATATAAACTGGCGATCCAAAATGACAAAATCTGAAATTAAAGCAGATACTTGGGATGCCTTGCTATCTGTAAATGTCTTAAAAGATAGTGCCAAGTTCTGGTCAATTGTAAATACCCCCCTTTTTTCAGGTTTGGATAACAGCTGCCAGGAAATTAATGTTACAGAAGCCCAATGGTTAAATCACTTTGAAGGGATCTATGGCTCTAATGACCCCAATAACTATGAGTCTAATAATTTTTTGCAGCAAGGGCGGTCACCTCTTATTTTTGTTACTGAGGAGATAGAAAAGGCCATAAAGGATACATCGAGTAATAAAGCACCAGGCCCTGATCATGTCCCAGCGGATGTTTACAAACATAATCCTAGATTCTGGGCAAAGATTTTGGCCAATGTCTTTAACGCTGTGGCTTTGATTGGGCCTCCCCCATCTTGGTGTCATTCGACAATTATCCCGGTTTTCAAAAAGGGTCAACGGAGTGAACCAAGGTGCTACAGACCCATTTCCCTGATTGATTCGGCTGTCAAAATTCTCGACAAAGTGATTCTAGGAAAGATTACAGTTTGGGCAGAAGATAACAAAATTATAACTAATTTACAATATGGTTTTCGCAAAGGTCGTGGCACTATAGATCAATGTTTGAACTTGTTTATGCTAATGGGGAAATACACTATGGCTAAGGAGGGCACGTTGAACCTTGCTTTTATGGACTTGTCCTCAGCTTTTGACCTGGTTAACAGGTCAAAGCTGTGGACAATTCTATTGGAGATGAGTTTAGATCCACCTTTGGTCTACTTTTTAGTGGATCTTCATCGTGATCTTACTGCATCGATCAGGTTATCTCAGGATGGTAGTTGTTCCAAGCCTTTTAAATCTAGAAAAGGGGTTAGACAGGGGTGCATTATGGCACCTCTGTTATTTACCCTTTATATTAATGCCTTGGACAAAACCCTGGTTAAAGCGTGTCTGGATATTCCGCGTGTAGGAGACACTTTAATTCCAGTTCTCCTATACGCGGATGACGCTGTCTTACTGGCTAGGACGCCGGTAGGCCTACAGCGCCTACTAGATGCTTTTGGTGAATTTATGTCGTCCTTGGATCTAATTGTAAATATAGGTAAATCACATGTCATGACAATCGGCAGGAGAGCTAAAAAACAAAAACTTTCTTTTGTAATGGAGGACTAGTGTCGTATGTCCCCTCCTTTACCTACCTTGGGGTAGTTTTTGATGAAAGGAGTACTTGGGCCCCACAACAAAAACTAAAAAAGAACGCAGTAATTAGATCAACTTCTGATGTTCTAGGTTTTGCGAAACGTTTGGGGGCAAGACCTATGGAGGCCATCTTAAAAATATACTCCTCCAAGTGTCTGGCCATAGCGGGCTACGGCTCCGCTATTTGGGGATACAAACCCCAACCAGATCTTCAGGTGGCTGAAAATAGTTTTCTGCGGAAATTGCTTTCATTACCACAATTTGCCCCTATTTTCTCTCTGCACCAGGAATTAGGTTTGGGATACTTATCTGACACCCTGAGCATGGCTCCGTTACTCTGCTGGCTCAGAGTTTGGCTTAATTCAGACTTGAGTCTCAACCAAGAGATACTTGGGGATTGTGTTAATTTGGATAGAGCTGGTAAGATCAACTGGTTGGTCTACGTTAAAACTATGTTCGCCAAACTGGGACGTCAGGAGTTATATGACCATCCGGAAAACATCAGGAAGGATGATCTGAAATGGGTAAAAAGTAATTTTATAAAATTAATGACCATGGAAAGGGAAGGGAATGAAATACAAAAACCTTTGGTGAGGGCACATTCCCTATTAAAAACTACTCTGTTAATAGAACCCTACCTGCTTATAGTCACCAAACCATTTCATCGTTGGCTCCTGATTAGACTGCAATTTAATTTAATACACTTTATTTTGGGGGACTACCCGACTTGGTCAAAACCTGAGGATGCTGGTTTATGTTCCTGCGATAACTACTCCATCCAAGATACCTTACATTTTGTATTATTTTGTTAACATTATTCGGGGGCCCGAAAGAAGTTCTTGGTTCCCTTACTCAGACAGAAGGGTTTTCTTCAGGCCAAACCCGCCCTATTATATTTACAAAAGCTATCCAATAATTGTGAAACTTTTTGTATAGCGTCTTTTCTTGTGGCCGCAGTTAGAGTGAGGGGTAGGATGATAGTCAGTAGGACCTCGCCGCTTGATTAGAAAATGGCATGTATTTACGGAACGGTATTCCTCATGTGACCATGACTGTTTATGCATTTTAGCTTCTGAGCAATGAATTATTTTAAGATTGGTTTTATAATGAATTTAATAGTGTTATTTATTGTATGTTGTATGTGTATATGAATGTATATGTTGTGTGTACTTTTATGATTTTAATTAATCGATTACAGTGGAATGAACTGACTCACAGTGTGATTTTAGACAAGCAACACTATCCTAGGAGTTTACCAAAACTCATTCACTACTCTGGAAGAGTTAATGGTACTGCACACAATCTACATATTTAAGTACACCACATCAGTGTCAAAGCATGACTCATTTAATCAACGCATAAGCAAAGACTGGATTCTAATCCTACTAAAACTTCACAACATGACAGGTTTTAAAACAGTTATCTGTCAGCAAATACATGATGTTACCAAATGCTTCTCTCACAGTGATCCCAAATACACACTAACTCACAGTGTGATTCTAGACAAGCAACACTATCCCTAGGAGTTTACCAAAACTCATTCACTACAGTGCAGGTGGTAAAGGAACTGCATAGAATCTACATATTTCATGACTACACTTTAATATCAATGCCTGACTAATTTAATCAACGCATAAGCAAAGACTGGCTTCTAATGCTACTAAAACTTCACAACAATACAGGTTTTAAAACTGTTATCTGTCAGCAAATACACAATGTTACCAAATGCTTCTCTCACAATCCTTACCCAAATGCACACAGTCTCACAGTGTTATTTTAGACAAGCAACACTATCCTAGCACTTTACCAAAACTCATTCACTACTGTGGAAGGAGTAAGGGGACTGCAAACAATCTACATATTTAAGTACAGCACATCAGTGTCAAGGCATGACTCATTTAATCAATATATAAGCAAAGAGTGGATTCTAATGCTACTAAAACGTCACAACATGACAGATTTTAAAACAGTTATCTGTCAACAAATACATGATGTTACCAAATGATTCTCTCACAGTGATTCCCAAATGCACAAAAACTCACAGTGTGATTCTAGACAAGCACCACTATCCCTATGAGTTTACCAAAACTCATTCACTACTCTGGAAGAGTTAATGGTACTGCACACAATCTACATATTTAAGTACACCCCATCAGTGTCAAAGCATGACTCATATAATCAACGCATAAGCAAAGACTGGATTCTAATCCTACTAAAACTTCACAACATGACAGGTTTTAAAACAGGTTATGTCAGCAAATACACGATGTTACCAAATGCTTCTCTCACAATCCTTACCCAAATGCACACAGACTCACAGTGTGATTTTAGACAAGCAACACTATCCTAGGAGTTTACCAAAACTCATTCACTTCTCTGGAAGAGTTAATGGTACGGCACACAATCTACATATTTAAGTACACCACATCAGTGTCAAAGCATGACTCATTTAATCAACGCATAAGCAAAGACTGGATTCTAATCCTACTAAAACTTCACAACATGACAGGTTTTAAAACAGTTATCTGTCTGCAAATACATGATGTTACCAAATGCTTCTCTCACAGTGATCCCAAATACACACTAACTCACAGTGTGATTCTAGACAAGAACCACTATCCCTATGAGTTTACCAAAACTCATTCACTACAATGCAAGTGGTAAGCGAACTGCACACAATCTACATATTTCACAACTGCAATTTACTGTCAATGCCTGACTCATATAATGAAAGCTTAAGCCATAACTGTCTTCTAATGCTACTAAAACTTGACAACATGACATGTTTTATAACCCTTATCTGTCAGCAAATACACGATCTTACCAAACACTTCTCTCACAGTGGTTCCCAAATGCACACAGACTCACAGTGTGATTCTAGACAAACAACACTATCCCTAGGAGTTTACCAAAACACATTACTATGTCAGTAAATACACGATGTTACCAAATGCTTCTCTCACAATCCTTACCCAAATGCACACAGACTCACAGTGTGATTTTAGACAATCAACACTATCCTAGGACTTTACCAAAAATCATTCACTACTATGGAAGGGGTAAGGGGACTGCACACAATCTACATATTTAAGTACAGCACATCAGTGTCAAGGCATGACTCATTTAATTAACATATAAGCAAAGACTGGATTCTAATGCTACTAAAACTTCACAACATGACAGATTTTAAAACAGGTATCTGTCAGCAAATACATGATTTAACCAAATGATTCTCTCACACTGATCCCAAATACACACTAACTCACAGTGTGATTCTAGACAAGCACCACTATCCCTATCAGTTTACCAAAACTCATCCACTACAGTGCAAGTGGTAAGGGAACTGCACAAAATCTACATATTTCAGGACTGCACTTTTATGTCAAAGCCTGACTAATTTAATCAACGCATAAGCAAAGACTGGCTTCTAATGCTACTAAAACTTCACAACAATACAGGTTTTAAAACTGTTATCTGTCAGCAAATACACAATGTTACCAAATGCTTCTCTCACAATCCTTACCCAAATGCACACAGTCTCACAGTGTTATTTTAGACAAGCAACACTATCCTAGCACTTTACCAAAACTCATTCACTACTGTGGAAGGAGTAAGGGGACTGCAAACAATCTACATATTTAAGTACAGCACATCAGTGTCAAGGCATGACTCATTTAATCAATATATAAGCAAAGAGTGGATTCTAATGCTACTAAAACTTCACAACATGACAGATTTTAAAACAGGTATCTGTCAGCAAATACATGATTTAACCAAATGATTCTCTCACACTGATCCCAAATACACACTAACTCACAGTGTGATTCTAGACAAGCAACACTATCCCTAGGAGTTTACCAAAACTCATTCACTACAGTGCAGGTGGTAAAGGAACTGCATAGAATCTACATATTTCATGACTACACTTTAATATCAATGCCTGACTAATTTAATCAACGCATAAGCAAAGACTGGCTTCTAATGCTACTAAAACTTCACAACAATACAGGTTTTAAAACTGTTATCTGTCAGCAAATACACAATGTTACCAAATGCTTCTCTCACAATCCTTACCCAAATGCACACAGTCTCACAGTGTTATTTTAGACAAGCAACACTATCCTAGCACTTTACCAAAACTCATTCACTACTGTGGAAGGAGTAAGGGGACTGCAAACAATCTACATATTTAAGTACAGCACATCAGTGTCAAGGCATGACTCATTTAATCAATATATAAGCAAAGAGTGGATTCTAATGCTACTAAAACGTCACAACATGACAGATTTTAAAACAGTTATCTGTCAACAAATACATGATGTTACCAAATGATTCTCTCACAGTGATTCCCAAATGCACAAAAACTCACAGTGTGATTCTAGACAAGCACCACTATCCCTATGAGTTTACCAAAACTCATTCACTACTCTGGAAGAGTTAATGGTACTGCACACAATCTACATATTTAAGTACACCCCATCAGTGTCAAAGCATGACTCATATAATCAACGCATAAGCAAAGACTGGATTCTAATCCTACTAAAACTTCACAACATGACAGGTTTTAAAACAGGTTATGTCAGCAAATACACGATGTTACCAAATGCTTCTCTCACAATCCTTACCCAAATGCACACAGACTCACAGTGTGATTTTAGACAAGCAACACTATCCTAGGAGTTTACCAAAACTCATTCACTTCTCTGGAAGAGTTAATGGTACGGCACACAATCTACATATTTAAGTACACCACATCAGTGTCAAAGCATGACTCATTTAATCAACGCATAAGCAAAGACTGGATTCTAATCCTACTAAAACTTCACAACATGACAGGTTTTAAAACAGTTATCTGTCTGCAAATACATGATGTTACCAAATGCTTCTCTCACAGTGATCCCAAATACACACTAACTCACAGTGTGATTCTAGACAAGAACCACTATCCCTATGAGTTTACCAAAACTCATTCACTACAATGCAAGTGGTAAGCGAACTGCACACAATCTACATATTTCACAACTGCAATTTACTGTCAATGCCTGACTCATATAATGAAAGCTTAAGCCATAACTGTCTTCTAATGCTACTAAAACTTGACAACATGACATGTTTTATAACCCTTATCTGTCAGCAAATACACGATCTTACCAAACACTTCTCTCACAGTGGTTCCCAAATGCACACAGACTCACAGTGTGATTCTAGACAAACAACACTATCCCTAGGAGTTTACCAAAACACATTACTATGTCAGTAAATACACGATGTTACCAAATGCTTCTCTCACAATCCTTACCCAAATGCACACAGACTCACAGTGTGATTTTAGACAATCAACACTATCCTAGGACTTTACCAAAAATCATTCACTACTATGGAAGGGGTAAGGGGACTGCACACAATCTACATATTTAAGTACAGCACATCAGTGTCAAGGCATGACTCATTTAATTAACATATAAGCAAAGACTGGATTCTAATGCTACTAAAACTTCACAACATGACAGATTTTAAAACAGGTATCTGTCAGCAAATACATGATTTAACCAAATGATTCTCTCACACTGATCCCAAATACACACTAACTCACAGTGTGATTCTAGACAAGCACCACTATCCCTATCAGTTTACCAAAACTCATCCACTACAGTGCAAGTGGTAAGGGAACTGCACAAAATCTACATATTTCAGGACTGCACTTTTATGTCAAAGCCTGACTCATTTAATGGAAGCATAAGCCATAACTGTCTTCTAATGCTACTAAAACTTGACAACATAACATGTTTTAAAACAGTTATCTGTCAGCAAATACACAATGTTACCAAATGCTTCACTCACAGTGGTTCCCAAATGCACACAGACTCACTGTGTGATTCTAGACAAATAACACTTTCCCTTGCACTATATCAAAATACATTTCTTCATCTAGAAGTAGTACTACATTTTAGTATAGAAATATAACATAACTCATTTCACAAATTCCTAAACAATGACTGGTTTCTAATTCTACCAAAATATAAAAACTGCACAGTTATCTGTCTACAAACACATAAAAAACACAAATGCCTATCACAGAATGGTTTCTACATGCACACACATTGTAGAGAAAAAAAGTACTCCCTACACTTTAGCAGGAAAAATACATTAGTCTGATTAAAATAGTCTACATACATCCCCTCACAATTAAATAACTCATCTTTCAAGTTCTTTTGTAGATTAAGAAGTATATCAATCACTCACCATATTTTCTTGTACAGAATCTCTGCACTGTGCACCTCTCAGCAAAAGCAAAGAATGAAAAAGTTTCCCTTTCATTTTCGACACATATACACAAATCACAATCCTTCGCACATAAACTCAAAAGCAAACACACATTTCTATTGGTTAAACATTTCAACCCTTTCCAACTGAAATACATTTCAACCCTTCCCCCAATCTGCCTTCTGCCTGTTACCATAGAAACAGGTCATGGAACACTGCACTGAGCTCACAGGTCACAAGTTCAGCACACAATGTTCCTACACAAAACAGGAAGTGTGCTTCACTTTTCAACATATCAGCTTATCATTTATAATGTTCCTTACAATCTGTTTTTGTTAACCAATAACAATAATACCTTTAAAAAACAAAAATATACACCCTACCTTTCAGTGTAGAAAGTTGTTATACAACCAATGATTTCTTGTTGTTTTTCAAAAAACGTTGCCGTGGATCCGCGCACCCACCGCGAGAGAATCCGTGCATCCAACGCGGTAGGATGCGCGCACAGCGCACGCGCATTTCGCCGCTTTTTTTTTTTTAAAAAGGGGGGCCCCAGGGGGTCCTTCTGGGACCCCCTAAGCACCTCTAGAGGGTCAGAGTATTTCCACTCTGCCCCCTTTATATGTTTTACGCACTTATTCCCCTTGTGTCTTCAGCCTCGCTTCTACCGAGGCAGAAAATGGCCGCCAACAATTCCTGGTTTCGAATGTAGAGAGACGCTCGACAGCCAATTAGCATTCAGCGCGCAATCGGGAGGGTGCGCGCTCCGTTCGGGGAGGGTTCGCGTACGGTGCGGGTAGGGTCCGCGGATCCTCCACGGCCATAGATATCACTAACTTTTTTACCCTAATTTACTTAGGAACTACTGAACAGATTCACACCAAATATGCAAAAGGCACGAGTCCGAACTGAGGACTACCTCTTTGCCAAATTTGGTGTCATTCCGTTCAGCGGCTCGGGCTGTAGCTACGACAACAGATCCTATGGGAAATTGCATGGGGAAAACGCGTTTTGGGACCACCCTTTTTTCTCGGCCCCCGCTTGACAAATCACCTCAAAACTTTCAGGGTAGGAGCGGAGCGGAGCTGGCCAAAAGTTTGGAGAATTTCGAGAAGATTCGTCAATCGGCGCCAATGAAATTCCCAATAGAATATTGCGGATTTCCTATGGAAAATAGGTCCTAACTATAACTATGTACTGGCGGCCGCCAGTAGATTATATATATAAAATTCACTTAAAAAACCATAGGTTTCACACATGTTATAGTTAGCTGGACATTTCCCTCATAAAAAACCAATGAAATTCCCCCGTTATAGTTAGTAAAGGGAACTATAACTCACGCGACCGCAATCCACTGCTGATGACGTCAGATATTACATCACTGTATTTATTCACTTATTTACCCATTTTTCTTTCCTTTAACCTTTAGCTATACATATTTAATAAATATTTATTTTACATAAAGACACATATGTCATCAGTGATGTAATATCTGACGTCATCAGCAGTGGATTGCGGTCGCGTGAGTTATAGTTCCCTTTACTAACTATAACGGGGGAATTTCATTGGTTTTTTACGAGGGAAATGTCCAGCTAACTATAACATGTGTGAAACCTATGGTTTTTTAAGTGAATTTGCAAGGTTTTTTAAATGCTAAGTTATGTATTTATTATTTATTTATTTATTTATTTTTTAAGGTTTTTCACCGTGTGCGGTCGCCAGTAGATAGTTATAGTTAGGACCGTGTTTCCATATGAAATCCGCAACATGCTATTTGGAATAACTTTGGCGCCGGTTGACGAATCCTCGCGAAATTTTCAAAATAGGTGGGGCGCTCCGCTCCTACCCTGAAAGTCTCGGGGGGATTCGTCAAGCGGGGGCTGAGAAAAATGGGGGGTCCCAAAACACGTTTTCCCCATGCAATTTTCCATAGGGACCTTTAGTCCAAGGTAAAGCCCGAACGGCTGAACAGAATTACTTGAAATTTGGCAAAGAGGTAGTCCTCAGGTCAGGGAAGTGCCTTTTGCAGGTCTGGTGTCAATCTGTTCAGTAATTCCTGAGAAAATCACAAGTAAAATCATATATATATGTGGGCGGAGCCTAACCACACATCTCATCCTGAGATCTGATTGGCTGTCAGCACTTCATCCAAGAAGTGTTGGCAGCCATCTTGGGACCAATATACATGATAGCACCTCATTAAAAAGCATTGCAGTTAATAGAAGGTTTTAAGACTTTAGTTACATTATAAATCATTTGTTGATGGTAACATACTCATTTTAGGAACTGTGGTATGTTCTAAGGTGATTTCACCATGGAAAAAGCCTTCTGCTGGGATATCATGATTGAGAGAAAAATATTTTCTCATGCTTTTCCCACAGAGGTTTGGAAGGTGATCTATAAGCTAAACTGAGAGCTTATTTTCTGTAAATTCACATTATCTTTCTCAGTCATGTGAGAAAGAAGTCTGACATTCTCAGTAAAACATGTACATCCAACAAGGGCAGAGACTGTCAGTTGATTCCTTTGTGTTCTACTGCAGCTTCCCAGAGTGTTCCAAAGAACTACTAGTCCTACTTATGATAAACGTATGGCACACCTGAAGCCATCTTGCTTGGATTAAAGTGGTAACTCTTAAAACATTTAATTTAAAAAGGAACAAAATGAGGGGGTTCATTTTTCCATAAAAAGTATGATTAGTGCTGCAGAAAGAAAAATTAGGGCACATTTTGAGTGACTTCTCAAATCCTCTTCTATTTCAACAATTCTGACATGCAGACTGAAACATGCACTTTCAATACCAGCAGCAGTTTTCCCTGGTGAGCAGTAGCTTTACTACAGTGATCTAATGAGCAAAAAGAGTGCTAACATTCTGAATTTATGGCAAATGTGTGACACATCTGAATGCCTTCTTGATGGAATCAAAGTAAAAAACTGAAAGTATTTCCTACTGAGGAGACTGCAGTCAATGAGGAAATTAGGAAACTTCATAACAAATAAGTCTCCCAAGATGGCCACCAGAGACAAAAGAGCCCAAATGTAGCCCAAATATCACCCAGATGTAGCCCAAGTATAGCCCAATGACAGAATGTCCCAGAGTGTTCTTAGAAACAACTAGAGCGCTTACTGTCTTCATTATGACAAAAGTATGGCACACCTGAAGCCATCTTGATTGGCATAAACTGGTAACACTTAAAACATTTAATTTAAAAAGGAACACAATGAGGGGGTTCATTTTGCCATAGAAATTATGATTAATGCTGAAGAAAGAAAATGAGGGCACATTTTGAGTGACTTCTCAAATCCTCTTCTATTTCATTAAAAAGTTCTGACATGCAGACTGAAACATGCACTTTTAATACCAGGAGCAGACTTCCATGGTGAACAGTAGTTTTACTACAGTGATCTAATGAGCAACTAGAGTGCTAACATTCAGAATTTATGACAAATGTGTGACATATCTGAATACCTTCATGATGGAATCAAAGTAAAAAACTGAAAGCATTTCCTACTGAGGAGATTGCAGTACATGAGGAAATTAGGAAACTTCATAACAAATAAATCTCCCAAGATGGCCACCGGAGACAAAAGAGCCCAAATGGAGGCCAAAATCACCCAGATGTAGCCCAAATATAGCCCAATGACAAAAGTGTGCAAAACACTTATTATTTTGTGTTTTTGCAGTGTTATATAGTGCAGACTTGTCAGGTATTGGAGTGCTTTACATGACCATTGGTTACATCACACAAGAACAAATTCATTTTGGTTGTAGACATGGGGAGACTAAGTGATTTGACCAGAATCACAGAATGTCGAGCTGAAGCAGAAACTCCAACCTGGGTCCCCAGTTGCAAAGTCTGCAGTTCTGGAAGTAACACCACATCCTCTCCCCTAAGTGCAACATTTAATCAAGTGGTCAACTGGATAAAAAAACATAAAGATAACAAATAATTTAAAAGTGCTTTGTCGCTATTTGAAAACTCAGAAAATATGTCCTTATTTTAGTCTTTTAGAGCACTAACCATAATTTTGATGCCAATAAGACCCTCTCATATATGTAATTTCTAAAGGAAATGCTCTAGGTATTACAGTTTTGATTACATCAAGATGACGTGAGGCGTTCCACACTTTTGTAATAAATATAGAATGTTAGCAATCTAGTTGTTCATTAGGATACTGTTGAGAGCAGAGGCCAGGGGCACGGACTCTGAAAATTGAAGGCAGGTAGGATGGTGCAAAGGCAACAATTTAACCACACTGAGCAGGCAGGAAGGGCGGTGGAAGCACAACAGACTATGGAGGGCAGTGGAAAGGGGGCAGGGGCAACAAATAAAACAATACAGGACTTGCAAGAGAGGCTGTGGCAATGTAATAGACCATTGTGGGCAGAAGGAAGAGGCAATGGTAGTACAACCATACATGCCAACAGACCCGATTCAGCCAGGAAACGTCCAATGTTTTTAAGCTCAAATGGGCTTTATTTGATCTGTCTCCTGTCTACAATCTCCTCTTTTTCAATGTAACTCAAAGGGGAAAATCAATACCCCAGTTTTTTTTCAAAATCTCCCTCTTACCAAGTTCAAAATGTTCGCAAGTATGGTACATTGGATCATGGAAGGAAATGGGGTAGGGACATGGACTTGGATAACAGAGGACAGGAGGGACATGGAGAGGTGCACCAAACTGACCCTGCAGGGCAGGCATCAGGGTTTGCAGCAGCACAATACACCACACAGGGCATGCAGGACGGGAGTGCAGCACAACAATCCATAGAAAGCAAGAGGGAGGGGACAGGACCATGCACATGGACAACAGAGAACTGAGGGGCAAGAGGCAATGGTAGCTAGCTGACCATAATGGACAGACAGGAGAGAAAGCTGCAGCATAACAGACCATAAAGGGCAGGAGGGATGGATCAGGGGCCTTACAATGGAACAGACAAGCCAGGAGGGAGGAAGTAGGGGTCTGCACATGTAAACAGAGGGCTGGGGGCAAGGGGGCAGGGCAGGAGCAGCAAGATAGCCATGGAGGTCAGGCAGGATGGGCACTAGAAGCAAGACACACCATGAAGAGCAACAGTTAGACTGTGATGGCATACACACAGACCATGGAGGGAAGGTGGGAGGGGGTCAGGGGCAGCTAACTGACCACACAGGGAAGGTGGGAGGGGCCATGGCAGCACAGAAGACCATGCATGGCAAGTGGGAGGGTTAGTGGCAGCACAATGGCTATGATGGGCAAGAAGGAGGGTGCAAGGGCATGCACAAAGGACGATGGAGGATAGAAGGGAGGGTCAGGACCTGTGCACAGACAAGAACGTTCAGGGGAAGGGGCCTCACAACAGACCGCACGGGGCAGGCAGGAGGAGCAGTTGCAGCACAACAGACCAGGGAGGGCAGAAGGGTGTGGCAGTACAATGGACCATGTAGGACAGGAGGAAGAGGATAGGGGCATGGCATGTGGACAGGCAGGGTGGAGGTGGCAGGGACAGGTGACAGTCATCTGACAATGCTAAGCAGGTGGGAGGGGAGGGGCAGCTCAACAGAACACTCAGAGTAGATAGGAGTGGCAGGTCCATGGAACATGGTGGGCAAAAAGGATGGAGCAGGGGCATGCACAAAGACATCGGAGGGCAGGGGGAAGGAGAATAGGGGCAGCAAGCTAAGCACAGAGTTTAAGCAGGAGGTCAATGATGGGGCATAGAATTGGGCAATGGAGGGCAGGAGGAGTGGACTGGTACATCATACTAAATTGAGGGCAGTGGCAGCACATCAGACCATGCATGGCAGGAGGGAGGAGGCTAGTCCATGGATTCACACAACAGAGGATAGGGAGGAGGGGGGTGGGGCAGCAAGCTAACTGTTCAGAGAAGGCGGGTATTAGGAACTTTATTGTTTTTAAAACGTGTGTCTGTGCGAACTACTTAAAATATGAACAAGTATGCAGCATAATCTCACTTTTATTCAGGAAGAAGAGGACGTTTGTGAATGTGACTCCGGGCTCACTTGGCAGAAACACCCCCTGACCGTCCACCCCCTATCGCAAAATGTAATGCCCGTGAAAAGGGTAGGTGAACACAGTGTTATATAGAACATAGTCCTGAGAGCACGATTGAAAATGAAAACTAGATATAGTGTATGGTATAAACTATGCACCAAAAAGTGTGATATAAGATGAACCGGGCGTGAAATATAATATGCAATACATTGTGCGCAATGACAGATTCATTGGAGAGCGCGAAATAGCACAGGCACTAGCGCGTGCTATGCGATATGTGCCTTGGAGTGTAATATGCACAGGGCAGTGTTGTGTAACCTAACTAGTCTCTAAAGTTGTAATATAAAATATATGCTGGGGAGTGTAACGTTGCATATGCACAGTGACAAAGATATAGATCCCAGGTTGTAATATGTATGGCATAGCACTGTGCGTTATAACATAGGCATCGAAGAAGGCACGTTAGATGGGGCAATATAACCCGTGCAATGACAAGTGTGGCATGACATATTCACGGGGTGGTGTTACAGTGCACATGGGCTAGAGAGTGTCATAGCATATGCACTAGCTAGTGGAATACAACACAGAGGTGTGTGGCACTCTGCAGGCAATGGGGGGTGTAACACAGCATTAGGCTCTGGCAGGAGCGCGCTGTGACTCTCAAGTGATGTTCGTCCCCTTTCCAGAGAGTAAAATAAAAAGTATTACACATCTGGCAGTGGATGTGTGTTTTATTAACCGTGAGGGGGCTTCCTTGCAAAGTTTTGGTCGAATTTTTGTCGAATCCCCTTTGAATGGCTTGGTGTGCATGTGTATTAAATGTGCCCGTCAATAGCTACCCATGTTTGTATAAATAAACGACAAGGGTGTCTACCGGGATTAGGCACGGTAGGGCATCAGACATGTCAGAGCTTCACTAGTGGTGTAAATACATTCCACGTGGATTCATTGTATGCATAGTCACCTTTTAATGAATATCACACAAATCGTCATGGTGATAGGTACGTACGGTTTGTCCAGCATGTCCTAGATGTGTCTATAAATATATATTTTTTAAAAATAATAAAAAACAGTGGCCGGCCCTGGGGATTGGGGTCAAAAAAATATAATTAGGAGACAGGCCCTGGGGGATGGGGTCATCAGGGCCAATAAATTAGAATAAGAAGGGGAACCACACGGCCCCCCTTCTTAAAAAATTAAAATAAATAAAAGACTGGCACTCTGCAAACGCGCCCCCTGGCGAGTTGTAAGTTGGGGAATTAATTCCTCTTCAATACTGAGGGCACCTGAGGGCCAACTAGGCCAACAGGCATCTCCAGTATGCGCCAGGGAGCTGCGTTGCAGACAGGTGTTCTGAGGCCAAGCCCCTTTTTACACCTCTCTGCAACGCAGCTCTGTGCCGCTTACTGGAGGTACCTAGTGGTCTAGTTTGACCCTAGGGACCCTTAGGATTCAAGGGGACTTAATCTCTCAACTTAGAACAGCCACAGGGCGCGTTTACACAGTGGTGAAGGGAGGGGACGGGGCCTGAGGTGACGTGTGCAAACACGCACTATGGCACGTTTTAAATTGGGGATATAATTTCCCTTCAATACTGAGGGCCCCTGGGGGCTAACTAGCCCACCAAGTGCTTCCAGTAAGCGCCACTGAGCTGCATTGCAGAGAGGTGGTCCAGGCCGTGCCACTTTTTACACCTCTCTGCAACGCAGCTCTGTGGCACTTACTGGAGGTACCTAGTGGGCTAGTTGGACCCTAGGGACCCTCAGGATTCAAATGAACTTAATCTCCCAACTAAAAACGGACACAGGGCGTGTGTACACAGTGGTGAAGGGAGGGGATGGGGCCTGAGTTAACGTGTGCAAAAACGCCCTGTGGCCTGTTTTAAGAGGTAGTTTTAATCCCCCTGCCCTATTATATACTAGGGGCTTACAGAGGAGGTCATGCTAATCACAGGGGGACCCCAACGCATAATGATCCCTAGTGTATGTAGGTGTTTTCACTGTATTCTAAGTGTCTTTTAACATAGTACTGGCTCTAGGACTGGTTAGTCAGACTCAGTTACCACCAGTATCCATCTGAAAAAGTTGAGGGTACAGGATGATTTTGCAACAAGGCTTCTTTCTGCTCTTCTTTTTGTTCTTTCTGCACGTTATCCTTCTTCCTGCACTTTTCTTCGTCTTTGAGGACTTCTGTTGCTTCTTTCTGCACTTCTTTTTTTTCTTTCTGTGCATTTTTTCTTCTTTCTTCACATGTCCTATCTCTGTAGGCATAGTTAGAAATTAGCATTTAAAAAACCTTTGAAATTCACAGAAAAAAACATAGGTTTCAGGCACGTTATAGTTAGGAATTAGCATTTAAAAAACCTCAGAAATTCACTGAAAAAACCATAGGTTTCAGGGGTGTTATAGTTAGCTGGACTTTTCACTCGTACAAAACCATTGAAATTACCCCGTTATAGTTAGTTCAGCTAACTATAACTTGCGCGCCCGCAATGCACTGCTGATGACATCACATATTACATCACTCATGACATGGTCAGTGACATCACTCATGACTTCACTGATGACATCTCAAATGACATCACTGATGACATCATCCTTGTGATAGAGTGGCAGACCTCCTCTCACCCTAATATAACCTTTTATACACACATTCAAAAATAGAGACTAAAATTTTCAAAACAATGGACATACCAATACCAGTTACAACCTCTTCAGTAATTCTAAGATCCACATACACATCCACTCATTCACCAACAGTCCTATACAGTCACTCATACATGTACTCACTCATCATATGTACTCATACACCTATACATCCTGTTACACAATGCCACTCATCCATAGAGTTACTCACACACATAGTCACTCATGCTAATAAAGAATCAAACATACATTTACTTGCATATACAGTTATACACACACCACCACACTTACTTCTACGGAAACTTACATATACTTAGTCTTTTAAACAATCACTTATAGAAACACATACTTATTCATACAGGAGCTCTTTCAATCTCTCACTCTCACATATACTCACTTATATACACCAATAGTCACATATACTAGTTTAAAACATATGTAGTTACTCATAAAGACACTATTGAGACAGTCATTCACTCACTAACACACCCATAAACACACTCATCCAACCATACAGTCCTGCACACATGCTGTGTTCAACACATACAAACAGTGAGTCACTCATTCATGCACCTATGCACTACGTAATACCCCCCACCGAACCAAGCAGACACTCAGACTGATACTCAAAAAACCAACTAATAACCTATATAGACACCCATGTAGCTACTCACCAACCCATGCAGCCACTTATACACAAAGTGAGAGACTGATACAGATATTTACATATTTAAACATTACTCACTAAGCCATGTATTCACTATGATACACTTAATCAGTCAGTTACACAATCAATTTTTCAAAAACAAATCATCTATTTAGACACTTATATACCCATTTATTCTTCCATCGACCTTGAGATATACATATATAAAACATATTTAATTTTCAGAAAAACACACATTCACTGGATGATGTCATCAGTGATGTCATCAGTGATGTCATTTGAGATGTCATCAGTGATGTCATGAGTGATGTCACTGACCATGTCATGAGTGATGTAATATGTGACGTCATCAGCAGTGCATTGAGGGCGCGCAAGTTATAGTTAGCTGAACTAACTATAACGGGGGAATTTCAATGGTTTTGTACGAGTGAAAAATCCAGCTAACTATAACACCCCTGAAACCTATGGTTTTTTCAGTGAATATATATATATATATATATATATATATATATTACCTACTGGCGGTCGCCAGTAGGTAGTTATAGTTAGGACCACGTTTCCATAGGAAAACCGCAACATTTTATTTTGAATAACTTTGGCGCCGGTCGACGAATCCTCGCGAAATTTTCAAAACTAATGGGGCGCTATGCTCCGCTCCTACCCTGAAAGTCTCGGGGGGATTCGTCAAGCGGGGGCTGAGATAAAAGGGGGGTCCCATAACGCGTTTTTCCCATGCATTTTTTCATAGGACCTTTAGACACAGCTACAGCCCGAACGGCTGAACAGAGTTCCTTGAAATTTGGCAGAGAGGTAGTCTACAGGTCAAGGAAGTGCCTTTTGTAGGTTTGGTGTAAATCTGTTCAGTAGATTCTGAGAAAATAGCCTTTAAATCAATATATATATCTGAGCCAGCTTACGGTGCACTTACGTTGCGCTTACCGTACGCGTACGGTGACGTGCGCGAGCGCGATTCGGATTGGCTGTTAAATCTTAGTAAACATTTGAATCGGTCGAAACCAGGAAGCGGCGGCCGCCATTTTCTCTCTCGCACTCTGAGTGGGGCAGCATAAACAAAGACAAAAAACATCTAAAGGGGCAGTATATTCAGTTCTTAACCACCCAGCATTGATATAGGTGTCCCCAAACAACCCCCAAGGCCAAAAAAACTATTTTATTTTTTTTCGAAAAATCGCCGATTACGCTTACCTTACGCGTACGGTAAAAATTTTTGAAAAAATAAACAATTATCCACACTCTCTCCACCCCGTGTGCAAATGGTGCCCGAAGGGCACCATTTGTGCATGGAAAAAAACTTTTTAGGAAATGACTAAAGAAAACCTTTCACAACGAAGCGCATAATATGTCCCCCATGTGCGCACGGTGCGCGAAGCGCATCGTGCGTACATGGCCCATCCCGCGTAACGTGGGCACGCGGTGCGCACAGCGCACCGCGTGACCACCGTGCGTGCACGGCACTAACTGCATAAAGTGGGCGCGTGGTGCGCGAAGCGCACCGCGTGCTCACTGTGCGCGCACGGTGCGCGAAGCGCACCGTGCACGCACGGAAGGAACTGCGTTAACTGGGCGCGCACGCCACGAACGGCGTAAAGTAACTTAGCATTTAAAAAACCGTACAAATTCACTGAAAAAACCATAGGTTTCACACACGTTATAGTTAGGAAATAGCATTTAAAAAACCTTGCAAATTCACTGAAAAAACCATAGGTTTCACACATGTTATAGTTAGCTGGACATTTTACTGATAAAAAACCAATGAAATTCCCCCGTTCTAGTTAGTGCAGGCAACTATAACTCACGCGACCGCAATCCTCTGCTGATGACATATGTGTCTTTATGAAAAAAAAATATTTGTAATATATGTATAGCTAAAATTTAATGGAAGAAGACATGGGCAAATAAGTGTCTAAATACAGTATTAGCATCAGCAGAAGATTGCGGTCGCGTGAGTTATAGTTGCCTGCACTAACTAGAACGGGGGAATTTCATTGGTTTTTTATCAGTAAAATGTCCAGCTAACTATAACATGTGTGAAACCTATGGTTTTTTCAGTGAATATATATATATATATATATGTGTGTGTGTGTGTGTGTGTGTGTGTGTGTGCTCTCGCAACATGTGTTTTTCCCCTCTTTTAAACATATATGGCTTCTTGATGAAGGCGTCCCGCCGAAATGCGCGTAGATTGTAAACCATGTTAGCCATGACCATATTGCATGGTAGTCTGTTACTAATCTTGTATTGATCTATTTTAATGTATCTGTCCTTGTTTAGCCTATGATTTTTTTTGTGTTTGATCTAATCCTGATATAACACTATATATAGTATATAGCTGTGTATGATTAGATAAATAGGTACAAATGATGGTTGCAACAATTAACATTTCTTGATATGTAGCAAATTTAATTGGCCAAGTGAGACATCAGTTGGCTAATGCACTGTGTTGATTGTATTACATTTCAGTAAACTTCACTGATTCTTTAAGTGATAGTGAAAATATGTTTCTAAGATTATCTCTTTTATACCAAAAACAAATATATAAAATAATATATTTGTGAATAATTATTGGTTTCTGGTTACATATTTTTGTTAGCATAGATCCACCTTGTATTCGTTTCCTACATGTTTATTTTCAAATAATGTTGTCACTCTGAAACTCATTCCAGGGGTACCCCCTTTTTCCACAAATATGGTTCTCTGAATATTTCCATTTTATTCCTGCTTTAGATGTTGTGTGGCTAATTCAAAAATACATGTAAGAGTTTGTGAAGTAGTACTATAATAGTACTACTTCACATACTAATGAAATGCCTCTGTGAATCAGCCCTCAAGACTATAATTAAGAAACTATATACAGTGCAAAATATTGTGGCTAGTAACACACCTTCCCAGAAACATAAAGATCCTTAGCAGAAAAAGCATTAGAAAAGCAGAAAAGGCATCCCTGTGGAGGAAAATGTTTTGGAGAATGGTGCAATTGTAAAGGTAGAGAGAACTTATGGCAAACAAGGAGGGGCAGATTTATCAAAATGTCCTGCAACACAGCGTAGCAAGACAACTTGTTACGCTGTGTTGCATGACAGGGAGAAGGTAGGGATGCACCATATTTAACAATCTATGGTGCATTCCTGTTCTCTACATGCACTGGCTCACTATGTGCTGCCTACCGCCAATGCAGGCACCCATGCACCATGGTGCAAGGGTTCCTACGTTGAAGGCAGGATTGTTTTTGTGCAGGAAGCGACACCTTCCTGCATAAAAACAATACTCTGAGGCGTATTCCTCTTCCAGCAGCACACATAGAAAGAGGAAACAGCAAAGAGAAATTAACACATTTCTCCTCTTTATGCCTCCTCCGGGAAGGCGTAGCATTTTGATGCGCTCCTAGGTTTACCACTCATGGTAAATCTGGGAATGCACCAAAATCCATGGGTGGGTGCTTGGAAACACCCATGCTCTACCCTTGGAACATATGGGAAGAAGACAAAACCTAGGCAAAATCATACATGATAGGGAATAATTTGAATTTGCAACACATAAATATATACATCAATTCCTGAGATCTGATTTCTTTGTCTTGTGCAGCAGGATGTCATGAGCCACAGCTAATGATGCAACTCAAGTGGAAAATTACCTTCACAAAGAGAAAATAGACAATTTCTTTAGATATGTAGTTGACCATTACAAGGGAACTACAGTCAGTCACTTCACACCATCAGTGAAACAGAGATGGCAGCTTGCAGCATGATGTCACCAAAATGGCCAATTCATTGAGAATAGACCTATGCATGGTAAAGGACATCAGAAAAAAGTGACGATGAGAGGATGCATTTGTAGGATGTGAATGCCAAGACAGAGGTGGCAAGACAGTGTCTGACAGAGGACCTGACAAAGGACCCAGATTTATGTGTAGGCTCTCCCCACCCTAGTGTATCCGCTTTACTAAGCATGCTGGCCTGATGTATGGCTTGACTGTTCCAGTAAACCTATAGTCAGGCCAGTGATATCCACACATCTCACCATATACCTAATACACACACTACGTATGTCATAATGTCCATGACAGACATTTAAAACATGAGATAAATCAGATACCTATGCAATTCACATGCATAACAAAGCAATAATTAGATATGATAAAATCTATTTTTCACCGATTCTAAACCTATTTGTATGCACTAATGCAAGCGGCAGTTGCAGCTACCACGCACAGTAACGGCACAATTTCATATCCCCGTCATCCAACTAAGTATGTGTTTTAGTGATCTATGTTCTGAACACACCCCAGGGTAAACTGCAACTGGATTTGCCCAAAGAAACCACTGCCAGTATATCAATGTAGCTTATCCACCCATTCAATATAGATATACCTAGCATATATGTCATTGATATATCCACAGTAACATAAATACTCATCATGTCACTGTCACCATTGTAGAACTTGTATTGTGCCCCCACATAAACTTGCCCAACCACTACTATTGTTACCCTTTTTGCATAGTCATGTGGTCTGGCCACTCACAGGCACAGATGACCAAGCCTGGTAAGTCTCCCTCATTCTCAACCAGTACATGTCAATGTATGATGCCATGCTCTTTAGAAAACTTCAATAAACTATCACTTTATCAGACAGAGGGCAATGAAAAACATTATACACAAGTCCTGTGATAGTTGTGTAAACACATTGGGCCCGATTCACAGAACTAACTTAAGACAAAATCCTAAACTTACTAACATTTTGGTATTCACAGAAGGCACTTACTCATTTTGGTATTCACAGAAGGCACTTACTCATTTCGGTATTCACAGAAGTTAGGAGTCCTAACTTTAGGACTCCTAAATGCCTTCTGTGAATACCGAAAGTCTTAAAATTAGGATTTTTCTCAGTTTAGGTGTAGAAAAGTTAGGACTCCAAACTTTAGGACTCCTAAATGCCTTCTGTGAATACCGAAAGTCTTAAAATAATGATTTTTCTCAATTTAGTAGTAGTAAAGTTAGGACCCCTAACTTTAGGACTCCTAAATGCCTTCTGTGAATACCTAAAGCCGTAAAGTTAGGATTTTTCTCAGTTTTGGAGTAGTAAAGATAGGAGTCCTAACTTTACTACTCCTAAACTGAGAAAAATCCTAATTTTAAGACTTTTGGTATTCACAGAAGGCATTTAGGAGTCCTAAAGTTAGGACTCCTACTTCTGTGAATACCGAAATGAGTAAGTGCCTTCTGTGAATACCAAAATTAGTAAGTGCCTTCTGTGAATACCAAACTGGTAGTAAGTTTAGGATTTTGTCTTAAGTTAGTTCTGTGAATCGGTCCCATAAATTGTTTGCTAGCTCAACACTGAACACACACAATTCAAAATTCTGCAACTGGCAGTGAGGGCAAAGAACAAGGGTGCACTGGTGTAATATCAGGACAATTTCATTAGCATATTCTCACGCTCAACTTTAAGTGGTCACACTGCCCCAGAGCCACGTTCATGCAAAATCCAATGTTAGAAGAAAATGAGCGTGTAAAAGTCCATCCTTGATTTGTCTTGTCAAAATGTGAAGAATAATACTGTTCATTCCTTAATTATCATTAGTACATTCAAAATATAATCACTTGGGAGTCTTGTGTTTTCAATGCGTTCCGTCCCTACGGACATCAGCAGGGCTGTAATTCAAAACATATGTATCAATCATATGAAGTTGGCTTTATAATTTAAATATTTACAAATATACAACATTATTCCCATTAATACAACCAATTGCACAAAATCCCCCCACAAGACTCTCTGCTTATATACACTCTACTGTGGTCATTCTGTCCAAGAACATTTTAGTGACAAATCAAAAAGGTTTTTATTTTTATTTTAATTGTATATTGATAACCCCCTATTCATGCATGATCACATCTCTAAATATTGGATGAATTAAAAAACACAAGACTCCCAAGTGATTCATTTATGAATGGACTGATGATAATTAAGGAATGAACATTATTATTCTTTGAATTTTGGCAAGACAAATCAAGGATGGACTTTTAAACGCTCCTTTTTTTCTAAAATTGGATTTTACAGAACACACACATTCAACATTTTCTCCATGGCAGTCATGAACACCTAAGCTGACTAACAAATGTGTTTCTAACATCAACTTGACAAAGATGAACTAACAACCTCAATTTGTTCCATAATCATGTATAAAGTACATATGGTAATGAGAAAGCACAACTCTGAACTTGCCACGATAGCATGCCCTATGGCATGGATAAATGGCAACTAGAGACCTGACCTTGAAAATAGACTGGCGAAATAACTCTTCAATAAGAACTTTAAAGTACACCATAAAAATTATTCTATCACTTACTGGATGTGCTGTTGATTACATTAAATGCATGCAAGACAGTTAAGCTGATCTACTTAGTGACTCTCATAATTCCTCAGTCATGCAGCAGTGCTTAAAAGTACTACTACATAAGGATTACAAGTTTAAGGTTATGAACATGCTTCTCTTAATATTCTCAAAATAATTTAGTTGCACACATTGTAATTAATTCATGTTCCACATTTCTTTGTAGTTGAGCTTTATAAATACAAAAGGGGATCATATTCTACATGATAATAACAGCAGGATACTTAAAAACCTGTAGAAAATGGCAAGCTAAAATTTCACCTGATAAATTGCAATAATACAGCTACTCCATTTCCCTGATTTTAATGACAGAGTGATCAAAGGATACAGTACAAAGTGATGGAATAAAATTCCATCTGTAAAGATTCAAAGGTATGATGACTCTTCTTATCATCCCTGGGATGGGTACACACTACAGACTTAAGGCTGACATAGGGCATCCAAGAAGTTAAAGTGTGTACGTGCAATATCTCAGAATATAGAAAATGAATTAGAGCCATATATTATATAATGCACCTACCCAAAGCACAGCATAGTTCTTTTCACAGCCTAAAGCATACCATAAAGTGCTTTAGTGCTATAAGTTCGCTATGCCCTAATCAAAACTCTCAATCCATTCAGTTAATGGACCAGATATGATCTCCCCGTTTTTGTACCGTCAGACCCCTACATTAGTATAAACCTTTTGCCTTATTGTACATTGTTAAAATTCATGCCCTCCATTCGGGGAACGTTGGAGGATCAGGACTTATTCATTCCAAGGCTATCCACATGTTGACTACAGTCATAGCCCCAAAGATCAGGTACGTTTCACCTTTGGAAAGCCTACACTCTTCACTAAATCCTAGCAGCATCACTTGGGCAGTAATATTAATCTACTTCTTAAGGATCATCCCACTAAAAGTCCCCACTTCTTGAATATAACCAGTTAGACTTGGACATGTATAAAACATGTGCACAGTTTCTGCTTGTTTGTTTCCGCACCTATGACATTTAGAGTCTCCTGCCCTATCTTAGCCAGAGTATTATATATATTAAAAACTGGTTTAAAGTGGTGGCTTTTTAGCCCTGCAGTTAAAAGTATTGCCCTGATATCCAGAGAGCACTGGAGTAGCGGCCCTTCCAGACCTGACCTTCCTTCCCACTTAGAGTTCTGGAACTCTAGATTGTCCAGCAGGGCCTGAGTCAATAAGCTACAAATATGACCAATTCTGACTCCACGATCTATGGCATCGATCATGGGGAATTTTGTAAACAAGACTTGTTTCTTTTCCAACTTATGTATGAAATCTCTAATCTGCAAGTATTTAATGTCTCCTTTGTCAAGCCAAACCGTTCTTATAACTAGCTAAACAAGCATATCTGGTTGCCATCATAAATATCTCCAGGTCTTGAGATACCATTTAGTTCAAGTCTTCTGCCCATGTTATCATGAAATATTGCCGGTAAGGCGAGGGGTACCCATAGCCATGAATAGCGATTGAACCTACTGATAACAATTCTTCTTTAATTGCCACCACACCTTAAATACCCCTTCAACTTTCTTAAATCAGTTTTTTTGTGGTCACTTCTTTCCAAGTTTCTTAGAAAGCAACCCTAAGCACCAGACCCCAGTGTAAACTCATATATATTTTGTGTCTCAGCACGGTTTACATTATGCTTATTGCCCATTAGCAAAATCAATGTATGCTGTAGCATACAGTACCATTAATAAAAAATAAAGCTGGGTACAGCCTATCTGCTCTAGGAAGTAACAAAAATCTTAATCTCCTTTTTGGCTTTTCAAACCGCCAGAAAAAGCTGGAGCATAAACTCGCTAGCTTGGTAAGCCAGTGCTTATTACCCTCCAGTTGACTGGGCTCTAAACATATATAAAACATTTGGGAGGGTAAGCCTTTTTAAGACATTACATCTCCCAAACAATGACAGATGCCATTTGTTAATTCTGACTAGCTTCTGTCTGATCTTAGAGATCAGGAGTGTTAGATTTGGTCCACCAGCTTATTGAGGGTAAAAGCTATCTTCACTTCTAGATAGGTTGCATCCTCCACCAGCCGTTGATCCCCCAGATTAGTTCCTTTAGTACAAACTACCTTGGTCTTGACCTCATTGAGGTTATAAAGCAAACACAAGGAGATGCTGGATGGAGCAATGAAACTTTTCAGACACTCACCCCCAGTCACAGATCTAGGTTGAATCCATCATCATTCTTCAGCTCACTTCGCCACCTCAATTCAGACCCAGCTATATGCAAATCAGTCTTGATCCTGTGCCTCATGGTAACAGTCCAGCCTGAACTGCCAAGCCAGGTCTTTCCTGAACCAGAAACAAGCATCCTGGGACTGCTTTATGGGTAACACCCTTCATCAGCCAGGTTAGCTTGAATCCAGTGGCAAAGTGAGTAAGGTACCCACATCTGGGCATACCCTGTCAACTGAGGATGAACAAAGCAAACACAAGGAGATGATGGAGGGAGAGCTGAAACTTTTCAGACACTCACCCCCAGTCACAGATCTGGGTTGAATCCATTATCTTTCTTTAGCTCACTTTGCCACCTTTGTTCAGACCCAGCTATTTGCAAATCAGTCTTGACCCTGTGCCTCATGGGAACAGTCCAGCCCTGTGACCGGTTTCTGGTTAACACCCTTCATCAGCCAGGCTAGCTTGAATCCAGTAGCAAAGTGAGCAAGGGACCCACGTCTGGGCATACCTAGCCTGTCTGATGAGGGCTGTTAGCCTGAAACCAGTCCCAGGATGCTTGTTTCCTGTCCAAGGTAGACATGGCTTGTCAGTTCGATCAGGACTGTTCCCATGAGGCACAGGGCCAAGACTGAGTTGCAAACAGCCGTGTCTGAACTGGGGTGGCTAAGTGAGCTAAAGAACGATGATAGATTCAACCCAGATCTGTTACTGGGGTGAGTGTCTGAAAAGTTTCAGCGCTCCGTCCATCATCTCCTCGTGTTTGCTTTCTTCGCCCTAAGTTGGCAGGCTATTCCCAGACGTTGGTCCCTTGATCACTTTGCCACTGGATTTAAGCTAGCCTGGCTGATGAGGGCTGTTAGCCCGAAACTGGTTGTAGGATGCTATTCACACTTCCCAAGTTTCCAGAGAAAGGTCCTATAGAATACCAGAGGAATCCTGTCTGGTCCTGTGGCTTTTCCCAAGGCCAACAGCTTCAGCTACTGCATCTGGAGAAATCGCTAATTCAAGAGAATCCCACTCTTCGTCACTCAATATGTTCCCACTTACTGTACTAAGAAATGTATATAGCTGTCTGACCATGGGGATATAACCTCCTAATCAAGATCTTCATAGAATTCTTTAAACCCTGATATCAATTTCTGCAGGGATTTCGGTCTATGTCCCTGATTATCTACAATAGCATCAGCCCATCTTTCTGTTTATTTTTGTCTTGTGCGATATGCTAATAGCCTGCCAGTGTTTTCTCTATATTAATAGCACTCTGACTTGGAGTTTTGTAATTTGGTGGCTCCCTCCTTACAGTAATGTTGATTAATTCTACCTTTAAGTGCCACAATATTCTGCTGAATTTCACTACAATTCTGCCCGTCCATTAGGCACCTAGTCAGTGTTGCTTCAAGGAGTAAAAGATCTCCATATAGCCCATGGGTCTGGCTGTGTCTCTGTTCTGCTTACAAAGACTATAGCTGAGTGTTTAACCCCTGACCCCTGCTTTAGGAGTGTCCCAGACCATATTATTAGCAGTAGTACTGCTTTTCATTGCTTGGAAATCTGTTAACCACCTACAAATGTGATCTATATGTTTGGTACCTAATAGGAGTTTTCTGTCAAACTTCCAGGTCCACCAAGGCTTCACTATGCCAGTGATTGCACATTCAGGCTATAGGGGGTTGTGATCCGATAGCACCCTAGAGATGTAGACACCAAAAAATTATCCAGAATCACCTGTTTTTTCCAGGGTCTGGATCTTTTAACTTATCCCAAACATTGGTCAGCCGATGGTCTTTAACTAGCTGTTGGACTGCTCCAAATGCCAGTGGCTTCCTACCAGTGTATGAATGACACCCCCTGGAATTCCCACACACAAGCATATGTTGATTAAAGTCCTAACACAAGATGATGGGGGGCTAATAAGGCTGAGAACTTCAGGTTTATAAAATCAATAAATGCAGCCTTATCCACGTTGGAGACATATACCCAGCATAAGGTGAGCCTTCCCAAGGTCACACGAAGCTTCAAGATCACTCACCTCCCAAAATTATCGCCAGGCTCTGAATTACTGTGCAGGAAGTTTTCTTAGAGATGATGGCTACCTCCATGGATGCCATTTCCTGTGTCCTGCAGCAGAGAAGCAAATACCCCAGTCCTCCCAACAACTTCCTTCTCCCCCAAGGGATGTGTGTCTGAGGTATACAAATGATGCCAGTCTTCATCACCCTAAGACCCAGTGCTATTCTACCTCTTTTAAGTCTATTGTTCAGACCACATGCATTTATTGCGTAATAATACGTAAACTATTTTGAGACATTCAGTTATCTGATTCTGTTCCCAGATATCCAGCATAACCATAGTTTCATTGTCATTCTTAACTTCCCACAGATAACCTTCAAAATCTATTTTTCCACCAAGGCATAGGTTTCCAGAAAAAGAAACTTACAGAAATGCCATGTCTTTGCCACTTTTCCTGCTGTAAAAATCGTCCATGCCATAAACCTACACCCACAATATACTCTCACTCCCAGTTTCATGGTGGTGAGACACCCCTCACCACCATGAAACTGGAATTGGACCAAACATGGTTCGTAGATGGAAGTATGCCCTCCTCTCATGTGTGTTTCTAGAGAAAAACTAAGGCTTAGAATTTTGGAGTGTGCGCCTATGAGATTCAAGGCTGACTGTTAGCATTTGAATAGCACAGAAAAAAAGTAAGGACTTTGCAATATCAATAAGCAACCATCATCAGCACACAAACACTTGAGTGTGCTTCCTACACACCATACAGACTGTACTCAAGTGCAGAGCAAACCCCAGCAAGTCATCAGAATCACATCTAGGAAACTAAAACTTGGAGGCTCTGAGCTACTCCAGGTTCTTAAGAAGCTCTTCTGTTTTAATCTCTGAGAAAAATAAATGTGTTATGTCATGTATAATGACTTTAAACTTGCGTCATCACCTTTGAACTGTAGTGTGACAGAAGTTTAGATTCACCAAAAAATTTGCAATCTTCAGCAGTCTGCTTTGAGTCTGGGTGGGCTTTTTTGAAAACGGCCTGCTAAGTAGGAAGTTTCCCAAAAATACTCAGATAGCCCTTGGTTTCTCCCATCTTGAACATGGCACTAGTTTTATGTAAAAGGGAGGCCATGTGCTTGCTGGATCTCTAGATCTCAGTTCTAATCTGGCAGCTCTGTAACTATGCTCTTGAATAGACCAACTATAAACATCTGATTATGGACTAATTATTCTCCTTAAGCAATACCCAGAGGTTATTGAGCCTCAGTCTATTTTCAAATTCCTCAAGTTTCCACTGTGTTTTACTCAATTGTGTTTCATACTCTGTCCCCACTTTTTGGTTTATGAGCATGTCGACCTCTAAGATGGTCCCCCTGTTCCTCACGTTTTGTCAGAGAACTCAGAGCATGCTTTTGCAACCTTTCGCATAGCAAGTTTGTTCCCTACAGATGTCTGCTTGGGTTTCCCTATGATGGGCCATGATTTCTTGATATATAGCCTCAAACGTTGCAGACTCAGGTTGAACCAGCTGCCTGCCCATCTGGCCATTTCCAAGTATTCCCATTCCCATCCACCATTTGCCCTGGGGTCTCCTTTTTCTGAGTTTATTTTCTTAATGGTTTCCCAGGGATCCTTTTCACCCAGGTCGTCTGAGAGGGTCTCCTTTCTTCCACTAAGCTCACTGTAGCAACTTGAGGCACTGCCTCTTGAACCCCTTCTGAGCCCCCTCATCCAAGTTGTCCCCAGTTTAGTCAGACTGATCAGTGAATGAGATGAAGTGTTCCACAGTGTCAGTTTCTGCCCCAGTATTGACCAAAGAGCATTTACTTTTACTTTTTGCCCTTTTCTTACGCTCGCTGGTCTTTACAAAAAGTTCATGCTCTGGTGCCTGACTAGGAGTTTGTTCCCTGGAGGGCCCCTTCTGTGCTTCCACCATTAGGCTGTCAACGTTCCCTGCATTGCATCCGGGGTGGGGCCCCCCAGTTAATAATATATTCACTGCTTGTAACATCATACATTTGAGACTGCTTGGCCTCCCATTGCCTGTTGAATTGACAGTCTCAACCTCTGTTTGAGGTTGCACAGGAGGAGGCGTGAAAGCTTGTACCATGTTACTCACATCTACAGTTGCCAAAATATCTGCGCTGCCTATTTCTTCATGCACACCGGGAATGCTCTGGTTAGTGACAGTCGATACCTTGTGCATTGATCCTGGCAATCAATTGAATGATTGACAGGACTCTGTACTTGACGGCTGACGCTGGTCCTGGCACCCAGTTTGGCTTTTTTTGAAAATCAGCCACTGTCATGGTGGAGTCTGCTCCCCGGGCCAACTTTATCTGGTACCTCATAAATGCTTTCTCCTTGTCTCGGTAGAGCTTGCCTTTTTCTGTCCTACATCTACTGAGGTTTGCTGTCTGAAGCTTGAGGCCCCAACAGTCTTAGGGCCTGTCTGCGCCCGTCCACTCCTGGACCGCGCCCAGTGCCAGGACCCCTGGCCCTCGCCGGAGCTAACCCACCCGATGGAGATACGACGACGCCGCTCTCCACGCACTCAACACCGGCCGACAGCCAGCCTGCTACCGAGCCACCCCGAAACGCACCCATGGAGTCTTCACCTGCCATGTCTGCAAGTTCACCTGCCTCCTGACCTGAACCGAGCCCGCCAGAACAGGCGCCAACAACAACCACCTCAAGTGCAACCTGCTCAACACCCGCTCCGTCCACAAGCACGCCGTCGAACTCTGGGACCTCCTCGACACAACAGCACCGGACGTCGCCTTCCTCACGGAAACCTGGATGAACGCCTCCTCATCCCCCGACATCGCCATAGCCATCCCGGACGGCTATAAGATCACCCGGAGGGACCGCGTCAACCAAGCCAGAGGTGGCATCGCCATTGTCTACAGAAACACCATCCACATCACGACCAACACCGACGACACCCTCACCACCGCTGAACTCCTTCACGTCCAGATACACACCGACCCCAAGACCACCCACAGAGGTACTGTCATCTACAGACCCCCGGGACCACGCACACAATTCAGCGAAGCGATCGCAGACTTCATCAGTCCGCTCGCCCTCGCCTCCTCCGACTACATCCTCCTAGGGGACGTCAACTTCCACCTGGAGAACAACAAGTACAACAACACCACCACCCTGCTAGACAACCTCGCCAACCTCGAACTCAAGCAACTGGTCAACACCTCCACCCAATACGCCGGCCACACACTTGACCCCATCTTCTCCTCCAGCAACCACATCTCCTTCAGCCACTCCACCGGACTTCACTGGACCGATCACAGCTGCATCCACTTCAACTTCAGGAAAACCACGACTCACCTCCACCGGCAACAAAGGCCCCCGTAGATGCTGGAGCAAGATCACCACCGACCAGCTCACCATCTCCCTGAGCCAAAACCAACCCACCAACACTATGGACCCCAACAAAACAGCCCGCAACCTCACACAGTGGATCACCAACTGCGCTGACGCCCTTGCACCACTGAAGAACCCTCCAAGAAATCCCGACAGCAAGAAAGCCTCATGGTTCACCGACGATCTCAAAGACTCCAAGAAATCCTGCCAAAAAGCCTGGCGCCTCGACCAGTCAACAGAAAACATGATAGCCCTCAAGAACGCCATCCGCAAACACCACCAGCTGATCCGCACCACCAAAAGGACATCATTCAGAGACCGACTGGACAACAACACCCACAACAGCAAGGAACTCTTCAGCATCGTCAAAGAGCTCTCCAACCCCGGCGCCAGCAACAACGACATCACGCCATCGCAAGACCTCTGCGACTCACTCACCACGTTCTTCCACCGCAAGATCGCCGGTATACACGACAGCTTCAGCGCTCAGACTACGTACCCATCCACCCAACCAACGCCCCCCACCACCACCCTATGCACCTGGAACCCCATCAGCACGGAAGACACCACCCACATGATGAACTCCATCCACTCCGGCTCCCCAGCTGACCCCTGCCCACACCACATCTTCAACAAAGCCAACTCCATCATCGCACCCCAACTCCGGGACATCATTAACAAATCCTTCGCATCCGCCACATTCCCGGAGAGCTGGAAGCATACAGAGATCAGAGCCCTCCTGAAGAACCCCACCGCGGACCCCACAGACCTCAAGAACTTCCGTCCCATCTCGCTCCTGCCCTGCCCCGCAAAAGTCATCGAGAAAACCGTCAACAAGCAGCTGACCACCTTCCTCGAGACGAACAGCTCCCTCGACCCATTGCAGTCCGGATTCCGAGTGAACCACAGCACCGAGACCACCCTCATTGCAGCCACCGATGACATCAGGACCTTGCTTGACAACGGCCGCATTCGACACTGTCTGCCACCGCACCCTGACAACCCGACTCCACCACGCCGGGATCCAAGGAAAGGCCCTGGAATGGATCACCTCCTTCCTCTCTGACAGAACTCAGAGAGTCCTTCTCCCGCCCTTCCGCGCAGCAGCCACCAAGATCATCTGTGGCGTACCCCAAGGATCCTCGCTCTGCCCTGCCCTCTTCAATGTCTACATGAGCCCCCTCGCAGCCATCGCACGCAAACACAACCTCAACATCATCTCCTACGCCGACGACACTAAACTGATCCTCTCCCAGGAAGCTTCCAGGAAGGAATGAAAGACGTCGCGGAATGGATGAAGCTCAGCCGTCTGAAGCTGAACTCAGACAAGACGGAAGTCCTCATCCTTGGACCATCCCCCTCTGCCTGGGATGACTCCTGGTGGCCCCCTGCTCTGGGCACCGCCCCCAAACCCTCGGACCACGCACGAAACCTGGGTTTCATCCTCGACTCCTCCCTCACGATGACCAAGCAAGTTAATGCCGTTACATCTTCCTGCTTCAACACCCTCCGCATGCTCCAAAAGATCTTCCGGTGGATCCCCACTGGAACCAGGAAGACAGTCACCCAGGCCCTCGTCACCAGCCGACTGGACTACGGGAACGCCCTCTATGCTGGGACCACCGCCAAACTACAGAAAACCGCAGTCAGAAAGCATCTGCACGACTCATCCTGGACATTCCCTGACACAGCCACATCTCTGCACACCTGAGAGACCTGCACTGGCTCCCCGTCAGCAAGAGGATCACCTTCAGACTCCTCACCCATGCACACAAGGCTCTCCACAACATGGGCCCCGAATACCTCAATACCCGCCTCACGTTCTACACACCTACCCACTAGCTCCGCTCCGCCAGCCTCACCCTCGCCACCGTCCCACGGATTCGCAGAACCACAAACGGAGGAAGATCTTTCTCCTACCTGGCAGCCAAGATGTGGAACACACTCCCCACCCCCCTACGACTGACCCAGGACCATCTCTCCTTCAGGAAGCACCTCAAGACCTGGCTGTTAGAGCAGTAGCGGCACCACCCTCCCAGCGCCTTGAGACCCTCGTGGGTGAGTAGCGCACTCTATAAATGTTCCTGATTGATTGATTGATTGATCCTTGCAGCAGTGAACAGCGAACACCTCCGGGGCTGTTCCCCGCCGCATGGTTATATTAAAACACCAGAAGATGAGTCTCAGAATCTTGATGGCCCTCGGCCCACAGTGTCCGTAAAATCTTGCAGCCATGAGGTCAATGACCATTGCACAAAGCTGAGAGGGGAAGCACCTCCACATAAGTGCACTGTCAAAACGGAGCACGTAGGGAGGAGGGCCAGTATCCCGTACTCACACAATCACTGTATTGCCCCAGGATGACTATATGATCCACCTTTACTGCTGTTGTCCAGGAGTAAATCCAGAAATAAATATATAATCTATTAAATTCGATTTTTTGAGAGTAGATTTTGTAAATGTAAAGAAGCTCCTAATTATTCTTTGAATATGGAGAACATTTAACATTTATCACGATGTTTGAAATTTCAAATGCTATTCTGAAGAAGTTGAACAATACCTCTTCTTAGTCTCAAAGCAGGATGGGATGCTAGTTGACACTTTTTCTTTGTTAACAGTGTCTTTCTTTGACATTGTAGATTAGGCTGTGAGTATATGGAGGTTTGTTGTTTTTGTAATGATTTTAATACTTTTAGACCATATGGTAACAAGAATGCGAAAGGGGATACAACAGGCACTTTGCTTGCTCATGTCACCGGCCCATTCTAAGCTCCCTGTACACTCAAATGCAGTACTTAGGGGCTCATTACGATGGCGGCCGGACTTCAGTCCATCCGCCATCTATGCAGGGCTTGGGACTGGCTACCTGTAAGGTGGCGGTCCTGCAAATGAGATCGCAATGCGACCACCACTGTGGCCGTCGCATTGTGTAGCTCTAATATTGCGGCAAGTGCTGCTGGCTGCAGCACCCGCCACAATGTTCGAAATGCATGTTTACATTTCCCTGCACTACGTGGTAGGCACCATGCAGTGCCTGCCACCTGGTGCTTGGAAATGTTGGGGGGTACCATAGGTGGCCCCCTAGTGCAAAACGACAGTCCCCCGGCACAAGGGGGGCCCGCAACGGGCCCTCAAATTCCATCCCCGCCAGTCTGTGAATGGCAGTTGAACTGCCATACACAGGCTGTCGGGGATGCCGCATCATATTATGGCAGACGTTGCCTGCTAGGCACCGCCACCATTTTGTTGATGCGGTGGGGGGGTCCACCAGGCAATCGTAACGATTGCCTGTTTCAGACTCGGTGACGGACGGACTTTCCGTCCGCCATGCACACCGCCCACCATTGTTATCTGGTGGGCAGAAAAGTGCTTTGCGATGCCAGTGAATCCACCACCGGCGATTTACTTCCATTGTAATTACCCCCTTAGTAATAACTTGTCTCTGCCAATTTGTCTTTTGTACTTACCATGCAACAATCAGTATGCATTATCAACTTAACTGAAGTCATTATACTAACATGAGTCCATCCCTCCTTTACATTAGCTGGCTGACAAGAATGCCATCCACCAGCAAATTAATTTTTGTAATTTCAAGGGAGAGGCCCAGGCTCCAGAAGGTCTCCTCCTCAGTGGCTCACATCATCGCACCGAGAAGATTGAGTAGGCTATTGGCTCCATGAAGACTGGCACATCAAATTGGGCTAGCAATCACCTTTATCTAATTTGCATGCCCCCTACACAGGGACAAAGGCCATAGATGTTTCTTGTGGCTACGCAGGCTTCATCGATCCCCGTTTACATCTTGGAGGCACCCAAGTTGAATCAACCCAGATACAAATCTTTTATATTCTCCATCACCACAATGACTGCTTTCACAATGTGATCAATTGTTCTTTCCCATATTGCAGGGTGCATATTACAAAGTCCCAGTAGCCAGTCCTGAGTTGTATTATGGGCGGCCAAATGAAATGACTAGGTATATTAGGGGGTTGGCTTGGGCAAGGCATGCTTCCTCGAAGGAAAAGCTTTCCAAACAGCAGGACTATATGCGACATGGACTCTAGAATTAAGACATGGCGGAGTCCATTAGCTTCCTCAATAACCATCCAGGGGGTATCAATCAATCAATCAGTCTTTGTAAAGCACACTACATACCCGCGAGGGTCTCAAGGCGCTGGGGGGGCTACTGATTGAACAGCCAGGTCTTGAGTGTTCTCCTGAAGGTCAGCAGGTCTTGGGTCTGTCGTAGGCTCAGTGGGAGGGTGTTCCATGTTTTGGCGGCGAGGTGGGAGAAGGATCTCCCGCCAGTGGTAGTTCTTCGGATGCGCAGGACGGTGGCTAGTGAGAGGTTGGTGGAGCGTAGCTGGCGGTTGGGGAAGTAGAAGGAGAGACGTCTGTTGAGGTAGGCAGGGCCGGCCTTGTGGAGTGCCTTGTGTGCGTGTATAAGGAGCTTGAAGGATATCCTCTTGTTGACGGGGAGCCAGTGCAGCTTTCTCAGGTGGGGGGTGATGTGGCTGTGGCATGGTACATCGAGGATCAGTCGTGCCGAGGCGTTTTGGATGTGTTGTAGTCGTTTGATGAGCTTGAACGGGGCTCCCGCGTAGAGGGCATTTCCGTGGTCTGCTGCTGATGAGGGCCTGGGTGACTGTCTTTGTTGTATCTGTTGGGATCCATTTGTAGACCTTGCGGAGCATGCGGAGGGTGTTGAAGCAGGAGGAGGAGATGCGGAGGGTGTTGAAGCAGGAGGAGGAGACGGCGTTGGCTTGCTTAGTCATTGAGAGCGTTGAGTCGAGGAGGATTCCCATGTTGCGTGCATGGTTTGTGGGTGTCGGGGCTGTCACAACAAACAAATGATGGACGGAATGCTGACAATGCATACATTCTCCCCCAGTCAAGAGATCTGGGTTAAATCCATCGTTCTTTTGCCCACTACACCACCCCAGTTTAGACATGGCCATATGCAAATCAGTCTTGACCCTGTGCCTCATGGGAACAGTCCAGCCCGAACTGCCAAGCCATGTCTTTCCTGGACCGGAATCAAGCATCCTAGGACCGGTTTCTGGCTATCAGCCATCATCAGCCAGGATAGCTTGACTCCAGTGGCGTAGTGAGCACGGGTCCCACGTCTGGGAATACCCATCCCACTTAGGGCGAAAAGCGTTACAACAAACAAATGATGGACGGAATGCTGACAATGCATACATTCTCCCCCAGTCAAGAGATCTGGGTTAAATCCATCGTTCTTTTGCCCACTACACCACCCCAGTTTAGACATGGCCATATGCAAATCAGTCTTGACCCTGTGCCTCATGGGAACAGTCCAGCCCGAACTGCCAAGCCATGTCTTTCCTGGACCGGAATCAAGCATCCTAGGACCGGTTTCTGGCTATCAGCCATCATCAGCCAGGATAGCTTGACTCCAGTGGCGTAGTGAGCACGGGTCCCACGTCTGGGAATACCCATCCCACTTAGGGCGAAAAGCGTTACAACAAACAAATGATGGACGGAATGCTGACAATGCATACATTCTCCCCCAGTCAAGAGATCTGGGCTAAATCCATCGTTCTTTTGCCCACTACACCACCCCAGTTTAGACATGGCCATATGCAAATCAGTCTTGACCCTGTGCCTCATGGGAACAGTCCAGCCCGAACTGCCAAGCCATGTCTTTCCTGGACCGGAATCAAGCATCCTAGGACCAGTTTCTGGCTATCAGCCATCATCAGCCAGGATAGCTTGACTCCAGTGGCGTAGTGAGCACGGGTCCCACGTCTGGGAATACCCATCCCACTTAGGGCGAAAAGCGTTACAACAAACAAATGATGGACGGAATGCTGACAATGCATACATTCTCCCCCAGTCAAGAGATCTGGGTTAAATCCATCGTTCTTTTGCCCACTACACCACCCCAGTTTAGACATGGCCATATGCAAATCAGTCTTGACCCTGTGCCTCATGGGAACAGTCCAGCCCGAACTGGTAGTTTGGTTTGCCCTGTTCCCATCATGCACTGGGACAGGTACAGACTAATTTGCATGTAGCCTGGTTCTGAGCTGGGATGGTGCAGTGAGCTAAAAAACGGTGATGGATTAAAACCATGATCTCTTGACTTGGTAAGAGTATTCTGCATCATTCAGAAACTCTGTCCATCACCACCCCCTTTTTCCCAAATCGATTTTATCCACACTCAGTGTGGGAGGGTATGCTCAGACGTGAGTCCCTTGCTCATTGCACCATCGGGATTCAGGCAAGCCGGGCCGACGAAGGCTGTGATGCCAGAAACCGGTCCCCGGAAGCTTGTTTCCTTCCCAGTATAAGAATTGGCTTGGTAGTTTGGTTTGCCCTGTTCCCATCATGCACTGGGACAGGTACAGACTAATTTGCATGTAGCCTGGTTCTGAGCTGGGATGGTGCAGTGAGCTAAAAAACGGTGATGGATTAAAACCATGATCTCTTGACTTGGTAAGAGTATTCTGCATCATTCAGAAACTCTGTCCATCACCACCCCCTTTTTCCCAAATCGATTTTATCCACACTCAGTGTGGGAGGGTATGCTCAGACGTGAGTCCCTTGCTCATTGCACCATCGGGATTCAGGCAAGCCGGGCCGACGAAGGCTGTGATGCCAGAAACCGGTCCCCGGAAGCTTGTTTCCTTCCCAGTATAAGAATTGGCTTGGTAGTTTGGTTTGCCCTGTTCCCATCATGCACTGGGACAGGTACAGACTAATTTGCATGTAGCCTGGTTCTGAGCTGGGATGGTGCAGTGAGCTAAAAAACGGTGATGGATTAAAACCATGATCTCTTGACTTGGTAAGAGTATTCTGCATCATTCAGAAACTCTGTCCATCACCACCCCCTTTTTCCCAAATCGATTTTATCCACACTCAGTGTGGGAGGGTATGCTCAGACGTGAGTCCCTTGCTCATTGCACCATCGGGATTCAGGCAAGCCGGGCCGACGAAGGCTGTGATGCCAGAAACCGGTCCCCGGAAGCTTGTTTCCTTCCCAGTATAAGAATTGGCTTGGTAGTTTGGTTTGACCTGTTCCCATCATGCACTGGGACAGGTACAGACTAATTTGCATGTAGCCTGGTTCTGAGCTGGGATGGTGCAGTGAGCTAAAAAACGGTGATGGATTAAAACCATGATCTCTTGACTTGGTAAGAGTATTCTGCATCATTCAGAAACTCTGTCCATCACCACCCCCTTTTTCCCAAATCGATTTTATCCACACTCAGTGTGGGAGGGTATGCTCAGACGTGAGTCCCTTGCTCATTGCACCATCGGGATTCAGGCAAGCCGGGCCGACGAAGGCTGTGATGCCAGAAACCGGTCCCCGGAAGCTTGTTTCCTTCCCAGTATAAGAATTGGCTTGGTAGTTTGGTTTGCCCTGTTCCCATCATGCACTGGGACAGGTACAGACTAATTTGCATGTAGCCTGGTTCTGAGCTGGGATGGTGCAGTGAGCGAAAAAACGGTGATGGATTAAAACCATGATCTCTTGACTTGGTAAGAGTATTCTGCATCATTCAGAAACTCTGTCCATCACCACCCCCTTTTTCCCAAATCGATTTTATCCACACTCAGTGTGGGAGGGTATGCTCAGACGTGAGTCCCTTGCTCATTGCACCATCGGGATTCAGGCAAGCCGGGCCGACGAAGGCTGTGATGCCAGAAACCGGTCCCCGGAAGCTTGTTTCCTTCCCAGTATAAGAATTGGCTTGGTAGTTTGGTTTGCCCTGTTCCCATCATGCACTGGGACAGGTACAGACTAATTTGCATGTAGCCTGGTTCTGAGCTGGGATGGTGCAGTGAGCTAAAAAACGGTGATGGATTAAAACCATGATCTCTTGACTTGGTAAGAGTATTCTGCATCATTCAGAAACTCTGTCCATCACCACCCCCTTTTTCCCAAATCGATTTTATCCACACTCAGTGTGGGAGGGTATGCTCAGACGTGAGTCCCTTGCTCATTGCACCATCGGGATTCAGGCAAGCCGGGCCGACGAAGGCTGTGATGCCAGAAACCGGTCCCCGGAAGCTTGTTTCCTTCCCAGTATAAGAATTGGCTTGGTAGTTTGGTTTGCCCTGTTCCCATCATGCACTGGGACAGGTACAGACTAATTTGCATGTAGCCTGGTTCTGAGCTGGGATGGTGCAGTGAGCTAAAAAACGGTGATGGATTAAAACCATGATCTCTTGACTTGGTAAGAGCATTCTGCATCATTCAGAAACTCTGTCCATCACCACCCCCTTTTTCCCAAATCGGTGTCGGGGCTGTCACCAGTGCCGTTGGCCACCAGAAGTCATCCCAGGCTGAAGGGTTGGAGCCGAGGATGAGGCCCTCCAGCTGATCTTCATCCAGTTGGCGACGGCCTTCATTCCTTCGTGGAGGTTGTCTTTGGCGGTGATGAGAGGATCAGTTGAGTGTCGTCGGCGTAGGAGATTATGTTGAGGTCGTGCTGTCGGGCAACATGTGCAAGCGGAGTCATGTAGATGTTGAACAGTGTCGGGCTGAGGGAGGATCCCCGGGGTACGCCGCAGATGATCTCGGCGGCTTCGGATCAGAATGGGGGAGGCGGACGCTCTGGGTTCTGCCTGAGAGGAAGGATGTGGTCCATTCCAGAGCCTTGTCTCGGATCCCTGTGGCGTGGAGGTGTGCGCATAGTGTGCAGTGGCAGACGGTGTCGAAGGCGGTGGAGAGGTCTAGGAGGATGAGTGCAGCGGTCTCACCGTTGTACAGCAGGGTCATGATGTCGTCGGTGGCGGTGATGAGGGCGGTCTCGGTGCTGTGGTTGCTGCGGAACCCTGACTTGGCTGGGTCCAGGATTCTGTTTTCGTCGAGGTATCGGGTTAGCTGTCTGTTGACGATCTTCTCGATGACCTTGGCCGGGAACAGGAGCAGAGAGATGGGCCGGAGGTTCTTGAGGTCTCTTGGGTCTGCCTTGGGTTTTTTGAGTAGGGCGTTGATCTAGGCATGTCTCCAGCTCTCTGGGAAGGTCACGGTCTTGAGGGAGAGGTTGATGGCATTGCGCAGGTGGGGTGCGATGGAGCTGCTTGCTTTGTGGAAGACGTGGTGCGGGAATGGGTCTGACGGAGAGCCAGGGTGGATTATGCTGATAGTCTTGATGGTGTCATTGATGCTCACGCTGGCCCAGGCTAGCAGGGGGTCGTGGTCGATGATGTGAGGAGAGTCTGTTGTGTTGCTGTCTGTTGGGGCTGTCTGGGTGTTGAAGCTGTCATGGATGTCTGCTATCTTGCGGTGGAAGAAGGTGGCGAGGGAGTCGCTCAGGGCTTGCGACGGCGGGAAGTCGTTGGTGTTGGAGCTGGGGTTGGAGAGTTCCTTCACGATGTTGAAGAGCTCCTTGCTGTCGTGTGCGTTGTTTTCAAGGTGGTCTTTGAAGGAGGTCCTCTTGGCAGCCCTGATGAGGTGGTTGCGGATGGCGTCCTTGTGTGCTGCGTGGCTGTCTGGGGTCTGTTCACTGTGCCGTTTCTTCACTAGCTTCCAGCAAGCTTGCTTGGAGGCTAGCAGTTCTGGGGTGAACCAGCTGGCCCTCTTGCTGGTGTCTCTGTAGAGGAGTTTCTTCAGCAGGGCAAGGGTGTTGGCGCAGCCTCGATCCAGCGTCTGAGGCTGTGGGCAGCGTCGTTGGTGTTGGACGGTACGGTGGGTGGGCTGAGAGCGAGGTTTGCATTTAGTTGATCTTTGGTGATTTTGCTCCAGCAGCGGCGGGGATCTGTTTGGTGCTGTGGTGTGTGGTGGGTTTCTGGAAGGTGAAGTGGATGCAGCGGTGGTCGGTCCAGAGGAGTTCGGTGGTGTGGTTGAAGGAGATTTGCGGGCTTGAGGAGAAGCGTGTGGCTGGCGGAGTGGGTGGGCGTAGTGACGAGTTGCCTCAGTCCGAGTTTGGCGAGGTTATCAATCAGGGTTGTGGTGTTGCTGTCGTTGTTGTTCTCAAGGTGAAAGTTCAGGTCTCCGAGGAGGATGTAGTCGGTGGAGGTCAGAGTGTGCATGCTGATGAAGTTGTCGATGGAGTCGCTGAACTGGGGGCAGGGTCCGGGGGGTCGGTTGACGAGGGTGCCTCTGAGGGTGGAGTTAGGGTCTGTGTGGATCTGGAAATGCATGTGTTCGACGGTGCTGAGATTGTCAGCGGTGCTAGTCGAGACCCTGATGCTGTTCTTGTGGATGATGGCGATTCCTCCTCTGACTCCGTTGGTGCGGTCTCTGCGGGTGAACTTGTAGCCGTCTGGGATGGCTATGGCGATGTCGGGTGCGAAGGAGTCGTTCATCCACGTCTCTGTCAGGAAGCCGACGTCCGGGGATGTTGTGTCGAGCAGGTCCCAGTGCTCGATGGCATGTTTGCGTGCAGAGAGGGTGTTCAGTAGTATGCATCGGAGGTGGTTGAGGTCTTTTTTGGCGGGAGGTTCATCGGCTCTGAGGCTGGTGAAGCTGCAGTCCTGGCAGGTGAAGGGACCGTGTGTGCGTTTCGGGGCAGCCTTGAAGCAGGTGTGGGTCTGTCCAGAGTTGAGAGCGTGCAGAGTGCTGGCATAGTAGTGGCGGCGTTCCTTGTGGCGGGTGCGGGGACCAGGGGTTCTGGCGCTGGGCACGGACCAGGCGCGGACGGGCGCAGATGGGCTTGCCTTAGGCGCACTTTCAGCTCGCCAGCGGTGCACCCGCTGGGCGCGTCCGCTTCGTGGCCACGCAGCAGCCATCATATATGAGGGGATGGGAGGGAGGAGCAGCTGGGAGGTGGGAGGTGGGGGCAGCAAATGGATTATCAGGGGGGCGATGAAGGGCACAAAAGGTAAAAAGGCACAAAATTAGAGGGGCAACAAGTGTGACAGAAGGCAGAAAGGCACAAAATTAGAGGGGCAACGAGTGTTACAGAAGGCAAAAAGGTTACAGAAATACGGGGTCAGCGAATGGAACAGAAAGCAAAATGGGCAGAGAGACACGGGGGCAGCGAGGGGAACAGAGGGAAAAACCGGGCAGAGAGACACGGGGGCAGTGAGGGAAACAGAGGGAAAAACGGGCACAGAGCAAATACAGGCAGCGGGGGAGGACAGAGAACAGCAGTTACAGACAAAACAATGACGGAAAAAGGCAGTACAGGCAATACAGTGAGAACAAACCTACCTACGGCCTACCACTGGCCACCAGGGATGAGGCGAAGGTGGTAGCCTGAGGGTGGTGGAGGGTCTTGAACTTCCTCAGCAGCTGCAGCTTGGGCAGACACACAGGCGACAGACTCCTTTAAGGTCAAATTCTTGTGATGTAGAGATACAACCAGATCCTGGCCACGTCCACCATTCTCTCCAGGACTCTTTCAGTTACATTGCAGACATTTTATGTGGTGGCAAGCACTTTCAGGCGCCCCATCATTCCCCTGCCCAAAGTACAGAACATCATAATTTCCCCAGCAAAGGCAATGTATTGTATAGCCAGAGACTATCCATCCCATATGGATGTGGGCAATATTCATCATTCCCATGCCCAGATCACAGACTTCCTTGCATACTCATCATCACATGTCACAACTTAATATGTTTGTTTCCTCCACTCAAACATGTAACTATGTTTGTGACCATCCCTGTTCTCCATTACTATTGTGGAACTGCTAATCTCATGATAAATACTCAGATATAAAATATAGACTAATAGTCATGGAATGTGTGAACCAGACATGTGATATCCGATTCACAAATCCATCACAGGTATTCTCACATGGGAAAAACCAAGGAAAATACTCAAGTATAAATTAAATGTTTCAGAAATATTGGCTTAACAGGAAAAACTTGGAATTAGAAAGAGGTGTATGGAATTGACGGTTTAAAGGGGATAACCAACAAGGAAGGAAGAAACTTGGTGGGATGTGCAAATGATTTCCATTAAAGGCAATCACAGGTACATGGTAATGTGAAGGGGACAAAAACTATTTACACTATTAATGTGGAATAATATAACAGAAAGTCAAATGTCTAGAGAAAATGTCCAACCAATGTCCAAGGGTCCATTGTGGAATTCTCATGAACAGCAAAAGTGAAATGAGTCCAATGCAAAATAAATTTCTCTCCCCTTTCCAGATGTGGTTTTTCCCCCACTGTCCAAAGTGAGTGACACGAGTGCCTGCATAGACATGGCAAGTTCAAAAGTAATGAGGACCAGACACCCCGAGAGATTGAACAGCAAGGGTGAGATATAGGGCAAAAATGGTTAATTGTGGATGACTTGGCAGCCGACCAGGAGGATAACACTAAGATCACCTATTTGTGGTGGGCAGCCTGGACATAATACAGATGCTTGTTCTCCTTTTCTGTCATTGCAAATCCCCAATGAAGGACCTGCATGATGGCCTGATGCCATACCTCCATCCCCTTGTTCCTCTCTTGGAATGTCTCAAAGTACGCATACTTAGGGGATTGGGGAGCAGGAAAACAAGTTGACTTTGAGGTCTCTGGGCAAATCTCACCCTAGGCCACTGCTTTTCCAATGGGTAGGCAATATCTTTTGAAAAAGGAGTGATGGAAGAGGCCGTCTCAGCCCCCATGTTAGTAGTGTCTTGTTGAAGGATTTGAAGGTGGTCATAGGACCCAAAGTTGGAGAGGCCTGTCTGCTTGTCATCACAGGTTGGTCCCAGCTAGCCAAAGTGCCATTTACTCTCTCTTCCTGGGATAAAGTGTTCAGTTTTACCATCTCCTCTGTATCTGAGGCCTCTACCTGGAGACTTGTTATTGGGAAGTGTAGGTGTCTCTGCATGGGCAAACACTCCCGTTCTCTAGAGGTGTCACTCTCTTCCTCCTTCAAATGATCAGTTCAGGTTCCAGCCCTACAGTTGTGGCCCTCCTTGCCCTTTGCCCTGCATACTGTTGCTACTCACCTGCTTCATGGATGTCCACTGCAAAGAATGATTCTCTTTGGTCTCTTTGTCTCGTCCATCAATGTTAATTGTGTCATTAATAAGTGTTAGACTGTAAGGTAGGCGTCCAAAGACTCCATAATTAATCCCTTCCTCGTGAAAAGGTGTGTTTGTGTACATACACCAATATCTATGGTGTCACTATAGTCATCAAAGTGGTACTGTAGCACATTAAGGCTCTCACATCCAGATACTTAATTCCCAGATGTTGTACAGAGCTCACAAATGATATTGCTCCTTTTCTCAAACCATGTCAAGTCATGTCATGTAACTGATATAGCATTATGATGCTAAAATTAAATACAGGCCTAACTCAGATCCAAAAGATGGAACAAATGAAGGTGGTATGCCTAACTATTTGCATGGCAAAGGATCATTTTAAGGAGGAAATTAAATGTTGACATAGTGACTAGAGGCATGCAGAATTCACATAAATTATTTTCATGTAATTTTGTGAAAATTCATGACATTTTTATAACATTATGTAGAAATATGAAAAATTCAAATATGTTATCCTGCGCTATAATTTATTGCAAAAAAGCACACCATTTTTTGTGCTCAGAAGATACATTTCATGGTTGAAAACATTAGCCTGAAAACCACAAGAGACATGAGCAACAGCCCCTCACATTCTGGACATTTCCATTATTCCTGAGCGTTTATCACATAATTTTGCTCTTATCGGCATGTAATTTACATGACTTCGAGTAATGGTGTAATTTCAGAAGTTTCATGTGACAACCATAAAGAAGACATCTTAAAATGCCACCAACTACACTGGTATCATTGAAATTTCAGTACAAAAGGGGGTGGTGATGGACGGAGCATCAGAACCAATCAAACACTCACACCCAGTCAAAAGATCTGGGTTTGATCCATCACCGTTCTTTAGCCCACTCTGCCACCCCAGTTCAGACATGGCCATATGCAAATCAGTCTGACCCTGTGCCTCATGGGAACAGTCCAGCCCGAACTGCCAAGCCATGCCTTCCCTGGACCGGAAACAAGCTTCCTAGGACCGGTTTCTGGCATTTCAGCCGTCTTCAGCCAGGCTTGCTTGAATCCAGTGGCAAAGTGAGCAAGGGACTCACGTCTGAGCATACCCTGCCAACTTATGGCAAACAAAGCGGTACAAAAGGGGGTGGTGATGGACGGAGCATCGTAACCAATCAAACACTCACACCCAGTCAAAGATTTGGGTTTGATCCTTCACCGTTCTTTAGCCCACTCTGCCACCCCAGTTCAGACATGGCCATATGCAAATCAGTCTGACCCTGTGCCTCATGGGAACAGTCCAGCCCAAACTGCCAAGCCATGCCTTCCCTGGACCGGAAACAAGCTTCCTAGGACCGGTTTCTGGCGTTTCAGCTGTCTTCAGCCAGGCTTGCTTGACTCCAGTGGCAAAGTGAGCAAGGGACTCACGTCTGAGCATACCCTGCCAACTTATGGCGAACACAGCGGTACAAAAGGGAGTGGTGATGGACGGAGCATCAGAACCAATCAAACACTCACACCCAGTCAACAGATCTGGGTTTGATCCATCACCGTTCTTTAGCCCACTCTGCCACCCCAGTTCAGACATGGCCGTATGCAAATCAGTCAGACCTTGTGCCTCATGGGAACAGTCCAGCCCGAACTGCCAAGCCATGCCTTCCCTGTACCGGAAATAACCTTCCTAAGACCGGTTTCTGGCATTTCAGCCATCTTCACCCAGGCTTGCTTGAATCCAGTGGCAAAGTGAGCAAGGGACTCACGTCTGAGCATACCCTGCCAACTTATGGTGAACAAAGTGGTACAAAAGGGGGTGGTGATGGACGGAGCATCTGAACCATCAAACACTCACACCCAGTCAACAGATCTGGGTTTGATCCATCACCGTTCTTTAGCCCACTCTGCCACCCCAGTTCAGACATGGCACATGGCCATATGCAAATCAGTCTGACCCTGTGCCTCATGGGAACAGTCCAGCCCGAACTGCCAAGCCATGCCTTCCCTGGACTGGAAACAAGCTTCCTAGGACCGGTTTCTGGCATTTCAGCCGTCTTCAGCCAGGCTTGCTTGAATCCAGTGGCAAAGTGAGCAAGGGACTCACGTTTGAGCATACCCTGCCAACTTATGGCGAACAAAGCGGTACAAAAGGGGGTGGTGATGGACGGAGCATCAGAACCAATCAAACACTCACACCAGCTCAACAGATCTGGGTTTGATCCATCACCGTTCTTTAGCCCACTCTGCTACCCCAGTTCAGACATGGCCATATGCAAATCAGTCTGACCCTGTGCCTCATGGGAACAGTCCAGCCCGAACTGCCAAGCCATGCCTTCCCTGGACCGGAAACAAGCTTCCTAGGACCGGTTTCTGGCATTTCAGCCGTCTTCAGCCAGGCTTGCTTGAATCCAGTGGCAAAGTGAGCAAGGGACTCACGTCTGAGCATACCCTGCCAACTTATGGCAAACAAAGCGGTACAAAAGGGGGTGGTGATGTACGGAGCATCAGAACCAATCAAACACTCACACCCAGTCAACAGATCTGGGTTTGATCCATCACCGTTCTTTAGCCCACTCTGCCACCCCAGTTCAGACATGGCCATATGCAAATCAGTCTATCCCTGTGCCTCATGGGAACAGTCCAGCCCAAACTGCCAAGCCATGCCTTCCCTGGACCGGAAACAAGCTTCCTAGGACCGGTTTCTGGCATTTCAGCCGTCTTCAGCCAGGCTTCCTTGAATCCAGTGGCAAAGTAAGCAAGGGACTCACGTCTGAGCATACCCTGCCAACTTATGGTGAACAAAGCGGTACAAAAGGGGGTGGTGATGGACGGAGCATCAGAACCAATCAAACACTCACACCCAGTCAACAGATGTGGGTTTGATCCTTCACCGTTCTTTAGCCCACTCTGCCACCCCAGTTCAGACATGGCCATATGCAAATCAGTCTGACCCTGTGCCTCAAGGGAACAGTCCAGCCCGAACTTCCAAGCCATGCCTTCCCTGGACCGGAAACAAGCTTCCTAGGACCAGTTTCTGGAATTTCAGCCGTCTTCAGCCAGGCTTGCTTGAATCCAGTGGCAAAGTGAGCAAGTGACTCACGTCTGAGCATACCCTGCCAACTTATGGCGAACAAAGCGGTACAAAAGGGGGTGGCTGGGGGTGAGTGCTTGCAATGTTCAACACTCCGTCCATCATTTCCTTTGGTTTTTGCTTTGTTCGCCATAAGTTGGCAGGGTTTGCTCAGACGTGAGTCCCTTGCTCACTTTGCCACTGGATTCAAGCAAGCCTGGCTGAAGACGGCTGAAATGCCAGAAACCGGTCCTAGGAAGCTTGTTTCCGGTCCAGGGAAGACATGGCTTGGTAGTTCGGGCTGGACTGTTCCCATGAGGCACAGGGTCAGACTGATTTGCATATGGCCATGTCTGAACTGGGGTGGCAGAGTGGGCTAAAGAACGGTGATGGATTAAACCCAGATCAGTTGACTGGGGGTGAGTGCTTGCAATGTTCAACACTCCGTCCATCATTTCCTTTGGTTTTTGCTTTGTTCGCCATAAGTTGGCAGGGTTTGCTCAGACGGGAGTCCCTTGCTCACTTTGCCACTGGATTCAAGCAAGCCTGGCTGAAGACGGCTGAAATGCCAGAAACCGGTCCTAGGAAGCTTGTTTCCGGTCCAGGGAAGACATGGCTTGGCAGTTCGGGCTGGACTGTTCCCATGAGGCACAGGGTCAGACTGATTTGCATATGGCCATGCCTGAACTGGGGTGGCAGAGTGGGCTAAAGAACGGTGATGGATTAAACCCAGATCAGTTGACTGGGGGTGAGTGCTTGCAATGTTCAACACTCCTTCCATCATTTCCTTTGGTTTTTGCTTTGTTCGCCATAAGTTGGCAGGGTATGCTCAGACGTGAGTCCCTTGCTCACTTTGCCACTGGATTCAAGCAAGCCTGGCTGAAGACGGCTGAAATGCCAGAAACCGGTCCTAGGAAGCTTGCTTCCGGTCCAGGGAAGACATGGCTTGGCAGTCCGGGCTGGACTGTTCCCATGAGGCACAGGGTCAGACTGATTTGCATATGGCCATGTCTGAACTGGGGTGGCAGAGTGGGCTAAAGAACGGTGATGAATTAAACCCAGATCACTTGACTGGGGGTGAGTGCTTGCAATGTTCAACACTCCGTCCATCATTTCCATTGGTTTTTGCTTTTTTTTTTTATCATTGAAATTTTACCCAGTCCTAAGGGTTACACAGTTCCTGCAAGACATTCTACTGCTGTACACAGTCTCCTCTTTGAAAATATACACATATTGCATTGTTTATTACACAAACTTGCAAACAACTTACAAATATGGCATCACATTACATTTAGTACCTATTTGGGTATGTTTCCACGTAATACATTACACCCTGGACTAACACCAACATTCACATGACAAAACTATCTCTTGGTGCCACAACACAATAATGAATGAGATATGGTACAAAATCTCACCTATGTGCTGCTACTAATGGTCCTCCAACTGGTCATGGAAGTCCAGGCAGGCATTTCTCCATGGTAATCCTCTTTAGTGAGCTGTGGCAGCAGTTTTTGAACTGCGCCCGAGAATACTTACTAAGATGTACCAAGATGTTCTGGGCCTTTATCTGGACTAAGCACTTGTGGTCCTCTCACTGCTTGCTGCATTCACAGGATTTGTGTATGGTGAATGTCATTATAGTGCACTCCTCAAGCCAAATTACCAGGCATTCAGTATTGGACACTGGCTGGCTCTGGCGCCAAATAGCTGAGGATATTTTTGGAGGACCCTATCTTCAATCATCTCCGGTTTTTCCATTACTAAGTTTGGGGCTCTCTCACTACTCAATCATTTAAAGGGCTATAAAATGCAACTCAGCAGCAGGGTAGAAGTAGATTGTTCTCAGGCTGAAAGACATGTAGGAGTACATGTACTTATGGTAGGTGTATTTACCTGTTCTCAACAAATGGAGAGTGAAGTTGTGTGGGCAGATAATTGACAATAGATTTGGCTGTGAATTTTTCTGCTATGACTTTAAACTTACTAATCTCTTTGGCGTGAATGTGCCATCGTTTTGCCTGCATGCGGTTTGTGTAGTAAGTGTGTGTGTTTGTGTGTGTGTTTGGGACATTTTAGGAGTAATAATGTGGGCCTAATTCACAAAATAATATATGATAGAAATCCTGCAATACTATTTCATGTACTCTTCTTATAATCTTAAATGCAATTTATAAACAAACATGCATAGATCCACACCTACGCCGACTCTATCTCTAATGCGCAGAGTTCTCTGCTGAGAGTGTGTAGCTCTCTGCACATAAAGTACTATGGATTAGAGGTAAATGAGAGAATAGCAATGGCAAGCTGTTGGAACATGAGAAATATTAACTATAAAGTCGGAGGAGAAATGGGAAAATTAAGCGTGTTCAGGAAGTGATTCACCTATTAGAGGGTAAGTCAGTTGCAATTCCACATCTACTCCAGTAGTACTAGAGTAGTAGTGCAACTAGGCTGACATCTATCTAGCAATGTCCGCAAATAAGTCACTTATAAAATAAGGTCACTCACAAATTCTGCAAGGAAAGCACATAGACGTCAGAGGAGGAATGGAATAATACTGACAGGAGAAAAGCACTTTACCTAGAAAAATTCTAATGAAAGGAATAAAAAATTTCACATAACTTTATACATTGCACACACCTATATACAACAGAGTGTACAAATGTAAACACTTTTACAAACTAAATAAATAAAATGAAATTATTAAAAGCAATGTAGAAATGGTTCATTGTTTATATTGCAGGCATATATCATCCACATTATAAAAAGCATACATAACAGAGATGCATACATAAAGATTTACAAAAAATTAAATTGCTAATGTAATATAAAAACAAGGCTCATCTTACTTTTAACACTACTCTACACACATTCAAAGAAGCATCATAACACATTGCAATTCCCAAATATTCGCACACATGACATACAACATAACTGTAGCTGGTGTAAACACCAACACATTTTTCAACATCAGGGATGAAGTTAGAGCCCAGGGTGTGTGCTTTATTTTTGTGGTCACATTTCTAATGTTTGTCAACGGTTTATTAATTTCCTCATGTAATGCCTCTATGCCTATTATTTCTAAAAGGCATGGGCAGAAATGACCACCTATGCTATGCAGATCTAAAATTGGTGGATTTAAATTTGTATCTATATTTAGTGAAAAAACAACCTAAAGATACTAGGTCTGATGATTGTCTTTGAATACTTGTATTGCCAAATGTTCCACTTACAAAGACTTTCTCCTTGCTGAAGAAACCAACCGGGTGTTGTTTTTTTTAAAGAAAAAAATATTTCTTTCCGATTGGTATTTCCTAGTCTTAACATTTTTCAATGTGTTCCTTCTTAACAACCTCAATCTTTTTTATCCCTGGCCAATACAAGGAGTGCCCCCATACATATTTCTTTTCTTTCTCTGTCCTTCCCCTTAAACCTTTTTTTAAGTGGGAATCCCTTCTTCTGCTGCAAACTTTAGATCATCGCAGCAAAGACATGGTACAGGTTCCCCATGCACCTCCGCACCATCACCTCAATTCCAGAAATCCGAATGGCCCTCAAGACCTGGCTGTTCGAATAAGCCTCCGGGGTCTGCATGCGCCTGGATTCCCCATCAGATGATTACCCATGCTTTATAAATTCTGATTGGTTGATTGATTGAACCTATACCTCTCTTTTCCTTTTTCTACTCCCTCCTTTCCCATACAATTCCCCTTCCTTTACCGTATACGATTACTTCCTCACAATTGAGAACAAGACTTTCTCTTCTCCTCTACTAATATATTTTTGTACCTATGGCACAAAAACCCTTCACTCTTTTAAAAATATTTTTGTTTCTCTTCTTCTTTTGATGCATTGTTCCAGTGCCTCTCAGGTTCCAAGCTACAGAGACTACGAAGGCCCTATTTTTCACTGATTCCCGTGTTTTCTTTTTGAAAATTATTATGATTTTTTTATTTATTAGGAACTTCGAAACATTTTCTTTTTATTTTAATTCAGGTCAGGGTTTGCAACCGAGGTCTTGTATAATTTTACCATGAAAATCATTTGATTTCATGGAAAAAGTGATACTGTAATTATCATAATTCCTCAAAGTCATTTTTTAGCCTAGTTTCATCAAGCTGGCTTTCTTAATTTTAGGAATACGTCATAATGAGGCCTATCAGGAGTTCCACCGAGCATGCGCCCATAACTTTGCTAGTGGTAACTTTACAGTTATATTTTGAGTGGTGAATGTCCCCATCCTCTATTGTAGGCAGGTGGGGCACCACATACTTAAACTACTTGATGTACATATCAACCTAGAATTAGTGAATTTTATTTATTGGTCCTCATCGTGTTATTCCTGCCTGCACTTGTATCTGTGAAATGTTGCTGCAGTTCCTGTAAATAGTCATATGTGGTATGTGATTCGGTTTATGGCTTGGCTGGCGTGGATTTGAGCCTATTTGGCCCATAGTAGTCCATGACTAGACATGGGCAGATGAGGAGACTCATGACCTCTGGTGTCCACTGTTTGCTGTCTGTCTTTGCTCTTGCTGTCAATCATGCAGAAGGCACCGTATTCTAAGTGAATGTGTCTGTAAGAGTGTGTGTTACGTTTATGAACCGCACCTGACATTTATAGTTTTTTTCTTTGCATTTGCATGACCCTCCTGGTACCCCTACTTGATTTTTCCCTTGCTCTTCATAATTTACAGCACACATGCTACGTTTTTACCAAACACACATTTGTTTCTAGATAGCAGGTTGATATGTGAACAAACCTCAGCACACATGGTGTGAGGCACATGGGAGAGAGGAGTTCCTGGTGCATAGAATCACACCTGTACTTTTGTGAACAGCCATTTATGCATATGTAAAGTAGTATTGCTACAGTATCACTCCTCCTTCTCAAAATGATTATGTGATCTAGGCCCAGTCCCCATTTATTGTAAATACGCAATAAGCCTTCCTTGACATCTGGAGATAAAAAGGGTATGAGGATATTCCTAATCTACAGCATCTGCGCTGATCTTCTAGCATATTGCTGATTTTCCTGTGTATGGTTTCACAAGCATTTAACCTTTTCGTTTTGCACTACTTTGAGGCCCACCCCTCTCACAGGTTAACATTGGCAATTCCTTATTACACTTTATAATCTGTAATTTCTGATTGAGAAGAAGATCTGTCATGTTTCAGATCACTGGAGGGGTAATGATAAATATGCTTTACTGGTAAAGTCAAATTTAACTTTACCCTTTTAAAAATTACACTTTTAGAAAGATTACATTTTACTGCTCTTAGCCCCGTGTGTCTGCAGCCTGTCTCCAAGAAATATCTGGGGTGGGTGACAGCTGGACGTTGTGCATTCCCTCTGGAGTGCCACACACAAAGGAAGCTTAAGTGTGTCTGATGGCCCATCTAAATCCTGATGAGTCATCTTGGGCAGGATGGGAGGGAGGAGCTGACACTAACACACAAATAAGCTGTGTCTTGCCCCAACACAAAGGACTGCATACCCCCTGAATTGAGTCTGGAACCAGAGCAGGAAGAAAGAACCTATATGCAATCCTTTGAAGTCACTCCCACTTCAAAAGTACAAGTGGGTATAAGAATTGGACTTCTGACCCTACCACTTCAGTACACTACTGGACCTGTGAAGACTCTACCAGGTGGATGTACTACTGCACTGCTAGCTAAAGGACTGCCACTCTGCTGGACTGCTGCTCTGGAAGAACTGCTTTTCTGCTATACTGCCCTGCTGCTTACTATGATCTGGCCTGACTCAAAAGGACTGGACCCACATCACTTGTACCCAAAGTGACTCTAAGGACATGCTGGCTTGGCCCCTGTTCTAAATATCGGGGACATCAAAGGCTTCAACTCACTGTGCTCCAGCACCTGGACTTTGCTTGCTGCCAAGTGGCGCCAACCCAGCCCTGGGACCTTGAAGTGGGTAAAAAAGGGCTACTCCAGAACTCCAGAATAAGTTAATGCATTTATGCCATTGTGCCGATCGGAACCCACGCATCTTCATCGACAACCCATCGCAGCAGATGTTAGGATAGAGTACATCGCTTTGCTGGCTGATCGACACATCACCTCTATTACCGATGCATTCTTGACTTTGCGCAGCTCGGGACCAATGCATTGCTTCCATTGTAAGGAGTGATGATGACTCATTGCCTTCCCTGCTTCCTGCATTATCCTTGCCATCAACACATCCAAGGTACTTTTTCAGCGGACCACAGCTGGTCCCTGTATCCAACACGGATGGTTGGCCTGAACTTTCAGATTTGGCCCGTTCTAGCGTGAGGAGATCGCCTGGTTGGTGCTTTATGCTTTCAAGCACTAAATTTCAGTTTATTCTTTAAAAGTTCTTTACTTCGGTTATACTTATTGGTTACTGTTTGAAGTGTTGCACAAATACTTTAGACATTGCCTCTTAAGTTATGTTTAACTGTGCTGTGCCAGGCTGCAAGAGGGTGAGCACAGGTTAATTTAGGGTGTGTGGTGACTTACCATGACTAAGATTGTGCTTCCTGCTTGGAAAGGCTGCACACCTCTGCCAACCAGAAACCCAATTTCTAACACCCTACAGCACACACAAAGAAACAAGGCCTGCCCTGCCTTTTGTCACCATAGGCAATTTGAAACTTTGTACAGTGAAAAAGCTAGAATGTTCGTAATCCAACACTGGGGACAGGTCTGGGAATCACCACACAGTGGTAGAAATATTGGGCCCTGACAGCCACAACTCAGAACACTTCTGCACCTGTGGAATATTCAGATAAAGGACTGCCCTTTTGCCAGAGGACTGCCTTGCTGCTTGTAGGACTGCCTTGATGTCTGAAGAAGGAAGATTGGGCCTGCCTGCCTTGTTAGTAGGCTAACCAGAAAGACTCCAAGGGTCAAGTGACTGACCTCCTGTGAGAGCAACAAGTACACAACAAGATTCAGAGACCTCCCTGCAACTGCCCAGCTGAAAACCTTCAACTGGACCTGCCTGAGCCCTGCTACTGTCTTCTGCTGGAGTGAGTCTTTATCCCTAAGAAGTATCCTCCAGGTCCTGGAAACTTAGCTGGCCTCAGTGGATGTTCCTGCAAGATGAAAGGGAGAGAATCCTGAGGTTTGAGCTCCTCTCGACCCCGAACAGGTCTGTTTTCACCGAAAAAACTGTTGCCCATGATGAACGACAATGAGAAGCTCCAATGAGACCTGCTCTTCACACACACAGCAACTGTCCTTGACAACCAGTAACATGAGACCTGAACATCGCGCTACAACAATGACAGCAGGTCCAACCACCAACGTTAATATCCAGTGATGACTGGATGATCACGCTACAGCTACAACCATCCACAATGCTGTTCTTGCTTTTCGCGCCCAAAGCCCTCTCTTTGTGGCCTTCTCCAATGCAAATGAAATACTTCACGTTGAACTTGAGAAGGTAACTCTTTCATGGGACTAACCTGATCCCTGTATCTCACCCACTCTCCATTGCGGTCCACATGCATTTGTGACTTTTTCCCAGCCAAACGCTACCAGATGTATACTACTATGCCCTAGCACACAAACATGTCCAAAATCCTACTACACATCTACAGTAGTGCATTAACTTTCATAAAACACAGTATTGATGAATGTTGTTCTTTTATTGTTCATTCCAGTGGTTCCCGCCAACACGTGTTTCGTCGCAATGAGTATGACACCCGCGACTTCCTCAGGGCTGTATCTCTGCACTTTGCTAAGAACAAATTCTTCCTTTCTGTTCAAGAAATCCTGCCTGATTCTGGTCAGGATGCAAGGTATAAATAAGAAAATTCTTCCTAGTGCGCGTGTTTAGTATTATTCATCTGACATACACAAAGCTTTGGTGTTATGTCAGTGTATTAAAAAGTCATTGCGCGCTGTGTGTAACAGCGCGTAAGCAAGGCGCGTACGCAGCCTTGCTTTCGCGCAATGACTTTTTAAGTTAATGCACTACTGTAGATGTGTAGTAGGATTTTGGACATGTTTGTGTGCTAGGGCGTTGTAGTACTGAGAATAAGATCCCTTTGTGGATCTACATAGTGGGGTGGTGGATGATTACTCCTTCCCTAAGAACCATTCAAACACAAATAGAATTTGAAAAATACTTTGACCGCCACAAGAGAAGCGCCATCACCACTTAGAATATTATCATCCTCCTGAGAATCAAGCTACCAGATGTATGTTAGTGGTGACTTTGTGCTTTTAAGAACATATTTCTCTAAATGTTTTAAAATGTAATATCTACAGTTCTACTGATTTGATTATTCGATTTTTGTTGTTCTGATATCATTTTATTTATTAAAAGGTACTCTATTTTTCAAATTTAATTTGGGATTTTTGTGTGTTTTGTTTTAACTTTATAACTGTTTGTGTGCTGCATAAATACTCTAACATAGAACAAGTGGTACAATGGGTCTCAATCTAGATTACCCATGAGGTTAAAATGCATGCTGATCTTCTACAAAAATCACAATTTTATCATTCTTTCATCAACGTGCTAGGAAATTAATCAATAAAGTGCAGGCTGTGCTTAAAGGTGCAATGGAGTAACAATATATACATGGTGGTAATTTACCATTTTCAGTCCAGCATACATGCTGATCCAGAAATAGAAACTATTTTATATTAGATGTTCCTTACTGCAGTGGCGACATTTCAACCCACAAGGTAATTTCAGTGGGTCTCCTCAGGACAAAAAAATCAATTTGACAATGCTCTTAAGAGCATAAATTGTAGGAACATCTTATAACCTCATAGGCATATAAGTTGCTTGTAAAATGAAGCTTGTTTAAACAATGTGAGGCCTATTGCTAGGAGATATAGTTACATACTGCATTTTAAAATTGCACATTAACGTTACACATGTGACTTTTAACTAAATTGTTTTCGCATTTTAATAAAACTTTCCCTCACATACATCTAATTAATTAAATATGTTTCTCTCAGCTGTGTATATCTTGTCCTTGTGGAGGTCTCAACCATTATCAACAATGGTCCCTGCTGTAATAAATGAACACATGTAATGTTACCCCTTGTCCTTTTCTATATGTACTGCATTAACTGATCTATATCTGTGCATGTACGTAAGGTATCTTTACGGTGTTAAACTGCAGATTCAACCCCTCTACAGCACATACGGTACTAGGATTATTACAACTGTCATCGCAATCACTTGCCAGTACTGTTTAAATGTGGTTACCAGTGGCGACTCGCCGCGGGAGTGCTGCGGGGCGGTGGGCTGGGGCAGGAGCTGGGTGGGGGATAGTAAACTCCAGCATACGGCGCAACGGAGTTAAGTAAACAAATAAATAAATACAAAATTTACATTGCCGCCACTGGTGATTACTGACCTAATATACTTCTAGGACGGTTTGCAAAATATCCATTCAGAGTGGGTTGCTATCTGACTTACATAAATTCTCTTCATGAGGGAATTTGCAAATTGAGACTTACTCAATTTATTACTTAGTGTGTCCATTTTCCTTAAAGAAAATAGGGCAGCAATTCATTTTTTCAAAAAGTTTTTTAAGAGTAGTCAGTAATTTCGGGGACCACTGTCTACTCCAGTATAAACTATTTTGTTTAGATTCACAAAAGGGCACAGATTCCCTTCCATTCTGCTGATGAGTTATTACCCCAACTTGGGTGCCGACAACTTCTTAATATTTTGTAACAGGATTACAGTCACAAAAGATGATAGTTACATTCCGAATTGCATATAATTTGGATGTAGTGCCCGAACCATGAGAGTTCCAAACAGAAATTTGTAATGCATTTCTAAACCCATTGAATTGTAAAATGGATTTAGTACATAACAAAAAGGCATTTTGCAGCTCAAATCTCTGTGACATTGTTAATGGCGGGTTTTGCAACTGCAAAAAAGGTTTTGTGCCTCTGACCCCATATTTACCCTCAGAGAAGCTCCTATAAACTTTGATTATACGTGGTGCTAAAATGTGCTTTATTACATTTGCTTGTGCGTAGATGACAACCCCCACCACCACTATTTTGCCTTAAATGTTAGTACCCTTGTTAAATATGCTAAAAGTGTCATATTTCTAGCAAGTTCAGTGTTTCTGATCCAACAACTCATATAAAAAGAAAAACTGCAAGACCCAGAAAGCAAAATGCTGCCACAAATTACAGAAAAGGATGAGGGAAAACATGGACATGTGGCACATTAGCAATCTCAAAATCTAGCAATTGTAAATGGAAAAAAATGAAAGTAACTATTGTGACTGTCTATAATACTGTTGGCAGCACTGGATACACAAGCCCGAAGGAACAGTGAGCCTGCCAGGTGAAGTGTGTTCCTTTCTGATGGAGTCTTGTCCCTAGGGGGCCATTACTGGTGTATTAATACATCTTACCACACCCCTGGCTGATGGGAGGAATTAAAGCAGTTGCTTGTTTAAGCTGTGGCCTGTCCCCAAAGAGGAGCCTTGGGCAACTGCAGTTTAAATCCAAAAGCTGCTTTTATTTTTAGAGGAAAATGTCGTGTTTGCTCTTTTACTGGTGCTACCCCTAGCAGCCTAAGCCCAGGGGTCCCAAGGACGGTGCCAGAGGATGCAGGGAACAAGCCAGGGGTCAGAACTATGACCAATGACGACCCCTAAATGAAGACTATGAAGGAGGTCACATCCCAAATGAACCTGTCAGTTATTCCTACAAATCAGAGCAGTCAGTCAGATGCAGTCATTGCACAAGAGTTCCAGTTGGCCCGGTAGAAGCGTGGTTCTGTCCAACATCATTCCGCTTCATGCATCGTTTTTGTAGCGCTTTGGAGGCATTGTGCATTAGGTGATGCAGTTGCATTTCGGTGTAATGTGAGCAGACTCTATTGATATCAGGTAGGATGTGCGTCTATTTAGGAAAAGGAGTTGATCAGCTCAACTTTGTTTCTGGCAGCTTTAGGGGCTGCCGCAGAAGTTAAACAGCAGACACCTTTTTAAGTAATGGAGAAAATCACGTACGATAAAATAATCGCCGCGAAAGGCAACAGCTGCACGAATTTGTGAAGAAACAGATTAAACCAAGAAGATTTGAACTCCTTAATGTCAAGGACATAATTACTCTAGTAAGTATCGGCATACAAATATATTTAAAAGTCACAAAAGTGACAAAAATATGAGCTGATGTGCTTATGATATACAGCTATGATATTTTTGCTGGTTTGTTTTGTTTATTTTGAATCCCATACCACCAGGGCTCTTACAGCTTGATTAACTTCAACATATACCATAAAAGAATATTGCCAAATAAGTTAGGGTAGTTTCTATTGTATTGCTTAAATACATTATGTATACATGTGTTTCAGAGTTGACAAACTCAAACTGAGTTCTTCTTTACCAGATTTGTTTCTGTGCTGCACCCTTCTTAAAGCCCTTACCTACATCTGCCCTCCAAATGAGAGTGCGGAGTGGGTGGTGCTGGAAGGTTCACTTCCTGTGCCGCATTGCTCCTGAGTATTTGGATGTGACATGCTCCCTGGACACAATTTTTGGTTAGCTGACAAAAAAAAATGCAATTCAGGCTTGCTTGTACAATATGTATCTCACAGTCTTATACCCGCCATTTGCATTTCAGGGCCACTTATGGGGAAAATGGAGTGTTACACCCCTGATCTACACTCTAGAGAATGGGAGACTCACTAAGTATCAGAGATCATTTACGTTCTATAACTGGAACATTTACAGTATGAAAATGCATGGATGAGCATGAATGAACAATACATCTTTGATAAATGAATGAATAACAAACACCTCCCACAGCTGATCAAGCACTGGATCTTTCGTTCACAAAAAACTTTGAAATTGAATGATTAAATGGGCATTCTAAATCGGGGTCATACCACTCATTATTCACCCTCAACATCAGTCTTGCCCTCGCACCAAACTGGACACATCTAAATCCACTGAAAGTAATTGCATTAGGAAGTGAGAATTCATAGATCCCTACAAGTAGCAGTTCCAAAAATACCTACCAGCTTGAACCCTGAGAGCTTACTAAATGCTTAAAGTCAATGTATAGTCAATGAGCTTCTCACTTAGTCACCGTTTCTGCCCGTTCATACTGCACAGGAAAGACACACACACATGTTGAACACTCTTTTTATCTTGACAAGTTTAAGAATGCAGAAAAGTAGGATTGTTGCCTTATTGAGAAACTTTTGAACCAGTTTTTTGATGATTGCAAGGAATTTAGGGTAAGAGTTGGTTGTATGATTCATGCATGCAATCCACACCAACCAGGATTTCATTGGACCTCTGGTTGTTGAAATGTCTCCAGTTGGCTGGGTTTCTTGGGTACACAACACTCCCAAGCTCAAATACTGCAGTTGCGCTATGGAAACTGTGAAGCAACACAAGAGTCATAATTTGAAGTATATAGGCCTCAAATGCTTTGGCCTCAACCAATAAAAATGCATTTAAACTGATTGTCTCATATTCACTATACTTTCTTGATAAGAAAAGGAGGTGGCATGTATGCAACCTGCACTGCCCTGGAATTCCCTGAGGAGCCAAATCACAAAGGCATTTATGAGTGCTTGAAGTAATTCTCCTGTTATTTTACTTCACATAATATTTAATGCTATTGTGAATGGGCCCCAAATCATATGGGGGCTTATTACGATGTCAGCCAGAGCTGCCTCTGACTGACACTGTCTCAGTCTCGGGACCAACCGACCTCCATTTGGCAGTTCCGACCACCTGATTACGTTGCGACCGAACACTGTTCGGTTGGGTACTCCCATTTCTCCATGGGAGCTTGTGTTATGGCAGTAAACTGGCTGCAATACAGGTTTCCTTGAAGAAATGTGGGGTGTGTGTAAAACACTGCACCCTGGGGCAGCCACCCCATGGTGCCTGCTACATAGTGCAATGATTTACAAAGGTGCAACCTATGTACCCCCTTGGCTACCAACCGTAGGCCGCGGAGGCACATTCGTTTTCCGACAGCCTTTCCATGTCCACGGTCAGAAAGCTTCCTATTAGTGGTCGGAGGCTTTCCGCCCGACATCCTAATCGGCCCCCTAGTGAGAATATTCATAGAATATTCAAATAAAATTCATGAAAAAAATTAGGACTGTGCTTTCTTTGGGGCCATTCACAGAGAAAAACCTACACTTTTGTGTAAGTTTACTTCTTTTCAGTATTCACAAAGGTAACCTTAGATCAAAAGTCTAACTTTACTATATTTTGGTATTCACAAAGGTAAGTTACTACAAGTAAAGTTAGACTTTTGGTCTAAGTTCACCTTTGTGAGTACCGAAAAGTAGTAAAGTTAGACTTTTGTTCTAATTTTACCTTAGTGAATAACGAAAAGTAGTAAAAGTGTAACTTTACCTTTCTGAGTCCGTCCCATACACTTTACCTAATAGGAATTGGACAATTTGGGGCCAATTCACAAAGGCACGCTGTAGTGTATGAAATAATACTCCTGTAATACTTCTTTGTGAACTCTTAAGTGCATCTGTGAATTGACCCCATTATTGTAATTTTCAGGAATTGTCAAGTTTTATGAGGTTTATTAGATGCTTGCCAACTAAAGGCCCAAAACAGAAGCCATCCCTCATAAGCAGTACACATTGAGTTCACATGGCCGCAGTTTGTCTCTTTCTTGTAGCATTTCATAGGCCTACCTACACATTTGAGATACCAGTTCCTTTAGTAGAATCTATTTTATTTGCAGCTTCCTGGCAGGAGGTGGAGACAGCATTGTTGAAAGCAGACATGGCCCAGGTAGCTGAAAGGAAATCTCCTTCTCCTCCCCCTACTCTCTATTCTATGAGGTCTCAGGGGAGTGAAAGGAAATCTCCGCCCCCCACTCTCTCTGTAGCCAAGGACTTATTCAGCCCAGCCCTGACTCATCAGACGGCTGGAGCCCAAGCCCTCCTGTCACTCACAAATCAGACATGCAATACACCACCTAGCAGAGGCAGGCTGGATGGTTAGGCAAGAAAATACCTACTTTCTACAAGTGGTATTTTCAAACATAGAATGTTAAAACCAACTTCACTAAAAGATTGTATTTCATCATTCTGAGTTCAGGCATGCTAAATCCGTTTTTCTACCATGTTCCCTGGGCCAGTTAGGATTATAAGATGTTATAATCAAACTGCCCATTGTGGCCTATGGGGACAGGTAGTAGTAAAACTAGAGAGGTGGCCCCTCAATCCAAGGGAACAGGGCACCCACTTACCAGTCTCTAAACCTCCCCTTTTCTACATGTTAGCCACCCCTAAGGTAGGCCCAAGGGCAGGATGCATTTTAAGTATAAGATAGGACATGCCCTGGTGTGTGTCGCATGTCCTGATAGTGAATTACAGCCAAGTTCGTTTTTTTTACTATTGCAAGAAGGCTACCTGTCCCCATAGGAGAGAAATCTATTTCCCCTGGGTCTATAGGTTTACTCCAACACTCTTACTCAGTACCATATCATACCATACTTACTCAGCATTCATCATTCGCTTAATCAACTTATTACTAATCCAATTTATAACCGAAATTGAGATGTAGCACTACCAAACGTTTTTTATTTTTAGTAGAAATTTTAAAACAACACATCAATAAAATTCATACATAGCATGTAATAGACGACCTTGTGCAATATGTTCTAAGTAAGTTAAAACCGGGCGCACAAATAATACAAACAAATACAACAGGAAACCCTTTTTGCACAGATATACATGGGCTGTTGCACAAAAATGATCCAACATCAGACAGGCGTCGACGCGTTTCGGTGGTGCGTGGACTAATTTAAAAGAACCACCTTCTTCAGGACTCAAAATACAGGGTTTACTCCTCTTCAAAACAATGTTATATCTTCATATGTGCAGTTTGTCACACCTTTTAATAGAGCTTGTCAATTATCTCTATTCACTTGATGCCATCTCAAATGATTGGCACAAAGGTACTACAAATACTACATATTATTTCTCCCAAAGTTATACACACATAGTATTAAGTTGGCAAACTCTCTCAATTATTGTATTCTATGAAGAGTGGTGTTTAACTATTGTTTAGCCTCGGAAAATCTTTTGGCATCAAGTGAATACAGATAATTGATTCAATATCAGGACATGCCACACACACCAGGGCATTTCCTACCTGATACTTACAATGCATCCTGCCCTGGGGCCTACCTTAGGGGTGGCTAACATGTAGAAAAGGGAAGGTTTAGGGACTGGTAAGTGGGTGCACTTACCGAGTCGACATGGCAGTCGCAGACTGCACACAGGCCCTGCAATGGCAGACATGAGACAAACTTTGCAATGCTGCTTCTGTGGGTGGCACAATCAGTGCTGCAAGCCCACTAGCAGTATTTGAATTAAAGGCCGTGGGCACACATGGTGCACTGTACTAGGGTCTGACAAGTAAATCAAATAAGCCAATCATGGAGTCACTAATCCATTACAACAAGTTACAATAGGGAGCACTTGCACTGTGGCACTGAATAGCAGTGGCACGGTGCCCAAAGCATCTAAAACCAGCAAAACATATCAAAACAGAGGAGAGATCAGCAAAAAATGGAAGGGAGACTCACACCATGGTACCAGGTCTAACACTCATGGTGCAGTGGACTCCTCAAACCTCTTGGACCTGTTGCTGCCCCACCACTAGAAGCTACGTTACTGTATCAGTGAGGGGCTGTGAATAGGGAATACTGCGACTAAGGAAGAAGGTGTGCAGTCAAGAGCAGAGCATGTCAAAAATGAGAACACAAAAAGTGATGATTGTTCAGCCTAAAAGGAATAACAGTGGATTTGTCGGTAAGCATTTGACGATGACAACACAGATAGAGGTAGTTATGTAACGTTTTGTATCAGCAATAACCCTATATGATCAGCTTGAATCAGCAAGGAAGTGAATGCTGCAGCCACTGTCAGCAATGTACAGGTTTCTGGACACCAGGGTAACGGTAATAAGCAAGGCATGCAAGCGTTTAAAGGACAACGCAAGCAGTGAAGGTCAACACCTTTTGGTTTGATTTTTAGATGACTTTTAATTCGTGTATTTATAGCCCTGTATTTTTGTGTTAATGGCAAAATTGTCCTTATCAGAGACGACATTGTTGCAATTTAAAAAGCATGGACACTGAAATATGAAACCATTTTGATACATATAATACTTTTAGAAGTTCACTTTAAAAACACACTTCTTGCAATAAAGCCCTGAGTAAATCGTTGCCCTGTAGTGGCAGTGATTTGCCGATGACTTTTGCATTTTAAGAATAAATATGTTTTTAGCACTTGTTGGTTTTCAGTTGTCCGATGCACCAGAAAACACTTTTAAGGCGCTTCAAATGAATCATAAAAATCAGTATGATGCAATTACGAGAAGCATAAAAAACTGCCAAGAAAAATACACACGGGCAGTACCTAATACCGTGTAAGCCCCAGGCTACAGCTAACTGACTGATCAAAGGCTATATGCTTGAAAAAGGCACCCAGGACACCTGCAGCTCTGGATTGACGAATACTGGTAGAGAGATATTAATTATCTAGATTCACTTTAGTATGTATTCCGTGTTTCGCTTCCTAGACCATTTAGTGTTCAGCTTCAAAGAGCCAGAGGAACTATCCTTGAGTTCAGTTACTGTACGTTCTTTTAAATTTAAATAATAATGCAAATTGCCACAGCATCTGCAATTTGTCTTGGCACTTTGTCCCTTTCCTACTCCTTCACATCACAGGAAATGATGTGAAAGCAAGAGGGAAGAAGCCACAGCTGCCAGCAGAACCCATGGTGTGAGCAGCCCTTCACAGAATCTAATTGGGATAATGAGCGGGGGCTCTCGAAAGCCACCTGTCCAAAGCAGACCTACAAAAATACAGCTGCAAGAATGCTGCACATTCAGAGCTATGCATTCGGATTTATGTTAACCCTTTCCATTTCTCACTCTGGTGGTACATTTCACTGATGATGGTACTTTTTTCCATTGGAGACTTGATATTATCTGGAATAGGCAAAGTAAACTGCTTCCAAGTCAAAACAATGAGACTGTAAAAATACGCATGACTTGTAATTGTCCAGTTCATGCTATCTACAGTCCTTACGATTAGAGCAGTGATACCGTCCTCTTAAAAGTGTGCTGTTATGCGAACTAAGAAAAACTGAATTCATTGCCCTCTATTGGCAGATTTCACTGGCAAACTGCCTCTACTGCTTTCCTTTATTGACAGCTGGTATAATAAAATCGGAAAGGAGAAATCGTACCTCAAATGCGCACAATGGGCCTCATTTATGGGGAATTAGCGTAGGACAGTGCCACAAGTCTTCTTGCTGTGCTGCCCTACCCAATGTAAAAGGGCAGGAATGCACCGTATTTATGAAATACGGTGCATTCCAGTCCTTTCCCTTTGCACTGGCGCACAATTTGCTACTTAGCACTAATGCAGGCACCACCCTTCCACCATGGTGCAAGGGTGTCTGTGCTGGAGCGGGTAGTTCAAAATGTTGTATACCCCCCATTCTGCATGTTTATATTAATCTGAATAATTAACTAATAGTAATCTTATTAATTGTTTGCAGTGAAATACTTATCAATCATACTAACAAAAGAACTACACGTGGGAATTGCACTTTGCATGTCTAAACCAATTGTAAACTAACTTATGTACGCATACTAATAGTAGAAAATTAGAATATTGCATGATACATGTTGCTTTTGTGATGTATTTGTGATTTGTGCTTTATTAAGTGAGTATAAACTGCTTTGAGTGTTTCTTTCTGCTAGATAATTACACATATGGGTATTAGCGAGGGATTAACATTTTATTAGTAATTTCTATGTTTTAATTACGTTTTTGTGTTTCTTTTGCTTAAGTAGTCCATTTCGGCCTAGACAAGATGGCTGAACGAGACGTTGAACGTGACTGCCCCTGACAACACGAGGTTCTGGGTGAAATGCGCAGGCGTCACCGCCAGCAGCAGTGGCCTGGACCTGACCCCGGGAGAACATGTACCCTTCAAGGTCTCTCCGGGAACTTCGCCAGCTACAAAGACAATGGACAATTTAAAAACCGGAACCTGCAAGTGCGATGACTTCATCACACAGACACCATGAGAACTTTATCCCACGACCCCAAAGTCGACCAATCAGGACTTTCTAAACCCCGATCTTGATACTTTTTGACATTATTTTCATTATAAAAGTAGGTAGGGAATTGAACTAAAAAACTCGCTCTTCTTTGACGAACTAGATTTCCTGGCATTATGCTGACGGAGAGGACAGTAACACTGCTGGACAGCTGTTATCCTGAATCTTTGAGAGACTGAATTGCGGCCTAACTTTGCTGAATAAAGATTTTTCCTCGACCTGACTGACTTAGAGGACAACTTTTAGCCAGATTAGGTAAATATGATGTTCTGCAATGCTGATGACGATTTCTAATGATTTTTGCAATATTTCTTAGATAAAGAATTTTTGATTAATTTACAAATGTGTTGAGTCGATTATTTTAAGAAGAGAATTTAGTTTAGAAAGGGGAATTTGATGTTCCACACTGCAACAGTTTTTCTGGTAGCAGTATGATGGTTTTTATTGTTTTGGTTGGTGTTTTTTGCTTGTAAATGGCTTATTGATTATTGGTTATTGAGATTGGTTTATGTACTAACACTCTATGTTGAGTCGCGTCGAGTTTTATGTTGTTTGCACGGCTTCTGGGTTGTAGGAAGTCGGAAGTTTGTAATGGTTCCGTAGTAGAGCAGAGGTAAGCACTGCTCTCGGGAAAGACGGAATTGTTGTTGCCCTGTAGGTACACAGGGAGAAACGTGTAACGATTGAAGTTGCACGACGCATTGTCTGGGTTCGATTCGGTAGCATCGTCGTGTGTTGCCATTAGAGACATTTTCTGTAAGAGAGAAGTGTGTATGGTAGTGAAGGTTACCTGTGAAATTCTGGTCTTAGGTACCAGGGATCCAAATGGCATTCCGATAACGCTTATCACTGGAAAGGTAATAGGTATTCTCTGAGCTTGTTAGAAGGACAAAGTAGAGGGAAGCGCTGCTTTGTCAAGGTATGTCATAATTCTGTAGTAGGACAGACTGTTCGCTGTTCTCGGGAAAGACAGGATTCTGTGTGAATGTACTACATTTTCTGTTGTGAACGTGCGTGAATGTATTCGGGTTAATTGTGAAACTCTAGTTTTATTTCTCAGGAGCATTGGGTCTCTAACTATGTGTCTTAATTCTGGAGAAACGGTTAGCTAATGCTTTTTAGAAGGGTAAGGTAGAGGGATGTGCTACTTTATCAACGGAAGTAATGATTCCGTAGTAGGGCAGAGGTAAGCGCTGCTCTCTGGAAAGACGGAATTCTTGTGAGAAAGGTCTATTGCTATTCTTTGGTTAGAGAAGCGGACAATGGTGGCGTTTTTATGTTGTTACTAACAGAATTGTAGAATTTGAAACAAAACTTACTGAGAGGATTTTGTGAAGGAGGGGTAGACAGGAGCAGGAGCTGCTGCAGCGGCTGCTGGCGTCAGAACGACCGCGCTGGGATTGGACAGTCGGTCAGAACCGTAAAACTCTCCGGATTGGTGTGTTAGTGTGTGCCGCGCTAGGAGTGGAGAAAAACAGGGTGACGTAGACACTCCCTATTGGTGCGTTAGTGTGAGTCGCACTGGGATTTGAGAATTGTGACAGTGACGTAGACGCTCCGGATTGGTGCGTTAGTGTGAGTCGTGCTGCAATTGGACAGAAAAGCGGTACAGTCGTAAGGAGAAACTAGTGAGACACGAAAAGAAAGGAAAATGTATTACGATCCACCAGAAAAGGAGAAAAAGTCTTGGTTTGGTAGAATTAAGAAGTGGTTTAAGAAGGACAAACCGATTGTAACTAGGGAAGGACAGTTACTTCCTCCACCGAAAACCACTGCATCCTTCATGGTTGCTAAATATGGATATCACACTTGTATTTGGTTAGATAACTGGGTCAAGTATACCGAGAAGGACGGAGTGTTGGCTTTTCTAGAGCATGGTTCATTTAATTTGGCTGTTTTGAGAAATTTGAGAGAGAAAATGATGAATTTTGAACCAAGACCTAGACCGACACAGTTTGAGGCTTTGACGGAGTGTGAAGACGAGATGCAAGAACGAGAAAGACAGAGAAATGGTAGAGGATATAGGTATCTGTTTGGCAGATCATACTGACATGAGACGCATGATGATCGAATGAGAAGGTGGCGGAATGCGAGTATGACTGAGGGTTTGTTTCCCGTAAGAACTGTAGGAGAGAGTGAAGGAAGAAAGTGTGTAGAAAAGAGGCATAATGTGGAATTGAGAGGGTATGGAATGAATGAATCAGAGGATGATGTTCCTGATGATATGTTCTATAAGAATCCACCACCATATCGACCAGAACCAGAAATATTAACCCCAAGTGCCCCAATGAAAGAAACAGTACGAATCATAAAATTGGAACCAGAGTTCCAAGATTTGGGAAGAAACAATTCCATTAGAGAGGTAGAAAAGAAGTCCGGAGGAATATTAGATGGAGAAAATTCAGCAGAATTAGCAAAAACGACCCAAGAATTAACCGCGAAAATAAGAGAATTGACTAAAAATCTGGAAGCGGTAACTGTTCCAGTAACAATAGGTCCAATAATGCCCATTTTCGATAAACAGAAAGACAGTGAACATTGTTTGACGGTCCCTTATAAAAGTAACAAACCGATTGAACAACCAAGAATGAGTCAGAGTGAGAATCCGTGGAAACAGACAATGAGTATGATTGAACCGAATTTTTAAAATAACCCTTTTTTAGGTCAAAATTGTGCAGAAAAGCATATGACGATAATAGAGACAATGTCGGAAACACAGAAAGATTTTGGACAAGGAAATGTAGAAAAGCCAGTAGGACCATCAACAGAGGAATTGAGTGCATGGTTGAGAAGCTTGCAAAAGAAAGACAAAGAGTCACAGTCAATAGATGTGGCCAAACTACAAATGGTATTGGAAGAATTAATAGTAGGCACTATCCCGACAGAAAAGTTAAAAACTTATCAAGATGAGGAGTTGTTATTTCTGTGTAAAAGCGTAACATGGAGAGCAAAAAGTCTTCATGAAAGATTAGAAGAAGTGGCAAATGAAATGGGTATTGATATTGAAAAGGTAAAAGCATTACAAAGACCCTATCGAGTAGATTTCACTGAGAAAGACATTGAAAACATGAATACCACAGGACGAATAGGTCAGATAAAAGAGATAATTATTTTGATGAGAAAATGGGGAGATGTGGACAAATGGAAAAGCAGATGGTATCGAAAACGAGACGAAGTTTCAGATAAAATGTTTTCAGCTTACCCTGTGAGAGAGAAAGAAAAGGTTGTGACAATGCCGTATGAGAGAGATTCGAGGAAGAGGATATGTACATGTCCCATGGACTAGACAGCATATTTTGTCATTTACGAATGACTTCCCTCGACTACGTGAAAAACCCGTCGAGTGGTATAGACAGGTGGACAGATTTGTGAAATTATCCAAAGTATTGTGGATTGATCTAAATAGCTTGTTCGACATAATAGTACCAGCAGATCTATGGACAGAATGTAAGATTGTAATTGATTGGCCAACACAGGAATACCCAAAGGATCCAAAAAGAGGAGCTACAGACCCCGAGGTATTGAAGAAATATGAACAGGTTATGGCATTTTTGAAAAACAAGGTACCCCCTAAAGAGACAGATTGGGTAAAAATTGATAGAACACATCAGGAAAGCAAAGAGTCAGTACATGCCTATTATGAGAGGTTAATTTTAGCCTTCAAACAATTCAGTGGAGATGAAAATCTAAGTGACAAGGATCTGAGTCATTTCGTATACAGATTTGTATATGGTCTTCGTCCAGAAATTAGTAAAATGATAAAACAGCATACGGTAGATTGGCAAAATAAGAAAATAGATGAAGTATTGAGACATGCTAAATATTTCTGTGATGAAATTGAAGCAAAACAGCTAAAAATGAAAGAAGAGGCTATGTGGGCACAAGTAAAGGTAGCAGAGAGAGAGGAAGCACAATTAGCAGAACAAGTTGGGTCAAGACAAAAATTTAATCCAGGGAAAAATAAAGGAAATATTGAGGAAGCTAAAAAGAAATTTCCGTGTCATAATTGCGGTAGGATAGGGCATTGGAAATCCGAGTCTAAATTTCCTCCAAGTACTAACGATGAAAATCCATCATTGAATCCACAGGTGCAGAATGAGGTGAGTGGTCAACATCAATGACAACAGCAGGGTGTAACACAACAGAATCAGGTGCCAAAGCCACCTTTTCCACAGAACAAAAATTGCCAGAAGTATAGTAAGGAGAATGGATTCTACAACGAAGAAAAGGTAAATGAGCCGCAACGCGCTAGCGCTGCTTCGCAGTATTGGCTGCAACGCGATGAAAGCGATTCAGAAGAGGGATATTGACGGTGCCGAAGGGAGGAAGAAGAGTGCGTACTTGGCGCAACTCTAGAAGTAGACCAGACAGGCCCATTTGTAGATGGAAAAGTTAATAATGAAAATATTACTTTCCTAGTCGATACTGGTGCTACTCGATCAACTGTCAGATCAGCTGATGTTAAGAATCTTCCTCTCTCGGATGAAACGTTCCAAGTAGTTGGTGTCTCCAACAGACAGATTAAAACTTACCTTACAGAACCAGTGAAAGTTAATATAGGGAAATTTTCTGAAATGCACCGATTCGTAGTGTGCGATACCAGTCCTGTGAACTTGTTAGGTAGAGATTTATTGTGCAAGATGAACTGCACCATATTTTGTACTCCAGATGGAATAGCTTTTGAAATGCCAGATGATGATGTGCTGTATAAAATGACAATGGCAAACAGAGAGAAAGAGGTTACAGGAACCTATGCTGTATTTAACCCTGACGAATTACCAAAAGAATTAGAACAATCTGTTAAAGCAGAAGTGTGGGATTTCACAGGAGAAGACGTAGGACTGATGAGAAATGTAGATCCAGTAAAAATCACTGTAAAAGAAGGAGTAAGTTACCCAAATGTCCCACAATATAAATTGACACCTGAAATAATCGAAGGAGTTACTCATGTGATTGAGAAAATGATAAAACAAGGAATTTTGAGAGAAATAATGAGTAGCCCATGTAATTTACCAATAATGGGACTGGCTAAGCCTAGTGGGAAGTTCAGGATAGTACAAGATCTGAGAAAGATAAACAAAATTGTTGTCATGTTGTCCCATTGTACCGAATCCATCTGTGATTTTGTATCAGATCCTTCATGATGCAGAATGGTATACAGTGATTGATCTGTGCCATGCTTTCTTTTCCATCCCATTGCACCATGACAGTCAGCAAATTTTTGCATTTCATTTCTGTGAGCGTATTTTGGCGTGGTGCCGAATTCCACAGGGGTATAAAGAAAGCCCCTCAATATTTAATCAGCTATTGAAAAAGTCTTTGGAGAGTCTAGAGATGCCTGAAAACTCTGTATTAGTCCAGTATATCGATGACCTGCGTGTGGGATCGAAAACTCGTTAAGCTTGTGTGGTCGATACAGTAGCCTTGCTGAATCATTTGGCAGATGGAGGACTGAAAGTGTCACCCTCAAAATTACAATTTTGTAAGAAAGAAGTCCAATATTTGGGACACAGCATTAAGAAAGGACACAGGAAAATAACCATAGACAGAATCAGGATCATAAAAAGAATGAGTCCACCAATGACCCAAAGAGAATGGTTGGATATTGTCGTCAGTGGATAGGCAATTTTTCATTGATTGCAAAACCTTTAGTACGATTGACAAGAAGTGATGTAAGAGATCCAATTGATTTGAACAAAGAGGAGTTGACAGCATTCAAAAGATTGAGAGAAGGATTGTGTGAAGCACCTGCATTAGGAATGCCTGACTATGACAAGGAGTTCGAGTTGTATTGCAGTGAGAGAAATGGATGTGCACTCTCTGTTCTAGTACAGAAGCATGGAAAACTGAGGAAACCAATTGCGTATTTTTCATCCATGTTGGACCCAGTAGCGGTAGCCCTTCCTGGGTGTCTGAAAGCAGTAGCTGCTACATGTCGAAGTTTGGAACAGAGTGAGGGAATTGTGATGGGAAACCCTGTGAAAGTGTTTGTACCTCATGATGTGGCGATTCTTTTAACAAGGAGTCGTACTCAGTATATGACGCACAGCCGACTGACTAAGTATGAAAAGGTCATTTTGGGTGCAACAAATGTGAGTCTTGTGAGATGTGTGAATGTGAATCCTTCAACACTGTTGCCAGATGTAGAGCATGTGGAAGTAAGAGATGGAGCAGATCATGATTGTTTGGATGTACTTGATTTCTGTACAAAACCAAGACCTGACATAAAAGATGAACCCTTGCCAGAAAGTGATTATGTCATGTTTGTTGATGGATCTTGTTTGAGAACAGATGATGGAGTGCTGAGTGCAGCATATGCGGTATGTACAGTTGCAGCAGTGATGGAAGCATCCTATTTGAAAGGAGTAAGATCGGCCCAAGTAGCTGAACTTGTTTCCCTGACCAGAGCATGTAAGATTGGGAAAAGTGTGAGAGTGACTGTGATAACTGAAAGCCAATACGGCTATGGAGTGGTCCACGATTTTGGCCAAATATGGCTTCAGAGAGGTTTCCTAACCTCAAGTGGAACTCCCATTAAGAATGCTGAAGTGGTTGGAAAGTTGCTTGAGGCGATACAGCTGCCTAGGCAATTGGCTGTGGTAAAATGTGCTGCTCATAGTCGCAGTGGTGATTACATTGCCACTGGAAACAAATTCACTAATGATATGGCGCAATATTGTGCACGAAATCAGAATTCAATCAATCGGGCAAAGGAAAAGGAATTGATTTCTTGTTTCCCAATGTTTACTAACACTGTGGGGACATGGGAAGACAATTGCAGGAAGAAGCAGGAGATGAAGAAATAAAACAGTGGGTAAAAGCAGGATGTGCACCAAGAGAGAAAGATCATGTGTGGGTTTATCGAGATGGAAGACCAGTTATGCCTGATAGCATGATGTCTGCCATGGCACGGATGTATCATGGACAGGGACATATAGGGAGAGACACCATGATTAGGTCTTTTAAGCAGACTTGGTATAATGCCACGTTCAGACTTGTAGCAGAAAGTATTTGTCAAAGATGTCTAATTTGTCAGCAATACAATCCAGGAAGAAAGACAGTAGTGAGTCTAGGAACAATAGGTCGAGAGGGAGGACCTTTTACCAGAATGCAAGTGGATTTCATTGAGATGCCTACTTTTAACAGGTTGAGGTATGTTTTGGTGATGGTATGCCTATTCTCCAGGTGGGTAGAGGCATTCCCAACAAGAAGAAATGATGGAATGACAGTGGCAAAATTACTGTTGAGGAAATTTATCCCTAGATTTGGGTTCCCAGTAACAATTGAATCAGACAGAGGAGGACATGTTCATAATGAAATCATAAAACTGATTTGTGAAGCATTGAATGTACGACAAAAACTGCATTGTGCCTACTGACCACAGGCTTCTGGTGTAGTAGAACAAATGAATGGTACTATCAAAAACAGAATAGGGAAAATGTGTTTAGCCACCGGTATGAAATGGCCCGATGTCTTGCCTCTAGTACTCATGACTATTAGATCAATTCCAGACAGAAGCACTGGTTTGAGTCTGCATGATATCATCATGGGACACGCCATGCGCCATGAGTTTATACCAGTCAACAAGCTGATGACAATAACTGATGACATGGTGTTGGAATACTGTAAAAGCCTGGCTGACGCAGTTCATTCTGTGTTTCATCAGGTTGGATCGGATGCCACCACTCTTGAAAAGAAGCCAGCCCATGATCTAAGCCCAGGGGACTGGGTAAGGATAAAAGTACACAGAAGAAGAAACTGTTTGGTTCCCAGGTGAGGAAAACCAAGGCAAGTCATCTTGACCACAACAACAGCTGTGAAGTGTGCTGGATTGAAGAACTGGATCCATGCAAGTCATACATTGAGAATTCCAAATCCAGTTGACTGTAAAGAGAAGGAGTATTTTAATGAATCAGAATCCAGTACTGAGTCGGATGACGGAGAGCCAAAAGACAAAGGAAAAGAAAACCCTGAAAGGGGGGAGACAGAGCCGAGTTTAACTTTGGTCCCCAGAAGTAATTCCCTGAGGAGAAGGTTACAGATTTCTGATACCAGTTCAGATTCAGAGACAGAACAAAGAGCACACTCTTCCAAGAAAGAACAAGGGAAGAACAAAGAAAAGGACAGTGGAGAGACAATAAAAGAAATACATGAGAAAGAAGTGCCAGATGAAAGATTGAGAGAAATTCCACCTGAAACAACACCTTTAGATGGACAAGTGCCAGATACAGAGAGAGAGGGAAAGATTATTGCAGAAGACCCCCGAGGAGGTGTAGGGAGCTCCAACATCCAGTTAGAAGCATGGACAAATAGTCAGCAGGAAGATTGCATGCCGGAGATCCGAGGAGGGACAGAAGTAGGGAAAACAAAAGAAGTGGTGGAAAAAGAAATTGTCGAAGGCAAAAAGCAAGTTGAAACAGAGTCTGAGAAAAGCGAAGATGAAATACCAGAAGGCCGAGTTCTGAGAAAGAGAGCTTGGAGAACTGAAAAGAATGATAAAGGGTGTAGATTGAAAAGAGCACCAAAGGACGAGGTGTGGCCAAACAAAATAAAAAGACTGAAATATCGATTGACACGAGTAAATTCGCCAAGGGGTGAACAGTGTAAATTCACGTGTAAATTTGCCAAGGTCTGAACAAGTGAATGAAGTCAGGAAAAATCAAAAGGAGAAGATCCAACAGTGGTTAAAGAAAGCAAAAGAACAAGGAAACCTACCCAGAAGTATAAATCACCGGAATGGGCATATGTGGCCCTGCCTGAAGTGAAGGAAGAGGCGGATAGCCAAGGAAATCCAGAGGTGGTTGTCCCGGAAGTGGTTGAGGAGGATGAAGAATCGGAAATCCTGAGAGTTATCTTGTCCGATATTGGAGAAGAAGCGGATGTTCAGGACAACCTGTATGTTGAAAATGAAGGGAAAGTGAAAGATGATGAGATGCTAAACTGAATGAGATAAGAAATTACTGATGGGAAGACAATAAAATACTGAAAAAGACAAAAACTGGTAGAACCACGTAGGTGCTTAGAAGCCTTGGGTTAGAAACTAGTTGTGAAGTAGAAGAGGCTAAGTCAAAAGACACGGCTCATTTTAGAAAAGATGGCAAACATAGAAAGTAGCAAAAGTAGATGTACCTTCCTTAGAAGATGGTGCAAAATGTGTTGTTGTTGTACAGGATTATTAATGCTTCTTTGGAGTATTCTTGCTCTGTTAATTTCATTTAAAGTTACTGTAGATACATTAGAAGGACATAGTGATAACATAACTAATATAGGGAAAGTTCAAAAGGTAGTTCCAACTAGAATAGATAGAAACTATTTACATAAGGACAGGTCAATAACAGACAATGTATTTTCTAAATTGTTGTATGAATAAGTAAAGACTATGGACGTAAGGGATTGCTACGTTTGCATGCAATTACCTGCATCTGTATCTGAAGGAGTGACTTATCATCATCTTCCGGTAACATATGGAATAACATGTAGTGTAATAGCTGGTTTATTTGATCAAACAGGTAAATTAGAGTATTATTTTTCAGATGTAGATACTATATTTTCACAAGTTCCAGCAATTAACAAACTAAACAAGGTAAAACCTGCAAAGGTATTAGGTGAATTGTTCTTAGAGACTAAAGAACCAACACTAGAGTATATATTTAGAAATAACTTGACTTGCAGTTTAAAGAAAGAAGAGAAGACATTTTTAGATATGGTTGAAGAAAGAAGATTGAAAATGCAAAGAAAGGTTTCAGAAGGGAAAGTGGAGAAAACATTCTGGGACGTAGAAATGGAGAAACACTTGAAGGGAGAAACGAATCCAACTATGGCTTTAGATTGGCCTCAAAAAGGGAAATTGTGTATAAGAAGGAATCAAACGGTGTATGACAATTATTTTCTAGGGAATAGTGAGTGCCATGATATATACCGAATCATGGGAGGATGGGGATTTAAAGGTGGAAGAGATCCAGTCTTTCCAGTACTGTATTTCATTTGTGGGAACAGGGCATATTATCGTTTGCCAGACCATTGGTATGGCACATGTTATGTTGGCCTGGTTTTTCCAAAGATTTTTCACATGGATAGAGGAGAAGATGGTGTACATAGCTTAGGTAGTTATTTAGCGTGTAATAAGAGGGAATCTTGGACTGAAATTGTGGGTGACATATTTGGAGCACTGATGCCCGCAGTGGGAATATCTCTGAATGCAAATAAAATTAGAAAACTTTCAACAGTAGTGGATCACTTGTCAACAGGCACCGCTGGAGGATTCTTATTGGTAAATACTGAAATGGTTGCCATGCGTGCTATGGTAATACAAAATCGACTTGCCCTTGATATTTTATTGGCAAAAGAGGGTGGAGTCTGTGGAATGCTGAAAGTTCAACATTGTTGTACTTACATTCCTGACGAAAGTAGAGATTTTAAAATTTATATTAAGAATATTCCAGAATTGCATGACGAAATTGTAACACTGGAGGGTGAAGGTGTCTGGGAGAAGATTGGTAAGAAAATATCAGCTATTAAAGACTTTGTAGTAAAACTAGGTAGTACATTTATAGGTAAGATATTATTTCCATTAACAGGTGTGATTTCCTTAGTATTAATAATTAGACAAGGATGTATTTGTTGTAGAAAGAATAAAAACCAGAAAATATTAAAAAGAGAAAACTTAGGGAGAAGGGATAAGAAACAAGAAAGAGAATTCGAAGAAATAGAACTAGAAGAGATAAAGGAAAGCATGTATAAAACAGCAAAAAGAGAAGAAACAGGGGAAACTGAAATATGAATGAAACAAGAAATCAATTTAAAAATTCCGTAGAAGGGATACAACATTTTTGGTTGGTGTGGTGATATAATCACCAAAGTGGGGATTGCTGGAGCGGGTAGTTCAACATTTTGTATGCCCCCCCATTCTGCATGTGTATATTAATCTGAATAATTAACTAATAGTAATCTTATTAATTGTTTGCAATGAAATACTTATCAATCATACTAACAAAAGAACTACACGTGGGAATTGCACTTTGCATGGCTAAACTAATTGTAAACTAACTTATGTACGCATACTAATAGTAGAAAATTAGAATATTGCATGATACATGTTGCTTTTGTGATGTATTTGTGATTTGTGCTTTATTAAGTGAGTATAAACTGCTGTGAGTGTTGCTTTCTGCTAGATAATTACACACACATATGGGTATTAGCGAGGGATTAACCTTTTATTAGTCATTTCTATGTTTTAATTACGTTTTTATGTTTCTTTTGCCTAAGTTGCCCATTTCGGCCTAGACAAGATGGCTGAACGAGACGTTGAATGTGACTGCCCCTGACAACACGAGGTTCTGGGTGAAATGCGCAGGCGTCGCCACCAGCACCAGTGGCCTGGACCTGACCCCGGGAGAACATGTACCCTTCAAGGTCTCTCCGGGAACTTAGCCAGCTACAAAGACAATGGACAATTTAAAAACCGGAACCAGCAAGTGCGATGAGTTCATCACACAGACACCATGAGAACTTTACCCCACGACCCCAAGGTCGACCTATCAGGACTTTCTAAACCCCGATCTTGATACTTTTTGACATTATTTTCATTATAAAAGTAGGTAGGGAATTGAACTAAAAAATGTGCTCTTCTTTGACGAACTCAATTTCCTGACGTTATGCTGACGGAGAGAACGGTGACACTGCTGGACAGCTGTTATCCTGAATCTTTGAGAGACTGAATTGCGGCCTAACTTTGCTGAATAAAGATTTTTCCTCGACCTGACTGACTTAGAGGACGACTTTTAGCCAGATTAGATAAATATGATGTTCTGCAATGCTGATGACGATTTCTAATGATTTTTGCAATATTTCTTAGATAAGAATATTTGATTAATTGACAAATGTGTTGAGTCGATTATTTTAAGAAGAGAATTTAGTTTAGTATGTAAAGTGTAGATAAATGATTGTGTCACTAAACCTATAAAAACAACTAAATGATCCATTGCCTTATGAGGGGAATATTTTAGGATTGGAGTCAACATATTTAGAGTAAGGTAAAGGTATTCCTTTCATGTCAGGGTTTGGAAACGTATTCCTCTAGGGAAGCAGATCAACGGAGTGTGTGTATTGGTGTCATGGGCCCCACCAATGAATGTCTTTGAGTGAATTTGTTGTTGAGGTATTTGGTCTGTGACGAAAGGGGAATTTGATGTTCCACGCTGCAACATCTGTGTTGCATGCAGGATTGTTTTTGTGCAGGAAAGGGCACCTTCCAGCACAAAAACAATCCAGAGAGGCGTGTTGTCCTATCTATGAGGAGAAATACAAAATGTTCTCCTCTATACGCCTGCTTTGGGAAGGCATAAGGTTTTGGCGTTTCCCCAGGTTTACGTGATTTTGTCAATCTGGGGCAGCGTCAAAATCCATGGGTGTTGCATGTGAAAATTTACCGCAATGCCCATGGAACACTTCCCTGGCACAAAATAAGGTAATGCATCGACTTGCCCTGCTTTGCCGTACTCCATATCTATGAGGCCATACAAAGCCACTCAAAGACACGCATACATATGGTTAACAGGTTTGCGCCACTGGAGCATCAGAAAAAGTGATGGTCCAGTGGCACACGCCTCTCATTAATAAGCCCCAGTGTGTTGAATACATGGAAGAACACTATGTGCCTCATTTACAAAAACTGATGCATTACTTCATCAAGGCAGCGATGCCTCAGAAATATTTGCGCTGTGGTACATCAATTTAAAATGGCATGAACGCTCCGTATTTATGATACGAGGCTCCATGGTGGCTGCCCACATTGTGCGTAAAAATGTTTTTACGCAGCCATGAGTTGGATGTTGTAATGCAAACCTATGCATGTGCAGCAAAACTGGCGTAAGGCTGGTTAGCAGCACGTAAAGTGACGCTAACTACCTACATGTCACTTTTGGGTGCATCAAGCTTCAGAAATCATAGAAAAAATGATGCTTTGAGGCCAAACAAAAGTGCACACCTCACACAAGGCAGCCAAGAAGCAGAGAACGGCAGCCAGGGCAACAACCCCAACAACCCCAGCATCAGTCAAGATGTTCAGACATTCTAGGGGAAGAGGGAGTGCAATTTCAGTCAGGAGGAGAATGACATCTTGATCACGGAGGTGAGAAAGCACAAACACCAGCTCTTTGTTACCTTCAAATTGCCATTTGGCATAAAAGAGGCCATCTGGCAGTCCATAGTGGCTAATATCAACAGTGTGGGACAAGCAAAGTGAACAGTTACTGACTGAAAGAAATGCTGGTAACACTATAAGCACAGGACAAAGAAGAAACTGGCCAAAAGCCTGAAGACAGCCATGCAGAATGGAGAAGGAGGGAGTCCAGTGGCCCAGGAAGAGCTCGATGCCTTGGAGGAACGGGTGTCACCCCAGCAGAGTTTGTGGCAGGAGTTTCCAGACAGGACAGTGCTGGCTATGATGCCTACCAACACCTACAGGATAAGTGCAAACAAGGGTCAATATGGGCTAAAAGGTCATGTTGTTCAGTGCAACAAGCTATATCCCTGCACTCCACTGTACTGTGTGCAAGGGTGAGGGTAAGAATCTCACTCATGTACCGTTCAGCATCACCTAAATGTAAGTCAGACTGCTCAGCCAAATATGGAAGAGCTCAGTCCAGCTCCAAGTTTGTCCTTTCCATGTGTGATGTGCAGCACGAGTTGAGGTTCACCTTTGTATACTGGGATTTGTAGTAAAATAAAGATCAGCAGTCACAAGAACTACATGTCCCATAATACAAGCAAAAACATAGACTGGAGGGACACATCATGCATGGGTACTTCAACCCTGCCCAACTTGACTGTGACATTGCAGGCCATCATGCACCATGAGGCTAGTTAGTCTTACTTAGGCCCATGCACTCAAATCAGGATTGTAAATCTATGGAATGGAATGGCCTTGTCAGAAGAAAAACTACTTACCTGAGAGAGTGCACAGATGTGGGGCATGAGACGTATCAACATATAGGAACATGTAACAAGCCATGTATATAGTCACTAGCATGACACTACATCTCATTCAGCTGTCCTGATGTGTGGGGTGAGACCACACAGGTGTCACCTACCATAGTAGGGAGCATCTGAACTCTTTTCATGTGTAAAGTCAGACTGAGTGCGGGGGTGTATGCAAGTGAGAGATACCAAAGGACAATGTGTGTTTAATGAAAAGATGGTGTATGGCCATTCTGGGCCCCTGGTAGTGCTGTGCTTTGCAGCTGTGGCTGAGGGCTTGGAATGAATTGGGAGACATTGCATTGCAAGGAGGTTAGAAGGCACGTGTGTACTGCAAGCCAGCATAAACAATACACATGCACTGCTGTGTCTGACAGTGTCAAACTTGTTTTGCAGCTGGGAAGACAAGACAGACAAGATCCCATTGGTGTACAATATCATACATATGAGGAGGACCTTGATGAAGATGTAGCATGTGGTAGGAGGGAGACCGATGGAAAAAGATCTCACCATGCCACATATGTCAAAGTTGGACGACGGGAAACAGGGATATGTGAAGGTATATGATGAACTACATCCACCTCAAAGACAGGAATCAGGGATGGTTGGAGGGTGAGGTCGCTGGGCCTAGCTGTGTGGCAAACCTGGCTAGGTACATGTCATCAATTCCAACACTAAAAGCATTTGGGGTACAGCTTTACAAATACCCCTCAAAAAAGGGCACCAATGTCAGTCCATTGGATATGCTAATGCTGATTGTTGGTGTTATAGGCACATGAGAGTCAATGTATGATCTGGGCCCCATTATTGTGTTCAAGTAAGTTGGATCCTCATGCCCAATTGAGGATTGCCAGAGGAGGAATCTACATGTATAAGAGAGCAAGCCTCAGTCCAACGATGTGTGATACTCTGCAGATACCCACCTCCAGCAATTATCAAATGGGGTGAGTGTCAGTGCTTGCAACCTATCTAGTTTGATTGGGCCCATCCCCTCTGAGTTGGTATGCAGTGCCCACTGTCCACAACTATGGAGCGAACTGTTGGTGAAATTAACTCACATGATTATACATAAATAGGAAACCTTTGCTAGGGACACGCCTTAGCACAGTCCTGCAGTGTAGCAAGGATGTTCGCTGTGTAGAGGTGTGTAAATGAATGTCAAAACTTTAACCCTTTGCCACATGACTGCACAATGTGAATGCAGGACAGCAAACAAGGCAGAATGCTGCGGTATCCTGTTCGAAAGACGGACTGCAGGAGCAAATCTAGTATATGGCCAAACCCACATCACCTTCACAGGAGCTGTGAGCTGAGCATTTACCAGAGAGAATGTAGGCACCCTAAGGACTTGGTGCAATGTGCACAGTAGTGGTGCTAACACGTCAAAGCACAATCAGTACACCCTGCATGAAAAAGTAAGCTAATCACCCAGGCAGATATAGACCTCAAATAAGTCGTGCAGGCATGGCAGTCCCAGCAAGCTGTGTAACTTTGTTGAAATGTGGGTCATATCATGATAAGGCACCCATTTCACACAGTAGTTGTGTCAACAATGCAGAGACACTGCCATCTGAAAGGCTACTAGAGTGCAACTTGGACTCAATACCTTTGAGTGAAATATGCCCTACGCATCAATGTTGAACTCAAAGTGATATAGAAGAAAGTCTGTATGTCAACCAGATAACTCATGTCAACATCTAGCACAAATCACCATTAACATATATATTTTCCAATGCAGAGGGTGAAACAACACCTCCTGACCAGCTGTCTGTCATGGATAAGGAACCTGATGAGGATGACAGCCTGCCAATGCTGGACCAAGACACCCTCCAGAAAATCCCGGCCTCCATTGATACATGGTTGCAGGAAGAGCCTACAGCATTGCAGGGTCTCCAGAGGATACACCTACCACTAGACAAACCCCGCCTGGCAGCCCAAGCTCAGCCCTGGACTCTGAGGACCCCATAGTTGAATTCCAATGGTGTGCAGTAGGAGTACAGCGGCAACTGGTAGATGAGATGTGGGTGGGGATGGAGACCATGCCGGGCAAACTAAAGAGAGTCCGTAGGTGCCTCTGTCCCAGTAAGGACACCTTGGAGGCTTTAAGAGCAGCCTACACTCTGCTCCATGGATACCAACCAGCAAACGACACTGAGGAAATTGTACAATGGTATAAGGGGGAGGATGTAAGTGGCAGGCACCCGTGTGTGTCCCCAAAGAGCCTGGAGGGGACACACACTGACTAGGGGTGGAGAAAACCATTCTTACATTACATGTCACATCACTTGCACACACAGTGCTACAGTAGGTTGCTGGACTTGGCCCTTTTTGGCTAAAGTTCCCTTAACTTATTGCTTTCCCCCTAGACCTTTTTTCTGACATGGTGTTACCAACTTAGATGCTTTGGTCACTTTGCACTGTTAATCAGTGTCAAAGTGCAAGTGCTCCCTGTATAAAATGTAATGGTAATTTGTTGTCCATGATTGGTATGTTTGCCTTACTAGTAAAGTCCCTAGTAAAGTGCACTATGTGTACCAGGGCTGGTAATGCAAATGCTACTAGTGGGCCTGCAGCACTAATTGTGCCACCCACACAAGTAGCCTTAAAGAGGGAACTTAGGCCTGCCACTGCAGTGCCTGCGCGCAGTTTGTTAAACTGCCATGTTGTTCTGACAAGTGCACCCACTTGCCAGTCCTTACCCTTCCCTTTCTATTAACATCAGACACCCCTATGGTAGGTCCAAGGGAACCCCTGGGCAGGGTGCCGTGCATGTGAAAGGTTGCACATGTACTAAGGTGTGTACCATGTCTTGACAGTGAAATAATTTCCATTTCGTTTTTCACTGTGGACTGGCCATCTTGCCCATGGGGATGCTGCGTAATATGTTTTCCAGCCAATCTTCCCAAAGGCATAAGATGGAGAGCTGAAGTTTAGTATGCCTGAACCCAAAATGTAATAGCGCATCTTTTTATAAAGGTGGTTTTTGCATTGTGTGTTTAGTAGGCACTCTTTTAGAAGTGGATAGGGTTTTGTGCTCCAACATATCTGTGTGTTTCTGCCTGGTTGTGGATTGACTGTCTGGATTTGAAAGTGATAGGATCAGGGGAATGTCTTGACCCAGGGGAGGAGGTGAGACAGCAACAGGATGACCTGCGTCTGGAGTGTAGGGGGAGGAGGAGCCCCTAGAAGTGAAGAGGGCTGGGTTGGTGCCATAAAACAATGGTCCCATCTCCTGCTGAATGATTGAGAATCCAGACCCCCCACTAATCAAAGGAAGAAGGTGTCACTGACAGGGAGGCACCCAGAACTGGTTTGAACAGGGGTCAGTGCCGCCCTGAACACAAAGACTTCAAAGAAATTTAGGGGTATAACTATGAGAGCTGAAGCCCCTGAACTTTGGAGAAATGGATTGATCAAGATTGAACAAGACTGAAGCTACTTCGTGGTCAAAAAGGAACCTTTGCCAAGGAAATAACAGCTGAAGGGACTGAAGGAAAGGACTGACCCTTGCTGTGTGTTCTGGGGCTGACCTGCAGTTTGCTGCTTTAACCAAGGAGAGGCTAAAGGGACTTTGCTGTGTGCTGTGTCCCCCACTTGAAAGGACTTTGCTGTGTGCTGTGTCCTGAAGTATCTTATCCTCAAGGGCTCAAGGTGAGCTGGCTCCCTGTTGCGGAAACTCAGGAACACAAAAGTTTCCAGGATAGTCTCAGCGACGCTGTGTGCGTGTGCTTTTTGCAGCCTGAGACCCTCGTAAGAATTTCCCCGTGATCTTGGGCACCTGGAGTCCAAGCGAGTCTCAGCAACGCTGTGTGCTTTTTACTGCCTGAGCCCTTCGCCAGGATTGTCCTGTGATCGTGTGCACCGGAGTCCAAGTGAGTCTCAGTGAAGCTGTGTGTGTGTGCCTTGTGTAGCCTGAAACCTTCATGAGAATTGCCTTGTTATCGTGCATACCCGGAGTCCAAGTAAGTCTCAGCGACGCTGTGTGCGTGTGCTTTGTGCAGCCTGAGACCTTCGTGAGCATTGCCTTGTTATTGTGCACACCCGGAGTCCAAGTGTGACTGTGCACCTGAAGCTCAAGTGAGTCTCTGTGACGCTGTCTGCGTGTGCCCTGTTGCAGCCTGAGATCTTCGTAGCATCAGACCGGCAGCCCCGGAGAAGCTGAGCAGCCAGCCCGAGCCCACAGTTGCCAGAGCGGGACCTCGAACCAACCTCATCGAGGGAGGGCTGGAGTCTCACTGCCTGGAATTCACAAAGATTGCATCAGAGGCCCAAGTCGCTGGAAGAGGAGAGGAGAGCCAGGTCGCACCCCCCAGATAATGTGTGGCGATGCCTGGGCTCTCAGCCTCTCCCATTCCTGCAGTGCGAGCCTCTGCTTCGGCTCGTACTTGCAAAAGGAGTGGCAGTACCGGGGCCGGAGTGCTGAGCTGCACTTTTTGTTTATACCATACCCGTTTTGGGGCAACAGTTGACAGAGGCTTACTGCGAGTCAGCACGAGTGGCGGAGAGACTGCCTAAGGCACCGTGATCGGTGCTGGAGTGTATTACGCATTGCATTGGCTTTCCTCCCTGGTGCAGCATGACCACAGGGGGTGGAGACAACATTGTGAAAAGTAGATAGAGCCTATTCAGGTGCAAGCAAAACTCCTTCCACCACTCAAAATACAGACCAGGTCTATTTAGCTCAGCAATGAGTCACCCAAACAAGGAAGGGCACACTTCAACTCCCCCAGTGACTGTCTAGAGTGAATGCTCATCCGCAGCTCCTGCCACTCCAACACCAGCCGATGAATACACACACAGTTGGAGGCACACAGGATGGTAAAGTAAGAAAAGGCCCGCTTTCTAAACGTGGCATTTTCAAACACAGAATGTAAAAAACCACCTTCACCAAAAGGTGCGGTTATAAATTTTGAGTTCACACATTCTAAACTTCATTTCTATATCTTGTCCCTATGGACAGTTACACATGTAAAATGCTACAAAGCAACTCCCATGTTAGCCTATGTAACAGATAGCCTTTCATAAGTGAAAAGCAAAATGCACGGTATTTCACTATCAGGACATGTCACACACACCAGTACATGTCCTACCTTTCAAATACACTGCACCCTGCCCATGGGGGTACCTTGGGTCTACCTTAGAGGTGCCTTACATGTAAAGAAAGGGAAGGTTTGGGCCTGGCAAGTGGGTGCACTTGTCAAGGCAACATTCCACTGTGCATGCAGACACTACAGTGGCAGTTCTGAGAAATGTATACAGGGCTACACATGTGGGAGGCAATACCAGTGCTGCAAACCCACTAGTAACATTTGATTAACAGGCTCTGGCACGCATCATGTACTTAACTAGGTAGTTACCAGTTAATCAAATATGCCAATCATGGATAACTAATAATATCACAATTTTATACAAAGAGCATATGAGCAGTGCTAAAGTGCCCAGAATCCTATAGCCAACGAAAATCAGGTCAAAGAAATAGGAGGCAAAAGGCAAAAATTTTGTGGATACACCTGTCAAAAGGGCCAGGTCTAACAATAGGCATGTAGCTGATAGAGCTTGACACCTTAGGTCACCTTTAGAGGCAGACCATTGGGGGCTCTCTCTACCTATACGCATGGTGGTTTATGCTTTCATTTACCTCTATCTCAGATTTTGCCCATGCCTTGGAAAGGGTTCCGAATACTGGTGAGTCATCCTCAGTTGGCGGGTCACTCACAAAAACATGAGGCAGGGTTCTGAATACTGGTGTGTCATCTTCAGCTGATGAGTCATCCACAACAACAGTGAGTCATCCTTGGCTGCTGAGTTATTCACAACAACATGAGTGAGGGGGTTTAATACAAGTGAGTCATGTTCAGCTGCCGAGTCATCCACAACAACAGCAAGAAACACACGGCCAAAATCTTGTGAGACCTGAAAGTTTCAGTGACCATTTTTAAAGCTCTGAACTATAAGTAGCCTGGATCCTGAACTTTAGACACTCAAGGAATCCAGACTTGATGAATCTCCTGCCTCGTTCCGAGTCTGTATCACTTGTTTCCATCTGGATTCCATAAGTACTCTATTTAGAGCTCTCCCGCTTTGACATTAGTTCGGCGGCCGCCGTGCTCATTGATAGGAGCTTTGTTGCCCTGCTTGGGCCTCTGGCCATGAACCTGGAAAAAGGTCAGTTTGGTAGCTCTCACCGCTGGTGAAAACTCTGCACTTTAAAGTTGCTAAATATTCCAAAAACAGCTACTCTAGGGTTATTTAGCTGTGCTTGTTGTTTATTGTGTATAATGTATTCTTTTTCAACCTCCCTAGGAACTCTTTAACTTTGTGCAATCTGGTGTGCAATTGTGAGCAGGGAAACATGAAACATTAGTGTGCACTTTGGCAGCACAATAGTGGAGATCATGCTTCTACTAGATATAAAGGTTGATTCTTTACACAAGTTATGTGTTGTGATATATAATCTTGAGCTGTGACAAGAAATGTATATAGACTTGAGATATTCTTGTTTTTTTTTACATTAACGTGAGGTCATAGTGTGTTGCCCCCTCTCCAGTGTATTTGATTATTAAGCGCTGTATCTTTTTCACTCTTTAAGCAAATGCTAAGTACATTTTAGGTAGTATCTGTCAGTTTTAATTTGGGTTATATATGTGTCCTGCTGTCTCTACTAACATTTTCCTCATTCTTACTCATTCTATAGGTCCAAGTAGGACCTCTGGTGGATAGTGGATAATCACATTTGACATTATCTTGAATTGCTTTTAGCCTTTTATTTTAGCTTACTATTTTAGTTTGTTGTATGTTCCCAAACCCCTTTCCTTTGTGTTTTTTTTATTTGTTTTTATTGGCATTTCTATAATAACAGTACTTCTTCATGCAGGTGTATCCCATCAACTGACATAATCCCTACCTCTGCGCAGCGGAGATACAAATTTCACTTATCATAGGGTATTGTTTACATCTCTTCCTCTGTTCTAACTATATCACACAAATTGCATAAATCAATATCTTGTTTTTCAACTGCGAATAACAGTAACTTGCAACTTATCCCCCTTCCCCCGTCAGCTCATGAAATGCTATGCTTTCACTGGAAATAAGGAACTATCTCCTTATTGTATGCCTCATCTTTATGTGCTACTGTCTTTCTTCCCTGCCGTGACTGCAATGGGTCTACTTCCCCCTCCGGCAGGTCTTTCCTCTTAAGTATGTCTGCTATCATAAGGAGCCAGGCCCTCTCATCTTCTTCAAGCTTGTCATCACGTCCAACTCTTTTCATTTGGACTAGTTCTGCTGTGGCCCATTCTTGCATGTCCCTATCCCACCTCTCAACTGAGGGGGGATCTGGGCTCAACCATCTAATTGATATCATTCTTTTTGCTAATACCAAGCCCAGTTGGATGAATTTTATACTGAGTTTTGGGATTTTTGGCATGGAGAGAAGCCCCAGCACCACCCCTCTGACAGTGGCTGGCATTTTCCATCCTGTGGCAGTTTGCAGGTTATCTATCACTTTCCCCCAATAGTATGTTAATTTGGGGCAGTTACATACCATGTGAACGAAGTGTGCATTTGTGTACCTACATCTAGGACAATGATTTGCATGCACCGGGTATATTTTATGGTGTACTTGAGGGTTTAAGTATTCCAGATGTATTACATTATATTGTATAAGTTTCAAACTTGTTTTGAAGCTTATCTGTTTGACCACTTCATGTAGTTTCTTCCATTCTGTCATTGTGAAGGGCTCGTCTGGTACACTGTCCAATTTTGTGTGAATTGGGAGGGGACTGGTAGGGCGATCCTACCGGAGAACTCTGCATATATGAGAGACCAGTCTACACCCTCCTGCCAAGGTGGTTATCATCTGTAGGTCTGTTGTGATGGGTGATTCCTGCAGGAATGCCGGCCACAGTTCCCAGGCCACTGCAGAAATCTTCGCGTTTTGCAGGAATTGCCCCCTGCCTAGGTAAAATTTATTTTCTGCCTCGTTCCTCATTATGAACTGCTCGGCAATATATGGATCCCCCATCGTAGGGAAGCCTTCCTCCTTCCACTTATTGATGTTCAGTGTTTGCCCTATCATTTTGAAGGGTTTTACTACCCATAGCGGTGTATCTGGGGCATAGGGCGCTCGCTTAACTACCTTCTGTACAGCTAGTTCCCAAATTGAGACTACATGTTTTATGATATATGGGATAGATTCAGGCACTCTAGATCCCAGCATGAGGAGCTTCGGGAGAGGGGTCTCCCTGTGTACCCGCCAACAACCGCTTCTCACAATTGTGCTGTTCATCTAACCAGTGTACCGAGTGTTTGACTTGTGTGGCTATGTAGTACATTTCTAGCCATGGGACCTCCAGTCCCCCTTTCCCCCCTTCTGCAAGCTTTATCCTCTTCCTTTTTTGTCCCCACATTCATTCCACTATCAGAATTTCAAGTTAAGAGTAATATCTGTGTGGCACTCTATACAGGGAATTTTGAAGGAGTGGAGGTTCATCTTGGGTATGTGGAAGGATACTCTCTCGTTGAGGTATTTGGGACTGATGTTGTTGAGGGATTTGTAGGTGTGGGTGAGGAGTTTGAAGGTGACCCTCTTCTCGACGGGGAGCCAGGTGTTGGGTCACGTGTTCGTGGCATGGTGTTCCAAGGACGAGTCTGGCAGCGGCGTTCTGGATGGTTTAGAGTCTGTGTAGTAGAGTTCTGTTAATACCAGCGTATAGGGCGTTGCCGTAGTCCAGTCTGCTGGTTATGAGCGTGTGGGTGACGGTATTTCTGCAGTCGGGGGTGCATTTGAAGGTCTTGCTGAGGATGCGACCTGTTGAAACTGGTGGAGGCGACGGCATTGATCTGGCGGTTCATGGAGAGGGAGGAGTTGAGGATGATGCTGAGGTTTTGTGCGTGGTCTGTAGGAGTGGGTGGATTTCCAAGGGCGGGGAGCCACCAGGTGATGTCCTATCCTTTCCAACACTGCCCACATATAGTCCCATTCCACTGAATCAAAAGCATGTTGCATATCTAGCTGGCCCAGCACCTAATTTTTCTTTTGTAAACTTGGTGCATGCCACACATGTGCCAGCTGCCATAAGTTGTGTGTGGTATTCTGATTAGGAATAAACCCAGCTTGGTCTGGGTGAATCAGTTGGGGCATATGCGGTAATAGTCGGGAGGTTAGGATCCCACCCAGTATTTTGACATCTATGTTTAATAGGAAGATCAGCTAACAACGGAGCATATTTCTGGTAAAACTCCGCCAGGAGTCCTCCCCCTCCCGGACATTTCTACGGTTTCAGTTTCTTAATAGATGCGAGAATTTCCTCTTTTGAGATTGGTGCCCTTAGATCTTCTGCTTCTGTTTCTTCTAACAAAGGGAGTACTGGACCATCCAGGAACTCCTGCGGCCGCGCGGATAAACTGGACGGTCACTCGTACAGGTAGATTCCAAATGTGATGCAATTCCTTCAGGATCGCCCCTTGTGTTTGTAATGTTACCCCATTATTATTTTGAAGTTGCAATATAGGTATCTGTTCCTTTTCTGTTCTGATGAATCTCGTGACCAGTGCCCCAAACCTGTCCCCCTGCATATGTAACGTTTGTCTATATGTAGTGTATGTACATTTTTCTAATCTAGTCCAGGCCTTGAGGAGCTCTCCACTATCCTGAGTCCATTCGTTCATGTGTGCCAGTATTGTTAGTATGGTGCCCTTTAGCTTCTGCAGTTGTTCCTCTAGTGCTGTAATATCCCTACTCAACTGCTGCTTCTCCCCGTATGTGGTATTCATGCATACCCCTCTTCTGACCACCTTCATGGCTTCCCATACAGTTGATCTGGTGGCCGTTGACCCCCAATTCTCAACAAAGTAGTGTTGTAGGGCCTCTAAGACTGTATTTTCATAGGGTGGGTCCTGCAGTGCTTCAACCCTGAGCCTCCAAAGCAGTATGGCCGGACGGCCCGATCCGCTCTTCAAGGTGAGTAGCAGCGGTGCATGATCAGATAGGGAGCAGGGAAGGTATGAAATTCCCCTTTAATCCACGGATAACCCAGGTGTAAGACAGCAGTGATCAATGCGACTCAATGTATTAGCCGCTAGGGTGTAGCAGGAAAACACTCTCTTTAACAGGTCCCTAGCCCTCCACTCATCGCTGAGTTGCATTCTCTGCATTAACATTTCTAGAGACCACAGCATGCAGGCTTGGTGCTTTCTCTAGGGGGCTCTCGGTTTAAAACCACACTAAAGACACAGTTGAAGTCCCCCAGGAAGATAATCTCTGCACCTTTGTATGGTGTTGCTGCTTTCAGGATAGATATAAAAAAATATGGGTAATCCACATTTGGGGTGTAAACTTTTAAGTTGCTAATACTCGCCGCTCGCAACAGCTTCAACGCTTTTAAACTGTGTTTCACATGTTTTAAATTGCTGATACTACATTTTAGCCTTGATACCCTTAAAACTTCCTGGCCGACCGGCTCTCTCTTGTCCTTTTTCTTTTTTCTCCTGCCGGCTGCTTCACCGCTCCTCTTCCTGGTCCACCACAGGTTTTCCAGATTGTGTGGAGGGAGTTAACAGTGGTGTTCTCCTCACTTCCCCCACTTCCAGGCAGGGAGGGAGCCCAGGGGTAGTAGTCTAGCTGCTTCCTGGCTCAACTTAAACTCATGCTTTTCCTATCGCGCAGCGGATGCGTTCAGCAGGCGAGCCACTAAAGGCACGCCAAAGGCAAGCCCATCTGCTCCCGTCCGTGCCGTCCGCATCCAGCCGTCGCCAGGACCCAGGACCCCTGCTTCTTCTAACCCAGGGTGCAGACACAGTCTGAAACATTCATACACAAGCACGGAACTTACAGCACTAAGGTGGGTAAGCACTCCAAGATGTACTTACAAGGCCCTCCCGGTGCTGGAAGGACCTTTTGCATGCAGAACCTGCCAATTTCACCGCTTAGAATCGCTACAGGCAAATTCCTCGACAGCCACCACTTACAAGAATTACCGGCAGGTGGTATACAATATTCATCCTCTCCACCTTAATCGTTCCATCTGCAATCCGAGCCGGGGTTGGCACTGTTTTCTGGCCAATGTCTGATCATTGCACTAGCACACCACTGAAATCTGTGACTTGCTTTCCTCAGGACTCACAGATATTTGTTTCCTAATGGAAACCTGGCTTAAACCTAGCTACACTTCCGCAATCACGGAGGTGATCACTGACGGCTACCGCATCCAAAAACTTGATAGGCAGTCTAAGGTTGGTGGATGCATAGCTATAGTCCACAAGGACTCCATTAAGGTCACTACCCTAGAACATTGCAGTGACAACAAACTAGAAATTCTAGTGTTCAGAATTGACTCCCAACACTACCATTGTTGAAAGGGTGTACTTGTATACCGGCCGCCAGGCCCCCTTCTGGAATTTTCGCTACAACTCCTGGAGCTAATTGCCCCCCATATTATCTCCTCCAAACATTTCATGCTATTAGGAGATTTTAATGTACAAGGCGAAATCTCCTCTAATGCGGTTGCCTCAATGCTCTTGGCAGACCTAGCCCCTGTGGGACTGGAGCAGATTAATACTGGCCCCACACATCTTGCAGGACATACCTTAGATCGCATCTTGACTACCTCCCCCAATATTTGCTGCGAGGTCCCCTGCCCACTCACATGGTCAGATCACTCTTTACTCCGATTTCAAATAAAAGACGAAAGGGCTACTCCCACTTGCGTTAAGCCTACCTGCAGTTTTCTAAGACAATGACATAAAATCAAGCCCGACCGCTTTGCGAACACTTTCCCAATGAATGCCAATTTGGCACTAGATAAGACTGAGGATTGTTTGGCCAGCTACAACAATATGGTCAAAAGAACACTAGATCAGCAGGCTCCATTAAAATATTCCCGTACCAAGTCTGCTTGAACACAGGCGACATGGTTCTCTCCCAATCTACGGAAGGAAAAAGGTCTATGCAAGAAGCTGGAAAGACGCTGGCATCTCTCCCACGATGCAACTGATGAAGAAACTTACAAGAACTTTCTTGCCCTATATCATAAGAACCTAAAGAAGGCACGCAAAATTCACATTGAGTCACAACTTAATCAGGCAGGGAAATCCTCTAAAAAACTCTACTGCATCCTCAATTCTTTCACGAACCACAAGGCCTGCCATAATGAGGTAACTACTACATAAGAACTCTGTGATAAGTTAGCCAACCATTTTATCCAGAAGATTGAGAGTATTTATGACAATATCACCAAAGAAAGGGACTCTTTCAATGACATTTCTAGCCCCTATCCCTCACACTCTTTCACTGCACATTCTCTAGATTGCTTTCCCTCACTCACAGCTGACAATGTGGAGTCTCTAATGAAAATAGTCAAATCAGGTTCCCCTCAGGATACCCTACCTGCTAATGAATCCTCACTAATTCATAAACAGTTGGCACCCGCTATCTGTTCTATTCTCAACTCCTCCCTGAACAGGGGCACTCTACCCTCCGAATGGTAGGCTACCCAAGTAATACCCATTTGAAAAAAACCTAATGCCCCCCAGGAAGATTTGTCAAACTACCACCTGATTTCCCTGTTACCTTATTTGAGCAAACTTCTGGAAAAACATATTAATATATATCTCTCAGAGTATATTGAAGTAATAGGAGGCTTAGACCCCTCGCAGTCTGGGTTCCGTCCCAGGTTTAGTACGGAGTCAGCACTGATCGCAGTTATAGACAACCTCAGGCACTCCTTGGACAATGGACAAGCAGCACTAGTGCTGCTGAATCTGTCAGCAGCGTTTGACACAATGTCCCATTCCATCCTTCTAAACAGACTAAGAAACGTTGGAGTCCACGGCCTTGCTTTTCAGTGGTTGTCAAGCTTCCTAACTCAACGCACTCAAACCGTCAACCTTGGTGCCTTCTGCTCTCTAACATCGGAGCTGACTAAAGGTGTGCCGCCGGGATCGATGCCTTAGTCCCACTCTATTTAACATTTCTGTATCTCCCCTTGCGGACCTACTTAGGGAACTGGGCTTCATCCCAATATCATACCCTGATGACACCCAGCTCCTAATGGTATTTGATAAAAATTCTCCCAATACCCAGTCTACCTTCTCTGAAGGCATGATAGCTATCTCGGATTGTATGAGGAATAATTTTCTACAGTTAAATGCTAGCAAAACAGAGATTATGCTATTTGGAAATGCATGCCAACTCTGGTCCCCATATTGGTGGCCCACTGACCTGGATGCTGCACCGGTCACGAAAGCAGTGGTAAAAAACTTAGGAGTACACTTGGACCAGAAACTTATGATGAAGGTGCAAGTTGCGACAACCGTGGGTTACTGCTTCCACTCATCAAGTCTCTTGAGAAGTGTCTTCCCTTTTCTCCCCATGACAGTCCACAAAACACTCCTTCAGGCACTAGTAATAAGCCGTCTTGACTATTGTAATTCCCTCTTGATCTCAGCCAACAAAGGTTCTCTTAACAGACTTCAGGTGGTCCAAAACACCTCGGCCTGTCTAGTTTCCAATTCCCCTGCCAGGACCGCCTCTTTGCTATTACTCCTTGGACTACATTGGCTGCCTATCTGCTAGTGGATCCGATTTAAGATCTGCTGCATAGTACATAAGGCAATACATGGCAATGGCCCCAGCTATCTAGCAGATAAAACTCATTCGATATCAGCCTTCCAGAACACTTCGGTCTGGCTCTAAATCGCTTCTCCTGGTACCCTGCGTTAAGAAATCTCGCATAGGCGGGAAAGACTTTTACCATCTAGCCCCCTTTTACTGGAATCAACTTCCCATCCACCTCCGGAAATGCACCAATTATCTACGATTCCGTAAGCTCTTTAAAACTGAGCTCTTCTGAATTCTTCTTCTCGTCTAACTGTAGCACTTCTTCGGGGGTGATACAGACAAATAAATAATACAAAGCTCTTTGCCCTCCCATTTCCCACGTAGGATCACATATCTCCCATCGGGGTCCAGGACATGATTCATGTGCTGAAAGGGGAATTCAGAAGCCACCCACACAAGGTCTCCACGTTCAAAGCCCGAATATGAGGTAGCATACAGCTGCCCTCTCCATCTTTTTTGTATGATAGAGATAGTACCCCCCATATGTGCGTTTCTTGCAATCCAGCCATTCGATATTCTGTACCTTTTCTAAAACACATGGACTCTGCAGCGTTTTTTCAGGCCCGCCTTACCTCAAATGTTCCAATTAAGTATTCTCAGACTTTGTGCAGCCATCAGTGTCTTCCTGTTCGATTACCGCTAACATTTTCCTTCTTTCCCGTGAGTTTCTTCCCCCACAACCTTATGCATTCCCCTATAATTAGTAAAAAATCTATAACTGAACTGACCCCTATCCCCCCTTCCCTTGGGCAGTCGTGTGAGTTCTGCTGCTAGCATTACAACATACCGCCCCATGCCTCCCTCCACTCAACCCTTGTGATTCCTTCCAGACCATAACATAAACATCCGAGTTCCAGATACTATTCTGTCCTCGATTTAGACTTTATTTAACTATATTTAAACAAGTGATGTGCTAGAGAATAGGTACCGCCAAGGAACGAGATTACTCTCAGGCATCCCCTGTGCGTCCAAACTCTGGTGGGGGCATCGCTACCTCGTGGCCACCCATTCTTACCCCTTCTTTTAGAAAGTGTTCCTACAAATAATTCCTCTCATACAGTGCCCATATCATAGCTCATTCTATATTTGTATAGTTATGCACCAGCATGTTATTTGCATTTACTGTCACTTATCTGTACATCTGCCCTTTGGGATTCAGGCCATCTTCATTTGTGTCCGCTTCCCTGATCTCCGATATCAGTCTCTGGGTCCTGTGTCACCTCTACTGACTCCGGTACTGGCTCTGTGTCAGATGCTTGCAGCGTGCTGTCTTGGAGGACTGTAATCCGGCCTGGGCCCCCTGCTGGATCTGACCGCTGTTGTTTTTTGGAGTGCCTACGTTCTTGCATCATGCTTGTCGCAGTCTGTTTTCCTGTGGACCCCATGGACGAGGCCAGGCGTAGACCTCCCGCTCCCCTGGCGTACAGCCATTTGCTTGCATCCCCTGCCGAGAAAAAGAATAATGTGCATTCTTCATTATTTGCTCTCAATTTCGCGGGAAACATGAGACTGTATTTCAGGTTCAGATCGCACAATCTTCATTTGACCATGATGTAGGATTTCCACTGTTCCTGTACTCTTTGGGTGTAATCCAAATATATTGAAATGGAGTGTTCCTCGAAAAAGAACTGACCCCAGTTGCGAGACAATTGTAAGAGAAGGTCTCTGTTCCTGTAGTTATATTTTTTCAATAATGGCCCTGGGTGGTGCCCCGGGCCTGGGGGTGTCACCAGCGCCCTGTGCGCACGTTCAATGCCAACAAACTTCCAGAAATAGCTCCATAGAGGGGCCTTCTGCTTTTTCAGGAAATCCAATACATCTTAAATTGCTCCTTCTCGATCTCCCTGCAGAGTCCTCTGGTCTCTCATCCAATTTTATTACCTGCTTTTTTAGTTCAACCACTGTGGCGCTAATAGACTCAATTTTTTTCTGCAGAGTGTCCACGTCTTTTTTGGTGGTGGCCACCCTATCCGAGACACTCCTAAGGTCATTTCTCAAAAGGTTGACGTCTATGGCCACTGCATCAATTCTGTTGACCATATCATCCCTTGTCGTTTGGATGGCTTGGATCACATCTGCCAAAGTGGAGGGACCCTCTTCGCTCTTCTCTGTGGGAGCCTGATCGCCATTGATATTGTCTCCCCTACGCTCCAACTCATGTATCAGTGCCTGAGCATAATTGGAGATTTTATTTGTCTGTGCCTTGGGAGCCTTGTCTTTCCCCATGCCGATCTTGCTTGCTCTGTAGGTCCTGGCTAGAGGGATCCTTGTCCTAGTGTGTTCCCTTAAGTACACTCAATGTACTGTTTCTCGAGATTGGAGTAAATACATCGCTCACCTTGGTAAATTCTTGGTTGAATTGGCCGGCTGGCCGGCCCTGCTTTGTGGCTTGATCCGTCTCACACCTGTCCCAGTTAAAGGCCCAGATTATCCCCGCCACTGCGGCCATGCCTGGCTCTGCGATATTCTCGCTGTGTCCCTGGGTCAGCTATGTCAACATGGACAAAGTCTCTTGTGGGTCTTTATTTTCCCCTCGTTATAGCTGTATGCCGCTACACTCTCGCTCTGCTGCAACTCTTATGGTCCCCCAGACGCCAGTGGTCTGAGTTCGGCGACCCCGCTCCTGCCTCCAACCTGGCCAAAAATCTGTTTTTTGATGCTCTGAGGCCCGCTGCACCCCAGGCTCCTATTCCCCCCTCTGACCACGCCTTAGGGGTTCACCTCTGGTCTCGATCTCACCTCCAGGGCTGACTCGTTCTGCTCCCTCGCCGGATATCTGGGTAAGTGCACCGGCCTCTCTCATCAAATTGTGTCAACCACTGGGCGTCCTTCAACCCCCACTGTTTATTCTTGGGGTCTCAGAGTTGGACCTCAATAGGAGCTGGATACCTGCCTCACCGGGAGTATAGGCGTCACTCCCCGTGAATAAGCAGCTCCACCACTTCCTCGTGCCTGTGCCTTTTGATGCCTCGCCTCTGCCTTCGCCAACCCCAGGGGCATATTGCCAGAGTTGTTGGCTCCCCGGTCTCGTCAGCGTAATACACCCTTCGGCCTTCTCTGGTCCAATATGGGGCCTCAGTTCTCCATAGGTTCTGGAGGCTTCGTCGGTGCCTCGGTAACGTTAGAAAACTTCCCAGATCGTATTGTTTTTTCTTAGGTGTGGACTACCACTGTTCCGGGGTTTGATTAGGGCTTTCGGTAGGGGCAGAATATTTCAGGATTCTTCCATTTTTTGGGCCGCTGCGAGGAGCTCAAAGAACTATTGATGGACAGAATGCAGAACAATGTCATACATTCACCCCAGTACAGAGATCTGGGTCTAAATCCATCGTTTTTTGGCTCAACATGCCATTCCAGTTTGGACCCAGCCATATGCAAATCGGTCTTGACCCTGTGCCCTATGGGAACAGTCCAGCCCGAACTGCCAGGCCTGGTCCTCCCTGGACTGAAAACAAGCATCCTAGGACCCGTTCCGGGGTTTCACCCTTCTTCAGCCAGGATAGCTTGAATGATGATGGATTAAACCCAGATCAGTTGACTGGGGGTGAGTGTTTGATTTGCTTAAACGCTCCGTCCATCATCCCTTTGGTATCGCTTTTTGGCCCTAAGTTGGCAGGGGATGCCCAGACGTGGGTCCCTTGTTCACTTTGCCACTGGATTCAGGATAGCCTGGCTGATGACGGCTGATTAGCCTGGCTGATGACGGCTGATTAGCCATAAACCATTCCCTGGATGCTCTTATCCGGTCCAGGGAAGACATGGCTTTGCAGTTCGGGCTGGACTGTTCCCAGGAGGCACAGGGTCAGACTGATTTGCATATGGCCATGTCTGAACTGGGGTGGTGGAGTGAGCTAAAGAATGATGATAGATTATACCCAGATCAGTTGACTGGGGGTGAGTGTTTGATATGCTCAAACGCTCCGTCCATCATCCCCTTTGGTATCGCTGCGAGGAGCTCAGCAGAAAGGCGTCTAAGTGGCCATGATGGTAATCCACGCCCCCTCCCCTTTCCCTTGTGTTTATCCCAACATCATTACATTCTTCTTCTACAGGTGGTTGTGTGGTGGATGTAGGGAGAGACGATGGATGATGACCTAAAACTGCATAGTGCTTTGACAATTGGTACTGACAGCCTAGCTCTCAGTCCCCAGTATATAATAGTGCATGTAGGTTTAGAGGCCCAGTAGGCTAAATGCACTTTATGGTGCACTACTTTGTTGCCTGCTGTCATTTTAAAGGCATCACTGTCTTTCAGGTCTCCCCTAGGTACCCCAGGATAAGGATGCCTTGTAACTATAAGCAGAGACATTATGCAATATGTTTTATAAGCCCTGGTCAAGAAAAAAACTTCCATTCCCCATTGTAGAAAACTTGCTCCATAGGCTAAAATAGGACTATTGTATTAAGTATACATATTGACAGAAGCAAGTTAGAAATCTCTTTTAAAGACTCAAAATGGAATATGGAAGGGTTGTCAAGGAAATCAGATCTGGTTCCTGAAATAACAAGGAGAAGAAGAACTGCCGTGCTGGAACCATGATCTGCACCCAAAACATTGCATTGTGAAGAACTGCGCCTACTGCTTAATCTGGTACTACAACCTTAAGTACTTTGCTTGACTTCACATGGATTAAGGAGTAGACTCCCTGAAAGCTTCAGGTGAGCATAGCCCACCTGAATCATCTCACAAAGAAGTCCCCATCCTACAGTGCATCCAGTGGACCTTTAAGTATTTGACCAGGTCCCAACATACTAAGGACAATCTCAGAGCTTCTAGACCCTTGAATCCGTATTTTGGACATGCTGAACCCAAAGGAGGAACTTCAGGAAGAAGTCCTAAATGTTTGGGGACGTTTGGAGCAACTCTTGTAATAAATTCCATAAGTTGACTAGGTACATTGAGGGAGTTGTAGTCCAAGACCCCAAGAGGCAAACGACAGCATCTGACCCCTTGGCTGGTGCTGTGGACCAATCTCCTGCATCAAAAAAAACTTCTGAAAGTAAATGTAAATATGTTACATCATAGGTCACCTGAACTCTTTACTTTGTCTGCAGTCCAGCATGGTCGTTTTTAACTAGGGGTGGGCGGAATTTGCGGAATTAACCTTCGCAAATTATCGCGAGAATGTTTAAAATTATCGCAAACAAGCAGAAATATCGCGAAGATGCGGAAGTTTTTTTCCGGCATGTTCGCGCGATTTTCTGCATGGTTGCGGGTCGCCAACTTACCCATGTGGCTGCTTGCGGGCGCGGCCATCTTGTTTTGAGTTGTTCTCGCGGTGCATGATCGCGAGAAGAAAGACGTGATCGCGCGACGCATGACGTCACTGCGGGCGCGAACTGTCGCGAGACAGCGCAAATGGCTAAAAACAATACAACATCTCATGGAGAACGCGACCGGATCAAGAAAACTTGTCGGCGAACGCAGGGATTCAGGTAAGGCGATCGCGCGCGCGCGAGAATGTATCATTTTACAGCGCGAGCAAGAAACAAATTATCGCCAAGCTGCGGAAACCGGAATTTTTGACATTTTCGCGCTCTCCGCGGAACGCAAAAATGTCAAATTATCGCAATTTCCGCGAACGGAACGAAATTTTTGCCCAGGCCTATTTTTAACCCTTTCACTGCTAGGCCTTCCCCCACCCTGTGATAATTCTTTTTTGGGTTATTTGGGGCAGTTTGCGCTTAGGCCCCTGTAACATTTTGTCCATATACAGTATCCATGCCAAACTTGAGTCCCTTTCTTCCAACATCATGGGATTTTGAAAGATATCCAGGGTTTGTTTTTTGAAAAATTGTGAAAAAGTGCTGCAGAAGAAAGCGTCCGATTTTTTCCCTGCAAATGGTATCAACAAAGGATTTGTGGTGCTGAAATCAACATCTTCCCAGCTTTCAGGGACAGGCAGACTTCTGTCAGAAAACCAAAGGTTTTTACACACTTTTGGCATTTTACAGGGACTTAGCCTATTGTTGCTACTTGTTTTGCTTTCAACCTCCTTCCAGTTAGTGGTAGAAATGGGTGTGAATGCAATAATGGATCCCAGAAAGCTAAACATTTCTTAAAAGTATACAAAATTCTAATTTAGAAAGGGATCATTTGTTGTAGATCCTTCAATTTTTTTTATAGAAACTAATAGTCAAAATTAAGAAAAATTGAAAATGATTTGAAAAAACAGCCATTTGTACCAAAGTTTTCACCTGTAACTTCTTTCTAAGTATGACAGATGATTGAAAGCAATATACCATTACACCCGCTGGACGCTTCTGGTTGTGGGAATATATAGGACTTGTAGGTTTACCAAGAACCCGAGGAACCCAAAGCCAATAACTGAGTAGCGTCTTGCAATGGTTTTTCATTGTGTACCAGGTATATAGCAATTGATTTGGTAAAATATAAAGAGCGAAAACTGGGAATCAGATAAACCTATGTATTTCTGAAATAGTAAAAAAATGTAGAGTTTAGAAACAGTAGATATTTGCATATTTCAGAATGTTTGGGTACACATACTAGCATGTGACTTATAGGACATTGTTCATAGTGACTTCTTTTTTACACATTGTCTTACATTTGGAAGGCAGAAATGGATCTAAAGTCAATAGGTAATACCAGATGCTCTACAATTCTGTGTCCCCCAAAGTCTCCCAATAAAAATGGTACCTCACTTGTGTGGGTAGGCCTAGTGCCCACGACAGGAAAGAGCCCAAAACGCAACGTGGACACACCCCTTTTTGACAGGGAAAGCAAACCCTTTTTTTGAAAAGTGCCTAGATATGGATTTTGCAAAAACAACAGTTGATGGACAGAATGCAGAACAATATTATACATTCACCCCCGTACAGAGATCTGGGCCTAAATCCATCTTATTTTTGCTCACCATGCCGTTCCAGTTTGAACCCAGCCATATGCAAATCAGTCTTGACCCTGTGCCTCATGGGAACATTCCAGCCCGAACTGTCAACGCAGCTTCTCCCTGGACTGGAAACAAGCATCCTAGGACCGGTTTCAGGGTTTCACCCCTCTTCAGCCAGGATAGCTTGATTCCAGTGGCATGGAGAGCACGGGACCCACGTCTGGGCATACCCATCCCACTCGGGTGACAAATGCAAAAACAACAATTGATGGACAGAATGCAGAACAATGTCATACATTCACCCCAGTACAGAGATCTGGTCCTAAATCCATCGTTTTTTGCTCACCATGCCACTCCAGTTTGAACCCAACCATATGCAAATCATTCTTGACCCTGTGCCTCATGGGAACAGTCTAGCCCGAACTGCCAAGCCAGGTCCTCCCTGGACTGGAAACAAGCATCCTAGGACCGGTTTCAGGGTTTCACCACTCCTCAGCCAGGATAGCTTGATTCCAGTGGCATGGAGAGCACGGGACCCACGTCTGGGCATACCCTTCCCACTCGGGGTGACAAATGCAAAAACAAAAGTTGATGGACAGAATGCAGAACAATGTCATACATTCACCCCCGTACAGAGATCTGGACCTAAATCCATTGTTTATTTGCTCACCATGCTGTTCCAGTTTGAACCCAGCCATATGCAAATCAGTCTTGACCCTGTGCCTCATGGGAACAGTCCAGTCTGAACTGCCAAGCCAGGTCCTCCCTGGACTGGGAACATGCATCCTAGTCCCGGTTTCGGGGTTTCACCCCTCTTCAGCCAGGATAGCTTGAGTCCAGTGGCATGGAGAGCACGGGACCCACGTCTGGGCATACACTTCCCACTCGGGGTGACAAATGCAAAAACAACAGTTGATGGACAGAATGCAGAACAATGTCATACATTCACCCCAGTACAGAGATCTGGGCCTAAATCCATCAATTTTTGCTCACCATGGTGTTCCAGTTTTAACCCAGCCATATGCCAACTAGTCTTGATCCTGTGCCTCATGGGAACAGTCCAGCCCGAACTGCCAAGCCAGGTCCTCCCTGGACTGGAAACAAGCATCCTAGGACCGGTTTCAGGGTTTCCCCCCTCTTCAGCCAGGATAGCTTGATTCCAGTGGCATGGAGAGCACGGGACCCACGTCTGGACATACCCTTTCCACTCGGGGTGACAAATGCAAAAACAACAGTTGATGAACAGAATGCAGAACAATGTCATACATTCACCCCAGTACAGAGATCTGGGCCTAAATCCATCGGTTTTTTTTGCTCACCATGCCCTTCCAGTTTGAACCCGGCCATAGGCAAATCAGTCTTGACCGTGTGCCTCATGGGTACAGTCCAGCCCGAACTGCCAAGCCAGGTCCTCACTGGACTGGAAACAAGCATCCTAGGACCTGTTTCGCGGTTTCGCCCCTCTTCAGCCAGGAGAGCTTGATTCCAGTGGCATGGAGAGCACGGGCAGCCTGACCCCTACTTATAAAAAAGAGATAATAATCCCTGGTGCCTAGTGGGCTTTCTGACCCCCTGGGGGACCATACTGTCATGAGCACAGAAGGGGTTAACCCATTGAGCGCTATTTGCTTCCAAGTGCTAATTTTACCTTTACTATTTGAAACTTCTCTGGTTCCCTACATTGGCATTTTATTTATTATTTTGGTCTCTATTTGTACATACAATTATAACCTATTTTTATAAATTGGTGTTGGATTTATTTTGTGTATTTGTATTGTGTTCTACTTATTTATTGTATTGGTGTTTTAAATGCTTTCCACACCTGTCTCCTAAGTTAAGCCTGCCTGCTTGTTGCCAGGTATCACAGGTTGAGAAAGGGAATAATTTATTAAGACCATGACTGAACCTTTGATTGTGTCGCATACACCGCACAACCATTTTTGAATATTCCTTAAGTGACTCCATTGCGAACGTGACAGTAACTTCTCAATAGGTGTCTTACCTAGCAACTCGTGTATACAAACACTGCCTGGAAATTCAAAATCATGCTCTTAACACAACAAAAGCATATATGGCAACTGCTACACAGTTAATAAGTAAGCATTTGCAAAAATGCAAAAGAATATTTATTGACAACATCATAAAATTGTTTAAAATCTATAGCTATCTAAATTACAGTCATCCTATCCAAACTATGCCTAAGCTAACCTATGCTAAATTATCTACACAACCCTAACTTAAAACTATCCTAACCTACCTAGCCTTAATTTTTCCTACTCTACATTTATATCACAACAGACATGTTAAACATCAACGCCCCACCCATTCAAAACACATTTGCACACAATGCAAACATAAACTACACCTATACACAAACTATCTAAACATTAAAACTTAAAAGAAGATATATCTTTTGTAAACATTAACTTCCAACACACTTATTAACCTACCAACCATATACCCACCTAACAACAAATCACCAATAAAATCAAAAAAATCACAAGAACTATACTAACCTATCCCAATGCTAAAGCCTATCCTAACCTATGCTAAAATACTACTTCCTAAAATCAACTACTAAAAACTGGGGATGGGCATAACGTCAGAGGGAGGCCTTAAGCAGTTCAGCTGTTTGGTCCACTGACTGCTGCAATGTGAGCACCATGCGCATGAGTGTGGCAACCTGCAGTTCAGGGCCTGCTAGACATAATTTAATGTCTGAATTGACTTCTAGGGCCTACCGCCTGTCGTGCCACTGCAAGCTGTGATGTGGAGCGTCCTGGAACTGCACCCGGATCACCAGCTTTGGACACATCAACTTCATGTCTGATACTTGGCCTGTCCAGTCTTTTTGTTCCTGAGGTGGCGACTTTTATGTCCTAGCTGCGTTTCCAGCTTCGTACTACCCTCCAATGCACCTGTAGTCCCGAGCAACGTGCCTCAGGTGGCTGTACCTCTCCAACCTAAGGTGAGAGGCTTTCTTCTGGTCAGGGGTCATGTTGTCTGTTGGAGAGAAAGGTACCAGATAAAGCTGCTCTTGCACATGCTGTCATCAAGTATATGCAAATAGCAGCACATGCGGCATATCCAGTCAAAAATAATCTATGGATCTAATCATGAGCAACCGTAATAATATACATATACTTCTAAAGTAACAATCATGAAGAACTCAGGTTTCAGCCTTGTAGATATATGAAATAGCAGTAGCTGGCCTAATAAATGTATACCCATGTAAATAGTAAGACTGATTAGGAACAATGATGTTGTGTACCCATGGAATGGTAAACATGGACCAACTCACTGCTCCCTGGGTCTGTGATACAGGATTCAAGAAGGCCTAATGTATGGGAAATAACCTATGTGAAATGAGCAATGTGTAGCAAGTACAGGTATTGGGCCTCAGCAATGAGTTACTGTTATGGAAAATACACAAGGCCACACACATTACTGCACAGAATGACTCTGTGCAACGTATTGGAAAAATAGATGGAGGGTGGCTAGTTACCGCCAAACAATATACCTGTTAAACACTTCTCCAATATTGACAATAGCATGTGGTCCTTTACATGTCCCAGTGTCTGTCCACACAGTTCAGTTTGCAATGTTACCTAGATGCACATACAGTCATACGTTAACCATGTGCTAAATGTGTGGATGCATGCTCTAGATCTCATATGTATAAGTATCTTGAGCTGTATCTTGCAGGTAATTACCAAAATATGCTCAATGATGAAAATTCCTGGGGGAGAGAGCATTGGTAATGCCAGCAGTAGATGGACAGTTAAATGGAGCATAAGCTGACAACACAGTGCTTTACAAATTGGCATTTTTCTTCACAATACAGTACAAAGGGATAATCGCATGTCAATTCTAGGACATTCGGCGCATGAGGACATGATTCACGCATTTAACCGCACTGGCATGTGTGGATTGGTGATATGTGTCATATCTACTCACACCTATTCTGTCTGTAATAAGGTAGGAATTCTCACCACCTTTGTGGATCTGTCACTAAAAACTGTCTGTGCATTGCCATGTGGACAACAGCACAATCAATGTGCATCAGACAGGTGGATTGAAGTTTATCCGTCCATTTCCATGTTCAGATGGCTTCTCTGGACAACATCCTTTAAACCGCCATAGCATTTTGCTAATAGCTCCTCTGTTACCCCATCTCACATGTCACTGCTATCAAGCAATCTGAGGGATGCACAGGTACCCATGATGCACGATGACAGTTAATACATATCATGATAAGTTTGGGCTAAGGGGTGAAGCCAAGTATGGACAATGGACTCCCAGTCTCACAACACCAAATAGGGATATGTAACTTGGTATTTCTATAATGAATGATACATTTTAACTATGCCACCACATAAATACATATGCAACATCAATACTTGGAAGGAAAAATGTTTCAGTACTCCAAGCCCCCTCACATGGTCACACAAGTCTAATGGAGTTTGAACTTTGGCTAGACGCTGAGCTACTGGTACAAGGAGGAATCGCAAAACAATTTACTGTTTGAATGGCATGAATGTTTGACATGCCTTCAGTCATTTATACTGCACCAGTTTTGGTAGGCTGGAGGGATGTATTCTGCATACAGGGGAATTGTATGATGGGACCACACAATGGGAGGACTATTATATTTGAAAATATGTTCACAGTTCACATTTTCACATACCAATTGTCTGTTGACAAGTGGTAGTATTGTCTGGGATATGTGTCACACCCCAAACACATCTTTGTTCGGCTCAAATTTGGACTTGGGCAAATATGCTGTATCAGGAAAATAAGAGCTTATCCCATGCAACATTTTTGTCAAACAATTTGGGAAACATGTTGTCACTTTCTGTCCAGAATAAGGTGAGAGACATTTGAACGCATGACCATCTGTTGGTTTGGAGGCAGGTGCATGTGCCATAACCATCCAAACCATGTCTGGCCCAAAAGTAGCACAGCAGATTCTGACCCATCCTTCATGTGGGCCTGCATGCATTGCCAATGTATTCACATTGCCATATGCCCCTAACAATTGCACTTGCAACTTTGTCTTACTCCTGTTGTAAATCTACATGTGGGGTAATGCTTGTTTCTGCTGACTGATGATTTTCCTTGCACATCTCAATGCAAACAATATATAAGAACACACACAATCCTTACAGAGCACAGAAACATTCAGGTGACACTCACTGGTAGCTTTGGCATCTCTGAAGCTCTCCACCTCGCCACGGGTGTATGGGTGCAATCCACCTACAAGACAAAAACATGGTACACTGCGCTGTGAATGCTGAACATGTACACTGTGTACCTATGAACCACAGTACATTGACTTCACAAAAGTCTAAAATAGTCTGTACGTTGGACATGTAGCATATGGTAAACTGGAAATGCCCAAATGATGAACATATGTATGCCATAATGCAGTGCTTTCTGATAATACAAGGCACATCACATATTTGGTGCACAGAGTGCAGACGAAGTGAAAAAAACAGCCTACCTTGCTACATGGTGCATGGGTGCCTGGCTTTGATAGCTATGTGACCAAACCACTTAGACAGACCACACTCTGCATAGTATGAGATTGCTTGGACCTTCTCAAGCCAATATGTGTTCTGTACAATGCTACACACATCAGACAGTACCCACACTTGTTTGTCTTATTTACTTTACTCCCCACATGTTACAAGTGCACTGTAAATGAACAATGAGCATACAAGCCCTTTACAGGATCATTAAGGAAATGTGACAATTGTTCTGTAGAAACATGCATGCGTAACATTTTGGTGGGGAACCAAACACCTTACTCAATCTGTGGCCTGATGAACTGTGAGTGCAGTCCCCTGCAACATACATGGTGGGTGGCCTCAACATTTTGGAATCAGTAATGTCCAAGCAGACCAGGTGACAATCCTCCCTGCACAGTGCCAGATGGGTCGCACAGCACCTATGGGCCTCCCCTGCACTGCATGGTCTGTTTTGGTTATTGCAATGCCACTGTGAACAGGCCCCTGTGGCCTGTTGTGTTCATTTAACTGAGCCACCCTGTATGGTGCCATACCACCCCAAATACATATCTGGCCCTTCTTTTTGAAAAGGCAATTAAAGATGTTTGCTAAAGCCACACAGCAATAAGCTCATGGAACTTAGGGATTTCCCGATAGTCCCACCAACTTCAATTCCCAGATGACCGAGGAGATCTGTCTCCCGGCTGACAACATCTGCCCATTGGTGTTTTAGTTGTTATACCACACGCTGTACATTGAACACACGGCTCATGTGATACCGCACCTTCTTCCAACGCTCTCACTTGTCTCGTGTTGGAGTAGACTTAGCTCATACTACCTCCACTTCCGATCATGTTGGGTAGGTAGTAGACCCGAACCCACATCAGCCCACCAAAATCCTCCTCTAATCGATTTGTGGCTCTGCCCCTATCTGACATCACCCTAACCAAACTATTCATCCTAAAGTATAATGTAACAGAAACTTCCCCTTCTCCTTACCCCATAAACTACAAACCCCTAAATGGATGTATACCAAATAATACAATGGACAAAACAATACAAAATACAAATAAGCAACACATATAACAGTTTACATATACAACAGGGACAGCAGAGACAACAACAAGGCAAAAAAAAGTCACAAATAAGGAAGGTGCATTAGATGGAAGTAAATCAAAGTAAACAGATACATTCCAAAGTTCTTCTTTTATTCTTGAAACCATTAAAAAACGGCAAGCAGCCAACGCATTTAGTTCCCTATTGCCAAAGGAACTTCTCCAGGGCTGAAACCAATAACATAAAACCAATTACATGACGTATAAACATGACAGGACTGAACATTTACATAAAAACTCATATATAAAAAACATACTTATATACATGATTAGAAAACCCACATCACTTACATAAATATGAACAAATATGCACACAAAACAAGATCATCTATCACAGATATATGCAGTCAATTTATTCATGCATGTATCACAAATTACTATAAAACAACATTGTGTATATAAACGTGCTCATAACCAACATGATAAAAGCAAAAACATATAAAAAGATTTTTTATATTATCAGTGGAAATTGAATTTAAACTCAAAACACAAAAAGACCAAAGTCAAAGAAGAGAAAACAGGGAAAGAAGGAACAAAAAGAAAATATATATATATATATAAATGGAAAAATAAAAATAAAAAAGAGTAAAGAGAGAGTGGTGCGTTCAAATAAAAAAGACGCAGAGGTTAAGGACATCCAGAAGCCACCCAAGACACATTGTGAGTTCAAAAATACCAAAATTGAGGATAGTACTGAAAAGGAATCTCACCTAGGAGTCACTTGAGTTGGAGAATAATAGAACAACAAGTATACAGAGTCCAAATTATCCCGATATTGGCTTATGTACAGTATTCAAGTTGTGTGTATAAATGGCACATCAAGATATGAATCTAGTAACCAAAGAAAAAATAACTGAAGAAAATCACCATTAGATAACGTCACCTTGTATCTATGGCCACAAGCCAATAATCTATGACAAAGACCTGCGACAAAGCAGAATCCCAGAGAGGGAAATGGGATACCCTTGTGCAGAAATACAGTTTGTGGCCTTATTGGAAAAATAACCCAATATCTGCTCACCTTTAATTAAAATGAGGTATGAATAATGCCTCCAAAATACAGGTGCTGATGCAGGTGATACCAAGTATAAATCCCAATGCTATGTGCGGATGGTTTACATTGCAGTAATCTAGATCAAACAAGAGAAAGCCAGGAATGTATTTATTCAAAAGACAAGATATAAATTGGCACAGAATCCCCACAGAATATTAACTACGGGCTCACCAATACAAGGCAAATTGCTACAGACAACGCAATGACAATAAGTGGGGTAAATGTTCTTACATGTAACAAATCTGGGATGACACACTATAATATGTATATACCCAATCTTGGTTAAAAAACTACACAGAGCTTCGCAAATGTATCTAATATCAGGATAAACAGGGATCTGTATTCGTGTCAGCAGATAGAGCGAAAAGGCACTAAATGCAGTCAAACTTAAACAAGTGGTAAAATCATCTACAATAGTACCCCAGTCCTTATGCCTACCAAATCTGAGCATGGCAGTTTAAGAGAACAAAATTCAAGAAGCAACGTTGGACTAATCATAAAGTCCCCTTAAAGTATTAATAGGGTACATACACCCACCAAATGCCTTCCAAAAATATGCCCGGCAATTTAAAGAAACAACAGCAAAATAAAACGCGTGGAATGGTTATATAAGGTTTTGCGCACAGTACATAAACCCGCTAAATTACCCCTAAGTCTAAGCCCATCTGTAAAGGACTTACCAGTGTAATACGGATGAGACAAGCAGCATGATAACTGGCAGTATTATCTCATTCATTCCCGCGCCACCATTTAAATCTGGCAACACGAGACGTGAATGACGACACAACATCGCACACTTAGCAGCAAAAATAGACATCAACGACGGGACCATCACGAACATAATCGTTTATTAAATGGTGCCCATCTTGTAATGTTATGACCGTATATAAAGAATGAGTTAAGCAACATATTCGATCAGGAAATTAAACTAAAGTGTAGCACCGAAGATTTTTACTACAACAAAAAAATATATAATTATATAAATAAGTCCTGAACAGAATGTTTAATATTTTAAACGGCCCAAAAATTATTTAAAAAGATTCCAAATCCTCGACATGAATGACTGGACGATCATGAACATAATAGTTAAGTAATTGGCGGCCATCTTGTAATATTTCGACCGTATAAGCAGAGTGAGATAGTCAACATATTCGGTCTAGAAATTAAAATAATGTGTAGCACCGAAAATATTCACTATCACAAAAGAATACATAATTATATAAATAAATCCTGTACAATTTATTTACTATTCTAATTGGCCCAAAAAATATTTTAAAAGATTCTGAATCCTCGATGCGGCTATCACTCCAGAACAAATGTCCTAAATCATGAAGAACTAATCATAAGCATGGATATGATCATCGCGCAAGATGTAAGCTACCAAAACCTCATCAAAATCAAGAAAACCCATGTATGATTATTTTACCAGACACAGTAGTCATACATGGGGAAAAATGAAAATAAAAAATAAAAATAATTTATTACAAACACATTGCAGTGACCACTCTACTCTAAAGGAAAGAATCCTATTGAGTAAACCACTAAGGGCACTCAAACTAAAAAACAAACAAAAACGGTATACACATCAATGAATTTGTATGTGTACCAATTGTGGAAACAAAGAGAAAGAAGGGGGATAAGTGAATATAAATTAATGCATACAATTCTTAAAACTGCCCGAGAGTGCTTGCCCGAAATAGATGAAGCAACTTATCGTACTGATAGAATTATACATAAGCACAGGTGACATATAATATTATCTACCTAGTTCAATAATCCTATACAGGTAGATGACACATCCCAACATACATGTGTTTTAATCTCATCCTAAAACACATATATGTGACAAAAATCTGCAAATATAGTAACAAATTGCATGTCAGTTAGATTACTCAAACATAGCAGATAAAAAGCCCAATCAGGTTTAGATAATTGTGATGCAAAGGAACAAGAGAAACTTAGAGTTATATACACAGTATGACTATATCGATTGAGGACACGATCTAGCCCAACATATATGTATTAGATATTCTCATCCTAAAACACATGTATATAACAATAATACAACAACAATCATCAAAAGGAGTGCCATCACAAAGGTGTTTATCAATTGGACTAATCAACCAAGGAAGTAATGAAGTTCCATATCTGTGTTGTACCCCATCTGTGTTGCCCTCAATCTGAAAATCCATTTCACCTCTTTTTGCCTGACCAATAGTTCCCTATCACCACCTCTGTTACATTTGGAACCAAAATGAATTATCGTCAGGATGTACACTTATGTAGTGATCACTTAAGGGGTATCTACTATCTCTATTGAGTATAGCCCTGCGGTGCTCCTGTATCCGAATCTTTAATGGGCGAACCATACTCCCCACATAAATGATAGCACATTTGCATCCCATCACATAAATGACATGTGTGATATTGCAGTTAATAAAGTGTGTTATATTGTACACATTGGGGGTATTATAGGCAAAATTAGAAGTTTTGTTTTTACCATAGGGGCACACATTGCACAGCCCACAAGTGTAGAAACCTTTAGGTTTGGGTGGCAACCAAGTTTAATTTTTGTTAGTAACATAACTGGGACATAAAACATTACGCAATGATTTACCCCTTCTGTACGTAACCGAGGGCATATTGGTGAGGCAATTCTTTAACCCTGGAACTTCCTTGAGGATACCCCATTTACTTTTTAAGATGTTAAATGTCTTACTCCTATGGGTGTTGTATTGAGTTATGAATCTAACTGACTTCTCAGTTGTGACATCTTTAAATGTTTAGGTTTGTCACAAAGGGTATCTTCTCTCTTCAGATATCACACTCTCTCAATGGCTTTGTCAAGAAGCTCACTGTCATAACCTCTCTGTAGGAATCTCTTTTTGGATTCTGAGATATTTTAGAGGTATGCATCCTCTTCGCTACAGTTTCTATTGATCTGCGTCATCTCCCCATAAGGGATATTATTGACAATGGACCGGGAGTGTGCACTGTCAGCATGTAGTATCCCATTACAAGCCGTATCTTTCCTATAAAGGGTACTCTTTATTATATCATCCTTGATATAAAGTCTTATGTCCAAAAAGTAAATTTTCTCTCTGTCAAAAGCCATGGTAAATTTCACATTGTACTGATTGGCATTAAGGTATGTGAAGTACTCGAAGTTGTTCCAAAGACACTGACCATAGACAAATAATATCGTCAATGTATCTACCCCAGAACACAATGTAATCAGTCCAGGGGGAGGCACATCTACCCCAGGCATGCTCTCTCTCAAACCACCCCATTAAGAGGCAGGCATAAGAGGGAGCAAACCTGGAGCCCATGGCGGTACCAAGTATTTGTTGGAACCAACATTTATCAAATAGGAAATAGTTGTTACTAAGGATAATATCCATCATTTCCATGATCATCTCGTTGAAAGCATATTAGTCAGCACTTTCTCTCTCCAAAAATGACTGCACCGCTAATGTTCCAAGTTCTTTACGTATACACGTATATAAACTTTCTACGTCAAAGGTGATGAATAAAAGTTCATCCGACCACTCATAATCTTGAAATTTTACTAAGATGTCTTTACTGTCCCGAATAGAGGACGGAAGATTGACAAAATGTTTGTGAAGTCTTAAATCGACAAACTCTGAGACTTTTTCGGTGGGTGAGCCCACCCCCGAAATAATCGGACGACCAGGAGGAAACAGATCTCACTAGTGAATTTTTGGCAAGATATAAATGCTCTGATACTTTGGACACTCAACCCTTAGGTATCTGAATTCATTTTCAATAAATAATGCAGTGTCCTTCCATAGTTTCATGTTTATCATGGTAGTTAGATTACCGATCGGATTCCCCACAATCCTCCGATTGCAGAATTCATTGCTGCATTGACGATTTATCTCACCCATATAATCACAATGATTCATAATCACAACATTACCGCCCTTGTCAGCCTCCCTTATGATGATACTTTTGTCAAGTTTAAGCCTATTAAGTGACTTTCTTTCCTGGGCAGTAATGTTGTGATTAGTTAAAGGAAAGATTTTTGATCGGATCTACAGTCTGTGTAATTCCTCACTTACTTTTTCATAAAATACATCAATATTACGGTGGTAATTCATAGCAGGTACAACCTTGGATCTAGGTTTCAAACCACTATCAGTCATGTAATTCTGTGGAATATCCAATTCACTCATTAGAGATATCATATCCTGATTATCATCATCATCCAACGTCATCAAACAATGTATGTTATACATTTCTGCAATTGTCTGTGTCACATGATGGGGAATAGGGAAATGCTCAATACTCTGTGGATAAGACTGCAAAAAATGATCTTTGAGTTTAAGAACTGTAACAAATTTATACAAGTCTATGTGTGCATCAATTACATCAACACTCTGAGTGGGACAAAAATAAAGACCCCTACGTAAGACCGCCATTTCATCTTTATCAAGACTTTTATTGGACAAATTGACAATTTTCAAATCATTCTCATTCATTATACCATTTGACCAAATTGGATTACAAGTAACAGTGTCATTTATTGCTTGGACCGTACTGCCGTATTCGCTTTTCTTACTGTCCATCCTTCTGAACCTCCCTTTGCTCCTCCTACCTACCTGCAGGGTTTTGGTTGGCCCTTTTTTGTTGTAACCTGCTGCTAATATGTAGTTTGACGAGCTCCTTCTGAAATGAAGAAGCCCCTTCCCCTAAAGGGACCTCACGTGATACATTGGATGTTGTGCTTTGTAAGGAGGAAGAGGAGACACAACTGATAGAACATGCGTCCTCACTCTCTTCCCTCCCCTATCTAGTTCTGTTCTTTAAATTTCTTTAAATTGAAAGATGTCACAACTGAGAAGTCAGTTAGATTCATAACTCAACACAACACCAATAGTAGTAAGATATTTAACATCTTGAAAAGGAATTGGGGTATCCTCAAGGAAGTTCCGGGGTTAAAGCATTGCCTCACCAATATGCCCTCTGTTACGTACAGAAGGGGTAAATCATTGCGTAATGTTTTATGTCCCAGTTATGTTAAGAACAAAAAAAAACTTGGTTGCCACCCAAACCTAAAGGTTTCTACACTTGTGGGCTGTGCAATGTGTGCCCCTACGGTAAAAACAAAACTTCTAATTTTGACTATAATACCCCAAATGTGTACAATAAAACACACTTTATTAACTGCAATACCACGCATGTCATTTGTGTGATGGGATGCAAATGTGATATCATTTATGTGGGGAGTACAGTTCGCTCATTAAAGACTCGGATACAGGAGCACCGGAGGGCTATACTCAATAGAGATAATACATACCCATTAAGTGATCACTACAAAAGTGTACATCCGGACGATAATTCATTTTGGTTCCTTGGAATTGATTATGTACACACCGGTGACAGAGGTGGTGATAGGCAACTATTGATCAGGCAAAAAGAGGCGAAATGGATTTGCAGATTGAGGACGACACAGATGGGGCACAACTCAGATAGGGAGCTTCATTACTTCCTTGGTTGAGTAGTACAATTGATAAACACCTTTGTGATGGCACTCCTTTTGATGATTGTTGTCATATTATTGTTATTTACATGTTTTAGGATGAGAGTATTTAATACATATATTTTGGGAGAGATCGTCTCCCCAAACAATATAGTCATACTGTGTATATAATTCTAGGTTTCTCTTGTTCCTTTGCATCACAATTATCTAAGCCTGATTGGGCTTTTTATCTGCTGTGTTTGAGTAATCTAACTGACATGCAATTTGTTACTATATTTGATGATTTTTGTCACATATATGTGTTTTAGGATGAGATTTAAACACATGTATGTTGGGATGTGTCATCTACCTGTATAGGATTATTGAACTAGGTAGATAATAATATATGTCACCTGAGCTTATGTATAATTCTCTCAATACTATAAGTTGCTGCATCTATTTCGGGCCAGCCCTCTCGGTTGTTTTAAGAATTTTATGTATTAATTTATGTTCACTTATCCCCCTTGCGCGATGATCATATCCCTGTTTGGGATTAATTGTTCATGATTTGGGACAATTGTTCTGGAGTGATAGCCGCATCGAGGATTCACAATCTTTTAAAATAATTTTTTGGGCCATTTAGAATAGTAAATAAATTGTACAAGATTTTTTTTATATATTCTTTTGTGATAGTGAATATTTTTGTTGCTGCACGTTATTTTAATTTCTAGACCGAATATGTTGATTAACTCACTCTGTTTACACGGTCAAAATATTACAAGATGGCCGCCAATTACTTAACGATTATGTTTGTGATGGTCCAGTCATTTATGTCGAGGAGTGGGAATCTTTTAAAATTATTTTTGGGCCGTTTAAAATATTAAACATTCTGTACAGGACTTATTTATATAATTTTATATTTTTTTTGTTATAGTAAATATCTTTGGTGCTATACTTTAGTTTAGTTTCCAGATTGAATATGTTGCTTACCTCATTCTGTATATATGGTCGTGACATTACAAGATGGCCACCATTTAATAAACGATTATGTTTGCGATGGTTCCATCGTTGATGTCTATTTTTTGCAGCTACGTGTTTGACGTTGTGTTATCATTCGCGTCTCGGGTCGATGGCTTTAAATGGTGGCGCAAGGATAAATAGTCTTTTGGCCGCCAAGCACCGGGCCAAAAACCCAGGGTACCCCCTTTGCAAAACCAGGTCGTTTTGTGATAGGCAATTTTGATGTCGCCTCACTACATTTTGGGACCTTGCCTGTCGCGGGTACTTGTGCCTCCCACACGTGTGAGGCACCATTTTTAACGGGAGACCCGGAGGAACGCTGGGTGGTAGGAAATTTTTGTCAGCCCGGGGATGCCACAACTTTCCCTCACAAAAATGTGTGAAAAAAGTGCATTTTTCAGCTAAAATTGAGGTTTGCAGGGGATTCTGGGTAAGGAAACTTTGGGGGATCCACGCAAGCCATACCTCCCTAGAATCCCCTAGGTGTCTAGTTTTCAGAAAAGTGTGGGTTTGGTAGGTTTCCCAAGGTGCCGGCAGAGCTAGGGTTAAAAAACTACAGCGAGGCACTTTGCCAAAAAAGGGTAATTTTTCACTGCGACATTGAGGTGTGTCCACGTTGCGTTTTGCGCCAGTTCCTGTCGCAGGCCCTAGGCCGACCCACACAAGTGAGGTACCATTTTTCTCTGAAGACTTTGAGGAACGCAGGGTGGGTGGAAATGTGTGGATCCACTCAGATTCCAGAACTTTCCACCACAGAAATGTGGGGAAAATTTGCTTTTTTTTACAATTGTTTAGGTGTGCAAGGGATTCTGGGTAACAGTACCTGGTGAGAGGCAGTGAGGTCACCCCATCCTGGATTCCTCTGGGTGTCTAGTTTTCAAAAATGTATAGGTTTGCTAGGTTTCCCTAGGTGCCGGCAGAGCTATGGTTCAAAAACTGCAGCTAGGCACTTTGCCAAAAAAGGGTCATTTTTCACTGCGAAACTGATGTGTGCCCACGTTGCGTTTTGCGCCGTTTCCTGTCGTGGGCACTAGGCCGACCCACACAAGTGAGGTACCATTTTTCTCGGAAGACTTTGGGGATCGTGGGGTGGGTGGAAATTTGTGGATCCACGCGGATTCCAGAACTTTCCACCACAGAAATGTGGGGAAAATGTGTTTTTTGTTTACAATTTTTTAGGTTTGCAAGGGATTCTGGGTAACATTACCTGGTGGGAGGCCGTAAAGTCACCCCATCCTGGATTCCCCTGGGTGTCTAGTTTTCAAAAATGTATAGGTCTGCTAGGTTTCCTGATGTGCCAGCAGAGCTATGGTTCAAAAACTACAGCTAGGCCCTTTGCCAAAAAAGGATAATTTTTCACTGAAATTGAGGTGTGTCCACGTTGCGTTTTGTGCTGTTTCCTGTCGCGTGCACTAGGCCGATTCACACAAGTGAGGTACCATTTCTCTCGAAAGACGTTGGGGAACGAGGGGTGGGTGGAAATTTGCGGATCCACGCAGATTCCAGAAATCTCCACCACAAAAATGTGGGAAAATGTGTTTTTTTTGGCAAATGTTTAGGTTTGCAAGGGATTCTGGGTAACAGAACCTGGTGGGAGGCAGTCAAGTCACCCCATCCTGGATTACCCTGGGCGTCTAGTTTTCAAAAATGTATAGGTTTGCTCAGTTTTCCTAGGTGCTGGTAGAGCTATGGTTCAAAAACTTCAGCTAGGCACTTTGCCAAAAAAGGGTCTTTTTTCACTGCGAAATTGAGGTGTGACCACGTTGCGTTTTGCGCCGTTTCCTGTCTCGGGCACTAGGCCGACCCACACAAGTGAGGTACCATTTTTATCAGGAGACTTAGGGTAATTCAGAATTGTAAAGCAACTGTTATTACCTATTGACTTTCGATGCATTTCTGCCTTCCAAATGAAAGACATTGTGTAAAAAAGAAGTCATTTTGAAAAATGACCGATAATTCTCATTCGAGTATGAGTATTCCCAATTTCGAAAATGTGCAAATATCTACTGTTTCTAAACTCTATAATTTGCTCCCATTTCAGAAATACATAGGTGTCTTTCATACCGATTTTTCCATGTATATATTTTCCCACAATAATTGATATATACCCGGTACATAATAAAAAGCCATTGCAAATTGCTGCTCAGTTTTTTACTCTGGGTTCGTCGGATTCTTGGTGAACCTACAAGTCCTATATATCCCCACAACTAAAAAGGTCCAGCGGATGTAACGGTATATTGCTTTCAAAGACCTGTCATAATTAGAAGAAGTTACAAGTGAAAACGTTGACACAAAAGGCTGTTTTTTTCAACTAATTTTCAATTTTCCCTATATTTAACTGTTAGTTTCTATAAAGAAACCTTGATGCGTCTACACAAATGACCCCTTGCTGATTTCAGAATTTTGTCTACTTTTCTAAAATGTATAGCTTTCCAGGATCCTTTATTGCTTTCATACCCAGTTCTCCCATTAACTGAAAGGAGGTTGAAAGCTCACAAAATAGCAAAAATAGGCTATGTCCCAGAACAATGCCAAAACTATGTAAAAAATGTTGGTTTTCTGACAAAAGTCTGTCATTCCCTAAAAGCTGGGAAAATGGTGATTTCAGCCCCACAAATCCTTTTTTGATACCATTTGCAGGGGAAAACCCAGACGCTTTCATTTGTAGCCCTTTTTTCCCATTTTTCCCCAAAAAAACAAAATTTAGCTGTATTTTGGCTCATTTCAGGGACCCCTCCGGGGGAATCCACAAACCCTGGGTACCTTAACAATCCCCATGATGTTGGAAGAAAAGGACGCAAATTTGTCGTGGATACCTTATGTGGTCTAAAAGTTACAGGGGCCTAAGCACGCACTACCCCAAATAGCCAAAAAAAGGCTTAGCACAGGTGGGCAAAAGGCCTAGCAGCGAAGGGGTTAAGTTTGACTTTGCATTTAGCACTTTTTGCTCTCTATCTGCTGACACAAATGCAGATCACTGTTTATCCTGATAGCAGATACATATGCGGAGCTCTGTGTAGTTTTTGAACCAAGATTGGGTATATACATATTATAGTGTGCCATCCTAGATTTGTTACATATACGAACACTTAGCCCACTTATTGTCATTGCGTTGTCTGTATCAATTTGCCTTTTATTGGTGAGCCCGTAATTAATATTCTGTTGGGATTCTGTGCCAATTCATATCTCGTCTTTTGAATAAATACATCCCAAGCTTTATCTTTTTAGATCTAGATCACTACAATGTAAACCATCCGCACATAGCATTGGGATTTTATACTTTGTATCACCTGCTTCAGCACCTGTACTTTGGAGGCATTATTCATACCTCATTTTAATTAAAGGTGAGCAGATATTGGGTTATTTTTCCAGTAAGGCCACAAACTGTATTTCTGTGCAAGAGTATCCCATTTCCCCCTCTGGGATACTGCTTTGTCACAGGACTTTGTCATAGAATATTTGGCTTGTGGCCATAGATATAAGGTGACGTTACCTAATGGTCATTTTGTTAGGTTATTTTTTCTTTGGTTACTAGATTCATATCTTGATGTGCCATTTATGCACACGACTTGAATACTGTACATAAGCCAATATCGGGATAATGTGGACTCCGTATACTTGTTGTTCTATTATTCTCCAACTCAAGTGACTCCTAGGTGAGATTCCTTTCCACAACTATAGTCAATTTTGTTATTTTTGAATTCCCAATGTGTCTCGGGTGACTTCTGGACGTCCTCAACTTCTGCTGCTTCTTTTATTTATTTGAACGCACCACTCTCTCTTTACTCTTTTTTAATTTTCTTTTTCCATTTCTATATATATTTTTTCTTTTTGTTCCTTCTTACCCTGTCTTATCTTCTTTCACTTGGACTTTTTGTGTTTTGATTTTAAATAAAAAAATTCTTATAACTGATTCCTACTAATAATATAAAAAATCTTTAATTTTTTTTTTTGCTTGTTATCATGTTGGTTATAAGCACGTTTATATACATGATGGTGGTTTATAGTGATTTGTGATACATGCATGAATAAAGTGACTGCATATATATGTGATAGATTATCTTGTTTTGTGTGCATATTTGTTCATATTTATGTAAGTGATGTGGGTTTTCTAATCATGTATTTAAGTATGTTGTTTATATATGTGTTTTTATGTAAATGTTCAGTCATGTCATGTTTATGCGTCATGTAATTGGTTTTATATAATTGGTTTCAGCCCTGAAGAAGTTCCTTTGGAAATAAGGAACAAAACGCGTTGGCTGCTTGCCATTTTTTAATGGTTTCAAGAATAAAAGAAGAACTTTGGAATATATCTATTTACTTTGATTTACTTCCATCGAGTTCACCTTCCATATCTGTGAATCTTCTTGGACTCTGTAGCATCTAACAACGGCGGATGCTGAAAGTATTTGCACCCAATTTTGATAATACTAACTTTGGAAGTGCTCAGCCTTGGTCTGCCGTTGCTGGCCTTTTTGTTTAAGGCAAAAAACAGTATCTATGAGAAGAGCACACACCAAACATCTCCACCAGCCAGCAAAAACAAAAAGACTGTAAGTGAAAGGAACTTCACACTTCCTGGTTTGTAGAATGACTGAGCCATTAGATCATTTCCTTGGTGGATGTGTCACGTTTCCTACTAAAGCATCAGTTTTCCCATCAAAGTGTCATTTTTTTCTGATGCATCACCGGTGAAATAGCCAAAGCATCAGTTACGCACAACACATGACAATGCATTCTGCATTGTGCTTGACGCTTTACTGCAGAAGCGTTGCTTCCGTCCAACGCTTCATGTGCAATCCATCACGCAGTGGGCCAATGCACATGTTTTTATTGTCACAACAAGCCTTTTGTGTATTATAGTGTATTGATTGGTGGAATGCAGGTAAACACTCCCATAGATCCCTTTTCTTGCTCAAATTATCTTTCCTGAAATGCTTGTAGACTTGGGTTGTGTCACTTGTGTATGTTAAGAGTGCACATATGTGTGATTCCTTGCGTTTATGGTGCAGACACTAGGACAGGCAATATATTGCTGTGAGACTTCCAGACATATTGTCACATGTGCATATGTTGACATTATCTATATGCATTTCAGTTTGTATTATGCTAGCATTGATGTAGGTATAATCCTACTAGGTATTTATTGTTGTTCACAGACATTGCACTCTAATGAAAATTATATACATTGCCATACATGGTTGTGGTCATACTTGAAGGTTGTACTATCTGTCTGCATTCCTGACAAAAGATGTGTTACTGACGCAATGCACAGACAGGGAATGACATACACTGGCTGCTTCAACCAGTCTACAGTGTATGCCGCATCCAGCTCACAGATTGACTGCCTATATATGAAAGGTATGTTGCTTGGCCTATAGGTCTCCTGTTCATATATACCTGCCATAATTTAGAAATCTGCTTGCAAACATATCAGTGGCATAGATGTACTATCTGGCTAGCACTGTATGGCCATTGCCAAGGTATGAGCCTCTATGCCCAATCTCAGACTGTCATGAGGTGTATTCAGTGATCCACATATGTAACAGCGAAAGGTACTTCATTGCAATGCCCCCCTTAAGCCTACTCTGTGTAGTGTCCCAACCATGCAGTGATCATGTTGTGTAACCCCTGTGGCGCTTAATGGAGCACAATGTCACCATGACTGTGATGTACAATGTACATGATGGTGGCATTGACACATGATGTATGTGTTACTCTGTGCCTCCTGGTCCAGGTTACAACATTCCCTGACACAGGCATATTTAATGGGACACACTCAATTTACATTTCACCTTTGGGTAACCACAAGGGAGGGAAACAACTCATACCATGCAGAGCAGCATTACAATCCAATGCCCTCATTTTACCATGTTCACTCAGTTTGTATGTATACACATACAGGTAATCTGCCTTTTATCAACAGGTGTTCCCACTTCTGACATCTCTGTATTCATCAAGTGCTCAGATGTTTGAATGCTACCTATTCAGTGTGACAGTTCTCTGGCAATTTGCTGAATGTACATTGTCATCTGTTCATTATGTTATGTTTAGATGCCTTTGTTCCTCATAGCATTGCTATGTGACTCATGGCAAATGTGTCCTTTTTCTACTGTAGCATGATGTGGTTAATCTGACAATGTAGGCGGTGAATAGTTCACATGTCCTGTGTTATGTGTGAAGCCATACATGCATGTATGTGCTCTTTAGAAGTGACAGCTTTTACATGTTAGCATGAAACAAGGCCTTTGTCCATGACAACTGTCACTCATTATCTCTAATGGTATCTGCAACAGGATTAGTTCTAGCAAGATGCATTCAATCTGCATGGTGACACATTGCTGAGACACTGTAAATATTGTAAATGTTCGCAGGTCTGGTAGTTGGTTTGTGTTCTAAACATTACAGAGTGCCACCTGTTGTACACTTAACTGCTGCACAACCCAGAAAGGCTGCTAGCTGTGCAGACTGACATTCAACTTGGACATGGAAAATGTTGCATGCCTGGTCTGTCCATCAGATGCAGTACGCAGTTTCACTGGGCATCAGCCGCGGTCGGTAGTAGGAGTAACTGCAGGGCGGTGACGTGGGGAGGGGGAGGGGCAGGGTGGGGGGTAGCAAACGATAGATTACAGAGGTTTACAGGTAAGTTAACATATAAATTAATAAAAACGAATTTCATTGCGTGCACTGCATCGCATTTGGGGATGCAGTGCACACAACGAAATTCGTTTTTATTAATTTATATATATGAACTTACCTGTAAACCTCCGTAATCCATAGTTTACTACCCCCCACCCTGCCCCTCCCCCTCCCCCTCCCCCTCCCCACGTCACCGCCCTTCAGTTACTCCTACTACCGACCGCGGCTGCTGGGCATTTATGTATATGTACAATTAGTAGATGTCTGACATGGGCCCATGTTGCTCAACACATCTAATGACATGATTGTAAACGTTTGAGGACTACTTCTAGTGACGAGATGTGGATGAGTAGATGTCTACTGGGACTGTGATATGAACACATAGACACCAATTAGATGTAAGAAAACATTGCAGATTGAACATTTATGATATGGTAGTTATTTCTCAATTACTGTACATGTGATTCAGCTGAAGAACTGTTGCGCAATGTGTGTGCATCGGCAATTGCCAGTTGCTGAGTTTTGGATGCCTTTACCCTCACACTCTTCCTCCTTCTCCTCCTTCTGCTCCTCCTCCTCCTCTTCCTTTGGATCCTGTTGTTGCTGCTCCACACAAATATATTGTGCAGAATGGCAAAGACAAGTATCGTCTTGCACACCATTCGGGCGGGTACAATAATCTCCCCCTGACATGTTGAGAACTCGGATCCCGGCCTTGAGCAGACCAAAGCTTCACTCAATAATATTGCGGGCCTTGCAGAGTGCCTGGTTTTAGTTCCTGTCTTGCTCGGTCAGGGGGGTCCAAATGGGGTCATGACCCTTGGCTGGAGACTATACCCTCAATCAGCTAGAATAAAATAAAATAGGGTACCTGCCAATGCTTTTGCTCACTGTTATAATCACATGTTGGTCCATGTGTGTCATGTGCAGTTAAATGGTCATTTCTAATGGTATTTCACAATATGAGTTACTCATAGTTGGTCAAATGTGAGCACAGGTCTCCTCCATTAGACTGTGCAATGGCAAATGCTGAGCATGGGCTGAGGCATTCTACACTTCTACATCCTGACTTACATGTTGAGCCTACAGCTTTCTGTGATGGATATTTGGATATGGTCCTGGCCACTCTATGTTATGTGCTCCTGCTACATATCTGAAGGGGCAGATCGGAGATCAGATAATTGCATAGTTGGTCCATTTAGGTTGGTTGTAACAAGACTAACATGGTTTACACTGGCACAGGCATATGCACATGGTAAGCCAAAGATGTCGCTGGTGGCCTACATTAGGGGTGGGCGGAATTTGATTAGTCACGCTACGCAAAGCTCCGCGAAATGGTAATAAATCTCTGCGAGCATGCAAAAGTTCCGCGAACATGCGGAATTGCTTGTTCTGCCTGTCCGCGATGCTTTTTTCTTGTTCGCGAACGCTGTTTGCGTGCTCGGGGAGAAATATCCCGCGAACACGCATTTTGAAAGAGCAAACATGCAAAAAAATCCGCAAAGCTGCGGATTGCAGAATGTTTGGCAGTTCCGCATTCTCTGCGGAATGCAAAATTACCCAAATTCCACAAATTCCGCGAGCTGAATGGAATTTACCACCCAAGCCTAGCCTACATGGCATTGACACAGGCCATTCATGGTACAATTACTTGCCCATGTAATATTGGGTCATACATGTTGTGCAGTCCAAACATGTCACATGGGTTGTTATAGTACTCATTGTCTGCCTTCCACTATTATTTTTGGAATAATAGTTGTCATGGTGCACTTCACTTCACACATATGTATTGCAATGTGGGCCATGCTCATGTGGGGCACACTAATGTTGTTATGAGGAGCTGTGTTCCACATGAGAAGCCACAATACATTTTTCCTCCACATGTATGTGTAAGAGTAGAACTCGTATGGGATTGTGTAGTTCTATGCCTTGTATTTATTTGCATAGCTCTGGGAGATCCATGTTGACATTTGTGTTCTGAGTACACTTTGGTGCTTTGCCTGGTTTGGATCTTTTTCCATGTTGATGACTTTAGGTGTCTTGACATGTATGAGGTGGGGGTTTGCTTGACACATGTTTCATGATGATTGTATGGGGCACACCCCTCATACTAATTGCCCAATCTGCTCTGATAGACATAAAGATAGGCATTATGTCCTCTGATTGTTAGTGGGTCTGTTAGGTGCTTGAGTTTTGCTTACCTACAAATAGACCATTCCCATATTGGCCAATCTAGAAGCATTTGTTTATGAAGGAATGCATGAAGATGTATGCGCCATGCATATTCCTAGGGTGTTTGGCCAGCACATTGGTGAACATCCCCCGATGGTCCTCAATGGGCTGGACACTGATGGAGTATGTGTGTTTCCGGTTCCTGTAGAGATGTAATGTTGCTGCACCGGGAACTAGTTGCACATGCGCAGGTCATGGCACCCAAAACATTTGGGAAACTGGCAATGGCATAGATCCTTTGTGTTAGGTGGATGATGGCTTCCAGGACAGAGGGTAGGAAGGCTGAGAAAGATAGCTGGGAGATTCCAGCCACTTTGACTAACGCAATCTGTATGAGTCAGATGGCAGCATGTGGAGGACAACCATGAGTTTGACCTGCAGAGGGAAGTTAGTGGACCTGGGAGTTGGTGGCAGGAGCCTAGGGGATATATGGTGTAGCAGTCTGAAAATGGACTCCTCCTGAGCCTGTAGTAGGTGATGACATCATCCTCCCTGAGGTCAATTTGGGTAGTTAGCTCCTGACAAACATGCTCCTTTCTCCTGTGTTGCCTTCCTGGTGGTGAGGGGGGCTGGGGAGCAATTGGTCGTCTTCTAGCAACTCCCAGCTGCAGAATTAGCACCTCCAAGGCGTAGTTGAGCTTGCCACACCATTTGGATTGTTAGTTGTGATGAAAAGCCACCCCACATAACAGATCTATTCGTCAGTGCATGGCTATATTCCTGGGAATGGAGGAGGTGGAAAGGATATCTTCATGTGTAAATTAGCTCTTCCCACTGCACCAGGGCAAGCCAAAGCCAACAGACAAAGGAAGGTAGACCAGCCACTGGAGGTAAAAACAGGAAGGGGGTCCCCTTTGAAGTTGGGGTGGGAAGAGATCAGGCAGTTCAGTTTGAGGCAGGGCTGAGTCTCTCAGTTGTCATGAGCACCCAGATTATGTGAGTCCCACTCTTGTTCCCCATAAAGCATTCGATTATGTTGGAACATCCTAGACTTTGCTGGAACATTATAGACTATCCCAGAATCAAATATTTTGGAAATAGTAGAGTATTCCGGAACATTCTAGAACATGCCAGACCCCTCTGGGCTAGGCCTCCTGGCATTTGCACATCTCAGCAACCATTTTGAGCTACAACTCTATAAAAGCCACTTGGCTAGGCAATTGGTGTTGAGAGCAGAAGCAACCAGAGACTCTTACCTGTTTTCTAGAGCAAAACCACTCCACTCTTCCTTCAGACTTGACATCAAAACTCCAAACAATCTAAAATAAACAAACAAGAAGTAAGTCAAAGACTTACCTGGCATGCACACACGCACTTATCAGAGGAACAATTGGCTTAATAGTGCTAAGGACAAGAATCTGAACCAATTGGCGTATATGAATAGTTGTAAGGCCATATAAAGAACTTTGTGAGACTTTTGAAGACTGTGATACTGTAAAAGGCTGTGTTGCTCAGATGTGAATTAACCTTTAAGAAATGAAAAGACACAAGGTGTTTGGCCAAACAGAAACACATTTGTTTAATTAGACTCAGCGGCCTGGAGAGTCTCGACAGAATGCATCTGAGGAAAGTCTCTTGGTGTACAAGTTTTGGCTGGTATTTCCTGAAAAGCATCTCAGTCATAAAATAACACACTCAGGCATCAGATAAGAACACAGATGGCTCCCAACCTTGGTGAGAGCTAGTGTGGGCCAGTGTATGTGTCCAGATGTCCAGCATGAGGAGTGCATGATCACTATGTGTGGTGTGCATGTTGTGTGGTGTGAATGTCGTGTTCTGATCGGCTGAGTGTTTCAATCTACATGTGGTATCTAGATTTGTGGTATATTTGGGGAATGCAAGCCCTTGTCCAATCATGTTTTATTGGGGCCATATGCCTCGGACCTGTTTATGGTGCTACTATGCATCTATGGAATCGATCAGGGTTTCCATGGGTGTGCGTTTTTCTTTGCGTTAAGAAAGACCCCACCTGTGACCTGGGGCCTGTCCATGTATCTCTGACTCAGGGTTGAAGGGGAGGTCACCTTGGGTAAATCCGATAGCAAAGGGGCAAGCTTACTGAAACTCCTAAAAATAATATGGCAGTCACTGGTATAATTCTCAACATTGTATGTACAGTTGTGATAGCATACATCGATATTGTCTTTACTGATATTGATATTGACATGGTTATGTATTCTTAAAACAGTGCATACATTGACTTTGCTTTTACTAGTAAACACTGTCATTTGTATATATATTGACATTACTACTGCTTGTATCGTCGCTGGTGTACAGGCATAGATTATGGAATACATTGACATCGCCTTTATTGGTATTGCCGTTGTTAGGTCAGCACATATCACAATATTCATAGACATCGTATTTACCCATTCCTACAGCTGAAATTCAGTTCAAGCCTAAAGACTAAAGACTTTCTTCTATCAGTTAATGGGATTTGGTTCTTTGTGGAGATTGCTTTATCCAACGATCATCTTAGAGTTTGTTTTTCTAATTCAACTCATCTGTGCATTGCTCCTCTAGAGTCAAAATTTCAGGTTAGTGACTTCTGATCAACCCTCATCGGCTCTGATATCAGTAAAGGTCTTTCCATAGGCCACATTTAAGCTAACGTATTTTATGTCACAGAATTCTGTGCAGGAGGGTTGCGGCAAAGACCGATTAATGATGTATTGCCCTAGGATTGGGCAGAAATGCCTACCTTACAGAACATTCCAGTACCACCTCAAAACCCCTTCATAAATAGGAGATTGTTGAGAATGTATGGACCTGTGAGTGATGTTGCCAAAGAAATGCTCAGCTGGAAAAGTTGACTTAAGGACTTTCACTCCGCTTTACACCCAGGCACAAGGAGTGTTTCTACAGGGCAAGTGGTGCTGGGCCCCTCATATCCTCAGAGGGACGGTAGAGCATGGACATGGTTGGCCATACCCTGAAGGGTTCCGTCGATCTCTGGTGTGCTGCTCCTGCAGCAGGGTGACCCCATCAAGAGTAGGGCCATGACACCTTCGATAGTACACCGGTGCCCTGAAAGATGGCCAAAGCCATAGTGTCAGGGGAAAGTGTTAGAGGGGGTACTCTGCTGACAGGCTGCAGATGGGCTGCTGAAGAATTCCCCAGGACAGTTGACAGGTGCCCAAACAGAGGATATGGCCAACAACAGGAACATAAAAAAACCTGCTTCCCAAAAGATATAAACTACTCATGGTGATTGGAGTTTGCCATCAGGAGCTAAACAACACCCTATTTGTGCAAATCTGCCCAGTGGGACCAGATAAAACATGGACAGGAGCCTAGTTCCTGGGGGGACCTGGTGGGAAGTAGCAGGTATAGTGCTCAGTAACCAATGCAGAAAATGTCCCAGAGGTGGGCCAAGGCCCTAGGGATTGGTGAAACTTCATTTTTTATGTTTTCATGGGAGGGGGAGGGTGTGGATTGCCTTCCCTAAGCAACTCTTCTCCCCAGGACCTCATCCCCTGGTGCCTGTGCAAGCAAGAGCCTAGGGGTCCCACAGTTCACTTACTACCCAGGACTCAAAGCAAAATATGAATGCGACTGTGCTCTTTTTCTGATGCAGGCTGGAGCCTCGGAAGAACGATGGGTGCTTCTCCCATCTCCCTGTTCCTGGGTCTGGAGGGGTGCGGGTGCATCTGATCAGTTGTTCCAGTCCCACTCCACAGAAGTGGGAAAAGAAAGGGCTGCTGGCTCTGGTGTTGGCCAGGTGGAGACAGCTGGGCACGGGGGAGCCAACAAGTGCCGCAAGAGTAGTGAGGCTTCCTCACAGCCTCCACTGAGAAACCGATTGTATCTCATGTTGGACAGGAGCAGCCAAAAAGAAAAGGTAATTCAACGCAATGTCACATTTAAAAATGAAAAAAAAAAAAAGAGCATCTTTCAAGTTGTGGCAAGCTGTTCAATAATTATTCATTACATGGGTGAGAGAGCACTTGATAAGCCCCTGCAAGGGGCTGCAAAATGTACATATTGTTCTCAATTGTGATGCAGGAAGGGTGCAGGCAACACCAGCAGTTGAATAAGGTGTTGGGGACTGTCAGAAGAGCACCAATCCCTTAGACATTGTCGCATAAAGTTGCTTAAGTCTCCCAAGGGGTTACATTGATGCCCTCAGATTGGGAGCAGTTTAGTTTTCATGAACTCACAATTATGATTACACCAAATGGATTAACTTATGGGATAGCAATTTTGACCCTTAGTATCATGTGTTTGATGCCTTAGAACACCTACTCAATACTTGTTTTCTCATTTGATTGTTTGTACTATTAAATGATTTGTGTTATGGAGAAGATTGAAAAATGATTGAAATAGCTGTATATTGGTGGTGTTTAGTCTTTGATCTGGGACTTTTGGTATTTGTCTCTTCTACTGATGTGCGCTGTATGTCCTTTGAAGACAAATTATGAACTTTTCAAAACATGCTTAGTACATTTGTAACCTATACCGCACAGAGCATAATGTGGGTACTTTGCTTGCCTGTTACTCCTTGATGCAGGCACTTAATGGTTTTAATGTGATTTTCAATTCAATGTTACAAGTCCATTTATATTTACTCTGATGTAGGTGGCTTTTGTTGTTGTTTTTGAGGGTCATGTATTGTTTGGTTTTATTTTTTGTGTATATTTTGTAGTCTGCATTTCATGTATTGTATATATATATATATATACACATGTGAATATTTAGTATGTTTAATTAATTTTAGATTGCAATACATCTTTTTTGTCTAAATATTTATTGTGTATACATCAGGTGACATATATGTGTAGGTTTCTTGTGTTACTGAAGGCCAATAGAGGGATATTTTATCTCCAGCCTGTTATAGGATGATCATTATTTATATTTACATTATATTATATATCCCATATTGAGCTCCCGGGTATTCATACCGCCAACTTATGAAGTTCCAAATTGAGTGTTGACAGACCACCACCATTTGCTAACATGCACTTTATTAGGATGCGTGAGTCCTACTGATCTTTGAATAACACATCGCTGGGGATCCAGTCTGTATTTCTATATTCAATTATACTCACGTCTCCTACCCCTTTCCCAACCCTCCTTTTCTCCCTTATCCCCTCCCCATCCCCCTTATCCCCTTTTCCTCCCTCTTCCCTCCCCCTCTAACTCCCTTTTTTCTTATCTTTTTCTTAGCCAGCACTTTTTTGATGTATTTAAACAGATATACTAGGTTTGATTATACCAAAATGAGTTTTGTATTGGTATTCATGCTGCTGAGATAAAAATACAAATAATATATTATGTATATTTTTTTTAATTCACTATTTGCACTATCTTGCACCTATTTGCACTATATTTTATTATTTGTTTTACATTGATGTAATTATCAATATGCTTGATGATGGATTGAATCAGAAATTGTTTGTGATTTAGTTATCTATGTATTTTACAAACATTATGGATTCTCAACAGAGACTCTATTGCGATATTTTGCACACTTTCGCCTCTCCAAAAAATGTAAAATGGAACTAGGAGAGAGAAGGACAGACTTGTAGTTCACAAAGTGAATATGTCTTCTATTTTTATCATGCCCGTATGCTTTTGTATCCAATGATTTTGTTGTTGTGCTTAAACTATTTAAACCAATGTATGGGACTTCACTGTGTCATGTGATCAAGGCCCGTGGGAAAGGCTGAAACGCGTCATGGCGACTAACCACACAAAATAAAATGTAAGCACTTAATTGCGGTCCGTATCCGTCTGTTTTTTTGCGCAGGGCTGCGCATTGGAAGCGGAATATCTGGATATATATATATATATATATATATATAGAAACACACCTGGTCCTTAGTAGACTTACAGCTTGCTTTTTCGCCGACCCAGTCACCAAGGAATCACGAACCACGGATTTAAAGCAGCAATAAATTTATTTAAGCTGTTGAATCCTTTGAAGACGCGTTTCGGGCGTCACTCGCCCTTGATCACATCAACGAAAAGAGGTAAACTTGCCATTTTTAAATTGTGATGCTACACCCATGTGACCACACATCGTGAATAAACATAAACAAAATACTTTGCACATTTGGATGTCAGGTATATATCTAAAAGGATATCATGGTCTTTTTGCAATGTTAATATTGTTTTACATTTCAAAAACATGTCCCTTAATTCAATACTATTGCTGTATTGAATTAACCTCTTATTCTAGTTGAGGTGAAAACCAAAATAGATGCATTTAAAATGTAATATGCAAAACAAAGTCCTTAAGAGATCATATTGGATTTCCTCAAATGGCCGGAAACATCAGATCCTGAGATAAATCTCATGGTGTGCAGTAGTGAGGATGGTACATTGCAATCATGCAAAATTAATTTCATCTGAAAAAATGAAAATATAAAATATATAAATATATAAATATATTAAGAATATTAAAATATTATACAATAATATTATTAATAATATTTGTGTGCAAAATCGCCATCCTTTCAATCTGCAACTCTTAGATAAGGAACCTGAAATGCTAATAATACTGCATAAATGCCAGTAAATGACCATCATATGATAGCCATGCCAATTACTGTACTTCTAGACCCAAAGTGCGGGCAAAACTTGCTTTTCTAATTAACAGGCCATTTCCTCAGTATAAAACACCTAAAATGTAACTGTAATGTGCAAAGTATAGTAAAAGTGTAACTGTGTAAATCACAGTAGTGTGATACCCATGGTACATGTATCCCTAAAAACATTTCAGCCACAAATAACAATAAAATATATTTCAATGAATTTATATTTCACTAGGCAAATATGTATGTGGCAATAGTAAATATACATGTATCATATCTAAAAATATATATATAGACATAAGGATAAGATACATAAAAAGAACCGGACTTAAAACAGATTTGAAAGATCTAATTTAATGATGCTAGTCTATAAGAAGTTATGCAAATCCTCAGTATTATTAAGGCCAGATGGGAACTTGGTATCGAGCTCAAGAATTAATTTAGATTCCAACTGTCTCAGGGCTTTCTCTCGATCTCCACCTCGGCGAAGTTTTGGAATGGCTGCTGCCACAAAATAAGTTAAACAACTAAGGTCATTGTTGTGAGTAGATTTAAAATGGCGTGCCACCGGGTATGAGGAGTCGTTGTTAACAATAGCGCGTAAATGTTGCAATATCCTGACATGCACCTGCAACTTAGTACTGCCAACGTACTTCAGTCCACAAGTGCACGTCAGGACATATACAGCAAACTCTGTTTTGCAGGTAAGGTTGCCCTTAATGGCTATTTTGTCAGGGCTGAAAGGCGAGAAATAGTGTGTGGTATTAATACCAAATTTACACGCCCTGCAAGTGGTACATTTGGTAAAGCCATTTTTGGGCTGTAGCCACATTTTGGCATTAGTTAATTCCGGACATGCCTTACCTATTTGTGTGCGCATGGAGATTCCCTTTCTGTATGTGACAGTTGGCTGGGATGGTAATCTGGTCGATAAAACCCCATCTGTTAAGATAATCGGCCAATGACGTTTGACTATGGCACGGATTTTCCTCTCTTGTTTATTATAAGCTGTAATCAACCTCACAGCAGATTTATCATCAGGTACAATGTCCACTTTGTTGGTGAGAAGGGATGCCCTAGATCTTTCCCTTGTTTTAATTAGAGCAGTTTTTAAAATTTTCTCATTGTATCCTCTTTCTTTAAATCTGCTGTATGCTTCCTCAGTGCATCTATTGAGATCCTCATGATTGTTACAGATCCTCTTGAGACGCAAAATTTCACCATATGGGATATTGTCCACCATATGCTTGGGATGTGAGCTGCTGGCATGCAAAATTAAATTGCCAGCTGTTTCTTTTCTGTGCAGTGTCGTACCTACAGATCCATCCCTTTTGTACACCTTAACATCCAAAAAGTCAATACTATTTCTACTCATATTGGATGTAAATTTAAGATTGACCGTATTGACATTCATTTCCTCAATGAATTGCAATGCTTCAGTTTCACTCCCTTTCCAAACTAAAAAAACATCATCAATATACCGCATCCAGTACAAAACATTCTCCTTAAAAATATTGGCATGGGTAATCTTGAGGACCTGCTCCTCCCACCAGCCAACATGCAGACATGCATAGCTGGGGGAGAAGCAAGCCCCCATCGCCACGCCTCTTTTCTGTAGGTACACATCATTGCCAAATATGAAATAATTGTTGTGTAAACACCATGAAATTAGGCTCACAAGCATCTTATTATGCTGATAAAATTCAATAGGTCTTAACCCCAGAAAATGTTCTATTGCTGCTAAACCTGTAGAGTGTTCGATACTGGTATACAAGGATTCTATATCCAATGTTATAAAGAGTAAATCCTCTGACCACGTAATGTTTTCTATCTTTGATAAGAAATCCCCAGTATCTTTGATGTAGCTTGGTAGTGTTTTAACAAATTCTTGTAAGAAAAAATCAACATATTGGGTCACATTTTCCCCCATGCTGTTGATAGCCGATATAATTGGTCTACCGGGAACTGGAGTAGTCTTTTTGTGTACTTTTGGGATGAAATAGAGTTTGGCCATTGTTGGATGTTCTATGTATATAAATATATATATATATTATCTACTGGCGGTCGCCAGTAGATAGTTATAGTTAGGACCGTGTTTCCATAGGAAATCTGAAAATTCTATTTTGAATAACTTTGGCGCCGGTTGACGAATCCTCGCAAAATTTTCAAAACTAATGGGGCGCTCCGCTCAGCTCTTACCCTAAAAGTCTCGGGGTGATTCGCCAAGCGGGGGCTGAGGAAAAAGGGGGGGCCGAAAACGTGTTTTCCTCATGCATTTTCCCATAGGACCTTTAATCGAAGGTACAGCCCGAACGGCTGAACAGAATTACTTGAAATTTGGCAAAGAGGTAGTCCTCAGGTCAGAGATGTGCCTTTTGCATATATGGTGTCAATCTGTTCAGTAGTTCCTGAGAACATTGCAGTAAAAAGTACATAAATATCTATATGTGCGCACCGTGCGCACACCGTGCGCGCACCTTAACGTGCGCAAGCGTAATTGTGATTGGTGGTTACATGTCAGTCAACATTCGAATCGGTCGAAATCAGGAAGTGTTGTCTGCCATTTTGTTTGTGACAGTGAAAAAGAAAGGTGGAGAACGTGAAAAGGGGGCAGGGTACAGAGTTCCTGACCCCCTAGCTTTTGCCAGGGGGTCCCTGAAGGACCCCGAAGGGTGAAAAAAACATTTTATTTGTTTTTAAAAAATCGCGGGGTGCGCGCATCGTGCCTGCACCGTCGCGAGGTGCGCGCACGGTGCACGCATGGCGGAAAAAAATCATTAAAAAAATAGAATGAAAAATCAAATTTAAGTGTTTAGCTGTTAGGTGGCTCTAAAAAGAGCCGTTGTGTTAATTGAGGAACAGAGGAACAAAAAAATGAAAACAATTATGGGGTGCCGCATGTGTGCTGCTGTATCTTGCTCTCTATTAGGGGAATGCTGGTGTCACCATAAGAGAGAAGAGCATTGCACGCATTGCACCGTATATGCACCCTCTTGAACAGAGGGTGTATATCCAGAGGAACAGAAGCTGGTGAAGCTGCCGCCACAGATTAAGTGCTCGGCTGAGCTGCTGCAGATGTGCTCGCCTGAGCTGCTGCAGATGTGCTCGGCTGAGCTGCTGGAGGGTTGTCTCTAGCAGCTCGAGCAAAAGCCACAGGATGTACTCCTTTAACGTGCCTGATCAAAGTGAAAATACTAAAAGAGTATTTCTTTTTAGGATCTCCTCTTGATAAGAGAACGCCACAAATAGTGCAGGTGACTTTTGGAGCATTCACCTTCTTCTGCCCCTCTGGAAATGTAAAAAATTGCCATATAAAAGAGTCTTTCTGTTTCCTCTGTCTCACAAGGGTCTCCTGCTCACTCCCAGAAGATGACTGCTGCTCTGCCATTCTCAAGTACTAGAGTACTGGAAAAGCTGCTCAGCTCCTTCTCCCAGGGAATCAGAAGAAATAATGAGGGGAGTGGGTGTGGTGTTGGAAGTTTTTGGAACTGAAACTGCTATATACCAATGAAAAGTGTTGTTTCTTAATCACATGACCTGAAACTACTATAAACCAATGAAAAGTGTTGTTTCTAAATCTCATGACTTGCCGTGCGCGCACCGTGCGTGCATGGTGCACGCACGGAGCATGCAAGCATGCGCGCAAGGAGCACGCGCGTACGGAGCACACGCGCATGCGCGTACGGAGCACGCATGACGTACGCATGCACACGTGGAGCACGTACGCATGCACACACGGAGCACATACGCATGCGTGCAACGTGCGCGCACGGTCAAAAACCCTAAAAAAAAAAATGTAAAGTGTTTATTAGTTTGTAGAAGTTATTAACTATGCTGTTCAACTTTATCCAAATTAAAAAAAAAAATAGCTGAGCCATTCCATATTACAGGAAAAAATCAATCTATAACTATATACATAGGTAGCTTATTGTAAAATAAATATTTAAAAAATATAATAATACATTCATAAATTAGCATTTAAAAAACCTTGCAAATTCACTTAAAAAACCATAAGTTTCACACACGTTATAGTTAGGAATTACCATTTAAAAAACCTTGCAAATTCACTGAAAAAACCATAGGTTTCACACACGTTATAGTTAGGAATTAGCATTTAAAAAACCTTGCAAATTCACTGAAAACACCATAGGTTTCACACACGTTATAGTTAGGAATTAGCATTTAAAAAACCTTGCAAATTCACTGAAAAAACCATAGGTTTCACACATGTTATAGTTAGCTGGACATTTCACTCGTACAAAACCATTGAAATTCCCCCGTTATAGTTAGCTCAGCTAACTATAACTCGCGCGACCGCAATCCACTGCTGATGATGTCACATATTACATCACTCATGACATGGTCAGTGACATCACTGATAACATCACTGATGACATCTCAAATGACATCACTGATGACATCATCCTTGTGTAAGAGTGGCAGACCTCCTCTTATCCTAATATAAACTTTGTAACACACATTGAAAAATACAAACTAAAGTTTTGAAATCTATAGAGATACAAATACCAGTTAGAACAACCTATTCAGTAATTCAAAAATCTACATACGCATCCACTCATTCATCAACACTTATATATAGTCACTCATACATGTACTCAGTCATCATATCTACTCATACACCTATACATCCTGTTACACACCTACACTCATACATAGAGTTACTCACACACATACTCACACATGCAAATAAACATCCATTTACTTGCATATACAGCTATACACACACCACTAAAATTACTTCTAAAGAAACGTACACATACTTACTCTCTTAAACAATCACTTATTGAAACACATACTTATTTATACAGAAAGCTTTCCAATCTCTCACTCTCATCAAAACCTTGCTTATATACATCAATACTCACATATACTAGTTTAAAACATATAGACTTACTCATAAAGACACTATTTAGACAGTCAATCATTCTCTTACTCACCCATACACACACTCATTCGCCCATACTGTCCTGCTCACATACTGTCTTCAAAACACATACAAATAGTGAGTCACTCATTCATGCATCTATACGCTAAGTAACATCCCCCACTGAAACATACAGACACTCATAGTGATACTCTAAAAATGAACTAATAACCCATATACACACTCATGTAGCTACTCACCAACCCATGCAGCCACGTATACACAAAGTGAGACACTGATACAGATATTTAAATATTTAAACATTACTCATTAATACTTGTATTCACTAAGATACTGTTAATAAGTCAGTTATACAATTAATTTTTACCAAAAAGAAAATCCATTTAGACACTTATTTACCCATGTATTCTTCTATAAACCTTTAGATATACATATATAAAAAATATTTATTTTTCAGAAAGACACATATTCACTGGATGATGTCATCAGTGATGTCATTTGAGATGTCATCAGTAATGTCATGAGTGATGTCACTGACCATGTCATGAGTGATGTAATATGTGACGTCATCAGCAGTGGATTGCGGGCGCACAAGTTATAGTTAGCTGAACTAACTATAACGGGGGAATTTCAATGGTTTGTATGAGTGAAATGTCCAGCTAACTATAACATGTGTGAAACCTATGGTTTTTTCAGTGAATATATATATATATGAAGAAAGCAAGTTTCCCAAAGGTCCAACTTTGTAGAGGAACACAGGTACAGACCACAGCACGGTGAAAGTGGATATTGGTGCAAGTTTATTCCTTATGTATCGGCATGGCGCGTTTCGGCCGTGTTGCCACGGCCTTGATCACATGACACGCTTAGAACCAATCATGAAAGATATAGTGCAAAACATTTTCCCTCTTCCACTATAAGCCAATGGAATTGCGACAGACAAACAGCAAACTACACGTAAGATCAAGGCAAAGAAATGAAAGGAATACTTCATCACTAAGCACATTATCGTTCCACAAAAAATGGTTGGACAATTATTTAAATGATACCATAGTGGTTAAAAGTTAACATCTCAAAGTCCTGATCATACACTGATCACAATTCCACAGGTAAGATACATTGGCCTCTGTTTCATATATAAAAAGGTCCAAAAAATGAGCAGCTGAATATATACAAGCATGTAAAAGGAGAGGAAAGGAAAAAGAACATAAAAAGAAGTAAAGAAAATATATATATATAAGAGGCCATAGTGTTCCTCTCGAATAGACATTTACCTCCCAAAAACTTTTGCATGAAAATGAACGGTAAAGACAAAATCCACTCATTATTTAGTCCTATTGCTTAATGTTACTAGTTTTAAAACGCCCATAGTTGATGCACAGTGGTGGTAGAATAGTAGATCTCATGTGGTTAATAACTAAATTGTAAACATGAGGAACAATGAAGAATGTATGAAAATCACTATGCTTGATAAATAGCTGATTCTAGCATAAATTATCTCATCTAAATAAATTGTAGATGGGAATAGGTTAATCTCCAATAAAGTGCAAGTGCAATAAATATTAGGATTACAACACGCTAAAAACGTATTAGTGTAAAACATTCTCAAACAATTATTATACATAGGATAAGATCAACTGAACGTGTCATAAAGTGCGAGTGCACCTGTGTGAAATCAGCAAAACATGTGCAAATAGCAAGATACTAGCAGCAATAAGGAATAGTTTAATAGATGAGATTTATGCTTTAAAGTGATAAAAAACCATGAAGTAATAAATATTGCAACATCCATAAAATCGTCCAAAAATCCAGATACAAACCTCAGTAAAAACCCAATCACAACCCATAGGTTAAAATTTGGTTAAAACGAAAAAACGAACTTGCTAAAAGAACGATAAAATGAAGGCCGACAATAAAAGACTTCAATGTAAACATAGATGTAATAATCAAGATGGATGCATCAAACAAATCACAAAAACCAACGATAACTAATTCTCACAGTGTTATAAAAAGTTGTGCATATCTTCCCCAGTATTGTGGCCATTGGGCATCTTTGTATCTAATAACAGTATGTAGTGGGATTCTAGCTGTCTAAGACGTTTTTCCCTGTTGCCTCCCCTCGGTAACTTAGGTACCGCATCAATCACAAAATACTTTAACTCATTCAGATTATTGTGATGAACCAGTTTGAAATGGCGTGCTACAGGGTAACTGGGGTCAGAGTTGACAATGGCACGGAGATGTTGTAAAATCCGTGCAGATACCTGTAATTTCGTGCTGCCAATATACTTTAGTTTGCAGGAGCATTCAAGTATATACACTGCATGATCAGTTTTACATGTGAAAAATCACTTTATACTGGTTGGAGTTTCATCAAATGCATCCATAAATTCAAAGGTGTTGATGCCGAATTTGCAAGCTCGACAAGAACTGCATTTAAAAAAGCCCTTACGATTGGATAACCAGGTATTAGAAAAAGTAACCTCAGGGCTGGTCCTCACCAGAGCATCCCTTGTAGATCGTCTAAATGTAATCTGAGGTAAATTTGGCACTAGCTACAACATAGTTGGATCAGTTTTCACTATAGGCCAGTTCTTGTAAATGAGTTTCCTTACATCTTTATCCTGACTACTGAAGGTCGCAATGAGCCGGACAGGGTCAGGATCAGTAGGCTCAATGCTAGTGCTTGAAACAGCTCTGTGGATGGTCTTTCTGGTGACTGTCTCAAAATAATCACTACGTTTCATAGTATTAGCTTTGGCTAATGCTGTTTCTAGGTCCTTTCTTTTATACCAGCGGGCTAAAAATCTTAAAAGGGATTCATTCTGGTATGTGATACAATCTGATTCTGAACTGCATATACGATTGATACGAAGAAATTCCCCATATGGGATACTTTTAAGCAAGTATTAAGGGTGAGAACTTTGGGAATGCAATATGGCATTACCAGCTGTACTTTTGCGATGTAATCGAGTTTGTATGCTGTTATTATTAATATACAAATCCACATCCAGGAATTGGACTCGATCTGAACTAATCTGGGCAGTAAATTCTAGATTCAATTCATTATTATTGACAAAATTCACAAAATCTTTCGCTGAACCAATGGATCCATTCCAAATAATGCAGATATCATCGATAAATCTCCACCAGCGTATAACATGAGACATGCTTCTCCCACCAGCCAACGTATAAACACGCGTAGCTGGGAGAGGAGCAAGCCCCCATGGCTACAACCTGCAGCTGCTGGAATTGCTCATTATTGAACATAAAATAGTTGTTATATAAACAGATCTCTATAATTCTTAACAACATAATATTATGTTGGTGGAGGATGAGGTTCCTATTGTCAAGGTAGAATGTAACTGCCTGTAATCCATCTGAATGGCTTATGCTTGTGTAGAGGGAACAAATGTCCATCACAATGAATTTAAATCCCTCTTGCCAAGTGACCGTTTGTACAGTGGATAAGAAATGGCTAGTGTCTTTGATATATGACGGCAATTCTGCAACAAAATCCACATATGTAGAAATTTTTTCACAAAGGCTCTGTTGGGCAGAATTAATAGGTCTACCTGGTATGGGCACTTGTTGTTTATGCACTTTAGGTAAAAAGTATAGAACCGCAGTGATCGGGAACTCAACTTTCAAAAAACTGTGTTAATTTTTATTCAAAAGGCCATCTCTTTTCCATTGCCCAAGTTCTTTGTGTCATTGACTGTGGCCTTCCTATAGCACAATTCATCGTTTAAATGACGTCATGCTTCCTGAAAATACTGACTCTTAGCCCACATCACAACATTGCCTCCCATATCAGCCTTGGTTATAATTACATCAGTGTTGTTCTTCAATTTCTTCATTAAAGTAGAGTATTGTTGATCACGGTACGATCGATATTTACTAGTTTTCAACACTTTACGATTCAGCACTTTGAGATCTTGGATGACACAATCACTAAAAACGTCTAAAGCATCTTTTGGCATGAGTGGAATGAAAGTTGAATTTGGACGAAAAGGGCTCAGTGCTGGTGAATTTCCAGTGGTGCCTAAACTGGATAGTTGTTGTTGAGTTGACCACTCAGCATCATCTGAATTAGTGACAAGAGCATGTATTGTTTTAAGGTTGGTCACATCACTAGTGGCAAGCTGCATGCTCTGTTTGTCAGAGGTCGCAATGATAGCAGCAGTGTTAGAGGCTTGGTTAAGTTTGAAATATTTCATTAGTTTAAATTTTCTTATGAATTTGAAAATTTCAATTCTTGTCTGGACATATTTAAAGCGACTTTTGGGGCAGAATGACAAACCCAAAGATAATAGTTTTAACTCAAGTTCAAGTTCAAGTTCAAAAGCTTTATTCGGTTTGTACAATACAACCATATAAGCAAAACAGAACAAAAAAACAGTATATTAACCCCTTCAGTGCCCATGACGAGCTGGACTCGTCATGGGCCGCGGTGGCGCTGTGCCCATGACGAGTCCAGCTCGTCATAGACCCCGCCCGCTAATGCAACGGCCGGCACTGGGCGGGGAAAGGGGCGGGCACTGAAGGGGTTAAAAAGGAATCATAAATAGAGTAAAATTTGGTCACAAAGAGGTTAGTTTACATAGCAAAAAGGTGCCATATACAATGAGCAAAATGCATTATAGTGTACAGGTTTTTAACCCCTTTCAATGCCGAGCAAATGTTCCATTAGCATTATTTAGCAGTAAGGAAAAAATTCCACATAAAGTGACAAGTGTATAGTAGCTGTGCAAAGAATGCAATGTGCAATGAAGGCATTATAAAGTGCAATATATATCCATAGTCTCCTCAAAATTTAGAAGTACAGAAAAATTGCTATCAGTGCATGGTACTGTGCAAAATAAGCAAATGAATAAAAACTACGCAGGGCAAATCATTGACTTCCTTATGGTTACACCTTTTAACACGTAAGATGCAGTAAAAAAACAAATATCTGAGCTTCCTAAAGATGATATTAACTTCATTGCTGTTTTAGCTTTCGTAAGGTTGACATCAGTGAAGTTGATGACAGTATTGTCCAAAGTTGGGGTCCCCTGTTGTTTCCTCCTTTTGGCTTTGCGCCTTTGTTTTCTGCATTCATTCCTCCATCTGTTCCTCTCTTGGCCTGAGTAGTTTGCCGCAGGGTCTGGCGGCGATCTTCTACTAAAAAACCTAATTCTTCAGATGGAGATAAATTACTTGGAATTGTCATAGGCCCTTTATCTTATCCACTGTCTTCTGAACAAACACTACTAGCAACTGAACTATGATCTGAGTCAACTTCTTCTGGATTGCGCAGACTGGCTGTTGATAATGGAGTAGTTTTGGGTGTCAGAGCCTGTCTTTTAACATTATCAAATTTGCGTGCGAAAGTAAAAATTCTTCTGGATTCGTAGTCTCTCTTGTCTCTGTCAAATTTAAATATTTTCTGCGCTTTGATCGATTCTTCATACTTTTGGAGGCGTGCGTAAATTTCTCCCCTAGTTTTAACAATAATATCTTGTTGCTCGTATGATGCCAATACTAGATTAAGTGCGTCAATTTGTTTCAAGATTTCATCTCCATCAATTGCTGCATATTTTATTAGTATGGTAACCATATTCATCGAAGCCTCAAAATTGTTGGTAGCCCATTCCTTAAGCATAAGGGGGTTTGGGTTCTCAAAAGAGGGGGCAATGAGTACCCTCAATCCCCATGGTACTCGTCCTACCTCTTTATATTTCTCCAACGAGCGCTTCTCCCACCATTTAGTTAATTCTGTGCGAAGGAGTTTTTCTAATTTCTTTAAGTGAGTTTTGACATCCATCACAGTCTTAGGGTTTGTATCAATATTTTCTCCAGATATCGTATAATTTTCTGGAAGATTGTCAAAGAGAGTGTCCGCTATGGTCTCTTGGTTCCGTAGTGCGTCTGCCAATGACGACATAGTATGGAACAATAAAGTAATGCAACCAGGTTCCCGCCACCGGTCACGGACAGGTAACCTATAACTTAAAGCAGCGTATTCCCCGCGCCCGCAAATGCCAAAAAAGTGTAAATACAAATCACGGCTTGCCCTCAAGGGTTTTTGATAGGTTCGCTGGGGTCCTCCGACTCACATAAACCACAGCTATCCCGAGAGAAACCACCGAGATCTGCAGTACACAAATCACTCGGCTGCGGGGGGCTGGCTCAATGTTGATCCCTTCCGGGTTGCTGAGGTATCGCGTACGCGATGTCGGCCGTTGAAGAGTCAGCCTCAGAGGTGCGGGGAGGGTCTGTAAAGCAAAGACCGCCGTACTTTGCCGTAGATAGATGAAGAAAGCAAGTTTCCCAAAGGTCCAACTTTTTTTTTTCCCCCTTTTTTTATTTTTGAAAAAAATCAGCATTAATGATAACATGATTACATAAAAAGAGCAATTATCATTATATTGCATAGACAATACATAAAAACTAAAAAGAAAAAGAAAGAACAATCAAAACATATTTACATACGAAAAGCAGTTGTGGTTATGGTTAAAAAAAAAAAAAAAAGGAACCAGAAGAACAAAAAAGTCATCATACCCAATTCATTATTGGGGCCCATAGTGCAAGTCCAAATTTCTTCTTTTCCCTGCCTTTAAGTTTATACAAAGCAATTTCTAAATTATACAAAGATAGTAATTTGGTTTTCCACATAGAAAAAGACGGTGAATCTGGGCTTAGCTATTGGGAAGTAATACATAAACGGAGAATAGCCATACATAAAAATAGAAAAACCTTCTCAGGGGTTGACCGATTTCTGATGTTTACTCCAAACTCAAAGCCAAACAGCACTAGTTGAGGTGAACTGTCGACAGAGATGCCTAAACCTAAGTTCAAAAAAGATTGTATCTCCTTGAGCAATGGGGAGAGTCCGGCGCAGTCATAAAGCATATGTACCAGATCGGCAGCCCTCAGAGTACATCTAGGACAAAAAGCCCCTCGGTTTGTTCCCCATTTGTCTATCTTCACTGGAGAATAATATAAATCAAAAATAGCCATATAATATTGGCTTTTATAGCTACCTGAAAAGATAACAGCATCAGCTAAGTTGAATACTGCTTGTAGGTCAACACCAACTATCCCTAACCTCCTCTCCCAACGATGCTCAAAAAGAACAAGATCGTCCTGCTGAAATGTAGTTATTATTTTAGAGAGTTGGGAAATCTTACATCTCCCTTTTATACATTCCAATATTGGATTCTTTTCCAGGCTGATCTGCCCTCTTAAATCAAGCTTATCTAAAAAACTTCAGATTTGGAGATATTTAAAGAAATCCGTACGTTGCAACCCAAATCTCTCTTGAAGTTCTACAAATGACATCAGTTGTTTCTCTAAAAAAAGGTCCCCAATAGTTCTAACCCCCTGAGAGTTCCACCTCCGCATATTAGAATCACAAAAAATTGAAGGAAGTTTCCCTGGTATTCCCACAGGCATATATCGATTATATTCCTTTAACATAAAGTATTTACATATTCTGGTCCAAACTACAGCCGCAGCAACCAAAATCTTAAAGCGGGTTCTTTTGTAGTAGCTGGGCTCAGAGAATTTAGAAAACATATACCTGGCTTCGGGGCCCACAATAAGCTCATATATGGATGGATAAATAGCTGGGTCCATATAAGCCTGGGCACCAAAAAACAAAATTCCCATATGTTGAAGCATAGCCGCCCAATAATAATGCTGAAATTGAGGGATATTCAATCCCCCCCTCACCCTTGGTAGGCTAAGTTTTTTAAAGGCTCTCCTTGTTCTCTTGTACCCCCAAATAAAGCGGGAACACATTCTTTCAATTTTCGTAAAAGTGGATATTGGTGCAAGTTTATTCCTTATGTATCGGCATGACGCGTTTCGGACGTGTTGCCACAGCCTTTATCACATATATATATATTATAGTTATTTACACTTTGCTTGTGTTACATTATAGATCTTAAAAAGTTCACGGTGGTGAATTAAACAAATTGACTGTAACATTTGGAGGTTTATGATTATTATACAGGTAAAATAAAGAAGATATGAAACATTCACACTTTGATTTGGACTTTTTACATTATCATTTGCTGTTGGAGCACCACTATTTGTGTTTTTTCTACAATGTGGCCATTCGATCTCACCCCAGAGCATTGGGTGTTTGTAGTGAGTGCACATGAAAGAAGCCCTTTTCTTAGGAATTACTCTCTTTGGGACAAAGGGGAGGTGCTGTTCATGTGGGCTCAGTTTTCAGTTGGTTTTGTTGTAATGTCTCAGATTTGTCACTGCCTCTTGTGTGTGCAGTTTTAAGCTGCCATTTCGACCCGGCAAAATAAACCTTCTGCCCGGACTAAACTTTCCTTTTTATACTTATAAGTCACCCCCATGGTAGGCCTTAAAGGCCCAGCTTGGTTCAGGGTATGTGTACTTAAGATTTACATGTCGGGTCTACAAAGGCAGGGCTATCCAGGGCCGGACTGGCCGCATCAGGCACTGGGCATTTCCCCAGTGGGCCGCTATGGTGGGGGCTGGTTTTGGGCTCCTGGGGGCCGTTTTTGTCACAGGGGGTCAGCAATATCAGCCCCCTGTAACAAAATCGGCTAAAACTGGCCCTCGCAAACTGCTTGGCTGCACCCCTCCTCACCATAGGGGAGGCCGACCAAGCAGTTTGCTAGGGCCGGTTTCAGTTCTGAGTCCGGCCCTGGGGCTATCACTCCTATAGACTAACACTGGGTTACATAATTAAACTCAACAAGTGATAAATTCAGTCTGGAAAAGATAGAGAAATACTCCTTCCACTCATTTGAATTGTATTTAAAATCCTCTTTGATGGTGAAGCCGAATTTTTAGTTACTATTCTGAGCCTACCACTTTTAGAAAGTTGATATTTTGCTACCCAAACCAAACGTGGTAGACTGTCGAGGAGTGCTAATTCCCTCCTCCTAAAATCCCAGACCTTCCGCAAAAAGAAAGCTTGCCAACGAGCCTTCTCGGGATCTGCACCAACAAATAGGAACTCTCTTCCACTGGAAATCCGTACAACCTCCTCCAAGGTTGCTTTCAATCTGGAAGCAAAAAGATTCTTCACAAATACGTTCTTACCTTAACAAGAGGAGCGATTTTCAGCTCTAATCGCATCGGACATACTACATTATTGGTTGTCAATCTTGTATTTTACTATTGTAGTTGCTCCCTTTTGTCATTATGTTTCAGCGACCAGCCCTTCTTCGCCTACCCCAGGTTTATAATTGGTCTGTTATTTGTGCACTATTTGATTCAATGCCTATGTATATTCCCTTTTTGACTCATGTACTGATCTGTTACCTTCATTTCCCTCAAATTGTAAAGCGCTCTGATATCCTTCGGGATCAAGTTTGCGCTATATAAAACTTTATAAGTAAATAATTAAATAAACGTGCCTTTCTGCCAGTATCTAGGATCACATGATTGTGAGGCTCTCCTGTTGCCTGTTGTGTATTCCTTCCAGACATGGGGACGAAAGAGGCCTGAGTGTGTAGGGAGTGAGCCTTCCTGGCAGAATGGCTGTGAGGAGGCATGTTTTGCCCTGAATGCACTTCAATCAACAACTGGGTGCCGGAAACACCCACAAATGAACTTGACACCATGATTACCTTGCCTTTTTCATCTTAGACTAGTATTTCCCAAAATGTGGGTTGCAATTACAAGCAGATTTTTGTTGGGCAGTGAAAGTCTAAGACAAAAATAAAGATACCTTTTATCTCTGTATTTAATTTGTCTGATTTACTGCACGTTAAAGACAGAGGTCTAATGTTGGGCTATGTCTTCTGGCATATTGCTGCTTATATTTTTTAAAACATTGGCTATGAAAAGTACATGCACAAATCATATCAGTTTCCCATTTTAACAATTCTCTTTAAGGTAGCTTTCCAAATGTTTCTATTGAATTGTATTCCAACCCCCGCACCTGCAATTCCTACAGATGGCACAGCATTTTTCTATGCACAGGCCATGGAATACAGCAGTGTAGATACTACTCTGTACATCTCAAATAAATAAGCTAAAAAAATATTGACTTGATAAAAATGTTGCAAAATACAGCTGTACAGTAACCAGTGCATAGAAGCATCTTCAAAATCATGTTAGGACATCAAGACTAGTCTAAGTCACCAAGATCCATGGAGAATTTCCAGAGAAAACCTACATTTCTGCTACAATAATATGGAATCAAGACCTACTTTTATGTAGGTGACACAATGTATTTGCTATCTTTCAGCCAGCTGGGAGTATCTCTGATGTGACTGCAGGTATACTACTGACACAAAAATGGATGAAAGACAACTTTTTGAAAATGAATTCCAGCTAGACATTGGCATAAATGTTTGCTAAATAAGCCACACTTATGGCTTTCCACTCTGTGGCCACACTCGATGGGCCATAGTAAAATACTTGAAAACTGCCCACATTCTTAGCGTCATACATCATTCCAAACTTTCTCTGTAATCTTGGATCTCTGTGGTCACGCAATAAAACCATTGTGGCTAACAGATTTATCCCAAAAAGTCTGGAATGCATACAAAACCTGCAAAATGCAGCAGTTAGGCTAATTTTCAACTTGAAAAAATGTGATCATGTAACTTCACACTGGGAACAACTTCGTTGGTTGCAGGTAAATAAACATATAGGGGCAGATTTACAAGCCCCTTGTGCCACTTTTGCGTCACTTTTCCCATGTTAAAAATGATGACGCAAAAGTGGCACAAGGGCCTTGTAAATACGCCCAATACATTTTAAGGTGCCTGCCATATGCACAAAAAGTTTTGGTTCAATGCTGTCTTTCTTCTACAACAGATCTAATAAATACTTGTACTCTCACCTGCTGTGATTCTCTGCTTATTTTAGGTTTTTTTCTTTCAAGGGATAAATTGTTCACAATGAGGAGGCAGGTTTCTCTGAATCCAAGAACCAGTCCTCTCGAAATCACCCGATCCCCACAATCACGAGGAAGCACACCAATTATGTCACTTACTGTTACAAATCTGACTTTTTTCTTTTGAAGCAAATCATAGCAGTATTGCCGCGCTCAACTGGTCAAAGTAGCTAATCAGCACCAAGAAACTTTGTAAATGATGTACGCAGGCTTTATAGGTACCAACTAATACATTAAAAAAAATATATTGTTTGGCTCTAGATATTCCATACTTTTCCTGGATGTGATGATTTTCACTAAAGCCATTTGGAAAGGGTCAAGCTAAATCTTTTCACTCACTCGCTGGCTGCAATCAGCAGCTGGTACTGAAATATGTTCATAAGCTGTTCTAATTCATGGGGGTGCACAACTCAAGAAGTCCAATCGAAACCAGTAAATAGAAAAAATAACTTCCTTATTCCAATAGATTTGTTTTCTTTAAAAGAGCATCAAGTACAAGCTGTCCAGTTACAGCTTGTACTTGATGCTCTTTTAAAGAAAACAAATCTATTGGAATGAAGAAGTTATTTTTTCTATTTAATGGTTTCGATTGGACTTCTTGAGTTGTGCACTCCCATAAATTAGAATATCTTATGATCTGGAGCACAGTGACGCCAAACAACGGCTGGCGGAGGGGTAGTTTTGCACAACGAACTCACAAATAGGAACTGGCCCGAGGTGCGGCACAGGAGGTCCGCCGTTGTTGTTTCTGATAATCTATGTTCATAAGCTGTTTTGCTTTCCCAGTCCATCCCTGTAAAGGACTAGGACCATCATGGATGGGGTAGCATGAAATCTCTCCATAAAGTTCTGCTGCATGTCCTCTTTCACATCATTTTCGGATCTCGCATGTTCAACTGAACTTTGAGTTGATCAAAAAACTTGAATATTTCGCACTGCAAATTAGAATATTTACACACCGCTGTAATGATATGTCATTGATGATGCTATTATTTTTAATATTGGCATAAGAAATTACAGGGTACATAAGGTACCAGTTTGATGTTTCTTAAATGACATTGTAAATAATTTATGCTATTCAATATCTTTTGTGCTGCAGCCTAGAAGAAACTTTAATCCATCATTTATTTATTTCGCGTTTTTATAAAGCACCGCTCAACAGAGGTATCAGTAAAACAAAATGGAGTCGCAAAGCAACTCTTCCATAGAACCCAGTAACTTGATTTAAAATATTTAATGCCCGAGATGGAAACCTTATAGTCAAATTAGATGACGCGCACATTCCCCCACCCTCCTCCCACACGCACTTCTTCAATAAGCAGTGAAATACTATAAACACTGTTTTAAACTGGAATGCATAAGGGGTGAACACCTAAACTATGACTAAACGCTCATGTGGGAAATTCAATGCTCCCCTCGGTTATTTTGCTTTAGAATAAATAAGCAATGGGAAAGAAAATACAATCTAATGCTTGTTTTTTTCTTATTGAACAGCTCTATCATTTGTGAAAGACTTACAGATCTGGACAGATCGGATAGCTGCTGAAATAATGTGAATTAAACCAGATTAAACCTAATTTAAAATAGCTCACAATTTCCGGCAGAGTTATACGACAAAAAGTATACCGTGCATGCTGCATTACTTTCTGTCCTTTAACCAAGAATGGCTAGCAGTGCTTAGCAGGATGGAATGTCTTGCTCTGTGGGGCTCTAAGTGATGCTCTTTATATCCATTGTAAGGGACGACATTAGCAAGAAATATGGATTAATACCGGACATGCCAAAGGAACAGACAGATGGGGAACTGTCTAAAGCAGAGCCTAACGGGGACAATAAGCAGAAAACATAATTGTGCCGTACACAGTAAATCAACTAAATGTAATCATATTGGTATATTTCTGTAACAAAGACAGAAAGCAGAAAAAAACTATAAAAATGCGATTACACAGCAATGAAAAATTATTATCCATTCTCCCTCAAGAGAAAGGCCAAACTTTATGAGAATATAAGGCTTGTCAGAGTTAGCGCTTATGTTTTCACACCGAACCTTAACAGATGCCAGCAAACATCAGCCACCTACTGAAACGGCAGATAAGAGCATTTTCATCAAATTTCTCCCCATAGGAAACGTATGCAATGGTGCGTTTATACACAGAATTCACAGATGCGCGTCGTTTCTTGGTATGTAGATAGAGCACTTGCCTGATGCAGGTTGACTATTCTAGTGCTATTTATTTTACCTGTAAAGCAGATTAATTACTTAGCAATTTATCAACATTTATATGAAGGAGTCATACAATAGCGTCTTGCAGTGGAGGTGCAAATTAAGCAATAATTCATAAACCAGTGCTTTATCCTAAGCAGTTTTGGTTCAGCACCTGTGCTAACCAGAAATGCACAAAAGTGGAAACTTTCTTAATGGAAACCTGAGGGCTTATGGCGCTGCCCATCACCAGGTCCCCATGAATAAGGCCCCAAGTGTTTGTCTTTCCAAGCATTTTGATGGCTCTTGAAAGCTCTCTTCAAACGACTTACAATCAGCACCATTGATAAAAATTCAAAATAATCATTCGCTCGTAAACTGCGATGGACTGATATCTTCAATCAAACTTAGAAACGACACCCATCAGGGAGCAGGTAGACATTCTAAACTGGATCATTACCATGGAGGAAGTTATACAGCACTCTTTTACAAAACCTTCTATTGCCTTCTGGATCCAATTCTTGTTCAATGAGATAATTAGCTTCAGTCCACAGGTTAGATATCCAGCAATGTGAAAGAAGTAACAATAAAGGCACCACCTAAACCGGGCAAGGATCCCGTCATATGTTGGTGAACTTAGATATAAAATGTCTACTTGCATGCTAGCGAGACAATGTAGTGATAAAACTAAGCCTGGGCAAAGCACTACGCTACGCTCGCGTAGTTTGCGAAGTTCGCGCTAATTCGCACTATGCGAATTGCACGAAGCACAGTGCGAACACGCGTAGCGTAGTGTTGCGGTCATTTTTTGCTTGCTCGCGGTCCTCAACATCAAGTTGGCGACCGCGAGCAAGCAAAATGACATCCCCGCGAGACTTTTTCCTTGTTCGCGATCAGCAACATCAAGTTGGCGATCGCGATCATGGAAAATAAACCTCCCGGCGAGATTCCCAACGCGAGGAGGTCAGGTTTCTCATTGCGAGTGGTCGCGTATGTTCGCGACCACTCGCGATGAGAAACTACCAGTTCGCGTTGAGAAAGCTGCCGCTCGAGTAAAAATCTACTCGAGCAGCAGAAAACTACAGCTTGCACTGTGCAAGATGCCATTTTCAATGATTGCACAGTGCCGGTTGCTTGTCCGCACTGTGCAATCATTGAAAACGATATCTTGCACAGTGCGAACAAGGTACTACGCAGTTCGCGAAGTGCTACGCGTAGCTCGCGTAGTGCGAAGTGCACTTTGCGTAGCTTCACGAAGCGCTACTTCGCGAACTACGCCCAGGGTTAGATAAACCAAAAAACGTATTCATATTCTGGAGTGCACACAGTGAAAGAAAAAAACACCCTTCAAGCTCTCCATGCAGAGGAGACTGGATGTTTATGGAGAAGGCTTTGCATACTATAGGATTCGGCCCATGCTTTCTTACTTGGGTATTGGCTGGCTATGGCTTCACATGGGCATATATCAAAGTTAACGGTGTTTAATCATTCTGAATGATGATACAAAGATGCCCAGGGCTGGGCTCTCCACCTTCACTGATTCTATTTGCACTTACAATGGAGCCTGTGACTAATGTCATCCAGAGAAGGGCAGAACTAATGGGGGGTTGATTGGGGTTCGTATGAATACAAACTCACCATTTATTTGGACGACATATTAGTATCTCTGATCAGCGGTGTAGCGTGGGTTGCCAGCACCCCAGGCAATGCAAGTATCCTTCAAATGTTCTTTTAAATATTGCGCTGCTAAGAATGCCCCTGCGCCCCTGAGAATTCAGCGCCTGTGGCAACTGTGGCCCTGCCCATGCTACACCACTGTCCCTGATGGTCCCAGTGTCATTCCTACCCTCTCTTCTAGAGGAACGTCAGGCATATAAGTCAGATATCGGCTTTAAAATAAATATCAGATAGCCAGAGACCATGCTTCTAAATCCATTACCCCACCAGTTGGACTTCTTAAAGAGTCTTATTATAATCAAGTGGGAGATTGAAGACATAACATACCTGGGAATCCGGCTAGGTCACTCCACTATCCAGGTCAAAGCTAGACGAGGCTTTTGACAGATTGAAAACAATGCCTTATAAATTGACTTATGAAATATTTCCTCTTGCTGGGCAGAGTGGGCGTCATTACAATGACTGCCTGCTCAGAATCCTGTACTTATGAGAAACAATCCCCTTGGCATTCTCAGACGCCATGTTGGAACAACTTCAGGATCCAAAAAAAGATTTTATTTGGCTAGGAAAACCTCAGTGACAGGCTTGAAAACAATGCACTAGCCGCTCTGGGGGCATTGTCAATTCCACACATCCTTTCCTACTACAGCTGAGATATCTGGTCAAGTAGGAGAAAGAGGACACATCGAAACACTGGTGTTGCATTGATTAGCTCCCAGCTGCCACACCACTATGGCAGGTCCAAGGGCTGCACCTCCACTGATGAAGCAGATCTCTGTTTCTGTGTTGAATAAAGAGAGCGTTTGGGATAGATCACATTCCACTTTCCATTTTCCCCTATTTGTTTCAACACAGACTTTTCATCTGCTATTGGAAAACATAACATTTAAAGGTGAAGAGCCAATAGATGTGTCATGGTCTGCTCACTGTTCCAATCAAATCATCTGAGGACATTAAAAGACAATATAGCTTACAGAAGTGGAGAGGGATGTATACTTACAAGTCTAGTACTGGTACTACACCAGTAATTAAAGGGGGAGAGTCTTGTGCCCTCACAGCTTCTAAAAATGGTAAACAAATGGGCTTTATGACCAGCACATTATTATCCCATCTGCATACACCTTCTGGGTCCAGGGCCTTCTTGCAGCAGCAGCTACTGCTAACCAAAAGTGGTAGGGCAGCGCAGAGGGATGCCAAGGGCAATGAAGGGGATACAAAGGCAAAAACATATTTTACAAAATGTACTTACCTGCCGGCTGCCCCCTTGGTGCTCCTCTGCACCTCTCCTCTCGAGTCCCGGTAGTCAATAAAAAGGCTCCCAGTCCCTTACACCAATCCAGACACTGCTCTCATGCTGGTAATACTATTTACAAGCATAAGAGAAGTGATGTCATTAGCCTCAGCAGGCTGGTTGGATGCTCTGTTAAGGCCTGGGATCCTGTGCTTAGTCTCCACCCAGCTGTGCAGCACAGCTCGGGTGGAGAGATCAAAGTGTGGATTTCAGTTTGGTCATCCTAAGACAGCAAGCCAAACCAACACGCACACTTGAAGCAGGGCCCCCCACTCCACTCCCTGCTGCTATCCGTCATAATGGCCTGACCCCACCCTACCCTTGACTCGACTTAGCTAGGAAAAATAAAATGATCATACCATGTGTTATTATCATTTTATTTTTCATGTTTTCACTGCTTAGCTAGCAGTGGGGAGGCGCTCCTCAGCCTTAACGGAGGAACTGCTGCTGCCTCATTGACAAAACACTAGCTCAGAAGAGGTGGGAGAGGGAACTGGGCAAAGACATCACAGTATAAAGCTGGGAGTGATTATATGATAAAGCACAAATAGTTTCCAAATGTGCTAAGATGTGAGAAAAATAATTTAAACTCCGCACATATTGGTATGATACCCTGGATAAGCTGGCCTAGTCGGCTATGACTGAAAGGGCTGTGTGCTGGAGAGGATGTGAGGTCTCAGGCTCTTTCTCACATCTGCTATGGCTCTTCCCCAAATTACATGGATACTGAGAAGGAGTCCTCAAAAGGCTGGATTCAGCATTTGAAGTTAGAACACCTAAAGATTTGGCAGTGATCCTGCTGTTGGGTGAGCTATCATTCATTCATTCATTTATTCTTTATTTCGGTCTCACGGACCATGAAAGGGTTGCTACGTAAAACAACTCATGAAGATAAAATACATTTGTAATTTACAATCAATTGACCAGAATATAAAACAATCATTCGTTTGATGATGACTTAATGCATTGATTACGGCTGTGCCACATTGATGTTAAAAATTTTGCAACTGCAAATACAATTGGGGCCGATAAATCTCTTTTCAGAATCCTATAAGCGGGAAGATAGCGCCTAAAACCCAGGTTTTTAAGTATTGGAACCAGCCGGTAGTTTCTTGCTCTTCTGTATGCTGGGCAGAAGAATATTATGTGCAAATCACACTCCCTCGAGTAGGCGCAAGCTGGACATTGTAATGAAGTCTCAGAACTTGTCCAGCGAGCAGTGTGCACTTTGAGAGGAAGGGTGCCATACCGCCATTGCATAAAAAGCTTCCTAGTAAGCGGGGGGCCAATGTTGTCGTATACAGTCTCCTGGAGATATGAGTCTTTTGTCCCCAAGAATTTGCCCGTTAGGGACCTCTCCTCTGTGTTATTGATGTGAGTGCACAAATGATATTCATAGTAGGATTTTGATAGGGACTGTCGTGAAGTTCTAGGGTAGGTGTTTTCTGGATCAGACCATAGATTCTGTCTGCCTATCGCCTCACATGTTTGTTTAATATATCTGAACCAGGGGAACCGTGCAGGATTACATAGTCTCATGATTTCCTGGAGCTCAGATCTATAATTAGACAGTTCTGGTATCGACCACAATTTTCGCCAATACAATAGGGGTTTAAGGCCCAATTCTTCTGTAATTGGTCTAAGGCCTAAATCCAATCTCAGTGGTAAGAGTGGGGTACTAGACGGAAGGCCTGTTAATTGCCTAATAAAATTATTCTCAGTGACCTGCATGGTCTGGGTGGCAGAATACCCCCATAATTCAGCTCCATAGGTCACTGCCCCTTTTGCCTGCATTCTATAAATTTGTAAGCGAGGGGAAAACGGCTGGTAGGACAGTCCACGGGACATCCTTGCCAGTCCTCCTGTCATTTTAGTTAATTTAAGTCTTGCCCTGGTGCGATGCGAATCCCAGGTCATAGACTCATTTAATGTTATCCCTAGGTACTCAAATGTAAAGACCCTCTCCAGCCTGGAGGGCCCAAGAGTAGGATTGGCGCGTATTTTCGGGGGGGGGGGGGGGGTTGAAGATCATATACTTGGTTTTAGAAGCATTGATCTCCAGCACCCGAATCGCGCAGAAATTTGCGAATCCATCAAGGATCCGTTGGATGCCCATCGGGGACTTGGAGAGCAACAGGGTATCATCTGCAAAAAGAATAGCAGGTACCCCCGTGCCTCCAAGCCTGGGAGCATCAATATTTTCCAGTGCATTCAAATGGCTGATCACCCCGTTGACAAAAAGGCAGAAAAGGGTCGGTGCCAGCACACAACCCTGTCTAACCCCCCCGTCAACGGGGAAACGATCAGTGAGGGTGCCCCCCCTTCCGAACCTCACCCTTGCGAAATTCCCCAAGTGCTGTCTTCTTAAAATACCTAATATATCATTTGGGACACCAAGATCGTCCAAGACGACCCACAGTTTGTCCCTGGGCACTAAATCAAACGCGGCGCGTAAATCAACAAAAATCGTATATAGAGTGCCGCCCTCTATTAAAACGGTCTTCCAGTGAATGCAATTTAAACGAAAAATCTGGTCAATGGTAGAGACTGTCCTTCTAAAGCCAGCCTGGTATGTGCTCATAATGTTTGATTCCTCAATCCAGTCTTGTAAGTGGTTAAGAATGAGTCTGCCAAATAATTTTTGGGAGACATCAATAAGACTGATTGGTCTGTAATTGGCTGGGAGCAGAGGCGATCCCTTTTTGAAAATTGGGACAATCTCTGCGCCCAGCCAAGTGTCGGGCAGCTCCATTCCCTTTAGGATAGAATTAAATAAAAGCATAAGATAGGGTGCCCAGACTTCGGGTTCCTGTTTGAATAGGTCTCCCGGCAGGCCATCCAAACCCGGTGCCTTTCCTGACGCCAGACCCATGATAGCTATTTTAACTTCTTTGAGTGAAAAAAGAGAGACAAACCCGATGGACTATCTATTTCTACCTGGACAGGATCCACTCCAGTCCCCTCAGGTGACATATATAGGGACTGGAAATGGTCCTGCCAGGTCTTGGCTGAGATATTAGGTTCGACCGCAGAGACCAACTCATCTGAGCCTGTGTTTACACAACGCCAGAATTTGCGTGAATCTCTGCATGCCAAGAATTTCGTTAGTTTCTCCCATTTTTCGTGTTCCCATTCAAGTTTTGCATTCCTGGTTAGGGATTTGTATGCCAGTCTTCGCTCGCTGATTTCTATCCGGCCTTGTCCTGTCTTAATTGCAGAGAGAAGATCGCTTTTAGCCTTCCTACATGCAGAATTATACCAGGAGGGACCAGGAGTAAACCCACAGTCCTTTTTGGATTTGCTGGTTAAAATTCCTGATATAGATGTAATGAGATCTGCATGCAGCTGGCCCAACTTAGTAAATAATCCCAGCATGTTGGGTTGGGTATTTAGGACTTGGGCCTTCTCTAACAAGGGAGTAAGTAGGGCATATAGCTTAGGTAACAACCCTTGTTTAGCTACTAAGTTCTCCCATTTTATTCTGCGTCTATTATTTGAGAGAGATAGCCCCAGATCAGGAGGCTCCCTATTCTTTTCCCTACGTTCCAGACTGGAACAGTATAACTCAAGCTCCAAAGCATGATGGTCACTATCTTCTCTTGGCTGTATGCGAAAATCACTTAATTGTGACCACTGGGCTAGTGGGACCAAAATATAATCAAGACTTGATATTTTGCCCTCTCTATGGAAGGTACATTTTGGAGGAATATCTGATGGTAACCTTCCATTACAGGCCCTGAGTCCGTGTTTAAGAGTGAGAGATGTGATTTGCACCGCCAAAGGGGACCACCCTCTTGGGGCCGGTAGCTGGGAGGGTGGTATGGACCAGGCAAGATCCTCCTCCTTGGTCAAGCCATCCAATGGCCCCATGAGTGGCTCGAAATGACAATTCAGATCTCCACCTATTATATAAGGGGTGCCCTCAGGAATTGTGTTAAAGGCAAGATCGAGCTCATCAATAGTACAAGATTCTTTCGAGATACTAACTGGCCTCGAGTAGACATTTATTACCAAGAGGCGGTACGAACCTGGCCACTCCAATAATACTGCCAAAATATCCTCTGAATTTACTAACAAGGGAGCAGCCCTACAGCCTAATTCTGAGGCTATCCAGATTGCAAGACCGCCAGAAGGGCGGCCTTTGCCACTCCATTTAGCATTCTTAGAGAAAACGGCGAAGCCAGTGCGGGTAAGATCTTCCCTCATCCAGGTTTCTTGGAACAGACATATGTTCTTGTTTTCTATGAAAATGTTCCAATCCGGGCAGTTTAGTTTGTTGGACAAGCCCGCCACATTCCAAGATAAAATATTTAGAAGGGGGGCTGAGGTCCTCACAGGGTTAGGAGATGTCTGTACAATGGCCATAGGATGGACCTTCAGATTAGCAGATGGTTCATCCTGTGCTAGGCTCCCCAATGCTGCACCTTTAGATAGAGTGGGAGCCACCACACAGGATTCCAAGTTGGTTGGTGTCTGCTGGGGTCCGTTGTTCTGTATAGAAGTATCTAACTGTACATCATATAATGAGGGCCTTTTACGGTCCAGAGCCTCACCTAGGCTTTGCCTACCCAGTCAGTCCACCCTATCTAGGTGACTGAACCTGTTGTACGTGGGAAAATAATTATCCGCCATAATTCTAGGGTTAGGGTAAATTTTATTTACATTGGGTCTCCACCTCCGATCCCTACTACTAGGCACGAGTTCCCATCCCTCTCCCTCCCCCTCGTGCGCCACCAAGGGATAAAAAAAAGACAGGGGGAGGGTCTGAATGGGCGAACCGTGCATATTCCGGGGCCAGCTACAGATATACTTGACAGTGGCAGGGTCCCTGAAGTAGATCACAACACAGTCACCCTGGATAGACTTCCTAGTGGTCCCTACCCAGGGGACTCTTCTCACCATAAGGACCTCACTATGTGTGCCCTCGGGCAGAGGTCTATTAATGGACAGCCAGTGAATAATCTTGTTTTTTAGCGCACCCACTGGTTCTCTGGCTGCAGGGATTAATTCAGGAATACCTGCCAGAATCACCACATAAGGGTTGGCCTGGGGTGGAAGGCTAACTATCTTGTGCTGAGGATCCATCATTGGCGCCTCTGCAGGCGGTGCAACCGAGGCTTCTTGGGGAATTATGTTTACACAGGTTGGATTAGATAATGATGGATTCTCTGATGCAAGTACAGAGGATTCTTGTATTAAAATGGGCTGAGATGGAAATGGGCCTTTTTTGGAGGGGGGGCTCGGATTTATTCTCCCTCTCCTTGCTAGTCTTAGCACTAGATATCTCCTTCCTCTCCGCTGTGCATAAAAGACCCGTGTGAATTTTCAATAAGAGTGATTCTATCTTGGAAATGCAATCCTTCAAGGGATTAAGAACTTCCCTTAGAAGGGCTCGAATGTCCAAGAGAGTGGGTGGCTCGTTCCCTGCTGGACAGTTAGGGCTGGGGGATAGCTCAGACATATTTGGAGCGGGTGGTAACCTATTTTTCCCGGATTGGCTTGGTGTCTTGGTTTTGGAAGACTTGTGAGTCAACTGATTCTGAGAATTGCGTTGAGAGCATTCACCATGCGTCCTCCAATTGAGCCAGCTTTTTTGTAATTTTCCTTTTGGGAATTGCTCCTTCCCTCGTCCTCCGTGATGGATCTATATTAAAAATGGGGCACTCGGTAATTGCATCCCCAATAGGGAGGGTTTGAGTAACATTCGAGGGAAGTAATGGCGGCCTGGCGCAGGGGAGAGGTAAAATGCTTAGCTCCGTAATAGCGGACATCTCGCAGTCAATAGTATTTTAAGTAGGACTGCGCAGGTCGGCTAATTCAGGAATAACGTTTACCCCCCCAGAATCTACCATTTTAGGGGCACCAGTTTGTTCGGGCGTGGTAGCAAGTGCAAGGGGACCCAATGAAGATCTTCTAACCCAGTCAATCTCTTGGGATATTCGCCGTTCAAGAATGGATATTTCGTCAATTATTAGTGAGCCAGCTTTAGCAAAGTAAGTGTCTAGAGTACCTTTAGCCGCTCCTGCAGCCCGGATGGATCTGCTTCTAGTTTCTCTGGCCGACATTCTCAAATTAATCTTCCGATACTGAGTACTGGAATTTGTGATAAAGTAAGACCTTGGCCTTACCTCGGCCGTCCTCGAACGGCCTCAAACGGCCCGCTCTTTGCCCGGTCTTCGCTCCACTCTTCATTCCACGCGCGTTCCGCTAGTGCGAATGTTGCTGCGGTATACGTAAAACAAGGTAACTAAGGGGAGTGGCTGGGAAGAGGACCCAGCTGCGCCGATGGTGCTCCGGGCGCTGGGGAAGCTGGTCCTCGCAGTCCCGCCCTCCTCAGTGTGCAGGTCACAAACAGGCGTGGAGCGAAGGAACAGGAGTCAAAACACACAAGATCCAAATGTCAGCAGCAATTTATATCATCGAGCGGCTCCCGCGAAGCGGGGGCCGCGAGTCGCTGCTTTGCTGCGCTGGTCAAGGGGAGTGGCTGGGAAGAGGGCCCAGCTGCGCCGATGGTGCTCCGGGCGCTGGGGAAGCTGGTCCTCGCAGTCCCGCCCTCCTCAGTGTGCAGGTCACAAACAGGCGTGGAGCGAAGGAACAGGAGTCAAAACACACAAGATCCAAATGTCAGCAGCAATTTACATCATCGAGCGGCTCCCGCGAAGCGGGGGCCGCGAGTCGCTGCTTTGCTGCGCTGGTCAAGGGGAGTGGCTGGGAAGAGGGCCCAGCTGCGCCGATGGGGCTCCGGGCGTTGGGGAAGCTGGTCCTCGCAGTCCCGCCCTCCTCAGTGTGCAGGTCACAAACAGGCGTGGAGCGAAGGAACAGGAGTCAAAACACACAAGATCCAAAAGTCAGCAGCAATTTATATCACATAGCTCACTGTCAGGTAAACAGTTTGCCACCACCTTCATAATAGCTAAACAAGGCATCAGGACACATTAGAGAAAAACAACAATAGCAACATCAGGAGATTGACTGCACAGGATGTGGGATACCCTGGCAATGGAGAAGATCTCTCTTTCTCCATAACAGAGCGACAAATAATACAAAGTAGGCTGGCCTCCCCTTTGTCAAAATCCTCTGTACCTCTGTGTGCTTTTACTCATCCCTGAAGAATCCATATAGTATAAGGAATAAGAGCACTAAATTCCTGGGGTACGGAATTCTCCCAGTTGTACAACTTTAACTTGATGATCCCTGTCATGATTGGCCCCATAGTGTTAACCTTAGTGGGGGAAAAAGAGGGGGAGTTTATTTTCATTGTCTTAGTTACAGCTTCATCATTTTTTTTCTTTTTACAGAAATGTGATATAGGAAATGCACATGCTTCCTTACCACAGATGGTTGTAAACTATGGTATCTGTAAGCAATGAAACACTAAACTCAGTTTTACCTACAATAATTATTTGATAGGTTTTGGGCATCTGCACACTTCTAGGTCACTACTTCATACAGCGCAGGTTTTTTTTGTTGTATCTTTAAGGGTTTTTTATTGCAAATCAACGCAAAATATATTATACTGAGACCGTTTTCCTGCTTATGTTTAACCTCAATTCCTTAAATTATGTAACTTATGTTAAAATGATTCCAGTTTTTAGTTTACAAGTCCTATTGCTAATTTGTATGTCATTAGTTCCAGGTAAGCGCATGTTTAAATGTCTGTTAACCAACGTAGAAAGGTAAATGTTCAATACTTTGGAAGGTCGGTTTGAAAATTGCCCTCTCCAAAGGGTCACCCTGAACATTTTCCCTTCTTCCTCTTTTTCTGACCTTGTTTTTGAAGATTTTAGGATTCTTGGCACTTTGCCATTGCTAACCAGTGATAAAGTCTATGTGCTCTCTTCTTAAACATGGTTTAATTGATGTATCCACAATTGGCATATTTACTTTACTTATGAGTCCTAAGTACAGTGCACTCCATGTGCCTGGTGCCAGTAAAATAAATGCTACTAGTGGAGTTGAAGCACTGCTTGTGCCACCCACCCATGTAACCCTTAAACACTTCTCAGACCTGCCGTTGCAGAGCCTGTGTGCAGGTTACACTGCCATGCCATCTTGGCATTTAAAAACCCTTGATAAGCCTTAAATTCTCCTTTTATTATATATAAGTCACCCCTCAGGGAGGCCCCAGACAGCCCATAGGGCAGGGTGCTGTGTATTCAAAAGATAGGACATGTACATTTAAGTTTTTCTTGTACTTGTAGTGAAAACACAAAATTAGTTTTTCAATACCGTGAGGCCTACACCTTTCAGAGGATAACATTGGGATTCCTTATTACACTTAATAAGCTGCACTTCTTGATTGAGAGGGAGTAGATCTGTCATGTGTAATACCTCTGAAGTGGTAATGATAAATCGTCTTTAATGGTAATGTCAAATTTTCAATGATAATAATATAAATACCACTTTTAGAAGATGGAAATTTTCTGCTCTTAACACTGTGTGCCTGCAGCCTGCCTCCAATACACATCTGGGTGGGTGACAACTGGACTATGTGCACTCCCTCTAGACAGCCACACATAAAAGGTGCTTAGGTGTGACTGAGTGGCCATACACAATCTGATGTATCATACTGGGCAGGATGGGAAGGAGGAACTGACACTAACACCTGAATAGGCTGTGCCCTCTCCCATCAAATACGTCTGGAGCCAGAGCTGTAAGGAAGGACTGCTGCGCACTTCCAATTCCATCTTTGAAGTCACCTCCACTTCAAAGGCACAACTGGGTATAAGTACTGGGTCTCTGCCCCCACTAAATCAGATGCTACTGGACCTTTGGATAATTCTGCCAGGAGGAAGGATTGCTCCATTGTTACAAGGACAGCCCTTCTGCCTGCTACCCTCTGCCCTGAAAAAGAAGGACTGGACCCACTTCTCTTGAGCCCAGAGTTACACCAGGAACATTTTTGCTTGCTCCCTATTCTAAGTCTCAGGGACATCAAAGACTTTCATCAACCTGCAACAACACCTGGATTTTGGCTTGCTGCAAATCTTGCCCTGCCAGGTGGTGCCAATCCCATCATGGGCCCTTTGAAGTGGGCATAAAGTGCTGCAACTGCTGAAATCCCCAAATTAACGATGTTGCACCAATCTAAACCAGCTCATCTCCCTCAATGTTGATGCATTGCTGCTGCTGCACAGACAACGGGACTCGCATCGCTGTCTGCGGGTGTACATTGACTCCAGGTTCCTATGCATCCCCAACTTTGCGCAGTTCGGAGCCGATGTGTCGCTTCATGCTGTTTGCACCCCTACAACCCAGCCATTCAAAGAAGATGCATCACTTCAGTGCGTACCACAGCTTGACTCTTGACGCATCTTTGATGTTCCACACCTCCAATGCATCACCTTCAGCGAAATGATCATCTATGAAGCAATACCTCCTTTGCTCCTTGCATCATCTTCAACACATTCAAGGTACTTTTTCAGCAGGTCAAAGCTTGTCCTTGTATCTGACCCATGCTTCTTCGTGGTTGGCCTGAACTTATGGATTTACCTTGGTCAAGCGTGACCAAATGTCCCAGGTTGGCACTTCAAGCTTTTAAAACTATATTTTTATTTATTCTTTAAAAATTCATAACTCCAGTTATACTTATTGGATTTTTGCCATTTTGGTCTCATTTTGTTCATAAAATATTAGCTATTTTTCTAAACTGGTGTGGAGTTTTTTTGTGGTGTTTTCACTGTGTTACTCTTTGAACTGTTGCAAAAATACTTTACATATTGCCTCTTAAGTTAATGTATGGTGTGTATCTGACTTACCCTGACTAGTATTGTGGTTCCTGCTTGGACAAGGTGCATATCTCTGCCAACCACAAATGCAATTTCTAATAAGGGTCTTCAGGTTTGCAAGTGGATAATGAATTTTAGTTGGAAAGCCTAGGTTCCCAAGTATCTCAAAAAGTGAAGGGGAGCAGAAAAGGGATACATAGAGAGCCAGATTTATTGCTTTTGTTTTTGCTCCAGTCAGGTGGGAGCAAAGCTCTGTTCTTTTCCAGGGAGAGTGTGGACAGGGAATTGAATTTATGTTCCCTGGTTTTACTCTCCATGGCAGGGAATAAGAGAGTGTCCCGGGGAAAGGGTCCACAGGACAAAGGCTCTGTTCAGGCCTGGGGGATGAGGTCCTTGGGCCATTCTTAGCTTGAGGGGCTCTTGCAACACTCCACAAAAACACATAGGACCGTTGAAAATGTGCATGCCCACCCCATAGGTGCCTGCCCACCCCGGAAGGGGGGTGATCAAATAGAAAATGGCAGGAACCCAACTTTTTAAAAAAAATGTGTCTTTTGTATCCGTAATACCACTGTGATACAACTGCACTGTTTTAAAAAATACCTTTTAGCCCCAGGGGTGAAGGATATCCCTACCCTGTCCCCCTATTGTTTTTCAAAAAACATTTTCAGGACATGGAGTCTCTGTGTGTTAAAATTGCTGTCAATCATCTGTGTTGATGTGAGACAGCAAATCAAATCTATTTTTTTGCTCTCCCAGAGCCATGGTACTACTGTCCCTCTCTCTCTAGCCTTCTGCCAAATTTCCAATCAGCAATTTTCCTATATCACTGTTCAAGTATAACCTCCTCCCAAATTGCTAATGCACATTTTGACACTATCACTATCATGATTAGTGACAGCAGTTTTAATTGCAAATCATTTTAATATATGTCCTTCTGATTTGTAAGGGAGGGGCTACATGGATAACTCTTCATTTACTTTGGAACTTGAGATAGATTCCTTATTTGCCCTACTACCAACATTGCATTTCTACCAAGTAAACATGCTTCTGATTTAAAGGATATTTCAATTCATGTAAAAGGATGCAAGCAAAGCACATTGTATTTCTGCTCCTCATTATTAGAAAAAGCTTCCCACATGTCATGCATGTATTCTGTATCAAAATCATAGTTTTATTTATAGACATATATGGGCCAGAGAGATTGGATGAGTCTGTTATAATAGCTGCACAGTGTACATGTACTAGAGAGTTGAATGCAGGTTTTGATTCAAATTTAATTTCCAATGAATCAACCATACTATTACCCTGCCACTGACTCAGATTGAGTCATTATTGCTGTGCTGAACCAAAAAGGCAGTAAGTGGAACCAGGTGTATTAAGAAGAGTGGAGCACTGCACATTTATGTGGTTGAGTTGTTTGAATAAACAATTGTCCCCATAATTAAGCCTGATGATTCCTTCTATGTTTTAACAGTAATTGCTTGCCTTTTTGCAGTGAGTTAAAATTACTTTAGGCATCAATTGAATAAATACAAAAGTGTGCACAAGGACTCTACAGATACCTGAGTTTCTTGGCAGTGGTCTATGCCAATTGACAAACTGAATTATCAGTGACGTGCTGTGTACCCTAATTCTTTTCTGGCTTGACATCTCTTACATGCATTTTAGTACAGCAAGAACAGACATAGGTGGCAGGCAGGTAACCCAGATGATGGCGGCAAGCAGTTGCTGTCTTACAACTCTTTCCATGCTTGTAGAACAGATGCTATTAGGCCTCAAATACTGTGGTCACACATGATTACCCCAACAGCACTTCAAGGTGCAGTGTTACTGTACGCCTCATCCATATGGCTAGAGAGACAGTAGGTGCCAGCAGACAGATTTGATGACTTATGACATGCAGGAAATTTCTGACAACTCTGTAGTGTTGTGTATATTACAGAGCATGAGACACTTATGTTCCCTAATGGACTCCATAGTCTGGTGATGCTGTAAGTGTTTGGGTGTGTCTGCTGTGAGTGTTTGGGTTTGGTTAATAAAATTCATTGCACAGTACGAGTCAGTTAATGGTTACACTCTAGAGAAGAAAGATGTGTAAAACTGTGATCCGTGTGTTGCATAATTCATTTACATGCTACCAGGATTGGGAGAATATTACAACTGGCAATGAGATAGGGGATACATAAACCCCACAACCCAAAGAGTCGAGAGTGCCTTCTTAGAGAGTTTGCTGAGGTCCAGCAAACTGCTCTTGCACGCATATGCGCCTCAGTCGAAATGAAGAATCAACTGTTGGTTGTTGTGGAGGCCTTCAAAGAAAGTGATGACCCCACGTAAAGCTTCATTTATCATCAATCAGAAAATTGCTAATGCAACAGAGGTAAGTAGTGGGATGACACAACGTAAAAAAGGGGCATCATTCATACAGTACCGTAACACTAAAGGCAATGACTACTGCAAGGTACAGAAAGGGCAACAAGTGGTGTCAGCCAAATGCACGAGAACACTGTGAGGGGAAGCAGATAAACTCGAAGGGAGGCTAGAGATGGGGAAAACTGTTCAGTGAAGAAGGGTGAGAGTGGTGAAGAACAAGAGCAAGAGACAAAACCACCACTTACCTTCAAAGAAGAAAATGGGCATAACGGTCAAAGCACTAATCAGCGGGCTGATGCTAACAGTGGTGATACTGGGCCAGCAGATGCTGTAGGTCAAGTGTGGCCTAAACAGCATATAAACCTGGCATTAGTTTCAGAAAACCGCACAAAGTATGATGCAGCCATTTTCTTACAATCGCTATCTTCAACTAATACTGCCAAAAAGCAGAGTCTTGGTGCTCCATGGACTGCTGGGGTCGAAAACTTTGACTATTTCAATGATGGGCTAGAAATTAACTATGCCAAAAAGATCATCAAATTTCATAAGAACATAGCAGGAGAAGGAGTAAAAAAGTAATAAAGAAAATGCCGCAGGTGGAGAGACTATCTCACCAGGATGTGAAGGTGGCCTTGCACCTCAAGTTCAAGCCGATGCTGAAAGTTGACTATATAAAAAAAGGTACATCTTCAATCAGGTGGGACAGAAAAATTTGAAACAATGAATGAATTTGTTGAAAGATTTGAAATGCTCATCAAACATTGTAAGTTCAAGGAATACAATGACAAATAGGCCATCCATCTCAGAGTCATAGATAGTTGCCTGTCGGATTCCTTCAGATCCCAAATATTGAGAGAAATGCTCAGTCTGGAGCAGTTCTCATGGTGGCCAGACCTGAAGAACATGCTGACAAACAATCCTCTGACTTGGAGGCCAGAGGTGCCCAGAGTGAATCGGTATTGATTATAAAAAGCCAGAGAAAACACAAGGTAGAAGGCCGCAAAGTGATGCATCTGTAGAAGAAGTTGTGTTTTCGATGGGGATAGTCCTTTCTACTTGAAAGTAAATGTCCCCGCCATTGAGCAGATATGTAAATACTGCGGTAAAGAGAACCATTTTGTAACAGTTTGCAAAGCAAGAGAGAAAGTGAAGATAAAATGGCTGTCAATGAATCATGTTGTGAAGACAAAAAGGCTGTCAGAAGATTCTAGAAGCATTCCCGTCATGCCCAACTAAGTAAACAAAACATCAGTTGAGACAAGTAGAAACTGAAAGAGGCAAATTGTCATCTAATTCCTCATCAAAAGGTTCTTTGGCCTAACTTTTAAACAACAGTGAAGATGATGTGTGTGCCACTACTGAAAGATGTGCTAATGTAGGTCTTGATTTCTTGCAAGAAAGGATACTAGTTGGAATAGAATCCACAAGTAAAATCATGAAATTAATTTGTACATCATCTCAAAATAAAACTGAATGTTAATGGCTGCTATATACCATTTATCAAAGACAGAGGTGCGTTGATAAACATTATGCCAGTCGAAAAGTATCATGAAATGTCTCCTTTGCCCCTTTTTACACCATTGAAAACCAAAGTATATACCACAGCATGCCTCACCACTACTGCAAAGTCAAGGTTCATTTAGGGTGATTATGAAGCTTGAAAAAATGAATGTACAAGCCCCAATCCATGTCCTTCAGGGCACTTCCTCGAGTGCATGTTGCTCAGCTTCAGCACAGCTGCTGTCAGGGGACTATCAATCAATCAAAATAATGTATTCGACTCAAAAGAGGCATAACAGTTCACATATAAGCATGTTTATTACAAAACAGGTGAGCTGTAAAACAGTAAAATACAAATTGATAAAATACCTAGTATTGACAATGCATCTTAAACACAGCAAAACTGTAGTTTAAAACTCCATGTGTTCCTAAAGAAAGGAAATAGGCCATTGGCAACTCATGGGCTCTAATCCCCGATACTAATAATAACGGACAAATAAACTGCCTCCTCTGGGGGATGTAAAATTAGCAGAAAGAAATAAAGTACTTAGTGCTTTGAGATGTGAGGCTGTCACAAGGACACAAGGGAGTGAGGAAAACCATATACCCTGGGTAGGAAATGCAACCACAAAGTATATGCGTTTTAAATGGAACCCGGTCAACAGAAAGTTTTGCCTTTCATTCAAATTTATTTGCAAATAGAGGGCAGGTTGTGTTTGCGGCTAACAAAAGTGATCCAATTGTCCAGCAATATTGCACACTGTACTTGGCCACTCAAGGTATTGATAAAAAAGGGATTTAATTGTAGTAGATGAGACATTTCTCGGGGTCTCTGGATTTGAATAATATTCCAGGCAGCCCATCCTAACAAAACTCGTTTTGATCAATCTTAACCAGGGTATATCTAAACAGTTGTCCAATTTCATATAATCTATTAATATTGTTCTAGTGTGCCTCTGGGTTATTTCAAATTCTTACCAAAAGCAATAGTAGCTGTAGTGTAATGTAATCTTTTAAAAAACTCAGGCCAATTTCCTCAAGACAAAAAGAGGTAAAGGAACTATGGGGGACTGCGAGAAGTCTCCTTATAAACTTATTTTCTGCTACTTGGAGCAAGTTACAATGTACATATCCACAGACACCAGCCGCAAAAGTTACTACTGAAAGGCTTTTATTCGTATAAACACATACAATTTCTTTAATGGGCTTGTGGCGTAATCTCTTTACAAACCTAAAAATGGCATCAATCGACTTTTGAAATTGCATGGCTCTAATATTTAATTGGAATTTCCAGTTAAAATCCACATCGAACGGACCCCAAGTAGGTAAAATTAAAGACTTTCTTGATTTCTTCACCTCCGAGTAAATATTTCCTTGTTTTAGACTTTTTTGGTCCACATTTCATTATGAATGATATGGAGCGATTGATCTTAAGTCCTAAATCATTCAAAAAACCATTAGAAGTATCAAGCAACATCTGTAGCTGTTAGCTTTCCTAGCTATGAGTACAGCATCGTCTGCATATAATAACACAGGAATTCGACATAAGTTTGCCCTCCGGGTGTCCTGACCCACCCTGCATAATTGTTCTCCTAGCCCATTAATATATAAATAAAAAAAGAAATGGGGCCAGAACACACAACTGCCTGACTCCCATATCAGAGGAGAAATCTTATGTCAGATCCCCCTTGCTATCATACAATACTGTGGCTGATGTATATTCATGGAGCCTGTTAAGCAGGATGATAATTTCTCCTTGGATCCCTAACTGTGCCATTATGGACCATAATTTAAAGCGGTCCACTGTATCGAAGGAGCACGTCCTGGTCGAAAACCAAACACATAGGGCAAGAGCGCCTGGGACTCGAGTGCCCACAGTTCTAATTTGGCCAAGAAAACCCTTCCCAATATATCAACTTAGACATCCAAAAGAGAAATCAGGCAGTAGCAGTGAGGTTGGCTTTCATCCCCCTTTTTGAAAATCGGCACTATGATGGCTTCCTGCCATGTCTTAACTAGAAGTCCCACTTACTTTAGCAGCTTTTATAAAGTTAATTATTAACGGCGCCCATAAATCTGGTAGATATTTATACAGACCTGTTGGAATTCTATCCAGCCTGGGGCTTTTTCTGGGCGGATGATGTCTATTGCTAGTAGTACATCAGTTACCTCAACTGAGTTACTCAGAGCCTGGGCTGCTCTTGTGTCAAAGGGAGCTTTTGAGTCCAAAACCATGGTTGCTGGCTCAGAATTGCGAGAAAATATTTTCGAGAAGTATTCAAGACAGTCTTTAACTAATACAGTGAGATCTAGTTTGGGCATTTGATCTCCAAGCAAGGTAGTGGAACTTACACCCTCCCAGAAGATACATGAGTCTCTTAATGTAGAGGCAATTTTTAGATCTTCCCTGACCTTCTCCAGAAATATTTTTCTTTTCATAATTATTTCTTTAATGCCTTTTTTTAGCTTTTGCTACTTCATCTTTATTCCTCGGGATTTATTTCAAGGCACACCTTAATGACCTATGTGCTCCTGAGCATGCACTATTAAACCATCCTGTAGTATCGGGTGATCTACTGGCATATTTAGTTAATGTTTCTCCATGAAGCCATTAAGGGACGTTAAGGCCTGTATAATATCCTATGGGGTTGAGGAGTCTAAGAGAACTACCTCAATTTGTGCCTTATTATTTACCATGAGATCTCTGAGAAAGGCCTCCTTATCAATTTTCTCTATTTAATATTCACAACCCTATTTTCTTTATATTTGGCCCTATGTTGTGATTTCTTGCCCCTCTTGTTACTCAGGGCTAAGTTTGGAGTTACTATTATGGGATTATGTTCCCTGGATAACTCCCCGCTTCACTTGTCATCGTCTGCTCCTCAGCACTGGGAAGCCCCTGGGCAGCTATGTGCTCTATAAACCCCTAAACATAAACATAAACAGTATGATCGCTTATACAGCTAACCATTACCACACATCCTTTAAAAAACTGTAACAGATCTTAATCAATTAGATTGTAATCAATAATTGAGCTGGATGTGGCTCCAATATATGTTGGAATCTGTGGGAGAGTGGTTCTTTCCAGATCCGAACATCAAGTTCTTAGCAAAATTAACTTTGTTTTGTGACTTCCCATATGATATATGTTTAAAATACACCAAGGGCTGATCTCTCTCATCACAAATACCACATGATACTTTGACTCTGTGGTCAAATGTCTATGTCTAAATCTTCGGCCCAAATTATTTGAAGAGCCTTTGGGTGATCATATTGGGCTTGAGATATTACATCCTCTAGACCAGGGGTCTCCAACCGGTCGATCGCGAGCTACCGGTAGCTCGTCAACAACCTACCAGTAGCTCGCATCCCGAAGCCCGCTTTTGTACCCTATCATTGTCATTATGTTTATTTTTAGGCCTTTTTGGCCTCTTATTCGTTCTAGAAAACTGGGTCAGCCCGACGTGAGCAGTGCGTGATTCAATCAAGCTGAGACTCTCTGCCCTGCTGCCGCCTCAGAGGTACCACGTGGCCTGACACATTGTGAATCACGGCACTAACTAAACAAGATCCAATCCTGAGTGACCATCACCCGGCAGGGCCTACATGTGATTCAGAGGGGCGGTGCCTTTCCTCTTATTTCTGGCAAGGCCTGCCTACCTATCATGACCACACAGGGTGCGCAGACACTGGTGGCGGCAGCTTAAATTTGTTATTCCGGGTGCCAGCAGCTGCTAGGGTTAAGTTTCACCTTTTAGCCATGTGGGACAGAGTAAGCCGTGCTCTTTGGTGCCGCATAGATTAGGCATCATAAGATGATTTAGTCCTCCTAGGGTCACCCTCGCAGACAATGGTTGCAGCCTGGTGAAAATAGGAGGGAACACTGACCTTAGCCCTCATTAAAAGACTCCTCTGCAGCCACCGTAAACCAGCACTGCAGGCAGCATGCAATCTGCGCACTCTCCCGAGCCCCAGGCCCAGTCAAGAAAAAAGTCTCAGCAGCTTCTGCCTAGAGTGAAGCCATTGTCAAAGTACCAGTACTGACTACTGCCACAGAGGGATGACTGATGCCTGCAGTTATCAGTGTCCTTGAATGATTTCACTCGACTTGCACATGCCCCCTTCTGAGAGCGAGCCTCTGCCCCTGCCGTAAGCGAGAGCCAGTAGAGCAGCACAGCAAGCACCAGGAGTAAGACAAAGTTAAGGTAAGCCTACAAACCATTATCTGGGTGCACTTTGTGGGGAACCAAATAGGGATGTGAGATGTTTAGTTCAGGTAATAACAAGTCTTAAGATAGGTAGTTTGAAATACCTTAACCTTACGTGCAGCCTATATGGGTAATCCTTTCTGATTTACGCTTGGCCTGCGGACAAATATAGAATTGTCTACTGTTGCAGAGAGAGGCATATTTATCTATAAAACATTGTATACTTAGGAACAACTAGCACACAGATAAAAACAAACCATCTGTCAAATGTGGCAATGAGATTATTTGTCCAATTTGAGCCTTCACTTGAAACGTCTTGGGCAAAATAGTTTTGTTTGATAACAGGATTAAAGAAAGTTTCTCCACCTTCACTTATCCTATATTTTTTAAAAGAAAATAGACCGTGTTGCCTTCTACTAATGTTTACAGGACAATGCATTTTGTGAGGTTGGTTTATGTCCGACTATCACTAAACTACTTTACTGTGACGCTAAATAAAAAATATACTTTCCTCTTTAAAGAGCGAGCAAATAATTGAAGTTATTTGACATGCAGGTTAGGTCATGTTTGTCCGATTTTTCGAGGCCTGCTCTGTTCTAAGGTCAGACACTGGTTCAGGACCTTCCATTTCAGGGGTTTTATATCAGTTTAAGGGTTTTGCCTGAACATTTCTTGTCTCAGAACTGGGTAATTTGTGATAAATATTTATTTGCATGGATATTACTGCTTGGTTTTAACCATTATAGTGTTATTCACAGAGTCACTCATTGGAAATAAAATGTCACACATATACATACTAAACACATAGAAATGTCACACGTAAGCAACCTGAAAACTTGGCAGCTGTGGCCACAAACATCATTTTACATTTCTTTTCATTACATTTTAGTGAAATGATGAGAGAAATGCAAAATAACTTCCTGGCTTCGTTTTGTGCCTAGGAACAACATGCAAGACAAACCTTATTAAACAAAAAAATCATGTAAAACGCTGCTTTAATTTAATGAAATAATGGGAAAAATTTCAAATCAAGTGTTAATTTGATGGCATAATAAACATAAGGCTCTTAAGTCTTAACACATCACTTTAAATTCATCTCATTTGCAAAAAGTACCTACCCCCTGTAGTGCCTATTTTTTCTGCAGCCAATGACCAGGGAAAGTTGAAACATGAGCCAAGCTTAGGCGTATGACCCCTTCCTTGCACATATTTGAACATTTTGTAAATAATTACACAAAAGTCATACAGAAAAGGTATCTTTTAAAAATTACCTACTTGTATTTCTTCAACAAGGAGAAACATTTCATCAGACAATCAAATCATATCACTGCATTAGGAGTGATAATTTTTAAGCATGAAACAGTCATGGACTCCTACCGTCCCTTATGACAATGCTATATTAATGAACTAAGAGGGAAGTCATGTGTACCATACATGTGGGTAGCTCATTACTGCATGGAGCACCTTTATAGTCTGTCAGGGGAGATTTTGGTGCAATGAACACCCTGAACTCAAGCATTTCAAGGTGCCGTCATGTGTAATAAAAAAGAAAAAAAAGACATGATGCAATAATTGTGGGGCACTGAAGTACTTACCTACATAGTCAGAAAGCTACATCATGTAGGGTGTGTGGTTGGAATGGTGTTGTCATTCTTTTGTGAGAAGTGTTTCATGTTATGGGTGATGACCACCGATGTGCATTTACCGTGTTATGGGATGGAACCGTGGGTTGGATGACAAGGCATGAGAGACAGAAATGCAATTTATTGTTTTCAGTATTCTGGTAGCTTTACACAGCTCCGCAGGATCCTATACTTTCTTATGATTGTAGTCTACTTAGCTGGTGACTGCAGAGGCCAGGATCACACAGTTTATTGAAGAGGAAAGCCTGGATTATTGCCAGATTTTCTGGTTTCATGTTGTGCATTGCATACATACACTAAATGGGTAGCTCTTTCTCTGTAGAGGCCCTTTAGTCAATTAAGCTGGGCGTGGGGGAACTTTGGGAACAATTTGCGAGTTGCCCTGCCTTTAGTAGCTCACAATGATTTTCACTGATCAGAAGTAGCTCTCACTACGGAAAAGGTTGGAGACCCCTGCTCTAGACCATCCATGACCTTAGTCACGAGTTAATCAAATACATTGTAATAATAATTAATTAAAAGCAAATCTAATGACTTTTGCAAAGTAATTAATGGCAGCTGAAAATAAGGGGATATACAGAGTTCTCTAACCGTGAAGAAGTCAAAGAGGCTAGACAGTGGAACCCTATGAGCCTCAGCACCTAAGTTACTATCCCTAGCTTATATAAGAATAACCTGGAACTACCCAGAGAGATGTGTGCACACTGAAAACACCCACTGTCACAATGTAAGTCCAGTACAGTTATATAACAATTTAAACAAACAGCACAAGTGCACCACAGATAAACTTAGACAAAGAATTTTATAAAATCCATGTCCGCAAGTATTCTTCCAAATTCTTCTTTTATTTCAATGCGGTTTTAAAACATGATTGAGATGATCAAAAAGCACAGCCGACACGTTTCGTCCTTATCAGGATGACTTCTTCAGGGCAAAATAGATCTGTTCTATTATTGGCTTTGAAAAATAATAATCCACATGGCAAGCCAAATAAAAGGTGCAAAATACCTCTGTCATCAAACGTATTATGTTTGGGATTTAAATGGCAACTTATCTAAAGTGAGAGATGGATGGATATGTGATAACTCCCAGTCTAAAGAATCCAAGGTCCCAGGTCAGGGAACAAGGTATCAAAGGAGTGATTGCACAATTGCAACAGCCGGCCAGAATCAGTCGGAGTGTAGCTGTTTCATCATCCCTCGTCCCGTCTTCCACTGCTGAAAGAGATACACTGCGACTGATTCTGGCCGGCTGTTGCAATTGTGCAATCACTCTTTGTCTAACTTTATCTATGGTGCACCTGTGCTGTTTGTTTAAAATCTCTAACCGTGATGTCCATCAGAGTCACTGAAATAAAAGTAATTAAGACCACCTTTAGCTCGGCCTGCTCTTGACAGAATTGCTGGAACACAATAGGAAGCATATCCATCTTTATAAGGTGAGTCTATTAGCCAGGGCTCTTGGCAACAAATGATTGTTTGCTGCTCTACCAGAAATCATGCTAACACCCTCCTCCCGGGTGATTCCCAGATTAGATGCGCAGCGGGGTAGGGATGATGGTATTGAACAGTGTTTTTGTGTAATTATGCCTTCCGATTTTACTTACTGTCAGTCTTGTATTTCCAAGGTTGACAGAACCTAAAATCTATTTGATATCAGCTAGTTTTTTGATCCTGATGAAATGCTTTCCTCTGTTATGGAGCTTAGCTGTGACGGTCTATTTAGATTGTGTGTAAGTATGCAGGTTTTTTGGGCTGATAAAAATATCCTAGAGGTTGTGCTCTGATGCTATCGGAGAGAGAACATTTTTTGGAAGGCAAAGTAATAAGGCTCTAACCAAACCCTGGTTCCTAAAATCTACGATTATACAACCACCAGGTGATAACTTTGGGGCTAAGTCCACCCAGGTGACTCTTCTTGTGGAGAGAATTTCCCTGGATAAATCACTTGGCCAATCAGAGTTTCCATTCAGCCAGAAGGAGACTTTATTCATTAAAGATAAATGAGATCCGTGCTGCGCATGCCTCAGTGAGGAAACATTCTCCAATACTATTATATAGGGTTTACACGCTGGGAGAATGTGTGGTTGCATGTCCTTTGGATCAGGACGATTAACGGTATTTGATACCTGAAACACTCTGTTATCAGTGTCCCGTAATTCTCATGCCACATGTTTAACTGAGGGCTGCACAGTAATTAATGGAGTTTCAGAGCTTGGAACTTGCATGTGCTTCAACTCTACACTTTGTCAGGTAACATGTTCTTTGTTTAGTGGCCCAATATTTACCCTTTGAGTTCCTTGAGAGTTACCCTGTTCTTCCAAGGCACCTACTCTGTTTATAAGCCTTTCTTGAGCCAGAATTACATTGTCAATCTTTCCCTCAAGGAGGGTTAATTTTGCAAATGTCCCAGAGCATAATTTGACTACAGAATTTAGCTGTTCCCTCAGTTAATCAAATCTGGTTGGATAATTTGTGCAAGGTTTCTTTATGTCAAGGTTACCTTTAGGAGTCCTTCTTATATATTTTTATTTTTTACATGGATGTCTCTTTTTGTATACGCCTTGCATGGGCAGAGAAGAGGAATTGGGTTCAGGATAAATGGAATTTTGTGGTGCATCTTTATTCAATTCTTGTCTACTTTTTTTGCATGGGGGACTATCCAACTGGGATACGGCTTCAATTGCAAAGAGCGTTTGCATATCTGTGGCCACACAGGAGTTGGAAATGGAACGAATAGTGCTATCGGAGTTCTTTACGAAAAGTAGTGATTGCGCTGTCTTTGGGGGCTTGGGGTCTGACTAACAGAGTCTTTCAGCAGAGATTCAATAAAGTCATCAAATTAGGTATGTATTAGAGGCAGTAAAAACAGTCATTCTTTATTGCTGAGCCTATCCTTGCCTCAATCGTGTTGATCTCAATAGCACCAATAACAGAGGTCAAATAGTTTTAATTGAATTGGATTGTGCCTCACCCCTTTCTCTTTTTGGGCCTAGGTGACTCCCCTTTCTCTTTCCCATCTTGGGGTCGCAGCAGATTGTTATTGGAGCTTTGCAAAGTCTGGGGGCACTTCTTCACAGGTTCAAGTTAGGTTACAGGTAAATAAAGGTGGTAGAGCCAAGAGACTGGGCCCAGCCCAGCCACTCCCATTCGCAGATGGGAGCACATGGGCCTGCCCTTGGCCCAGGCACGCCGGCACACATCCCACGCAGTGGGAGACTGGTGTCAGTTTTGAGCGAGTGAGGCTCGTCCCACTCACAGGTGCAGGTTGGGGGACCGAGTCCAACAACAGCAGAAGACCACATGCTTGGAATTGCGGGCTTTAAACAGCCCATTTTGGTGCCCTGTACTGCGGGAGACCAACATCGGTTTTGAGGGAGTGAGACCCCTCCCACTCACAGGTGCAGGCTGGGGGACCTAGTCCCACCTCAGCAGAATACAAAAAGATTGGCGTTGCAGGCTTTACACAGCCCGTTTTGGCCCCGCGCTGCAGGAGACCAGCGTAGGTTTTCAGGGAGTGAGGCCCCTCCCACTCACAGATGCAGGCTGGGGGACCGAGTCCCGCCCCAGTAGAAGACCACAAGCTTGGCATTGTGGGCTTTACACAGCCCGTTTTGGCATCTAATGTGACTCATTTCTGTGAATTGTAATATCAATGCTCACAGCACTTAGTAAATCAGTTTACATCATTGTTTCATGGATTAGGGAAGCTTAAAGACAATGAAAGTGCAGCTCCACATTAATGAGGTCATTCGTCCTGTTGCTAAATGACACTGTCAAATAGCATTTTATCTACAAGAGACTGTTGAAAAAGAAATTGAGACTTTGCTAAACCATGATATCATTGACTGCTCTAATAGACCAATGCCATTGCTCTCACCGAAAGTGGTGGTACCCAAAACCTCAAACCACCAGTGGAGAGTCTGTGCGAATCTGTGTTGACATGCTTCAAACAAAAGAAGGGATCAAAAGAGAACAATACCTAGGTCCGCATGTTGTGAGTATGATTACCCAGTTGAATGATGCCAAAGACTTTTCATGCCTTGATCTGAACAAAGGATATCCTCAGCTCGAGCAGAAAGAAAATTGCAGGGACATTACAGCCTTTTCAACTCATGTTAGTTTGTTCAGGTGCTGAATTCTGAGTTTCGGGGTGTCTTCAGCTGCCAAATCTTTTAAAGATGTAATTTGCTACATAATACAGCCTCTCACGCATACTTTTAATTACAGTGATGATATGCTAGTATTCTGAGCCATATAAAAATAACATTTTAGAGCCGTTACGCACTTATGAGGTATACTTACTCATGCAGGTCCTACGTTGAATGCTGAAAAGTGTGAATTTCACAAAACAAATCAAAAATTCTTTCAACACATTTTCAGAAGGGGGCATGACTCTAGAGTCAGTCAAGGTTCAGGATTTGTCATCTACCTCCTCTCCAGAAGATGTAGCCATGCTGCGTTCTATCCTTGGTATGGCCAGCTACTGTTTCTGGTACATCCATAACTTTGCCATAGTGAGGGGCCAACTGAGAGAGTTAACAAACCAGAATACTTCAGTTCAGTGGTTTCAGGAGTATGATAAAGTGACATTTAAGCATGAAAATAAAATTGCTACTGACATGGCTTACTTTGATCCCAAAGTGTATAAAGAGATTGCTGTGGATTCCAGCCTAGTGGGTTTGGGCACAATTCTTGCTCAACATAGTGAACATGCAATGCGCAAGGGCGTATTGTACCTTATGCTAGTTGAAGTTTGTCACAGACTGAACAAACTTGCTCATATCCTGTGAATGAAAGCCTACCTGTTGTGTGGGCATGCAAACACTTTCATATATTTGTGTATGGGAAACATCTTACGCTTGTTAATGATCACTAAGGTTGCTTACTATCTTTGGCAATCTAAAGGCCAAAATGCTCTCTAGCAGGGATGGGCTGAGACTTCAAGAGTTTAACTACAGCATTGTGTACCAGAAAGGAAAAATTCAAAAGCCTCCTCACTATTTTACTAAAGTACCCATGCAGCACCAGTGTACCCCTTCCAAACTGAGTGAGGCCTATGTTAACTTTATTGTGATATCCAACACTTCTGCAGCTGTGTCCGTGGAGCAAATACGTGTCCAAACTGGGTTGTTGTGGTGAGCAAAAGAATGATGGATTTAACCCAGATACTTGTGACTGGTGGTGAATGTTTGCATTGTCCAGCATTCCGTCCATCAACTGTTTCTTTTGCATATGTTGCCCAAAGTGGGAAAGGTATGCCCAGACGTGGGTCCCGTGCTCACTACACCACTGGATTCAAGCTAGCCTGGCTGATGAAGGGTGATAAAACACAAAGGAACCAATCTTTGGAACCAGTACCGGATGCACAGCCAATCATGGATTATAATGAATCCAATAAATCAAGTTTTCCATTCCACCTCTTTTTATCTCTTCTTATTTTTACACGTACTCTTTTATTCATTGCTTTCTTCTTCTTTGATTTATTCTACTCATTCGTCCGTAAATGATGATATTAATACAAAACAGGAGGAATACATGTTTCTGCATATCACGACTTTATTTGCGTCACCCAATGCATTTCGGGATTAATTTCCCTTCGTCAGGGGTATCTGCAAGACAAGTATTCAGTGACATCACCATCAGTCTACATAGAATATTCCTTAATTACAGTACAAAGACGTTAACTAAATGCATTCTCTTTATTAACATAGCCTACGCTGAGATGTTTTTTAGAAAAAAGAATATATTGCTGCTTTCCTTCAATAACAATGTTAACCTTCGTAAACCATTCCAACCCCCAATTCGCTCAGGTTCTGGTTCAAACGCCAGCCTTCTCTGTTTCTCTAAACAGCCTCTCCCCTCTCTATTCGCGCTCTGTCTGGTATCACATCCAATCAACCCCACACTAAGCTTACCGTGATATGCAATGTTGGTTAAAACCCGGAATTCACATCACGTCTACCCGACTTGACTTCCCCAGCATCGTGTCATTTTTCTGCTGAGCTGGAAGCTCTTTCCTCCATCAGACTAAAAAGCTAATGTCGCTGCTAACAATTCACTTCCCCTTGTGCCTCCCTTAATTGATGACCAACGGACAACAACGTGTGTGCAGGCTATCTCCAAACTACGGAGCGGATTGCATGTTTAACACGGAAATATAGTTGCTGTGGTTGACTCATACTCCATATCCCAGAATCCCCTTATTATGTATACTCCTCATTTCAATTATCCTAAGCCCGAAAACTGGTGTCTAAAGATCAGTTAACATCGAAAAACATCACGAAAAAAATATATATCACGAAAAAAATATTACATACAGCTGTAAACCCATTTTCCCATGAATGCAATATTTAACATCCCTTCATCCACCAATGTAAAAAAGTTATATTTTCCATTTAGAAAAATGTCCGTTTGTCACCCCATATTTCTCGAAAGCCGTTCCTCGCAAAAAACACTCCTCCTGTGTTTGTCATCATATTCATTCCCCACGGTGCTCTGCCAATTATCGAAATTTCAATGTGGGTGCAATCTCACAATGAGGACAGAAGTTCATTCAAATACATTAACAAGTAGTGAGATGCACACCATTCTTTCTTGCGCTTCAAATTTTTCCAGACTTCATATTCTCATGCTTGTCCATTGCTACTTTGTAAGGCGTGCAAGCACAGTTCGCGCTCTGTCCCCGTTGCGCATATTCAACAAGACAAAACACAAAGGAACCAATCTTTGGAACCAGTACCGGATGCACAGCCAATCATGGATTATAATGAATCCAATAAATCAAGTTTTCCATTCCACCTCTTTTTATCTCTTCTTATTTTTACACGTACTCTTTTATTCATTGCTTTCTTCTTCTTTGATTTATTCTACTCATTCGTCCGTAAATGATGATATTAATACAAAACAGGAGGAATACATGTTTCTGCATATCACGACTTTATTTGCGTCACCCAATGCATTTCGGGATTAATTTCCCTTCGTCAGGGGTATCTGCAAGACAAGTATTCAGTGACATCACCATCAGTCTACATAGAATATTCCTTAATTACAGTACAAAGACGTTAACTAAATGCATTCTCTTTATTAACATAGCCTACGCTGAGATGTTTTTTAGAAAAAAGAATATATTGCTGCTTTCCTTCAATAACAATGTTAACCTTCGTAAACCATTCCAACCCCCAATTCGCTCAGGTTCTGGTTCAAACGCCAGCCTTCTCTGTTTCTCTAAACAGCCTCTCCCCTCTCTATTCGCGCTCTGTCTGGTATCACATCCTTTTTCGTGATGTTTTTCGATGTTAACTGATCTTTAGACACCAGTTTTCGGGCTTAGGATAATTGAAATGAGGAGTATACATAATAAGGGGATTCTGGGATATGGAGTATGAGTCAACCACAGCAACTATATTTCCGTGTTAAACATGCAATCCGCTCCGTAGTTTGGAGATAGCCTGCACACACGTTGTTGTCCGTTGGTCATCAATTAAGGGAGGCACAAGGGGAAGTGAATTGTTAGCAGCGACATTAGCTTTTTAGTCTGATGGAGGAAAGAGCTTCCAGCTCAGCAGAAAAATGACACGATGCTGGGGAAGTCAAGTCGGGTAGACGTGATGTGAATTCCGGGTTTTAACCAACATTGCATATCACGGTAAGCTTAGTGTGGGGTTGATTGGATGTGATACCAGACAGAGCGCGAATAGAGAGGGGAGAGGCTGTTTAGAGAAACAGAGAAGGCTGGCGTTTGAACCAGAACCTGAGCGAATTGGGGGTTGGAATGGTTTACGAAGGTTAACATTGTTATTGAAGGAAAGCAGCAATATATTCTTTTTTCTAAAAAACATCTCAGCGTAGGCTATGTTAATAAAGAGAATGCATTTAGTTAACGTCTTTGTACTGTAATTAAGGAATATTCTATGTAGACTGATGGTGATGTCACTGAATACTTGTCTTGCAGATACCCCTGACGAAGGGAAATTAATCCCGAAATGCATTGGGTGACGCAAATAAAGTCGTGATATGCAGAAACATGTATTCCTCCTGTTTTGTATTAATATCATCATTTACGGACGAATGAGTAGAATAAATCAAAGAAGAAGAAAGCAATGAATAAAAGAGTACGTGTAAAAATAAGAAGAGATAAAAAGAGGTGGAATGGAAAACTTGATTTATTGGATTCATTATAATCCATGATTGGCTGTGCATCCGGTACTGGTTCCAAAGATTGGTTCCTTTGTGTTTTGTCTTGTTGAATATGCGCAACGGGGACAGAGCGCGAACTGTGCTTGCACGCCTTACAAAGTAGCAATGGACAAGCATGAGAATATGAAGTCTGGAAAAATTTGAAGCGCAAGAAAGAATGGTGTGCATCTCACTACTTGTTAATGTATTTGATGAAGGGTGATGCCATGAAACTGGTCCCAGGATGCTTGTTTCCAGTCCAGGGAGGACCTGGCTTGGCAGTTTGGGCTGGACGGTTCCCACAAGGAACAGGGTCAAGACTGATTTGCATATGGCTGGGTCCAAACTGGGGTGGTGTGGTGAGCAAAAGAAGGATGGATTTAACCCAGATCCTTGTGACTGGGGGTGAATGTTTGCATTGTCCAGCATTCCGTACATCATTTGTTTGCTGTGACACTGAGGGGTCGATTCCGATCCTGTATATTTTTTTTACGTACAACTGGGATCCGTAATTTTTCCTGTACGAATCGTACAAGTCCCGTCCCACCCGTGAAGTACGATTTGTACGGGAAAAATACATACTGATCGGCCCGATCCATATGAATTCGATCGGGAAAAGTTGTATGAGATGGACCCGGACACTTTTCCGTACGAAGCCTAAAAATACAGTCCACCCGTACAAGTACGATCCGGACCGGCTTTCCGATTTAAGATTCGTACGGAAAACGTCCCGTACATGAGAATGACTTCACCCGCTACAAAGCAAACTTTGTACGACTCGTATCCCAGGAAAAGTAGTTCCCGGGGTGTGAGTCGTACAGGGGTACAAGTCGTAAAGGCCCCCCCATGCATATGTACGCACCTTACAACAACATCGCGTATGTACGCACCTTACAACAATATCATCGCATATGTAGGGTGCGTACCCCAACATTGCGTATGTACGCACCTCACAACAACATTGCGTATGTACACACCTTACAACAACATCATTGCGTATGTACAGTGCGTACCCCAACATCGCGTATGTATGCACCTCACAACAACATCATCGTGTATGTACGGTGCGTACCCCAACATCTCAAATGTACGCACCCCACAACAACATCTTCGCATATGTATGGTGCGTACCCCAACATCGCGTATGTACGCACCCCACAACAACATCATCACGTATGTACGGTGCATACCCCAACATCGCGTATGTACGCACCTCACAACAACATCGTGTATGTACACACCTTACAACAACATTATCGCATATGTACGGTGCGTACCTCAACATCGCGTATGTACGCACCTCACAACAACATCATCGCGTATGTACGGTGCGTACCCCAACATCGCGTATGTACGAACCTCACAACAACATCATCGCGTATGTACACACCTTACAACAACATCATCGCGTATGTACGGTGCGTACCCCAACATCGCGTATGTACGCACCTCACAACAACATCATCGCCTATGTATACACCTTACAACAACATCATCGCGTATGTATGGTGCGTACCCCAACATCACGTATGTACGCACCTCACAACAACATCATCGCGTATGTACACACCTTATAACAACATCATCGTGTTTCTACGGTGCGTACCCCAACATCGCGTATGTACGCACCTCACAACAACATCATCGCGTATGTACACACCTTACAACAACATCATCGCGTATGTACGGTGCGTACCCCAACATCGCGTATGTACGCACCTCACAACAACATCGCGTATGTACGCTCCCCACAACAACATCTTCGCATATGTATGGTGCGTACCCCAACATCACGTATGTACGCACCCCACAACAACATCATCGCGTATGTACGGTGCATACCCCAACATCGCGTATGTACGCACCTCACAACAACATCGTGTATGTACACACCTTACAACAACATTATCGCATATGTACGGTGCGTACCACAAGATCGCGTATGTACGCACCTCACAACACCATCATCGCGTATGTACGGTGCGTACCCCAACATCGCGTATGTACGAACCTCACAACAACATCATCGCGTATGTACACACCTTACAACAACATCATCGCGTATGTACGGTGCGTACCCCAACATCGCGTATGTACGCACCTCACAACAACATCATCGCGCATGTATACACCTTACAACAACATCATCGCGTATGTATGGTGCGTACCCCAACATCGCGTATGTACGCACCCCACAACAACATCATCACGTATGTACGGTGCATACCCCAACATCGCGTATGTACGCACCTCACAACAACATCGTGTATGTACACACCTTACAACAACATTATCGCATATGTACGGTGCGTACCTCAACATCGCGTATGTACGCACCTCACAACAACATCATCGCGTATGTACGGTGCGTACCCCAACATCGCGTATGTACGAACCTCACAACAACATCATCGCGTATGTACACACCTTACAACAACATCATCGCGTATGTACGGTGCGTACCCCAACATCGCGTATGTACGCACCTCACAACAACATCATCGCCTATGTATACACCTTACAACAACATCATCGCGTATGTATGGTGCGTACCCCAACATCACGTATGTACGCACCTCACAACAACATCATCGCGTATGTACACACCTTATAACAACATCATCGTGTTTCTATGGTGCGTACCCCAACATCGCGTATGTACGCACCTCACAACAACATCATCGCGTATGTACACACCTTACAACAACATCATCGCGTATGTACGGTGCGTACCCCAACATCGCGTATGTACGCACCTCACAACAACATCGCGTATGTACGCTCCCCACAACAACATCTTCGCATATGTATGGTGCGTACCCCAACATCGCGTATGTACGCACCCCACAACAACATCATCGCGTATGTACGGTGCATACCCCAACATCGCGTATGTACGCACCTCACAACAACATCGTGTATGTACACACCTTACAACAACATTATCGCATATGTACGGTGCGTACCACAAGATCGCGTATGTACGCACCTCACAACACCATCATCGCGTATGTACGGTGTGTACCCCAACATCGCGTATGTACGAACCTCACAACAACATCATCGCGTATGTACACACCTTACAACAACATCATCGCGTATGTACGGTGCGTACCCCAACATCGCGTATGTACGCACCTCACAACAACATCATCGCGCATGTATACACCTTACAACAACATCATCGCGTATGTATGGTGCGTACCCCAACATCACGTATGTACGCACCTCACAACAACATCATAGCGTATGTACACACCTTATAACAACATCATCGTGTTTCTACGGTGCGTACTCCAACATCGCGTATGTACGCACCTCACAACAACATCATCGCGTATGTACACACCTTACAACAACATCATCGCGTATGTACGGTGCGTACCCCAACATCGCGTATGTACGCACCTCACAACAACATCGCGTATGTACACACCTAACAACAACATCATCGCGTATGTATGGTGTGTACCCCAACATCGCGTATGTACGCACCTCACAACAACATCGTGTATGTGCGCACCGTACATAGGCAATGTAAAACAGCACAAGGAGGGTCTATTCGACTCGCACAACACCACAAAACACGTCTACAGTGCACAAAACATGGAAATGACTGACCTGGCCACATCCAAACAGGCAAACAGAGGGGCAAACTCACAAACACTCACCAAAAATTCAAACTGACGCCCACCCACAAATGGACCAATATAAAGGGCCCACACACACAAACCATGAGCCTTCGCAACAGACTCACTGCAGCTAGAGAGCACACACCAACAATTGCACCCATCCACCTTAACATATACACCTTCACCCAACCTCCTTCACACATACCCCCTCTTCACATTCAGACCCACAACTTCACATTCAGACCCACACACCCACAACCATCCACACCCTCACCCCACATCATGCCCACAGACAAGAATCCAAAGTTCACAAGGGAGGAGCTGGACATCCTTGTCAATGAAGTCATCAGAGTCGAGCAACAGCTGTTTGGAACATTGGTCAGACAGACCAGCATAGCCAAAAAATCACGCCTGTGGCAGAGGATCATCGATAGGGTGAATGCTGTTGCACCCATCAGAAGGACCAGGACTGAATGCCAAGCCAGGTGGTACGATCTGCGGAGGGCAGTCAAGCAAAAAATGAATGACGACTACGCCCAGAGCAACATCACTGGAGGTGGTGGGTCACGCAGACCAGTACATTTCCATCCCTGGGAGGAGAAGGTGATGGCCCTGCTTCCGCCGGTGGGAGTACATGGACTTCAAGGAGTTCCAGAGCCTGGTGAGTACACAAACAACTTATGTAACATGGGGGTAATGGCATCCGCACCCCAACTACACAAAATGCATGCAACTACCTCCAAACACTCACTGGCCAGAACCATAGTCAAAAACAACGCCAATGCCACTAACATGTGTATGCCCCATTGAGAAAGCAAGGCCATGCTATGACCCATGCTACACAAAGCACTAACCCAAGAATGGATGTCCGGTACGCTGGGAGGGTGGGTGTCACAAAACGCATCGTTGAACTCCAAATCAGACACAATTGCCCTCATCCCATATGGCCCAGGTACATACCCATGCACCATGCTCAAAGCACAGGGACTGTGAAAGTACTGACAAGATAGCTGACACTGGGCCCTGGTGTAGGCAGCACAAGGCCCTCCTGTGACCAGTGCAAACACAAACACCAAGACAACAAGGTCAGATATCTAGGACAGGAACTCACACTCACTGTCATGGCAGCATGCTCCATGGGGGGACAGCTACATCACCTGGGAGCCCCAGTGCAAAATCGCACTACACCCACCAGCAGGCCCTGTCACACACACCCCTTACACAAGCAGACACCCGCGGGACAGGCAATGGATTTACCCACTGTCACAATGGACATGTAACACAAGAAGATGAATACAAAGCCGAAGAAGCATCCAAGCCAAAAATCAACAAGTCAAAGACTCAGGAACACATATCAATCTGTCCCCCGCAACATACCCATCCACAAGTGAACATTGAGGAGAATGCTAGGCACATGTAACTACCTGGAGGAACACTGTCAACTAGAATGTGTATGAAACATGGATGTTGCATGAAACAGCATTAACATTGACTGTCTCTCACACACAGGGCAACGTGAGGAATCTCCTCCCAACAATGGGGGTGAAGAATCACAGTCCCAGGCTCGGGAGGAACCTGATCCCACTGTCAGTGACGCCTCTCAACACTCCGCAGATGACCCCGACCGACCTGAACCCTCTGCTGTCCAAGCCCCTGCAGCCCCTGGTTCAGGAACATCTGTGCCAACCACCACCCCCATTCCTGCCACATCCCAGGAGACACCGAGGAGCCCTGCACGCAGTGAACATCTGAGGCAGTCTGACCAGGAGGGACAAGGTTCACCGGGCACCCAGGAGGAGGCAGACAACACCACCACTGCCATCCCTCAGGGGTCCAGTAGACCCGATGTGCCCACAACGGCAGGCCAGGCTCATGTGGGCAGGGGTGGTGGGAGTGGAGGCAGGTGGAGGCGAGAACCTGACCAGCCAGCTGAAGAGACCGGTATGTCACACATACACAACATCACGGAGGCATACCAGCGTGACACCAGGGAGATCAGCCAGGTAGTTGGGATACTCACAGAGATAAAGGGGACCATCACAGAGATGAAGAATCAGCAGGCCAAGCAACACACCAGTCAACAAGAACACCAAGGACGGATGGAGGCAAGACTGGCTGAGCTCCTGGCGGTGCAAAGGGACATAAGCCATTCACTCTGTCGGATCGCAGACAACATGGGCAACCCTCCCTGTGCCACCAGGCGAAGACCACCACCAGTCACAGGGAGGGAGGAGGAGGAGGATTTGTCCGACGGAGCGTCCCAAGCATCGTCAAGGCCTGCATCTGAGGGTCCCCTGAGGAAGGTGGGTCGTCCACGGAAAAGACTGTGAGAGGCAACGGGCCATCCACATCTCCTAGGTCACCTGGCCTGGCACCTGGCCTCCATGTGCAACAGCATCACCTCATTGACTGACATTCTCTGCCAAATGGACTTGCTGGTCACAGTTTGACCAATGATGCCAACCACTGTGGTCTGGACTCTGCTGCTTTCAAATCCCACCTCCCCCTGGGAACTTTGGATTCTATGGTCCCTGTATTGCACCTTTTTCTTGCACAAATCACGCCCCAGACCTATAATAAAAAAAAACATTTAAATTTGATGTTGCAGTCATTTCGCATGAGTCCACAACATAAGTGTGGGGATATGTCAAAGTATGCCTGAGTGTGGAACTAACTCCAGCCATCCATACACTGGGATCTGAGTCCGGTCGAGGACACACATGGGTCACAATGTATCATCAAATACAGACATGGAGCCCAATACTCACCCGTGATGGCCTCAAGCTGCTGAGGGGGGGCTTGCAATACTGCTCGGACAGACCAATTTGGAAGAGTATCATGAAGGCGTAGAGGTCATGGGTCATGTGGAGGTGCCCGGGGAGGGAGTCCCAGGTCTGTTTGTTGAGGTGGGAGAACTATCTCCTGCATGCAGTTGTTCTGTGGATGTGATGAATGGTGGCCAGGGCAAGGTTGTCTGCACGGAGTTGGACCAACGGGGTGTTGGATGACAGACGTCCAAGGTTGGTTTTGGGTCTGGGGTTGTGGACTGCCTCCTCAGTGTGGGTGAGGAGTCTGAAGGTGATCCTGCAACAGACAGTGAGCCATTGTAGCTATCTCAGGTGGACGGTGATGTGGCTGGGGAGGGGGATGTTGAAGATGAGGTGTGTGGATGCACCCTGGATGTGGACAAGTTCTCCTGCAGTTTTGCTGTTGTCCCTCTGTACAGGGCGTTGCTGTAGTTGACCCGGCTGGTGCCATGGACCTGGGGAACAGACTGTCTTGCCTTGGAGTGGATCTATCTGTGGATCATTTGCAGCATGCGGAGGGTGTTGCAGCATGAGGTACAGATGGTGTTGAGTTGCATGGTAATTGTGAGCGATGAGTCCATGATGAACACCAGCTTGCGTGCGTGGCCACTGGGTGCTGGTGCGGTGCCCAGGCCGCTGGGACACAAGGAGTTGACCCAGCCGTAAGGGGACAATCCTCAGATGATGACCTCAGTCCTGTCCAAGTCCAGCCTCAGGTGGCTGATGTTCAGTCATTCATCAACAGATCTCTTGCCTTCTTGAAGGTTGGATCTGGCAATGGCTGGGTCTTTGGTGAGGGTGAGGAGCAGCTGGGTGTCAATGGCATACGAGATGATGATGAGGACATGTGCGCATGTGATGGTGGAGAGGGGGGTCATGGAGACATTGAAGATCGTCACGCTGAGAGATGAGCCCTGGGGCATGGGCCAGATGACCCCAGTGTACCACATGCGGAAGGGTGGAAGCCGACTCCCTGGGCCTTGCTGGTGAGCTACTTGTTGATTTAATCCTGGGCCCTCCTCTGGATACCAGTGTTGGAGATGTGTGAGCTGACAGTGTGGTAGCACATGGTGTACAATGCCGTTGAGAGGTCAAGGGGGGTGGTCTCACCATTGTTGAGCAGGGCAAAGTTGTCTTTGGTGGTGACAATTATGACGGTTGCAGTGGTGTGATTACTGTGGAAGATGGTCTGGTGCCGGTTGCCTGGAGCTGTTTGCGTGGAGGAAGTTTGTCAGTTGCTCATTGAGTGTCCTGATGACATTTGCTGGGTAGGGAAGCAGGGTGATGTTCCAGAAGTTCCTGTGGTACTGCCGTCCGTTGTTTAAGAAGGGCCTGGGTCTCTGCATGCCTCCAGCTCCCATGGAATGTGGCAAACTCAAAGGAGACGTTCATGACGTGCTTGACGTGGGATTCAAAGATGGGGAATGATGTGGTTGAGATGTTGTGTGGGAATGGACCTGATGGAGAGCCAGAGTGGATGGTGCACATGAGCCAGGTGGTGTATTTGCTGCTGACGGGAGTCCAGAACATGAGGGGGGTTTGCCCCGCGGATAATAGTGCTGTCTGCCTCTGTGTGCCAAGGCTGTCGTGTATGTTCATGAGCTTGCAGTGGTAGAAAGTTGAAAGGGATTTGATCTGCCTTGCAAGGGTGGGGTATCTTTTGGATGGAGAGCTGCTGTCAGTCCACTCACAATGCTGATGAGCTCCTTTATGTCATGTGTTGTGGTGCCTCGGCCCTATCTGAAGGATCTCCACTTGTCCTTGCTGATGATATGGTGATGGCTGTGTGTGTTGTTTTCCAGGGCTGTAATGTAACTGATGGTTCTTTGTGTTGCAAGGTTTGCACAAGAGTCCGGCTAGATCTGTATGAGTCCAGTAGGTCTGCCTTGTCCCAGGTGGCTTAACTGTTGTTGTGCTTCATAGGAAAGCCCGTCAATGTGGCAAGATTGTTGGATCAGTTGCTGATCCAGTGCATGAGGTTGCAGGGTGTGGCGGGGGTGTTGGTTCGAGTGTCCCACACAGCTTGTCTGTGGTGACTTACATCAAGCATCTTTGGGGGATCGGTAGTGGGGTGTGGGGCAGTGTGTTGCTTGTCGGAGACGTGGATTGAAATGTTGATGGACCAATGATGGATGGTGGTGTGGTTCTCCTCCAGCAAGAAGTTACTGGCCCCCAGCCACATGTAGTCTGTGGAGGTGAGGGCATGCGTGCAGATGTACGCGTTGATGGCTTTGCGGATTTGTGGCTGTAGACCTGGAGATCTGTAGATGAGAGTTACTCTGAGGGTTGCCAGGGGGTTGGTGCAAAACCGGATTTGTGACTCTGAGGGTGCACTTGTGAATAAATTGCAAGTCATCCGCCGGGATTGTTGGTGCCGTCCCTGCGGGTGATCTTGTATCCGTCAGAGATGGCAATGAAGAAGTTGTGTGCTGAGGATGCTTTTATCCAGGTTACTGTCATGAAGGTGATGTGTTGAGCTGTTGTGTTGAGGAGGTAACAGAGTCCAATAGCGTGCTGGTGGATGGAGCGGGTGTGGAGTAGGAGGCACATGACTTGGTTGTTTTGACAGGGTCTTGTAGGCGAGGCAGCGCTGTGTAGGCAGTTGGAGATGCACACTCAGCATGCAAAGGTGTCGTGTGTGCGCTTAGGGGTTGCCTGATAGCAGGCGGTTGCTTGTCTGGTGGACATTGCTTGGAGGGATGGCTGCAGCATGTGCCTGTTATGTGACGTGGGTCATGCAAGGACCAGAGGGTCATGCACTGTGTACGTTGCAGGTGCAGACGGTCCTGCCTTTGGCACGGCGTTGGCACAACAGTGGCACAGACAAGTTGCTGGCTGCATTAAGAATGGGTGGAGGGGGGAAGGGAGGCGCATTTTTTAGGCGTGTGGGTTGCAGAATCAGGGAACTCGGTGGGGTGGTGCTGCAGGTGAGGCTGCAGCAGGTGGAAGGGGTGAGAAACTAGGCAAAAAGTAGCACACAAAGACAAGGAGGTCAGAAAGGCACAATGCAACAGGTGTATGTAAAGGAAGGAGTGTCAGGTTACTCATGGGTGACTCCGATAAAATGTATGAAGAATCAACAAAAATGACGGCCACAGGATCAGGCAACAAAATGCAGAGCTGGGCACAGGAGACACACCGTCAGCAGGCGTTGACGTCCCGTTGTGGGGAGCAACCTGCACAAATACATACACAACCAGGTACTTCATGCACAATAGAGATTATTAGCCATGAAGAACTGCATGCATTTTGCCGAAGTACACATACACTCATTTGCTCAATCTTTGACAATTATGCCATAGATGACGCATGCAAACTGGCAAGAGATCTGCAGTGACAGAGATGAGGCACTTTGGATTGTGCTGAACACCTTTATTGCACAAACTCACACAAAGGGAAATGCATCCACACGAACAGACTCACAGGTCAGTTGACAGAACATGTGGGACATACGCTGGACCCCCCTTCACAACACGGATGTTGTAAATCCCAAAGAACTGGCACACAAGTTAAGGGGATGAGCCAAACACATCCTGCTGCACACGGAGAGGCTGCAAATCACCATAGAGCCTGTTGTTGTGATGTCCCACACTATGTCCACCCGTAGCATCAGCAATGTTTCAGAGGCAAGGTTTACGCACATTGATGCCTTCATCAGACTCCACACTCCACTACAGATGACTGTCAAGAAGGGTGACTATCATGTCATGGGAATGATGCTACATGTTATATGCTCCATGGTGAGAAGACGTGTATGCATGGTACCACAACATGCACAGAAGCAGTCCCCACACATTCCCAACCCGTACCACCACCAAAAAGCCTTGCTGCAATCCTTACCCAAACTGACATTTCCACATGTCCATGCATGGAATGCTGATTCAGCACACGTTGCAATCCTCATGAGGAATAGCAGGAGGACAAAGATGACACGAGCAGACAACAGGCACAAAAACCTGGGAATGACAGACACACAAGAAGTCACCTAAATCAAATCTTGCCGCACACATAGTCAGTTACGACACATGAACAATGTTGGACACATGCAAATTTCAAAGAAAGTCTCTCCGCAAAACTGTGTGGCATGACATCATCACTCGAGTGACACATCAATACACCCATCAAAGTCACTTTGCATTCAGTCAGCTGGACACACACATTGCAACACATGCCACTTAATGCTACAAGCTTGTACACTCATACCCAGTGACTCACCAATATGAGAAGAAGTTGCGTATGAGCTGACAACGGATATCATCCTCCTCCTCCTTATCACTTGTCTCGTGACCAAGCCCTGGATCCTCCACGGGTGGGTGTTGCTGCTCATCAGGATCAAGGATGAGTGGCACTGCCTTCTCAACAGCCATGTTGTGCAGCATGTAGCACACAATGAAGATTTTGCAGACCTTCTCCGGTGCATATGGGAGGGACCCGCCTGTCTTGTCAAGGCACCGGAATCGGCTTTTCAGGAGGCCAAACGTCCTCTCAATCACTCGCCTGGTCTGCCCGTGTGCATTGTTGTACCTGTTATCTGCAGCTTTTCTTGGGTTGCGGAGAGGTGTCATTAGCCATGGCATGTTGGGATATCCAGAGTCCCCTACATGGAAACATCATGTAAATAAGTGGGTCAGGAGATGCCGTAGGAGCCAAAGATACGGCAACACACAGGACCAACAGAGTATACCCACCAACAAGACATGCTTGTTCGTTGTGCAGCCGCAGCATCATTTGTGGCACCCTGCTACACCTCATGATGTAGGCATCGTGTGCTGATCTTGGAAAACATGCACAGACATGGGAAATCAGCATGTTAGCAAGACACACCACAAGGGCATTTATTGAGTGGTAATGTTTACGGTTGCGATAGGCTTGCTCCTGTGCATGTGGTGGTACCAAAGCCACATGTGCCCCATCAATGGACCCAATGACATGGGGCATCCCTCCCAGGGCATATAAATCCCCCTTAACATCTGTCAACTCCTCAGGAGTAGGAAATTTGATGAATTCATCAAGGTGCTCCAACATGGCTGCCAAAACACCACGCAGGACACGGCTGAACATTGTCTGTGACATCCCACCAACATCAGCTATGGTCAAATGAAACGTACCTGTGGCAAAAAAATATAGGGCTGCCATCACCTTCATCTTTGGGGTCAGCGCAGTAGGATACCTGTGTCGCAGTTGGAGGTGTGGTGCCAGCTTGTTGGTCAAGTCCTCAATCAACTGTTGAGTGAATCTGTAACGTCGGATGCAGGCACGTTCCCTCATGGGAGCCAAGTCTGGCATTGTTCTTGGGACAGGCGGTGCCCTGCAAGACACTGTTAGGAATTATGAAGATTGAGAGTCTGCCAACATCACTGTCAATGAACATAGCACATGCTAAACTGCTACTAAACATCAGGTAACTATGGAATCTGGTGTGTGCAATACATCCAGGACACATATGCCAGCTTGCTGGCACTCCTACGAAAAGCCAGATACACCTGTTGATTGTCAAGTCTACATGACATGCCCTGAAATGAGCTGGGGGCAAGTCTGAGTGAACAGCCGTGATATCACCGGAGTGACACACATCCACATAGCTGCATTGGCAGGATGTCATCTCATCCAGACAATTGACTGAAAGGCACACGCACAGGTCACATGGAATGTCAAATGTACATATGAAACACATTGTGATGAAGGGGTACACGTGACAACAAATAAACACAGCCATTGAGACGACGCAGACATGTATGCCTGGGAAAATATGATGTCCAATGCACACAGACCCTACAGCCATGGGAATCCACATGTGGCATGGTGTGCGTAGATGTGTGCCATGCCCGTCTCCACACAGACCCATGTTGGATGCACCAACAGCAGATGCAGTTGACGGAACACTAATATCAAGCTCATGGGAACACATGACACACACCTGACATAGTCACATAGGGGCACGCTGATCGTGACATGTCAGTTGATAGAGTGTCTCTGCCCCTGGCATCAGGAGACAGGTGCGGGTGGTGATGACTGTGCCATCCCACAGCTGCTGTGCATGACACAGTTGGACTACAGACACACATGTGGCAAGTGTCAAGGTGATGTGTGCCACATAGTGCCCCATCACACATGACATGTGTCCACAGGTCATCACACATCAATTGTGCAACTAGATGAGTGGACCTGTGCAATATCACTGGCTGACACACCTAGGGCCTGCACATGAAAGTATGCAATGACAAGTACTTGATGGACATCCGTGTGCGACTCGTAGCCCTCCATTCCTGCCGTGTGTACGCCTCGTATCACTATTCTACTGGTGCCGTACGGGTATGTGTGAAACGCACCGTACACCCACATTCATTGCGTGTGTACGGTCCGTATCACTATTGTAGTGTAAGTAAGTAAGTAAAGTCTTTATTGCTCAGTTAATTAAAACCATTGCAATTGTTAACATATAAAAACCATGAATTAAATACAATTGATGTTTAAAAGCGAGAATAGCAGGTATGTATGTACAGAATTCGGGTACCAGGCCATTGTCCATATCAATAAGATGATTCCTTATCAGTTTTGGGTTTTACTTCGTTAATTGGTGTCAGCCAGTTTGCGCCCTCTGTCATTCTTGTTTCATTTCTGCTTTGTCCAAGAATTTGACAACGTGGCTTGCTATTTGAATGTTTTTTCCGTCCAAGAAGGCCTTTACTGCCTGCCGGCGAGTTCTTATGCCCAGCCTGTTGAAGTGCTTTTTTAGATGGGATCTGCGCTCTGCGTCCAGACCTTTGCAGGTACATAATAAATGCAGGATGTCTTCCTTTGAGTTCCCACAAATTCGTCAGTTGGTAGTTTCTTTGGGTCTTGTCCAGGGGGGAAGATGGTTTTGCACAGGAAGTTGGCCCAGCCGTAGACGTAGAAACTTCTCCTTTGTGCGCCTGGTAAACCCGACTCCAAGGTAGCTTTGGCAGAGGCTGGTTGTATAGCTTTGGATAACTGTCCAGCCATGGGCCCGGGTTGCTAGGCTTGCTTTGTCCTCGATTAACGACGTGGATCTTACTGATTTACTGACTAATTGTTTGAAGATGTTATGAGATCCGCTGCTCATCCAGGCTTCTTGAAGACTCAAGGAATTTAGAGAGTGGTTAAGATATGGCGCGGCCGCGCTCTTGCTCTTACTTTCCATCTCTTTCCATAGATGATGATTTAGGCTTGTGGATTCCCCTCTTTGTATCTTGTGCCAACTTTTGGCATAGGCACCCATTCGCTCTAGAGTTTGGTTTCTCAGGCCAAATTCCAGCCTAATTTGTGCCTGGGAAGTATAGTTGGGCAGACTGAAGATTATTCTCATGGCCTTCGCTATTGTGCTGTTCAATTGCTGGGCGTCCCTTCCTCGGAGGCATTCGCTTCCGTAGTTCAGGGCCGGTGTTAATTTTGCCTGTAGCACTTGAAGCAGAGGTGTGAAGCTTCGGCCAACTGCTTTTTTTTTTAGGTTCCTTAGTGCAATCCCTACGCTAGTGCCCCTCCGTTTTATTGCTTCCTTTTGCTGGTTGAATGAGCCCTTTCTGTCAAAGATTACCCCCAGGTACCTGTACTCCTCTACTGTCTCCAGTGTGGACCCTCCCATGTGGCAGCGGAATCCTGCTGGAGGTCTTTTTGCATTAATCATCATTATTTTAGTTTTTGAAAGATTGATGGTAAGGTTGTTGTCTGTCGAGTACTTAGACGTCGTGCTGATCAGATGTTGTAGCCCTATCGGTGTTCTGCTTATTAGGGCAATGTCGTCGGCGTACATTAGGTTGGAGATAGTAAGGCCACCTAGGCTGGGGCATGAGAGTTGGTTTCATCCAGCAGCTGTGCCAGGTCGGACATGAAAATATTGAAAAGTGGTTGAGCTAGGACACAGCCTTGTTTTAAACCTTTCGTGGTCGTTATTTTTCTTGAAAGAAGGTCTCCTGGCCCTAGCTTGACTTGGACCCATGTGTCCGTGTGAAGTAGAATCAGCTGTGTGAGAAGGCCAGGTGGGATGTTCCTTTTTTCCAGTTTTGACCATAGTAAGTTTCTGTTGACAGTGTCAAACGCTGAGGTGAAATTAATAAAGCATACATACAGGCGGAGGTTGGTTGCCTTTGTAGCGTCAATAAGGAGCGAGAGAGCTAGCATGTTTGTTGTTGTGCCCATTTGTCTACGGAAACCTGTCTGGGTGATAGGAATTACTGCATTTTCTTCTGTCCAGTCCAGAAGCTCCTCTAATAGGAGACCAGCGTAATATTTGGCTTCGTTGTCGATTAGGGCTATTAATCTGTAGTTTTTTGGGTCCTTTACGTTGCCCTTCTTGTGTATTGGTGCAATTATTGAGCCTTTCCATGAAGCTGGGATTGTTGCAGTGTGTGTTATCTGCTTGAAGAGTGGGACTAGGGCTGCTGCCCAGTAATCCGGGTTTTGTTTATACAGAATTGGGGGGATCCCATTAGGGCCTGGCGCCCCCTCTGCTTTCCCCTTCGCGATCCTGTTTATTATTTGTTTTTCCGTAGGGACAAAAGCATCAGTGCCCAATTGTAACGTCCGTGGTGGGCTTTTATTGGCGTTAACCAATCGCCCTGTGGGTTTGGGCTGTGGTGCTGTGTTGAAATGTGCCTGGAGATAATTGGCCCAGGCTTCCTCTGATACATAGGAATCAATGGTCGATGTCCTGGAGTTCTGCCTCTGTAGCATTGTTCCCTGGCCTAGTTTGTATATTTCCAATGTGTGCTACATGTGTCCACTGGACAGGGATACACCATTTGGCTTGTGCATACTCACACTGGGCAGTGGCTGTGTGGCATATTCACAACAATCTGTTGATGGTTGTTTGTCACAAATATGTGGTGCCAGCCCACGAGGTGATGTTGTGTCAATTTAGGAATTGTTGCTGCACAGTTTTGAAAACCCTGATTAACCCCTTCCATGCCCATGACGGAACGGTTCCGTCATGAGCATCGGTTGCGCTGTGCTCATGACGGAACCGTTCCGTCATGGGCATGGAAGGGGTTAATCAGGGTTTTCAAAACTGTGCAGCAACAATTCCTAAATTCACGGATGAGGCCTACATGGGCACCCCTGATTTCTCCTTGCCAGGTCTGATCTGTGTGTGAGCATTGGCTGTACAAAGAATCACCGTGCAGTGACCCTGTGATGGTGGCCAGTGCTTAATGTTCGTGCTTTGCAGCCTGTGTCATGTTTTTTAACAACATGAATACTGCTCATAAATTATTGGCACATGTGTGTAGTTCAGATGCAACGCAGTTTGGTCTGTGTGCTGACATCTGTGTGGACATTCTGGCTTGCCATGAGGGTGTCTCCACAGCACAGCTATGTTTTTTTACAACACAATTGCAGGCCCATTAGCTTATGCATTGTCCTGGGTTTGGACATGTGTCCCACTCTACATGACAGGCAGTGGGTCATATGTGTGGCCAACTGTGTCATCAGGTAATGGATGGCCATGTGACAACTGACATAATTCAAGTTGTTAGTCAAAAATGTTTGTACCTTGGCACTCACAGCACTTGTCGACAGTTCTTCATGTTTTAAATGTGGTAATTTGATGATTTGTGTTAAGAACACTAATGTGCCTGCATGAAAGATGTCTCCCAAGGAAGTGCACACCAAACGACATTTCCACTTTCATGGAACACGCTGGCACCTTTTCAAAGAAGCCACTGTTAGAATTATATGGTGTTGCAGATTCTCTGTATACATGTTCCCACAGTGGTCTTGATTTTGTGAAACTCCTTTGTTGTTTGTGATACAAACTAACGTGTGTCAAGACATCAAGACCTCTGTGGGCCCATGTATATGTACTTTCTGCAACACCATTTATTTCTAACAGTGGCTTCTTTGAAAAAGGTGCCAGCTTCTTCAATGACAGTGTAAATGTAGTTTTGTGTGCACTTCCTTGGGAGACATCTTTCATGCAGGCACATGAGTGTTCTTTTCACGAAATAGCAAATTGCCACATTCAATACATGTCGATTGTGTACTTACAGGTCTTTGAGTGTGGTGACACCTTGAGTAGTGAGGTGTGTTAGTTTACGTTGGGTGCACCACTACTGTTTCTTTCAGGGTAAACAAGATGTGGCATGACTTCATTGTATTGCTGTGCTCACCTGTTCACAGACACTAGCTTCTCAGTGTATTTCTCATTCAAGTTGTGGCCTGGTGTGTTCTTGTTTTCCTTGTGTCCAAGTGGCTTAGTGGGTCTACCAACTGGGAAGTAGAGGGCTTACATATGTGCGGAGTAATCTAGCTGTTACTCATGATGCATTGCCTGATATGCACTGTGACCTATTGTTTTTGTGCTCATGTGTCAGATGTATACAGGTGACTGATGCATTTCTGTTTCTTCTCCTTGCCCACAGCATCATCATCGGAAACCGACGGAGACACCTGCACGGAGCTGGAGGAGGGACCCAGCGACAGTGCCACCAGTGCTGTAGAGTCAGAAGGAGGCAGTGGCACGGAGGGCGAGGGGAGTCAGTCCGAGGACCTGTCTGGAGGCGATACCAGCTACGATGCCGACGGGTCCAACGCTGACCTCCTCGAGGAGGCGGAGGCTGCAACACCACCTGGCAGCATCCCCACATCTGTCCCAGCCTCCTCCGTTACCATCTCCGCTCTCCCAGTTGCTCCCGTCCCTTTTGTACGTGCAGAGGCCCACCATGTCTCCTTCGGCCCAGGCACCGCACCCCCTGCCCCTGTCACCCCTGCTGCCCTCAGTGAAGAGTCTGTGGACATACTGCGGCAGTTGCAGGTTGGGCAGGCATCGGTGCTGAATGTCCTCCATGGCCACACTAAACTGCTTACACAGATGGTGTCGTTCATGGAGGGCATGTCAGCAACGATGTCTGACCAATTCAGGATTCTGCGGTCCATGGACTCTTCCCTGATGGCAGCAGTTACTCTCCTGCAGCGCTCCATCCCCCCCTACCCCAGACCCATCCACACTTCCCTCTCCCATACCTGTCCAACACACACCCAGACAGTCACGATCACGCACCCCACCAGACACAGGCAGCACACCACCAAGTAAGGCAAAGCGCACACCTCCTGGCACGCACACTCAGGGGGATGTAGGCACAACCACAGGATCTGGGGACAGATGACATACACACAGCCACAGTCGCAGTCCACAGTCCTCACAGCCATGTTCCTCCAAAACCACTCCCCTTGGCTCCCCTGACAAACGCTCACCCAAGGAGCTCTTTCTGGGTGGGTTGGAGCTCGCCCGTGCTGAGCCACCACCCCACAAGCAGGCGAGGAAGTCCCTGGGCACCGGAGTTGAGTCCCCCACCACATCAACCCCCTCCCCCAGGAGCGCTGCACCCCATCCCTCGCCCACCACACCCTCCCTTGACCCAGGGGAATCCTCAGGTGCAGGGGTTCGGATGGAGATACTGGCAGCGGTGTGCAGTGCCGAGCTCATCTCCACCTTCGGCGTTGCCCCACCCCCTGTGGTGGAGATGTCCACCCCTGCACCCACCACACCTACGCTTCCCTCTCCTGTCCCTGCGGTGCCTGGTACTGCCACAGATGATGCCCCCCCATCCGGAGGTTCATTTGTGCAGGCAAGCTAGGGGTAGATGCGGTCCCCTATGTCCCCCCTTGGACTTTCCGTATGGACTGGCCATTGGCCTCTGTAAATAGTCTATTTTTGATTAAAAAAAGTGTGCAGAATAAAGCCTTTATTTTTACTTTTAACACTATTGCATTTCAGGTACTTGATGTTGGTGCTGAGGCTCCTGGAGTTGGTGTTCTGGTAATGTGTTAGGGTTCTGAGAAATGTTTTTGTATGATGGTCATGCGGTGGACCATGGTATCTGTGTGCCATCACAATGTCTCTGCAAAGAATCATTGGAAGTGTGTGTTCATTTTGTTTTGAGACATTGTCCCAAGGAGTGTTCCTTCCTCTGTGGCACCTGACATCTTCCCTGCAAACAGTTGCACAATTGTTGTGCTGATCTGTGTCAACATTTCCTTTGTTGGTGACGGATCTTCAACAATGGCCATCCCTGTTCACCGATGTCTCCTGCTGAATCGTATGTGCCATCCTTGCTAGTCATTGTACTTGTGTTTTGAGTATGTCGAAATGCCTTCAGGGACAAATTCACCCTTTTCAGCACTATGCATGTGTGTAATCACAGCCTACCACACAAATGGTACTTTTTATGCAGGGTATTTGGGCATGTGACTCACAATTGTGGGCATTGTATCTAGGGGACTTCCACCCTATTTCTTCCATGAGAGACAACATCTTGGCAGCTGGACCAGCACCTGGACATTCCTATCAGTCCTGGGATGTGCGTGACAGTGTGTGTTCCCTTTGGATATCTTAGTTTTGTAGGCAGTTACATGACTATACAGTCTTGTGGCATGATATCAGGGTGTGTATTGTGCTGCATCTGCCATGGGTGGGTATGCATGTGCTACTTGTCCTCACACCCACATGTGGTGTGTCATGCAGTGGGTGAAAGACATCCATCCTCCTGGGAGTGGGACACTGCTGTCAGTGATGTGTTGTTATGGCACTGTCATCATAGTCCAAAGTTAGGGATGCGTACATACCACCATGTAGGTGTGGTCATCTGATAATGATATATACCCCCCCATATCTATGTCCACTGCTGGGAGTCCTCTGCACCCACCCCCATGCCTCTGTCCACTGCTGGGTGTCCTCTGCACCCACCCCATGTCTCTGTCCACTACTGGTAGTCATATGCACCCACCCCCATGTCTCTGTCCACTGCTGGGAGTCCTCTGCACCCACCCCCATGTCTCTGTCCACTGCTGGGAGTCCTCTGCACCCACCCCTCATATTGCATACCACTGCTGGTAGTCATATGCACCTACCCCCATGTCTCTGTCCACTGCTGGGAGTACTCTGCACCCACCCCTCATATTGCAGTCTACTGCTGGTAGTCATATGCACCCACCCCCATGTCTCTGTCCACTGCTGGGTGTACTCTGCACCCACCCCCATGTCTCTGTCCACTGCTGGGAGTCCTCTGCACCAACCCCTCATATTACATGCCACTGCTGGTAGTCATATGTACCCACCCCCATGTCTATGTCCACTGCTGGGAGTCCTCTGCATCCACCCCTCATATTGCATGCCACTGCTGGTAGTCATATGCACCCAACCCCATGTCTCTGTCCACTGCTGGGAGTCCTCTGCACCCACCCCTCATATTGCATGCCACTGTTGGTAGTCATATGCACCCACCCCCATTGTCTCTGTCCACTGCTGGGAGTCCTCTGCACCCACCCCTATATGTTTGTCCACTGCTGGTATTCATCTGCAGGCACCCCCATATGGCTGGACACTGCAGGTATTCATCTACAGCCACCCGTATATGGCTGACCACTGCTGGGAGTCCTCTACAGTCACCCCTACATGTTTGGACACTGCTGGTATTGATCTGCAGCCACCCCCATATGGCTGGCGACTGCTGGGAATCGTCTGCACCCACCCACCCACCCCCTTGGAGCAGTACACTGCTGGCCTGGACCTACACACACACCAATATGAAGGTAACATGCAGGGCCAGACCGTAACCCCACATTCGTGGCGTGTGTACGCCTCGTATCCCAAATGTACTGGTGCCGTAGGGGTATGGGTGAAACGTACCATACCCCCGCATTCATTGCATGTGTACGCATCGTATCACTATTGTACTGGTGCGTTAGGGTTACGTGTGAAACACACCGTACACATGCTTTCATTGTGTATGTACGGTCCGTATCACTGTTCTACTGGTGCCGTAGGGGTACGTGTGAAACGCATCGTACCCACGCATTCATTGCGTGTGTATAGTCCGTATCACTGTTCTACTGGTGCCATAGGGGTATGTGTGAAACGCACCGTACCCACGCATTCATTATGTGCGTACGGTCCGTATCACTATTGTACTGGTGCTGTAGGGGTACGTGTGAAACGCACAGTACCCACGCATTCATTGCGTGTGTACGGTCCCTATCACTATTGTACTGGTGCCGTAGGGCTACGTGTGAAACGCACCGCACCCACGCATTCATTGCATGTGTACAGTCCGTATCACTATTGTACTGGTGCCATAGGGGTATGTGTGAAACGCACCGTACCCACGCATTCATTGCATGTGTACGGTCCGTATCACTATTGTAGTGGTGCCATAGGTACGTGTGAAACGCACCATACACACGCATTCATTGCATGTGTACGGTGCGTATCACTATTGTACTGGTGCCGTAGGGGTAAGTGTGCAACGCACCGTACATGTCCACTTCCATTGTTGTGGTACGCAGGGGTTGCTGGCCATGCCCCCTCAAGTGACCAGACCCTGGTGGTAATGTATGGGCTCCATATTATAGGTTTGGATTTGGGTATGGGGTATGTTTCCTGCCCCTCACCCCCACCCTGGCCCCTGGGTGTTGTTCTCAGCTTCTGCAGCGTGTGCGTCGGTTCCGTTGCACCAGGTCGTAGGCTAGGAGGACATGGATGACACGTACGATGGGGTTCATGGCGTGTACGCCGCGTACCGGGGCTCCGTTGCGTAGCGGTTCACGTAGGACTCTGCTTTTCCGGCTGTGTTTGGCTCCCGTTAAAAAAGAGCCGTACGGAGTGACGTAGGGACAAATCGTACTTGCTGGCCCGGAAACCGCTGCCTGAATATGTCCGGATGTCGCGTACAAGCTGTTCCGATCAGAATCGTTGTTTTTTTTTACCCCTACGGGCTTTTGTACGAAACGGACGGAAATAGGCTTTCTGTACAAATCGTACTTCCTAGGTTGCACAGAAAGTTTACCGGGTATGAGTCGTACGGAGAAAACGCTCCGTACAACGATTCGTACAGCCTTTTTCCAAGATTGGAATCGGCCCCTGAATGTCCTGAGCATCAATTGTTCTTTCTGGGATCCATTGGCCAGCTTGGTACCCATGGCTCTTTAGAACATCAGAGTGCCCAGGCTTTTACCAGTTGTAGAATGGCGAATAGATCTGTAGGTACGACTGTTTTGCTTTCACCTATCAGATAATACAGAATCTGCCACACGGTGGCTCAACACTTGGCGAGGCAAAATACATTAACACAAAACAAATAACACCTTTAGAAAAGGGTTTTATTTTCCAAAATACAAGGACTCTCTCTTTTAGAATAAGACTTTGGGTTTTATTTTACGCAATGCTCTCTAACAAAAAGGCTTTCCCAAATGTTTCTTTTGCACAGGATATTCAGGTCACTAATTCATCTCACAAATCCAGAATGAAGACTTAGGCAGACAAGCGTCAGGACATTACGGTTCAGAAATGAGAGGCAAAATGCAAATCTGATGCTGCATTCAATGCTGATCCATTTCAAGTTGTGACTAGTAAGGGACACATGGTGACTGCTCACTGTTCTGAAAAGTTAATTATGAGGGAATCTCATATTTCAAATACCTGCCTCTGAGTTGTCAATTCCAGACATCTGTAGTGAGACTCTGGGTATTATTACGAGTGCAGTGGTCCTGGGACCACCATACTTGTGGTGGCGGTCGACCGGGCAGTCCAAACGCTGTATTACAATGGCAGTGATGAAACCACCAGCAGCCCAACAGAAGACCACCACCACCGCCAGGATCCTGGATCCTGAGGTCTGCCGTGGGTAGATTTGTCAGGGGCCCTGTTGAGGACCCCTTTACATGCCTTTCCTCCAAGCATTACATGGGGGAATCCTGCCATGAAATGCGTGGGGGAGAGGCATGTAAAAGGGTCCTCAACAGGGCCCTTGGCAAATCCCCCCACAGGGGTGCATGCAGGTGGCACATGATGTCCCCCCCAAAAGAACATGGTCGTGTGTGCGCTGTGCATGCCACACCATGCATGGATGACCTGGAGGTGCTGTTATGGAAGTGGTATGCTTATAAGACTATCCTATGGGCTAAATATAATGCCGCTGTGACACCATTTCCGCCACACTGCCAGCTCTGGATTATACATGTTATCCAGCAGGTGAGAGCCCGCAGGCTTATCGGTCTTCCCGGTATTGCCACATCAGCATACCAATGGAAAGACTGAAAAACTCGTAATTGGCCCCTCTGTCATAAGAGGGCCAGCAGAGCCCTAGGACTGACTCACTGGTTAGCTCATCAATGCCTGCGGTGTCTATTTATCCTGTGTGTCCTCAGCCTCAAACCACAAGATCTGGAAAAGTGGTTTGGGCACCTCAAGGGCTCATTGAAGAACCATAATGTATACGTGTTTGTGTTTGTGACTTTTTTTTTAACAAGGGTGAGATATAGTGATGTGTGTATTATAGAGCACAGGACCCTTATGTTCCCTAATGGACTCCGTAGTCTAGTGACAGAAGTGGTTAATAAAATTTATGAAGCAGCAAATGTCAGTTAATGGTTGCACGCTAGAGAATAAACACGTGTAATGTTGAGCTCGGTGTGTGGGGTGATTTATTTCGGGCTGTGGAGGATGCTGCAAACTCCTTTCCCTTGAAAGTGCCACAGCACCTGTTGATAGATATAAACTGTTGCTTGTGGGAGAAAATATCCTCACTTGCTACAGTAACAGAAGTCCAAGCAAACAGATATTCAAACTGTAGTGGAAGAAGGCAGGTCATTTAAAACAATTCCAACCAAAGCAAGGCCCAGTTACCAATGAGAGTCAGCTATTCACAATATTCTAAGGCAAAGATTTATTTAATTAACATCATGAAACCCCAAACGTGAAGTGTAACAAAAGGCCAAGACAAATCTGATAGTGTTAAATATTCAGATGACTAAAGACCTCTCTCTCTAAGGTATTTCAAAAACTTCAACTGCGCTGTTGTAATAATTATATATAAATTGTGACTCAGAGGCAGTGAATTTTGACACATTACCTTAAATATTCAGCATTGTAATCAATAGGTAGCATAGTGCTAGGAATATGTGAAATAAGTCAACCGGTTCCTCCATTTTTCACATCTTTTCCGCCACCAACTGTGGTGTCTTCTAAGAAAGTTCATCAGTTTGATTAAGTTTTTTTAGAAGAATGCTAAGAGCAGTTTGCAAGATTTTTATGCCAGTATAATATGCTACTTTAACCCCTGTCACATTTGTTGCAAGGATTTATCTTAACCATGTCCCTTTCTGTATAACTAATGGTCCCTACTTCTTAAACGTAGTAGTAAGAAATGCAGAACAGAATCCACATAAAAGTGCCTTGCTTCACACTATCTGAAATAATCAACTGAATATTTATCAAGGTGGCTTATCCCCTTTCAAGTAATTGTCCAAATAGATATGCAATGCTGTACTTGCACCTTCTGCAAATTAAACTAGTTCATAACTGGAGTCTTCTAGTTTCATACTTAGGTGCCGATTACGATCCGGTAAAAAAATTCCCCGTACGACTCGTATCCGGTCTTTTTACCGTACGAATAGTACAAGTGCCGTACAAACTGGCAATTACGATTCGCATGGGAAAAAGTCCATACGAATCGCATTGGGAATTATTCCCCACACGTCCTCGGGTCGGAAAATGTGTCCGACACGTCCACGGACGATTTACCGTACAAATGTGAAAAGTGAAGTCCGACCGCGGAATTACGATCCATCGCGTGCGTCCGATGTTACAACCGTATGGAAAATACACCGTCCGCACCGAACTCCCATAGCAACCATGGAGACATGTGCCCGCATACGCGCCCAACACTCCCCCCAGCCCTCCTATGTACGAGTCGAATCCCCCCCTCCCGGCCCCCTTATGTACGCACTGACCCCCCCCAGCCCCCGTACGTTCGAGTCGTACCCCCCCAGCCCCGTACGTTCGAGTCTTACCCCCGTGTATGTACACCCGTGTACGTGTCGTACCCCCCGTGTATGTACACCCGTGTACGTGTCGAACCCCCCGTGTATGTACACCCGTGTACGTGTCGAACCCCCATGTATGTACACCCATGTACGTGTCGTACCCCCGTGTATGTACACCCGTGTACGTTCGAGTCGTACCCCCACCCGTGTATGCACGGTGCGTACTGGGGGTAAACGGGTGTACATACACAGGGGGGTACGACACGTACACGGGTGTACATACACAGGGGGGTTCGACACGTACATGGGTGTACATACACGGGGGGGTTCAACACGTACACGGGTGTACATACACGGGGGGGTTCGACACGTACACGGGTGTACATACACGGGGGTACAACACGTACACGGGTGTACATACACGGGGGGTTATGACTCGAACGTACAGGGGCTGGGGGGGGTCGGCACGTGCATACGGGGGCTGGGGGGGTATGACTCGAACGTACGGGGGCTGGGGGGGGGTCGGCACGTACCGGGCCACCTACTCTGGTCGTTTCGCGCCGTACTTTGCTTTTCCGGCACTTTTTGGGTGCCGTGAAAATATTGCCGTCCGGACTGCTGTCGGTTCGAATCGTACTTCCTGGGTCGTGAAACGCTGCCTGAAAGCGTCCCGACGTCACGTCGCAGCATTCCCGGATCACATTGGTACGTATAATTTCGTCGGTCGGTGTTTTTTACGATTCATAGGGAAATGGTGTTTCCGTGCGAATCGTAATTCCATGTTTGTAAAGTTTTACAACCGGGTACGAGTCGGACGGAGAAAACGCTCCGACTGACGGTTCGTACCCGGTTTTTACCGGATCATAATCGGCACCTTACTGTGTGTTGAACTCCAAAATGTTCAACACAGTGAATGTCATAAAAGAATGTAATCTGTAGGTTTGTAAGTAAATTATTGCAGTCCGTTTCCCTAGCTCTCATTAATTTACAGCCCATTAAACAAACAGTTTGTCCTTGTTATCTTGCTGAATTCCATTGTCTACACGGAGATAACAGAAAAGTGTTAGAAAACGAGTAACACTGCAGCAAATAGGACAGCATCCAGGTGTATAATGCTAAGATAGTTCTAGGACTAATCATCACAATACATTCACTGTGTAATATACTGCAGTGGTGAACTTCCTGTAGATTTTCCCTCACCTATACTGCTTCCTATGCTTTTCTCCTCTCCACATATAATGTATGGCAGTGGTATATTTCTATTTCAGAAGAAAAGCCAAGGCTACAAAGCAGTGACTGTATGGGCTGATTACATTTACCAAGCCCATGTTTTGTTGGATTATTGGCATAATATCGATGTTCATAATTAATATTGACAAATTAAAATATTTGGAAATGAAATATCGCTAACAAAAATATTTATTTCCTGTACTTAACTATCAAACCCCAAATATCGCTGTTAAAAACATAGGGGAAGATTTATGAGGTTTTGACGTAGGGAAGCGCAGCAGGCCTTCCTGCTGCGCTTCCCTACGGCAAAAGAAAAGGGCAGGGATGCGCCGTATCTATAAAATGCGGCGCATTCCTGTCCTTTTCCCCTGCGCCGGCGCACAATGGGCTGCCTGCGCCAACGCAGGCACCTCTGCACCATGGTGCAAGGGTGCCTGCGTTGCGGAGATGAATATTTTTGTACAGGAAGGGAAACCTTCCTGTACAAAAATAATCACAAGAGGTTTTTCCTCTTTGTATGGGTGCTGCAGAATGCAGCACACATAGAAAAAGGAAAAACGAGGAGAAACAAAGATATTTCTCCCCGTTGCGCCTTCCTTACGCCTCCCCTGGGGAGGCGTAAGCTTTTGGCGCTGCCTCAGATTTACGATTTCTCGTAAATCTGGGGCAGTGTCAAAAGGCCATGGATGTTGCTGGGAACGCCCCCAGCAACACCCATTGCACGCCCCTTTAACGCAGAACACTGCGTTAAAGGGACTGATATTCATGAGGCAGCATTAAGCCACAAAAAGTGGCTCAGTGCTGCCTGATAAATATCACTCAGGCTTCTGCGCCACGGAACGTCACAAAAAGTGACGTTCCGATGGCGCAACGGGCCTCATAAATCTGCCCCATAATTTTTTATGAATCATCCGGTCGGAATTGAAACCAGCTGGTCATTCCGGCTGGCTTCTGATGGGCTAAAGGAGGCCGTTAGCCAGTCAGAGGCCTGCCCGTAATCCCAAAGGGCGTTCTTTCCATCCTTGGGCTTACGATGCATGGTTTCCGGCGGGGTTGCCATGCCGGCTTTTCTGACATGGCAACCCTGGTGGAAATCGTGTTTGGAGGCCCCTAGCAGGGACCCCTTGTGTGCGCGGCCTCCAGGCACCCCTGAGGTTCCGTGTGGGACGGAACGACAGTTTTGAGTGGTGACGAATATGGATGAGTTGGGTATCTACGAACCGCAAATGACGAGTATAGTGGGTGTACGCAGTTTCGCTACGCAACCACGTATGGTTCGTCTTATTTTAGGGTTTATTCATCTGAACCCTCGGGTTCCATTTTAGATACGGCATCCATTTTGTTTCTTGCCCTCAAGTAGCCAGCGAACGGACTTTTGTCCGCTTCGTGACCCTGGGACTTTCAAGCTTACACGAGAGACACGTGTTCCTTTGAGTATGACTTTTATGATGAGGGAAACGACACGACGAAGGCAGATGGCCCCGCTCGAGGCTCATCTTGCCGTGCCGGTCTATTGTTTCAGCCATGCATGCATTAGACACGGTATCTCTGATCCCGTTATCGAGTTTCCTTTATTACTCCCAATACTCTTCTTTAACCTGTTGTGCATCCTCGTTCTTCCTTTGCATCTGTTTTTGTCCCTTCTCCTAATGTGTTTACGGTCAGGATGGAATGTGTTTTATATGCTTTTACAGTTGGGAACTGGCAATACTGTGATAATCATGTTCCGGCCTCTTGAAACATGAACGCGACCCTTTTTTGAAGTTTATTGTGGGAACTGAGTTGTAATCTTTGTTCACTATATTGGGCTATGGGAAAAACGTGTATAAAAGGAGCGATCCACTTTTGCAAATTGAAGCAGTCTCCGAGAACCTACACGCTGTGTACTTCTTGTGACCTCTGTATCCCTGCAGTAAAATAAACGCTGATCTCTGACGCCGCTGGAAGTGTCCCGTGTCTCTGTGTTTGGTACGCCAGAACAGGTAACCCACGAAGGTTTCAGGTGTTGTTCCCTGGCACCGCTGGGTCTTAGAAAAACCCAGTCCTTCAGTTGGCGCCCAACGTGGGGCGACATCAGCGGTACCGGTCCAAAGCCCGACGATCGTGAGGAACTTCGTGTGAAATCTCCGAGGGAAGGTGCACCCCGCTTCATCGATCCAGTTGTCGAAATAAGTGGCCCGACGTCTTTTCCCGCGAAGATCCCCGCCTCCTGACGGCTGCGACGGACTGATGCCCTGACTGTCGACCTGTTTTTGGCGCCTGGCGTAGTCCTTTGTACGGCGAGACGATAGACGGGCCTTCCTGGTGACGCCATTGTTCTTTCAGTTAAGTATTTGTGGGTCGCTCCCAGTGTTCCTTTGTCGTTTGCATGGTACCATAGCATTTGTGGTTCTTAGTTGTTGGGTTTTATTTGACGATTGCAATTGCCAAAAACCGAGGGTCTCGTGAACTTTTTGCGATATCGTAACTTTGATAGCCCTTGAAGTTTGTAAACTCGGTTAGTGTGCGCGATGCCTAGCCGTAGTACTTTGTTTGGTTTTTTTAAATGTTGCAGAATGGATTCCCGGCTGGAGGATTCATGCCCGATACCTCCGGTTGGAACTCCGATTTATGAGCTCTATAGTCGCCATGGCGTAGGTCCTATCGTGTATAATGAATATTGGGTCCGCTACACTAAAAATGATGGCGTTCTTAGTTGGCCATCTCATGGTAGTTTTGAAACTGCCGTTTTAGATAATTTGGAAGCTAAACTGTTTAAAAAGAAGGCTAGGCCGGCCATGTTTGATTCCTTCCGGTTGTGGCGGAAAGAGGCCAAGCAGAAAGAAATCAAGCAGAGTAAGAAAAATAAAAGAGAAGGCGTTATCGCGGTGATGCGAGATGCTGAACAGTATCAGCGAGACAAAGATGAGAAAGAGCGGGAAGTTAGTGCTCGACTTCATCATATGGCGGTGGATAAGTGTTATCCGGTGCTGCCGCCTAACAATGATAAGCCAGGAGAAGAAGTGGTAGAGGATTCGCTATTGTCTTATCTGTTGAAATCACCACCCCCCTATGCTCCCGATACTCTGGGTCCTGTGATTCTACCTCTTCCTCCACCTGCTGTTTTGGCGGCTGCTGGTCAGCCCGCCGTTCCTCCCGCTCTCCCGAATCCCCTTGTGCCACAGATCGTTCCTCCTCTTTTACCGGCTTCTCTTCCTACTGCGCCTTCTCAAGTCCCTCCTCAGTCTGTTGTTCCTGCTACTCCTGGTGCTGCGTCAACTTCCATTGCTTCTACTCCTACTGTTGCCGCGCCTGGATCTTCTTCCTCTTCTCCTTCCGTTCGTAGTCGTCTCTTGACTGCTGTTGCTTCTCTTTATTCTCCGCTTTTTGGGCCAATACTCGGCTCGACTCTTTCAGATGTCGCTCAGAGGCGTAGTCAGCTTCCTGACGATAGAGAACGCGAATCGCTGGTAAAAATGGCACGTAAATGGATTCGTAATCCTGTTAAATATCCTTCGCGTGTAGTGTTTGACACATTTTCTCAGTTTAATGCGCCCACTCAACGATTCGTGTTTGAGGAATTGTGTAAATCATTGAGGGAAGAGTGGGATCACGATGTGGTAGATACTGTACCGTCTGAGGTTTCTGAGCTCCAGCATTGGTTTACAACTGGTGTGATTGTAGGTGACAAAGTTCGAGAAGCTTTAGAACGTTTATTATCCTTTCGATGCACCGTGCAACCTCGAGCATTGTTTAAGGAGGAGACGGCAGCATGGATGGCGCAACCTGGTCAATATCCGATGCGGGAAGTTCCCCCAGTATGGATGCCAGGCGATCCTACTGCTAACCCTGCTGTCCCAGGCCGTTTTCAGAGAGTGTGGATACACCTCCCTTGGAAAAGATCGGAAGTCTTACAGGTGAAGCAAACTTTGCCTGATCCCCGTAAAAATCCAGCAGGTTATTATAAGGAGTTGTCCCAATTGGTGGATGCTACTGTTATGAATCTAGCTGATATTGATATGTTGTTTGGCAATGTAGTGCCTCAGCCGATTTGGGCGAAAATTCGTCACAAGAATCATGCGGCTGAGTTAGGTGGTGACTGGGCTGCCCTTACAGCGGCAGACGCTCAGCAAGTCGGTGGGGCTAAGCCTGAGCAGCTTATTGTGGAATTGCCCCAGAGGATTATTACCCTCATGAAAACGCTTATGCCAGCGATGCGCGTTAATTGGGACAAGCTGTCCGCGTGCAAGCAAAAGAGGGATGAAAGCGTCTCCGACTTCTTTACGAGATTTGAGGAAGCATTTGTCGACCATAGTGGCCAGGACATGGGCTCAGAGGGTGGTCAGAGGCTGTTTGTTGATAAGTTTGTGTCGAACTTGTTGCCCGAACTTAGTAATAAGTTGAAAAATTCTGAGAGTTCGTGGGCCGTTTCTACCACTGCTCAAATATTGGCTACGGCCCAATATTACGAAAATAGGGAAAAGGAGGAAAGTGAACGTGCAGATAAGAAAACAAAGGATCTTAAAACTAAGGTCTTATTGCAGCAAGCGTATCCTCCGCGCTCGAATTTTAATGATTCGCAACAGCCAAATAGATCGCAGTCACAGTTCTCTAGATCGCAGATGCGAAATGACTCTCCCGCACCCCGTTTTGTGTTGGGATACAATCAATGTGCGTACTGTCGAGGGGAGGGCCATTTGAAGTTTAATTGTCCGGTTCTCCGTGATAGGAATAATGGTGTGTCAGCTCGAGGAGGACGTGGTGGTCCTCAACAAGCTTCACGTGGTAGAGGTCGTGGAGTTACTCAGAGTCAGGCCGAGCGTTTTGCCACTTCCTCAGACTCACAGAATTGTTTCGATCGACGTGAACCATCGTCCGGTAGATCTGCACAGTATCATGTGGATGACTGTTATGTTGAGCGTGATGTTGATATGGATGGTATCTACTAGGACAGCCATAGACGAAGGAAGGGAGAAGTATCAGTTCCGGTTGATCAGAGAGGGCCTTATGTTGACGTAGCTACATTGGGTATCGTTGAGCCTTTTCTGTTGGACACTGGTGCAGCAAAAAGTTCCATTATGCATTCGAAACTCCCTGGCGCGCCCTTGTCTGGCTTAACGAATGTTTCCGTTGGATTCTCTGGCGCCCCCGTTACCAATCCAGTTTCTAGCCCCTTGCCACTTACGATTGGGTCTCATGAGCTCGAAGCTCCTTTGATTTTGACTACTGGTTGTGGTGAGAATCTTTTGGGTTTGGATTTGTTGAAGAGGTTACATGCGACTTTGTACTGCTCTCCTACGGGTGTGGAGCTTACGTTGGGTGAGAATGTGATTTCCCCTATGTATCTATCGATCGATAAGCTCCCACCGGAATTGAGTTCTCTTCCAGCTTCTTTGTGGGCAACAGGTCCCAATGATGTGGGCCTAATGGATATCCCACCTTATGTTGTTCAATTGAAAGTTGATGCGCGCTTACCACGCATACCACAGTATCGAATTTCTCTTGATGGTGAACGGGCACTATTAGCGATCATTTACGATCTGATCGGTAAAGATGTTATCGAGGAGACACGAGGTAACGTGTGTAATAGTCCCGTGTTGCCTATTCTGAAACGAACTGATCCGTCCAAGCCTCCCGTGTACCGTCTAGTTATCGACTTACGGGAGGTCAATAAAATTGTTGTCCCACAGTTTCCTGTGGTTCCAGATATTACAGCTTTACTGACTCTGATTCCAGCCTCTGCATCATGGTTCTCGGTAATAGATCTAAAGAATGCGTTCTTTAGCATTCCGATTGCTGAGGAAAGTCGTGATTTGTTCGGATTTTCGTTAGGAGGTCGCAGTTTCCGGTTCAAACGCGCACCTCAAGGCTATTGTGAGAGTCCATCGATCTACAGCCAAGCTCTTAAAAGTCAACTAGATGCATTTGTGCTACCGACTGGTGCGGCTTTGATTCAGTACGTTGACGATCTGTTGGTAGCCGCAGATACTGAACAAATTTGCAAGACTGCTACTGTGTCACTGTTGCAGCACCTCTGTGACTTACACCACAAAGTGTCACCTTCTAAATTGCAATATTGTTGTCAAGAAGTTACCTACTTAGGTCACTTATTGTCAAAGGCGGGAAGTAGGTTGACCCCCGAAAGAATCGCAGCAATTGCTCGAATGACTGTGCCAACAACTCAGAGAGATGTGCGTGCCTTTTTGGGTATCACGTCGTACTGCAGACAGTGGATCCCGAACTTTTCGCTGTTAGCGAAGCCATTGATAGCTCTCACGTGCAAGGATGTTTCGACTCCTTTGCCGTGGACGGAGGAGTGTCAGAAAAGTTTTTCTGAACTACGTGATGCGCTGTGTTCGGCTCCTGTGTTAGGTACTCCTGATTATAGTAAGCCATTCACATTATACGTTCACGAGAGGGAAGGTTGTGCGTTGAGTGTTTTAACGCAACAATTTGGCGACAAGCAGCGCCCGTGTGCATATTTTTCCTCGACCTTAGACCCGGTAGCTAGAGCGTTGCCAAGTTGCTTGAGGGCGACAGCGGCAGCAGCGGCGTCTATACGACAGTCCGCAGGTCTTGTTATGGATAATATGCTCATGGTGATGGTTCCGCATGCAGTTGATACTCTCTTGAATCGGACAAAGACTCAACATCTGACGAGTGCAAGGTTGTCGGGGTACGAGCTGACCCTTTTGGCAAGTCATATACAGATCAAACGTTGTAATGTACTGAATCCAGCGACATTGTTGCCGATTAATATGGAATCAGATGATGTGCCACCACATGATTGTTATTTACGAACTGAGGAGGAAACAAAAGGTCGTGTGGACCTGAAAAACACTCCCTTGCCAGATCCCGATGGTACCTTGTATGTGGATGGGTCGTGCTTTAAGTTGCCAAATGGTGATGTGACGACTGCGTATGCTGTAGTAACACTGAGCACGATTGTGGAAACTGCGAGATTGAATCAGAATTCAGCACAAGCTGCAGAGTTGATTGCTTTGACAAGAGCGTGCGTTTTGTCGAAAGGAAAGCGAGTGAATGTGTTTACCGACAGTCAATATGCTTTCGGTGTTGCGCATAATTTTGGAAGATTGTGGAGAGAAAGAGGATTTATGACATCGCATGGTACGAAGATCCAGCATGGACAGCTCGTGAATGACCTTTTGGATGCACTTACGCTGCCTAAACAAGTGGCAATTGTTAAATGTAGTGCGCATCGGAAAGTGACGGACGATGTCGGTCGTGGTAATGCATTTGCGGATAAGATTGCTAAGGAAACGGCTAAGGATCTTGCGACCCGAATGTATGTCACGAGTTCAGTAAGGTGGCCGACAGAGACTGGTATGTGTGAAAATACTATTGAGAGTGTGAAAGCAATTCAGAACGAGGCTACCAAAGCCGAAAAGACTAAGTGGAAAGAAAGTACGGGAAAGTTGGATATGTATGGATGTTGGGTTGACCTGACGGAATGTCAGAGGTGGATGTTGCCAGATGCGTATGTATTAGCTGTTGTGACGATGGCTCATGGGTTGGCACATATCAGTGCGAAAGGCATATGTAGGTTCTTGTCCCCTGTATGGAGAAATGAGGGTATTGCAAAATGTGCCGAGAGAGTGGTTAAGAATTGTATGGTGTGTTTGATGCACAATCCTGGCAAGGGCACCCCCACTCCACCTGGTCATTTTGCTCCTCCTGTTTGTCCCTTTGAGGTTATCCAGCTGGACTTTATCCATATGGAGAGATGCAATAACCTAAAGTATGTTTTGGTTGTGGTTTGTGCGTTTTCCAGATGGATTGAGGCCTATCCTCTCAAGGATAACACTGCCCTGTCCACAGCAAAAATCCTGCTGAAGGAATACTTTCCTCGGTACGGAATGCCACGGATTGTATGGTCGGATAATGGGAGTGAGTTTGTGGGAAGTGTAATGCAGAGTGTGTGTAAGGGCCTTGGAATTTGTCAGAAATTCCATAGTGCTAATCATCCTCAGGCAGCGGGTTTGGTTGAAGGGTACAATGGTACCCTGAAACTGAAACTCGCCAAGATTCAAGCTACGACTGGTCTATCGTGGCCTGATGCCTTGCCTCTGGCTCTCCTATCGACCAGAGCGACCGTGCACTCTCGAGTAGGGCTTAGCCCATACGAGATTGTGTTCGGCCGCCCTGCGAATATTTGGGGGGTTCCGAGACCAAGGGCCTTTGATAGTCTTGAGTATCCAATGTTAATTGATTACTTGCATGATTTGACCACTAAACTACGGTTAATCCATCAACAGGTCTTTGAAGCTCTACCGGCGCAGACAGAGGGTCCTGGACACCAGCTCCGGCCAGGAGACTGGGTTGTTACCCGAAACTTTGGTCGAAAGCGTAACTTGGAGCCAAGATTTGTAGGACCCTTCCAAGTTCTATTGACGACGAGGACTGCAGTTCGACTGGAGGGCAGGAAGAATTGGGTACACGCCAGTCACACGAAGAAGGTGCCGATCCCCTTACCAACGGACGGTTGGGTGAGGACTGGGGTTTCGGCAACAGAAACTGAGACTCCTTTGCGCTTTGTGCCGTTTAGTGATGCTCAACCGGTGGGGAGTGAATTGTCACTGTCAAACCCACATGTGGAGTCATCGGTAGCAGAAAACCCAAGGTCTGACTCGTTGTCCACTTCATCGAACACTGTTGCGCCAGCTGAACAATTGTTTGTAGAGCAAACTCAACCTGGAAGAAGCCGATATTTTCTTCGTTCAAGGACTAATAAAAATTAGTTATATATGTATGTTTTTTTTTTTGATGTTATGAACATTATGGACAATTATATCCTTTCTTTTTGAGTTTTTTGTGCTGTCCTGCGGCTAAGAGATTTGTGATTTGAGTTTTTGTGAGGAAACCTCTCCATCCGGGTCACCGTAGGGCCGTGCGGGTACTCCTTTCTGTTTAGCAGGTTTCTGACGCTAGGTCGGTTACTTTTGTCGATCCCTGGGAACTCCTGGGGATTGATAATTGCTTCTCAGAACGAAGTGCGTCAAGTACGTCACGGACGGTTTGTAGAGGATGGCATTCTCTAAGCTATTGGAAGCAGAAAGGATGTCGGCGCAGAGATCAGAATTAAGAAAAGTTGTATGTACAAAATGTTTTTTGTTTCAGGTGTTCCTACTGTTCCTGATCGTATCTATGTTATTGGTGGGTGGAGTATATTTTGGAGTACAGTTGTTATTACCCCCTGTTTCACCTACCCTTTCTCCTAAACTAAGCTCCCTCACCACTGTTTCCCCACATTCTTTTCATCCTCTGCCTCAACATGAACAGGTTAGACGTGCGGAGTTCATGAACAACTCCTTTGTTCAACTTCTACATCAGCATCAGTTGGTGATGAACACTACCAATTGTTGGGTGTGTGGGTTAATGCCACATACCATGGATAGGGGTATTCCGTATTTGGTTCTTCCTTACAGCTCCCAGGGTTCGGCTCGAGCATTCCAAACTATGTTCCGTAGTGCACTAGATTCTTACCCCAGTCGAGAGCCACGTTCTGTCAATTTCGGTCCTGGGCCGTATCACAAACCTTTGGCGATAGCGATAGCGGATTTAGATAGAGATGTTTTTGATGCATCGCTTATCCCAAGTGAGGAGGTACAGGCTTACAAGGATTTGAGCGAGGCTGAGTATAGTACGTCAGTGGGTGATAGACAGCTTAAGAGCTCGTCCCCAATATGGATTGTACCACACCTCGGTAATTTCTGCTTGAAAGGTTTGGGTCGAAATCCGAGAGCACAACTTGGGAACAGTGCCTGCACCGACACGTATGTTCTGCCGATGCTCTCTTCCCCTGTTTTTCTGACCGCCAAGGGCACTTATTTTATATGTTATGAACGCGCATATACATAGTTACCCCGTGATTTTTCGGGTACCTGTTATATTGCGAATCTTCTACCACCGACTTTCACAGTTGCCTCAGATTATCACAAAACTAGAGTTGTGAGAGGTGTTAATAGCAAAGAGGATACTGCCGGTCAAGAAGCAGGAGACTTCTTTAAGGGTTTCTTGCCGTTTTGGGGACCTATGGTTAATAGTAGGAACTTAAGACAATTGACACGGGTAGTAGAGTCGACTGCTAATATTACTGCAAGTGCCCTTGGTAATCTCACAGCTGAACTTCAGGCGGATAGACTCATGACGTTGCAGAACCGTATGGTTCTAGATGTTGTTCTCGCAGATAGAGGTGGTGTGTGTAAAGTTATCCATTCGAGTTGTTGCATTTTTATTCCTGACAATGCTCCAACTGTCTACCAAGCCATCTCCGAGTCCATACACGTGGACGAAGGTAATTGGACGCTTCTAGGATGGTTTTGGGGCCTGATGTCAACTTGGGGTTGGAAGATTCTGATGATCATAGGGGTTGTTGTAACGTTTCTGTTCACGTGTTGTCTTTGTGTACAGTGTGGTCCTGCCTTATGTGGCCTATGTGCTACAACGTGTATAAGACGGCCATCTGTTACCAAGGAAACGTTGATGAATAGAATGATGTTCCAGCAGCAACTGAACGATCTGATGAATATTGAAATAGATTCCGATCTTGACTAGTGCTTGCCTACATGAGGGCAAAAGGAGCGTCTGAGGTTCCGTGTGGGACGGAACGACAGTTTTGAGTGGTGACGAATATGGATGAGTTGGGTATCTACGAACCGCAAATGACGAGTATAGTGGGTGTACGCAGTTTCGCTACGCAACCACGTATGGTTCGTCTTATTTTAGGGTTTATTCATCTGAACCCTCGGGTTCCATTTTAGATACGGCATCCATTTTGTTTCTTGCCCTCAAGTAGCCAGCGAACGGACTTTTGTCCGCTTCGTGACCCTGGGACTTTCAAGCTTACACGAGAGACACGTGTTCCTTTGAGTATGACTTTTATGATGAGGGAAACGACACGACGAAGGCAGATGGCCCCGCTCGAGGCTCATCTTGCCGTGCCGGTCTATTGTTTCAGCCATGCATGCATTAGACACGGTATCTCTGATCCCGTTATCGAGTTTCCTTTATTACTCCCAACACTCTTCTTTAACCTGTTGTGCATCCTCGTTCTTCCTTTGCATCTGTTTTTGTCCCTTCTCCTAATGTGTTTACGATCAGGATGGAATGTGTTTTATATGCTTTTACAGTTGGGAACTGGCAATACTGTGATAATCATGTTCCGGCCTCTTGAAACATGAACGCGACCCTTTTTTGAAGTTTATTGTGGGAACTGAGTTGTAATCTTTGTTCACTATATTGGGCTATGGGAAAAACGTGTATAAAAGGAGCGATCCACTTTTGCAAATTGAAGCAGTCTCCGAGAACCTACACGCTGTGTACTTCTTGTGACCTCTGTATCCCTGCAGTAAAATAAACGCTGATCTCTGACGCCGCTGGAAGTGTCCCGTGTCTCTGTGTTTGGTACGCCAGAACAGGTAACCCACGAAGGTTTCAGGTGTTGTTCCCTGGCACCGCTGGGTCTTAGAAAAACCCAGTCCTTCACCCCGTGGCAGGCACCTTAAGGGTACAGGGATTACCGTCACCTCCTATTTCCCTATGGGAGCATGTAAAATAGCCATAACACATGCTCCTATCTGGAAATGTCAGAATGTGACCGAACAGTGTTCGGTCACATCCAAATCAGGCTGCCAGGACTGCCGACCGGAGGTCAGTCAGCCCCATTTACGAGACGGTGGCTCCCAACATCTTAATCGGCTCCCTTATGTCAAAAATATAAATTCACACAATATTGTTTACAATATAAGAACCAAAATAATTGTATTATTGTATATAAAAAATCAAACACTTTTTACATCAAATAATTACTTCAAATGAACCCAAAACTATTTATATTTACATCAAATAATTACTTCAAATAAACTCAAAACTATTTATACACACATTTAAATTAAAAAAAATTATATCAACAAAAAGTTTATTAATCACCTCCAAAAAATATAAAACTAAAATTAATTTGATACAACTCCACAAAAATATTAGCATGAACTCCAAACATCCTACCTACAACATATATGTATATATATGTATACTTATATTCAAAAGTATAAAACTATATATTATGTATAAAATATAATACCTAAATTAGCATATACCATAGAAGGACTGAACGATTAAAAGAAATTAAACTAAAACTAAACCAACCAATACATAAAAATATAAACAATTTTAACCAATAAAATCAAACAATGAAATCAACAATATACAAAGGACCACTAATTTCAAAAACTAGTTTCAAAAGTTACAAACACTGCAAGACGAGGGAACTCTGCTGGATTTTCTCACCAGACCATGTAAGAAGTAATATGTACATTTCAGCAACTACTTAACCAAGTAAGTAACACTTATATTTAAACTAAAACATATTTTTTTATTAAACTTAAAAATAATAAATAGCAAATTATGAATAAAAGACTATCCAACTTTTATCTCTTTACATAGACTTTCTAATAGAAAAACACACAAATTGACAAAGTGATACCTTGCCAGAAACAGCAACTAGCACAAACCAGCAAAAAATGTAAGAAAGTAAGTATACATAAATTATTACAAAGGTATAAACTTACCCAAACAGCAAGCAAATATGAACCTAACAACAGCGACCTCTTCAAACCTCCAACAAATTAACATATAACATGAAATGTACAATTTTTTAGTTTTTCAATCCAACAGAAATGAAAGCACCTGCTCCACATCAGAACACTCCCAAAGGAAAAGTTGCAAAACAGTGTGAAACATCTAAACAGAACATACATTTAAGTATACAAGATAGAGATAGTCGCATATTTTTACATGTAAGTAAATGCACAAACATTTATATATTCTAAATATTTTTATATTACACTACTTTCAGATACAATGATAGTATATGACTTCGCAAAAAGGAAATCAGTTACCAAATCACCTGGGCTACACCTACAGCCAAGAAAGTGCATCAACAGAAATCATAAACTAGAAATGTACTAAATATTTTTCTAATTCATGATATGGGAAGACGGCTACAAATATGATGCTTTAATTCATGCAAGAGAGCACAATCATCCCTCAAATGTAACAGAAATAGAAGTAATGGAGATATAGGAGGATATAAGAGAGGCAAGAATTAACTCTCAGGAACCCACAATCAAACTCCTTAAGTATATGCAACCTATAGTCCCTCAACACATCACAGGCCAACTACCACCTATCCCCACTATAAAACATTTAATTGCACAAACTAAAAAATATACCATCAATACCCCACCTCCCCCTAGAAGATACCCAGACATACACATACCTGAACATTTAACAATGGCACATAATGAGGAACCTTTTCTTTCCCATGACAAACTAAATAATGAGAAATAAATCCTGATATTCTCAATAGCATATAACTTACTAAAACATAGCCAATGTAAAACATGGATGATGGACGGGACCTACACAATGTGTCTTAAACCATTCACTCAGATATACACTACACATTATGAATATCAAAATACAAATATCCCTTTTGTATATGCCATACTGCCAAATAAACAAAGCATAAGTTAGTACGACCTCTTAAAGTACATCAAACATAAAATAAATAATTACTACCCCCAAAAAATGATCATAGACTTTGAGCAAGCCATGATTCAAACCATCCCAAAAATGTAACCTCAAACACCCATACAAGGCTGTTACAATCATTTCAATCAAAGTATATGGAGGCGCTTCAAAAGTCTGCACTAAGCCCCGGATTACGAGGAGGACTGCCAGACTCACGAGGGCTCAGCTGTGGTGGTCCAGCCATAGCCGCGCTTGTGGTCGGACCAACATCACACCACTGCAACAGTCTGAGGGTTGCAATATGGTTGGTGGTGCCCTGAGGCACCAAGGAATTATGACTTTCCTCACCACCAGTGGTCTCATGGAGGTTCTTCCGCCATGTAACTGCTGGTGGTGAGGAAAGAACGAGGGTGCCCCCAATTGCACCAGTGCACAGGGGTGCATGAAAAGGGGCACATGTTGTGGCCCCTGTAGATTTGCACCCCCAGTTCCTGCACAGAAAGGAATGAAGAACATGGTTTATTCCTTCCCATGCAGGAATGTGCACTTGCAGCCCTACCGGCAATGCGGTTGAAGGCTCACAATGAGTCTATTAGCAGCACCTACACAAGACTGCTATGTCGCCCGCCCACCAGACCGCAAAATTACTTGTAATCTGGCAGATGGGCGGTGGTGATTTTTTCCAGTCCTGGATCAAAGCGATGGCGTGCCTTTTCTCAAGGACCGCCATAACTCAGAATCAGGCCCTCAGACTAGAATATTCTACAAACAGCCAATTTGCTTTTGAAATATAAAGAAATTATTGCACAAGCCTTTGTCCCTGTCATAGAGGCAGCCAACCACTAAAAACTACTTATAGAACACTCTTCCTGCCAACAAAATAACAGCAAGGTTACCCCCCTAATAGACTATTTCAAAGAAACTTGGGTTGGCAGACTGCATTCCTCTGGACACAGACACTAACCCAAAAATACAAATAACATGTTCGAATGTCTTTGACAGCACCTTGACACAGGAAACCGAAACAAAAAATGCAGTGGACAGATGGCACAATGCCTTACATTTCACATTAGGCAGAACTCATCCTACACCATATAAATTTAAAGAAGCATTTAAAAAAGAACAAAGCTATAAACAACTATGAATGGAGCAATCTGTTAGCCAAATTACCCCTAGACATAGCAAACAAACCAAAAGAATGTACAATATGCTACAATTTAAAGTCCAATTCTTCATAAATAACAAAGCAATGGATTACTTAGAAATGATATCCAAAAGCATATTATAAAATAAACAGTATCCTACCAAAGTCCTGAAAATGTATAACAGTCAAAAAATCCATTAAGATTGCAATGTTAACGAACACTAATATAATGAAACTATATATAAATTAATGAAAATAAACTGTAACTTTCACCAAACAAGAAAGTAAAATACAAACTCAATCAATCAGATATTTAATTTACAATGCATAAACCAAACAATTCGACATAAGAATCACATAAAATTTACACAAAAATTTTAAAATTACATATCCCAACCAAAAGTAAATAAAACCTACTGTTCTGTAGCTGCAGCTCTTTCTCTGTATCCAAGCAATAAAAAATAGTAATCCACCAAAAATTAGAAAGATATTGTCCAAAAAGCCAAAGTAATGCAAAAATGAAAAAAAATCAATAAAAATCTTTGAAGGTAATCCAAAATAGGTAGGAAACAAAAGAAACCCCTAAAAAGAGTTAAAAAAATAGAAGCTCTTGGAAAAATAAAAAATAGGAAATCAAATTAAAAAGCATTTATTTATTATGAGAAAAAATAATTTTCTTTAGAAGAAAAAAACTATACTCCCAAAGCTCATAGCACGTGTTTGTATGCAAAATCCTGCAAAGTAAGTTAAATTATCCACCTGGAAAACAAAGAACACTCCCAAAAAGGCATGTACGGTTAATCATGAAAATATAACAAGCATAACTTAATATAAGATAAAATAGCACTACATTACTAAAAGAGTGCATACAAATGCAAACCTGCAAAGTAGTGAAAAACAATAACAGTAAAACATCTAAAAATACAAAAATCCCACAAACAGCACTATAACTACCTTCTAGACCTGCCCCTAAATATTTCCATTCTCAAAACCCTTAAAAATATCTTTAAAAACGACTTACCTGTTTGATGAACAGCAGCACCTTACCGCAACCTGGTTTTGGGAAAGTCAACTAAAATAGATTACAAAATAGAAGGCAGCAGTAGAACAAAATAGCCACTAACTAAAACTAGAAAAAATAATTTCTCCCCCATAGAAATGAATAGGAAATATTGTGAAAATGTTGTATAAAAGTATAACAAAATGTTAAAAAAATTAAACATGTAAAATATGTCACAAAATATAAGTTTTTGAAACATCTCCCCACCTTTTCCCCTAAAAACTCAATATCCTGCTTCTAAAAGAAAGTATTAAGCAGTTATTCCCATCCAATAATACAACTAAATATACAAATTTCAAACATTTTGTAACTGAAAAAGAATCTTACTAAAAACACAAATAAATTACATACCAAATAACACTTACAATCAGTATTACATACGACAATATTTTCTACATTGATATTTATTACAAGAATATTGAAAAAAACACTAAGAACAATATTGTTACCTTCTATATTTCCATCAACAATATATTTCTGATGTCCTGATATTCTTGACATTATATTCGTGTACCACAATACATTTTTTCTGATATTCTTTCCAAATGCTGTTTTGTCTCCTGTCTCCTGTATCATCCGCTAGTAGGGCTGGCGTTAGCCAAGAGCTTTTGAGTTTTTAAAAAATAGATGCATAATATACTCATTTAAAGAAGTTTTCAACCATCTGTCTTTATCCAATGTTGTTTTGTCATTCATATATTCCTTCAGACCACTACAAGATACAGCATACAGCATGGGGCAGGGGATCAGCCCACTTCATTCACTGTGTAGCTTCAATTTGACTCAATTATGCTCTTTCACACACACAGTGCACCTCGACAAACAAGGTAGTTCTCTTCAGTAACAGTTGTTTTGTTTTATTTTATTGCTCTGCTACTGCCTTTATGTTTAGATTTTGATATAACAGCAGGACACTTTCTACCAGTTCTTCCATGTAGAGCACAGGGCAGATTCCAACTTTATCCGTTCCTTTCTCCTGATAATAGAATTTTAGATTCCTTCTGGAGTGGCCTTTATGATGTATTTCCTTTTTTGATTTCTTCTATTTCTCAGCATAACAAATTCCAAATAAAACTGTTTTCATGGAGTTGTATTTTTTTTAGTATGCACACAATTAAGTCAATTTCTAATCGCACTATTTTATGTTTTTTCTGGTATGTATTCTAATTGAGGGCTATATATATGTAAACTAATTTAGTCTGTATGTCCTTCATTTATTGCCTTCTAAGGTGCTTTCAGTGGTCCTGTTTGTCCTGATTACGTATTTATTTAGCTGTTATATTATTATTGTTACCTCAGCCACTTATTTAACTTTCTTGATCTATCTATCTATCTATCTATCTATCTATCTATCTATCTATCTATCTATCTATCTATCTATCTATCTATCTATCTATCTATCTATCTATCTATCTATCTATCTATCTATCTATCTATCTATCTATCTATCTATCTATCTATCTATCTATCTACCTTTGCAACGCTACATGTCTGTCTGTCTGTTCATCTACCTTTGCAACCCTATCTATATATCTGTCTTTGCAATTCTATATTTTCAATTCAGTCTGTCTGTCTGTTTAAGCCTTTCTATCTGTTCAAGCCTCTGTCTGTCTGCCTAAGCAAGCCTCTGTCTGGTTGTCAGTCTGTACAAGACTCTGTCAGTCTTTACGTCTGTAAAAGCCTCTGTCTGTGTAAGCTAATCTGTCTGTCTTTCACAGCCTATATAAGCCTGGTCAAGCCTTTCTGTTGGATCACTTACAGAGTATTGGAAACAAAAAAATTGTGTGGACAGAATATTGTGTCAAAGATTGAGGACCAAAATATCGAGAAGATGAGTGCAAATATGTAAGTATAGATTTACTATTCTCAACTCCACATCTATGCACCTTGATGCTCTCTCTCTTTCTCTCTCTCTCTCTCTCTCTCGCTCCCACCCTGCCATAGCAAACAGCAATGTCCCACGGGTGGGTACCCCGGGACATTCCAGGATCCAGCCCTGGGGGTGGTGGTCCCCAGCGCCATCAAGGGCTCCAGGAGGGGGGCCGTGCTCCTCATAAATAAAACTATTTACCTTGCGCGCGCGCGCGCTGCATCGCCAACTCGGTGATGCAGCGCGCGCACAGTAAATTGTTTTATTTATTTAATTACTTACCTTACTCCTGTCCGTCGTATGTTGGACTCCACTACCCCCCCCCACCCTGCCCCTTCCTTGCTGCCCCGCAGCACTCCCTCGGTGAGCTGCAACTGGTCCTCTTGTGTCCTGAAGACTTCAGGACACAAGTGGACTTCATCCCCCGAGCAGCAGTGCAACAGAAGCCTCGTTTGCACAGTGGTGTATAAAGGTGGTGTGGCCTTGGACCACTCTCAGCAATCACTCTCAGTGTGCCACTAACTGGAGGTACCTGGTGGGCTAGTTGGCCTCCAGCGACCCTCAGGAACCAAGGGGACTTAATACCCTAACTTAGAACGTGCCAGGAGGTGCGTTTGCAGAGTGGTGGGGAGAGGAGGCGTGGCCTTTGTCTACCTTTCAGCTATCCAACTTTGTGGGGCTTTTTAAAAAAAAATTTTTTTTACATTTTTCCTCATATGACCTCCATAGCTATAGCAGCTATTTGATCGGTTCCACCTCTGGTGCATATAACTTGGTGATTCCAATATCAGCGGATAATCTTACAGGGAATACCCGTAATACACAACCTGAGCTGACCAGAGGTTTTAATCATTGGAACTAATCCTGACCCTTAATCTAACATGACTCATCCAGTTAAAGGGTAGAAACAATGGGGCGAACTGACACCCCACAGCATTAATTCACGCGTAGCGTTGATGCCAAAGTTAATCCATTTAATCAAAAGTTTTATTCCAATTCTGTTCATTCTTTTTGCAATTCAATCCTGTTATCCAGTCACATGTTAGACTCTTATGAATACATTATATCCTTAAATGCTATAGGCATGCACATTTCACCTTATCCTAGAGCATGGAATGTAGCATAAATGTTCCTCCAAAAATAATCTTTTTTCAACCAATGCATTTGGGCCCCTCCCGGCCCTTCGTCAGGGGTTTATCTACAAGTTTAAAACATTACTGTTAGACTGAGTTTTCAATCATTATTACCAGTTAATCATTGCACACGGATGCAACAAATGCAAGAAACGCACACATTCGATTTCCACTCGCTCCACACTCAACGTTTTGCCCGCTGAGTTCACTGAATAAATGCCTGCTCCAACTTTTCCCAACCCTCTAGTTATGATTCGTTTCACAGTTCTAATTCACTTTGCTAAATTCACTTTGCTATGTATAAACCACATCTTCTAACCTCAAAACGAACCCGTACCTTAAACAAACGTTCTGGTTACTGCTCACCATCCTGTTGAGAACGATTCTACATCCCCAAACACCTCACTCGATTTTAAACACCTGTGTCACAGTCCCACACCTTTTGCGTACTTCCAATTCACGCCCACTAATACATTGAACTACAAGGCCCACAATGCACCGCAAAAAGCTTTTCAGCTAATCTTTTCTTGATAGTAATTATCAGTTTGTGACCCTCGCGGTGACTCCCTATATTCCCTATCACCTGTTCTTACGATGTGGTGTTTCTGCTCCATTGTTCTGAGCGTTAACCTTATGCTGTTTACATCACCTTCCCAAACATTTAAACCATTGAATCCCCCGCCCACCCCAGTTGTTATTTTAAATATTGGTTGAGCAGCATGCCATTTAGTTGTTAACCATGATCACAATTTGTGCAAATCCATAATGCGCGTCCTAGCGCTGCATAATGTTTAGCATAGCATCATACGCAGCGTCTTCAGACGGACTTTTAATTTTTTATAGGAGAGCCGAATTTATACATGAAGCCTTGCTCCACCTTGCCCACTAGCATAGCTTTAAACATACCACCTATCAATGAGTCATCTGGAGTGAGCAGCAGCATCCTACAATTTTTTAGTTGGTAGGCCCAGTAATACAACTGGAGATCTGGTAGGCCCATGCCCCCTCGTAATAATTTGCGCCTACATTTTTTTCAGGACATTCTAATCCCTTTGCCTGCCCAGATAAAATAGGATATCTTACCCTGGATTTTAAGAATATCAGCTCTCGCAAACTCTAGGGGAATATTATTGAAAAGATAGGTGTATTTCGGGAGGACACACATCTTGATCAGGTTAACCCGCCCATATTGGGAGAGTGGGATGTTCTGCCATCTTTTTAATAAAAGATCGTCTTTTGAGACTCTAGCTAGATTGACTTTAGGAATTTGAGTAAGGTCCTGCATTATTATAATTCCCAAGTATCTGAGCTCCTCAGCAAAGATCCCCTCCTTATCTATGATATTCATGCCATGATCTCAGTTTTGTCATTATTTATTTCGTAACCCAACAATTCCCCAAAAGTCTGAGCCTCTGGAAGAAGCTCCGGGAGGGTAAAATTAACCTTAGAGGATAATAAGATCAGATCTGCGGCATATAGCGCTAATTTCCTCATGAACCCATTAGCTTGAAAAAAAACGATATTCTGGTTTAGTCTTAAACTCTGTGCTAATGATTCTATATACAAATCAAACAAAATGGGGGACAATGGGCAACCCTGCCTAGTGGCGTGCCCTATTCTGACAACAGGGGAGAGGTTACCGTTAACCAAAATCTGCGCCCGGAGAGACTTGTATATTTTTTTAAGAACCTCCCTGAAACCGTCGACGAAGCAAAAGACCTTCAAGGTCCTATCCAAGAAGTGCCAGTTCACACGGTCAAAGGCTTTGGCTGCGTGGACGGTAATGATTGAAAGAGAAAGATCCTGAGATGAATCCAAATCGACTGCCCCAATTAAAGTATGTATCAGATCTGACATCTGCCGTCCGGGCAAGAAACCTTTTTGGTCCTCATGGATTATTGGCCCTATGATCTTACAAAGCCGATTATTCAAGATTCCAGCAAAGACCTTATAGTCAGCATTTAATAACAAAATCGTCCGATATGACTGGCACTGAGGAGGATCCTTGCCGGGCTTTAGAATTGCTCTTGCAGTAAACAGAGACGCAGCCCCACATGGGGAACAGAGGGCAAAGGTGACAAAGCATCAAAACTTGTAGGCACAAACCGTTTTAAGGAGAATTCAGGGATTCCAACATCAGAACAAAATCAAATCCGCATGAAAAAAGCTTGAGGGCAAACGACCCGCAACCGGCGAACTAGCTGGCTGCCATGATCCCTCAAGGCTCCTCCCCCGTGTTTGTGGGGCTTACTGGAGTAAAGAGGTAGGCTAGTTGGACCCTAGAGGACCCCCAGCAGCAAAGGGGACTTCAATACCCATCCAAGATTGTGACAGGGAGCGCATTTGCAGAGTGGAGGGCAAAGGGGGCATGGCATGCTATGACAATTTAGCAATCCTGCTGTGTGGGACTAACTGGAGGTAATAGGAGGGGTAGCTGGCCCCCAAGGATGCCCTTGCGGCCAACTACTCTTCTTGTTACCTCCAGTAAGTTCCACAAAGTGGGATTGCTAAGACGTCCTCAGAGGCAATGTCCCCCTTTCTCCACCACTCTGCAAACACGCCTCCTGGCAGACTACGGGATGGGGCATGAAGTCCAATTTACTCCTGAGGGACTTTGGGGGCCAAGAAGCCCTCCTGGAACCTCCTGTAAGTCCTACACAGCGGAATTCCTGAGCGCTGGTCAGAGGCCCAGCATCCTTTTTCCACCACTCTGCAAACTACTAGTTAAAAAAGTGTTTGCAATGTAATAGGTTACGCATTTGCTAAAATTAGAGCTATTGGCGTTGTAAATGTAAAAGGTTTTTAATAAGGTTTTTTGGAGTGGAGTGGATGTAAGTTGTGTGTCGTGGAATTATGACATATGTTGTGCAGGGAAATTATGTGGATAGAAAGCATGTGGTACTTAGTGTATAGTAATTATGTAGAGTGGGATACTGTGTTATGGAGAGCAATTATGTGGTACAGTAGTAGGTGTTGTGGAGTGGTAAAGTCAGCTTCAGTTTTCCTCGTTTCCATAGAAGCTCAACTATGTACTCTGTGAGACAAAAAAAGAAGGAATCACTGAGGAGAACTTTTGGACCTAGTCGGAGGTATGAGGAGGGCCACTGGAATTATGCGACTGTTTGACTGCACTGACTTTCGCACAGTTATACACTTTCTTCATTAGCCACATAATTCATCATCTGCTCCCTAATCTGCAGATTTGATTTAAAAAAACCTTGTTTCTAGCTCAAATGTCTCAAACGTTACCAAAAATGGAGCGACAAGTGTTATAGCGTGGTGGAAGGCCCTTTGCAAACCAAGAATGGTCATCTGTTTCTTATTGCTAAATGTGGGTGTCAAATCGGTACTAATGGTGTGCAAGCCACTCTTGCTTTCATCTGCGCCTCTCTTGCCTCTCTGCATTTCTGTTCCTTCTTTCTGCACATTTCTTTCTTTTTCTGCACTTCTCTTGCCTCTTTCTGCAAATCCCTTCTACTTTCTGTACCTCTCGTCCCTCTTTCTGCACATCTTTTGCCCCTTTCTGCACCTCATTTGCTTCTTTCTTTAGCCATCTTGGCTCTTTATGTACCCTTTCTTCCCTTATGTCTTTCTGCACCCTTTTTGCCTCTTTCTGCACTTCTGTTCATTCTTTGTGCAATTTCTTTGTGTCCGCACTTCTGTTGTGTCTTTCTGCACGTATCTTGCTTCTTTCTGCACCTCACTTGCCTCTTGCTGCACCTCTATTGCCTCTTTCTACAGTTCTCTTGCCTCCTTCTGCACTTCACTTGCCTCTTTCTATAACTCTCTTGCTTCTTTCTGTACCTATCTTGCCCCTTTCTGCACCTCACTTGCTTCTTTCTGCACTCCTTTTGCCTGTTTCTGCACCACTCTCCCCTCTTTATGTACCTCTGTTCCTTCTTTCAACACCTCTGTTGCTTCTTTCTGCAGTTCTCTTCCTCTTTCTGCACCCCTCCTGCCTCTTTCTGTATCCCTCTTGCCTCTTTCTGCACCTCTCCCACCTCTTTCTGTACCCCTCTTGCTCTTTTTCCACCACTGTTGGTTCTGTGTGCACCTCTTTTGCTTCGTTCTGCACTTCACTTGCCTCCTTCTGTACCCCTCTTGCCTCTTTGCACCTCTGTTGGTTCTTTCTGCACTGCTCTGGCTTCTTCCTGCACCTCTGTTCTAAATTTCTGCATCCCTTTTGCATTTTTCTGCACCCCTCTTCCCTCTTTCTAAACCTCTCTTGCCTCAGTCTGCCCACCTGTTCCCTCTTTCTGCACCCCTTTGGCCTGTTTCTACAACTCTCTTGCCTCTTTCTGCAGCTCTCTTGTCTCCTTCTGTACCTCACTTGCCTCATTATGCACCACTGTTGGTTCTTTTGCATTGCTCTTGCTTCTTTCTGCACCTATCTTGAACATTTCTGCACCCCTCTTGCCTCTATCTGTACCCCGTTTACCTGTTTCTGCACCTCTTTTGCCCCTGTCTGCTTTTCTGTTCCCTCTTTTAGTACCTCTTTTGCCTGTTTCTGCAACTCTCTTGCCTCTTTCTGCAGTTATCTTGCCTCCTTCTGCACCTCTTTTGCTTCTTTCGGTACTTCTCTTGCCTCTTTTTGCACCCCTGTTGCTTCATTCTGCACTTTCCATGCTTCTTTCTGCACCTGCCTTGCTTATTTCTGAACCCCTGTTGTCTCTTTCTGCACTCGTCTTCCCTCTTTCTGCATCTCACATGCCTCTTCCGGCACTTTTCTTGCTTCTTTCTACACCTCTGTTGCTTCTTTCAGCAATTCTCTTGTCTCTTCCTGTACTTCTATTGCCTGTTTATGCACCTCTCTTGCCTCTTTCTGCACCTCTCCTACCTCTTTCTGCACCTCACTTGCTTCTTTCTGCACTGCTCTTGCTTCTTTCTGTGCCTCACTTGCCCTTTTTTCCACTTATCGTGGTTCTTTCTAAACCTCTGTTGCTTCTTTCAGCAATTCAATTGCATCTTTCTGCACTTCTCTTGCTTGTTGCTGCACCTCTCTTGCGTCTTTCTGCACCTCTGTTGCCTCTTTCTGCAATTCACTTGTTTCTTTCTGCACCTCTTGCCTCTTTCAGCACCTCTGTTGCTTCTTTCTGCACCCCTCCTGCCTCTTTCTGCACCCCTATTCCCTCTTTGTTCAACTCTCTTGCCTCCTTCTACATCTCTCTCCCCTCTTTCTGTACCACTCTTGCCTCCTTCTTTATCTCTGTTGCTTCTTTCTGCACTTCTCTTGCTCTTTTGCACCATTTGCGCCTCTTTCAACACCTCTGTTACTTCATTCTGCGCTTCTCTTCCTTCTTTCTGCACCTCTCTTGCTTCTTTCTGCAATCTCATTTGCCTTTTTCAGCACCTCTGTTGCTTTTTTCTGCAGATGTCTTGCCTCTTTCTGCACCCCTCTTGTATCTTTCTGCACCTCTATTGCCTCTTTCTGCACCCATGTTCCCTCTTTCTGCACCTTTCTTGCCTGTTTCTACACCTCTCTTGCCTCTTTCTGTACCTCTGTTACCTCTTTCCATACTTTTCTTACCTCTTTCTGCACCTCTTTTGACTCTTTTTGCACCTCTGTTGCTTTATTCTGCACTTCTGTTGCCTCTTTATGCACTTCTCTTGCTTCTTTCTACACCTCTCTTGCCACTTTCGGCACCTCTGTTGCTTCTTTCAGCACCCCTCCTGCCTCTTTCTCTACCCCTGTTTTCTCTTTGTGCAACTCTCTTGCCTCTGTCTATACCTCTCTCCCCTCTTTCTGCACCACTCTTGCTTTCTGTACCTCTGTTGCTACTTTCTGCACTTCTCTTACATCTTTCGGCACCTCTGAGTTAGAGGTAGTTTCAATGCCCCTGCCATATTATGTACTAGGGCCTTACAGGGGAGGTCATGCCAATCACAGGCGTACCCCAACCCATAGTGTACCCTAGTGTATGTAGGTGTTTTCACTGTATTGTAAGTGCCTTTCAGCATAGCAAAAGCTCTGGCCTGGTTAGACAGAGTTAGTTACCACCAGTACCAGTAAGCAAAAAGTTGGGGGCACAGGATGACTTGCAACAAGGCCTCTTTCTGCACCTCTGTTGGTTCTTTCTGCATATCTCTTGCTTCTTTCTGTAATTTTCTTCGTCTTTCTGGACATGTCCTATCTCTGTAGGCATAGTTAGAAATTAGCTTTTAAAAAACCTTTGAAATTCACTGAAAACATCATAGGTTTCAGGGACGTTACAGTTATAAATTAGCATTTAAAAAACCTTTGAAATTCACTGACGAAACCATAGGTTTCAGAGACGTTATAGTTAGAAATTAGGATTTAAAAAACCTTAGAAATTCACTGAAAAAAACCTAGGTTTCAGGGACGTTATAGTTAGAAATTATCATTTAAAAAACCTTAGAAATTCACTGAAAAAAGCACATGTTTCAGGGACGTTATAGTTAGTTGGACATTTCACTCGTACAAAACCAGAGAAATTCATCCATTATAGTTAGTTGAACTAAGTATAACTCACGCCCCTGCAATGCACTGCTGATGGCATCACATATTCCATCACTCATGACATGGTCAGTGACATCAGTGGCAGTGGAGGCACTCAAGTCATGCCACACCTGTGTTCAACTAAATAATTAAACAAATCAACTGTTAAAAATTTAGGATGTACAATGAGAAATAAAAAAAAACATATTGTTTTCTGTACTGTATAGTGCCAAATATAGAGTATGACTCACAAACCTATTTGAATATGTAAGTTAAACTTGTTTTATGAGTGACAAACAAAAAAAAAGTGAAGGAAGAAATGTTTGAATTTATCTCAACTACTGATGATTCTTCTGGACCATAACATCCCATCGTTTTTTGGCCACTGTGACTCTCTAGACAGAGACCAGTCATGTGCAAACAAATCTTGGCATTGCTCCAGCAGGAACAGTAAGGCCTAAACTGCCATAGTAGATGTCCTCCAAACAGCAACAAAAAGAAGCCTGAGACTTGAGGTGCAGTCCCCTGAGGTGGAGTCCAATGACACAGTGAGCACAGTTCCCACATCTGGGCAAGTCTTTAATTTTTGTTCCTGACAGAAGACAAACTGCCCTTGAAATTTGTCAGGACTGTTTCCATGGAGCACGACATTGTGGAATTTTCATCTGCTTGCTCAGTCTATATTAGAAGAGTGGGCAAAAAACGATGGCCTGAATCAAGGACCCATTAAATATTAGTGGCTATGATTAATTCAAACCTTTCAACCTTTACATTTTTTGTTTTTCCTTGTTTTTGTGGTGTACATTCATGTTCTGCATTCAGAAAATGTAAATACCCTTTCAGAAATTGATTTACTTAAACACAATATTACATTAGGATAGGGTGGAGTTATGTGTATGTAAACATGCTTACTAAGGAGGGCTGTGTACCACAACTTTGAGTAAAAAATATTGTACTGCAGAAATATCAAAGCAAGAATATCACAAACAAAAATATATTACACTGTTAACTGATCAATGGTTCTTGACAAAATGCAATACAGGAAAATTATGCCGTCTGTATGATCTTGAAATTGTGCGGTCTTTCCAAAAGATTGTGATTACCATTTTAAGAGAACATCTGCGTCCCGTGTTCTATAGGTTTGAAGGAACAAACGGGCTGCTTAGATTATTTCATTTGATTTGTCAAATAAGATGTCTACTATTTCATAAAAAAGTTTATCCTGTGCTGTGGAGTAGATAATGTTTGCTGACCATATCTTTCTTTCATGCTGCAGTGAAGAAGTTGTTTAGGAACATGAACCAGAAGGTTCACTCTTTAAACAGTGTCTCAAGATGTAGTTATGTAAAGAAGAAAGTGAGGCCTACGATTGCATTGAGCTGTGCAATGGTTGCTGGTGCAACTTTTGAAATTTTGCAGTGGTTTAAAGGGGTGAAGATTTGTAGTCAGTTTTAGCTGTCTCCAAGAGTTTCCCAAACTAATGTCATTGTTTCTGTAACTATTGGCCATGACGTATGGAGTTCTTCCTTATTATTGGCGTCCAACAATTTCATATATGAAATAGTCCATATAGGAAAATGTGCACTCTTTCATTAAAGAGAACAGCTGCAATAAGAACACAGGGCTACATATTGTGAGCTTGGGATAGTTGAGCATGTGGCATTAGAAACTGCTGGGAACATGAAGTACCTATGAAGTGTGAGGTATAGTAAGGCCTTGTCAGAAATAGGGTTATTAATTTGAAAGGGGGTGCCCTTACCAACCCAACTGACTAGGGGGCTTATTGACAAGCCCCTGGCGCCACCAGTACATCACATCTTCCCATATTGAACATGATGCACCGGCGGCGCAAGGGCCTTGTAAATAAGCCCTTAGATGCGGAGATATGCACAATGTTTCCAGCTGCCATCAAGAGGAAAGTTAAATCCACTCTTGCTGAAAGATTAATACAGAGCTAACAATTTTACTCCATCTCTGCACTCCCCCATTGGAAAAAATATGAAGTTGAACTCCCCTCTCCTGTGTTTTGTAAAATGTTCAGTGTAAAATCATCAATGATTCCTGGTTTCTCCTAGCACCTGCTGAACATGCCATGTACTTCCATTATAATCACCTGTGTACCTCGTTGCTCTGTAATCACGTGTGTGATTACCTGGCCTTTCTGTCAACTTTGTGTTTATTAGCTTGTTGTTTTTCTGTTTACATGACATTTGTATTGTACAGCTCTCTGATGCCCCTGGGTCTTGTTCGTGCTTTATAAAACCTCTAAATACAAAAATAAATGAATAAATAAACTCACTATGGTAAGGCCAATGCACTGAATCTCTGCTCCACCCCTGGTAGCTATGACAAAAGCAGCAGGCCATTCAAGAAGAAGTGTGCGCTAAGCTCAAGCAGTACCAACAATTGTAAAGTGAAGAACACAACACAATAAAATTCCCAAACCAAGTTAGAAAAATATAGAAACATTTAATGAGAAAATTACACTAAAATCATAAAAATGTGATATGAAGTTTAGAAGATTTAAGACAAGAAGAGCATAGACAAAGTCAAGCACTGTAGACAATCAACAGCACGCAGTGGACAGGATATAGGTGCAATTTTAGGCCGACTGTGATGGAGCAGAGGTCAGACACATAAAGCAGATTAAACAGGTTAAATGTTTTACCTTCAAGCTTAGTTTTCAACTGCTGGAAAAGCTTCTTCTTGTTAGTCCTGAAGCTGCTAGCTCCTCAATACAGTCTTCATGGTGCAAGGTCTCTATACAGCTATGTCATCTGCAGGCTGAAGGACTCTTGGAGGGCTGGGCCCTCTTGGAGTCAGGAGTCCTTCTGCATTTGTGTCTCTGTAGCAGGTAAACTGGACGCTTGTCACTTGACCCTTGGAAAGCAGTTCCTGTACCGGTTGCCAGCAGTTTTTCAGGGACGTTGAGACCTTGTTTGAGTCAATCTTTAAGCAGGAGCAAGGAGTCAGGAATTCTGCTTCCAGCACAGCTTTTTCAGAAGAGATTTTCGTAGGTCCAGGAATTTTCTGAGGAGGTGGTGGTGGAGGTGCTAGATATATTTTGTGTACAATCCAGTGATGGGAGCAATTCGACCAACCAATCCTAACAATTTTCTCACAGTCCCCCACCTCCTTTTATAATGCTTACTCTTTGCCTTACTTTGAGGATGACTTATGAAAATAGAAAAAAATGGATTACCTGCATTGTAAATGCATTTTTCTCTGCCCAGTGTCACTACCCTGCATTTACTGCAGCCTAGCCTTAGCACTTTTGCATTTCTGGCAGAAATATATTTTTTTCATATGTGGTGGTATAAATGCACACTGCATCCCACATATGACATTGAACTTCCAATGCCATTGGTGCTCTTAAGGCTCAGTTTATATTGGCTGCATAGGTAAGTTCAATAGGACAAATAAGGAGTTCCAATGTACAGCATATATTTTAGATGGGAATTGCAAGCACTTTACTTCTATTTAGCAAAGTTAAAGTGCATTGACTTCTAAATCCAGCTAAAACAGGGTCCAGAAAAAGGTGAAAATCTTGGATGGCCTTGCAGAAAAGGCAGATTTTCCACAAGTGTGTGGTTGAAGACTGTGATTTGTGACTATTTTTGGTCCTTAATTCATGGATATCCATCAAACTACAGTTCTTCTGAAAGTACCAAAATCTTGTGTGGTTCATCCAAGAACTGATGAACCTTCATAGCAGTTAAAGGGACATTTGGTCATACTGTTGGTGTGAGTGCAGGCAGCATCTTATCAGCCACCCTATTCCATACACTGCCTGGGATATTTAGGGCCCAAAAATGTTGAAGCACAACCGTAAGTTGCAGACTTCAATGAAACACGCACCTTGCTACCCCCTTAGTCCCTGCTGTCTCTGTAGCAAATGGTAAACACTTTCTAAATGCTGCAAAAGCAGAAGCTTTAATGTGCTTCCCATCAGACTCTCACCTTCACTACCAGTTGGCTAATGCTCAAAGTATACCATGCATGCATACCCTGCTTTGCATTTTCTTAGTCTGAATCCTTAGGATCCTGTTTCCAACACTGGCCAGCAGCTACCACTGCTGTTGTCTGCATCACCATTTGGCACAGCTCACCACCGTGGATAGTTAATAAGGCAAATGCAAAGCTGATTACAAGGCACTTGCTCGGCAGCACAGTCTGCTTTTCTACATACATGCCCAGATTTACTAAGGACTTGCATGTCCTCAAATTATGCAAGTCGACGCATGGTAATACAAGTCCTTAAGGGGTATTTGCTAAGCCGGGTGATGTGCCCCACCTTGGGTGATTTAAATTTTTTTTTAACACAACGCAATGACTTCTGCTGTGTTGCGTTACATTTTGTGGTGGTAGGCATTCCATAGGTGGAGCTTGAACATTCCTGTGTATCCACTCATGGACTTTGATGCAATCCTAGGTTTACTGAAATCAGTAAAGCTGGGACTGCACCAAAAAGATGTGCCTCCCCAGGATGGTGTAATAAGGAGAAATACTTTTATTTCTCCTTGTTACATTCTCTTTCTACGTGTGATGCATTCTGAATGACACGTGGAAACAGTAAATTGCCTCTTACGATTATTTTTGTGCAGAAAGCTATGCCTACCTGCACAAAAACAATCCTGCCTCTTATAGAACTTATAGAACTGAATATGGAGATTGCATACGCTATTGGAGCATACTTCTGACTTTTGTGGAGCAGCGCAAATCACCTTGCTGAGCTGCACTGTGTCACAGGGAAAGGGCAGGAGTGGGGCGTATCTATCTAATATTGCTGACTTTTATCCTTGCGCTGGCACCGTTTGCAAAAATGAGAATGCATCAAAATCCATGGGAGTTTCGTGGGGACACCCACCACAACGTGCATGGAATGCCTACCCAGGACAGAGTAGTGCAACACAGTGATTTGGGCTGCGCTGTGCTACTCCATATTTCTGAGGCCACTCAGAGCCACACAAAATGACTTTGCTGGCTTCATAAATCTAACTTAGAGGTTTGCGTAATGCTTGTACCACACTGCATGGTGCAAACGCTATGCAAACCTCCCTTTTGCGTATAATATCTTTCCTAAGTATATATTTTTTTATATTAAAGGATTAAGTAGAATTTAGCATATTCAGTATAGTATTTGATGCAATGCAGACTAAGTTGCTGATTTACTAACAGTTTGCGATGTGTTTATGTCACAAAGGTGACGCAACCAGTGCCAAATGTTTATTTTGAATTAACTTTACAGCACAATGAAGTTTTGTGCTGTAAAGTTGCCTGAAAGTAACAAGAAGCAGTCATTTGAACTGCTTAGCATTGGTTTGTGTCAGTGGGTGTTCTTTGGATGGCACATGGGGGGAACTAGGCAATCACCTATGGGTTGTGATGCAAAGTTCTATCTGCTAACAACAGCAGAGAGGGTTTTGCATAAAAAAGAATGACTTTTTGAGAGAGATATTAATTTGTATCTATTGATTTTATTTTATGATGCTTTTATTTTATATATTGCTGCCCTGAGTTATGTGAAAGGGAGAGGACAGAAATGCCTCATATTTATAAAGATATGCACTAGCAAAATTTGTGCTATCTAGTGCCAATGCAGGTACCCTTTCAACATAGTGCAAGGGTGCCTGCTTTATGGGCAGTACTGTTTTTGTGCAGAAAGGGGCACCGTCCTGAACAGACACATTATTTAGAGGCATATTCCTCCTTCAATGTGTGCTGCAGAATGTCGAACTTGTGGAAAGTAGAATTAACAAAGATAAATAAAGATATTTCTCTCTATTACATCTCTGTTGGGTATGCTCACCATTGTGGCACAAATCCAGTTTACAAGTCTTTATAAATCTAGGTTTGCATCGAAATACATGGGTGTTTACATGGGAACACTCATGCTCCACCTATGTAATGCCTATGTGAAACAAAGTAGCACAAGGCAGGGTATGTGCTGTGTTCTGTTACTTTGTACTTACTAAACCATACAAAGCCATGCAAATTGATTGTGCTTGGCTTATTAAATCACAGAGAAGGACTTGTGTTGCCTTGCAATGCCTTGCATCACTCAAGGACAGAGGCATTCCGTAATAAATCTTCTTCATAGTATTTTGTACCCTTCCAGTACAAAACCTGTGCTAGACACAATACAAATTACAACAATATAAGTGAGGTACCCTGATGCTAGGAAAAGGGACGGGTCCGTGAAACACAAAGAAAAATAATTCCCTTTTCAAAGAGATCAAATGTAAACAAAATGGAGATGCAGGTAAATGTTAAAACCCACCCAAGGTTTGGATCATTTTGGTATAAGTACTTGTGGTATCACAGGCCAAAAATTACAAATATTGTCACTAAAGAGAGAAATGACAAAACCTTTTAGATGAAATTACAAGTTGCTGTGATGTGCAACAATAATTACTCAATGATCAATAATGTACTCAAATTTCAATTATTTATTTAAAACCCTTAAAAAAACACAAACAAAAACCAGATTGTCTCGAAATCCTACAAGTGCAGTTTTATAAAGTGCAAATTCGTATAGTCACCAGTATATTTCAAAACATTGATTTTCTTAACAAATTGGTATCATTTTTTATATTCACTTCACAACAAATATAAAATATAGATTAAAAAAATGTCTCATTAAAAAACAGAGAAATTGTCAACGAAGCATTTCGGCAAAAAGTTTCTTCGCCTTCTTCAGGACGGAAATTATTTCATTTTATCTAAATGACAATAAGAAACATTGAATTGCAAAACCATGAGTACATACAGACATTTTGTATTTTTAACACAATCCTTGAAACAGCAACAATAACTGTATTTTACCTTCACATTTATTTTGGCTATTCAAACAATCCACCTACAATTGCAGATATACAGAATTCCTACTAACCCATGTTCATAAAAGTTAATTTTTACAAAGAATCTTTAGACAAAGTTCATCAGAAATGTTTTTGTCCATATATCATGTGGTCCTTTTAGTTACCAATCCACTTGTTTACCCATTGAAAATCTACAAATAGAGTAACTGAAATGAAAAATACCTTACCGTATAAAATTACTATATTGAGACCCAAAGGAAGTCGTCTCTTGCTTAAAATGGCAAAAACCAAAGATGGAAAAAAAATATGTTCTTCTCCCATGGTCCACTGATCATGGAAATCTACCAAAAGATAGAGAGCTATTACATTGTTGCCCTGATACTGACATACTTTAGCAGGATCTAAAAGGTCTTTTTAAATCACCCACCTATGTGGTCATCTATATAATTTACATGACACACACTTCAACATAGTAACAATTTTAGTAGTTTTTGTCCTGTGATACCACAAGTACTTATGCCACATGATCCAAACCTTGGGGGGGTTTTAACATCTACTTGCAAATCCATTTTGTTTATATTTGATCTCTTTGAAAAGTGATTTCTTATTCTTTGTGCTAGACACAATACAGACAGCTTTATATAATGGCGCAAAGGCTTGTGCGTGGTTTAAAGCAGCCTAATTATGTGCTAGTTCTAGAGAGAGAGCAGGACAGTGCTATATCTTAATGAATATGGTGTTTTCCTGCTCTCTCTCCCTCTCACGTATTGCAGAGAAGCAAAGCTCAGCCCAGATTTTCTAATGGCTTGTGTTGCCTTTACATCACACAAGGTGACGCAAAGGCAAAGGAAGCCCTTCAGATTTACTATGCCATGCAGAGCCACCTTGCATTACTCTGAGTGGCATAGTAAACCTGGAGTAACACAAGGCAGCGAAAGTTGCTGCTCTGTGTTACTCTGCACTAGATAGGAGTTCCAGTTGTGGATTATGGGCATTCCCATTCATCTACATATGCTTTTTGCTGCATTGTCAGATTCTCTAACAATAGTAAACATGTGAATGTGTCAAAATGCTACGCCTTTCCAGGGGAGACGTATCGAGGAGAAATATGTTTATGTATATTAATTTTTTCCTCTTTCTATGTAGAAAGGTGAAAAAGCCTCAGGAGATTATGTTTGTGCAGGAAGGTGTCCCTTCCTGCACAAAACAATCCTGCCTGCAACGCAGGGCTCTTTGCACCTCAGTGCAAGGGTGGCTGTGCTGATGCTTGGCAGCCACTAGAGTGCAGCACAGAGAGAGCAGGAATGCCCCATATCTTAATATATATATATAGGGCATTCCTGTCCACTCCATTTCACACAGCACAGCAAATTGTCTTGCTGAATAGCTGAATAATGCTGCGTCAAATGTTAGTAGCTCTGCCCATTAGTTGCTGCACTGTGTGAGATTTAGTAAATATACCCCCAACATTCTCCATTTGAAAATGGTTGTTGAAGTTCTTACACTGAGAGATCCTTTCAGCCATTTGTTGGTACCTCTTGCTTGCATACGTTCCTGAGAGGTGTTTTCCTCTTTCTGTGGGGTATATTTACAAGAATGGTGCTCTTCTATTTGTCCTTAGCAATGTAGCAAAAATGTTACTGCAGTGGTACGACACTTCCTAATGCCATGTTAGAGTCGAAATTACAATACAGCACTACATGGTGTTAGGAAGATTTGGCGGATGAAAAAACTGAGGCTGAAGCCAGTGTCAAGTTGATTAAAAAAATCATGCTATGGTACAAAAAGTGAAATTCGGCCAACTAGTGGCATGAAAATACACACTAGCCAGCCTAACATCACTTTTCTACACCTAGTGGGGAAAAAACACAAAAACTCTGGTAAGAGGAAAAACATAAGTTACTTACCTGAAAGCAACTATGGAGCAGCCAGGAGTGAGCACAGCACATGACAATAACCCCACCAACTCCATTATTAGCCAGGATGACCAGCCAGAGTCCCAGGGGAAGAGGAAATGCAAGGTCAGTCAGGAGGAGAATGACATATTGATACAGGGCACCAACATCAGCTTTTCCTCAGCTCCATAGTTTCATTGGGTGGAAAAAAGGCCATATGGCAGTCCATAGTGAACAAGGTGAACAGTGTCGCTGAAATCAAGAGGACAGTGACGGACTTTAAGAAGAACTTCCACAATGTCAAGCACAAAACGAAGGCAAAACTGGCAGCACTGCAGACCGAAGGTGGTAGTCCAGTGCCTCAGGAGGAGCTAGTTCCCTTGGAAGAGCAGGTGTCCGCTATCATCGCTGAGAAGTTGGTGGTTGGAGTTGCGGGACAGGACAGTTCTGACAATGACCAAGTACAACACCAATAGGGTAAGTCTCAAAAAGGGCCAACAGAGAGGACCACGTAATGTTGTGCAATCGAGGCAGCTATGTTCCTGCGCTCTGTGGCACTGTCTGCAGAACAAACTGAGTCCCATGTTTACTTAATTAAGTAAATCTGTGTCAGTGTTAAGCCCATGGGTGTTGCATGGGAAAACCCACTGCAACACCCATGGAATGCCTTCCTGGTGCAGAGTAAGACAAACAGCAACTTGCACTGCTTTGTCTTACTCCATATCTATGAGGTCATTCAAAACCATGCAAATTGACTTTGCGTGACCTCATAGCTATGGTTTAGAGGCTTGCACTGCCAGAGCGTCAGTAACAGTGATGCCGCTGCGGCACAAGCCTCCCATAAAAAAGCCCCATAGTTGTCATTTCTTCTTAGTGGAAGACTGACCTTTACACAGATGCGTACTCTACACCAGTAGGGAGATAATGTAATGCTGAAAATAACAAGCCGAAAAAAAAGGCTTAGTAAAAATTAAGGAGACAGCTGGGTGAGCTGATGGGAGACAATTTCTATGCCATTGCGCTGTAGATTTATGTGCTATAAGTTGTTGCCCTTCCAACAACAGCTGTTCTACGTGTCCAGCTCGCTCAGCAGCATGAATGAACCAGAGGTGTTTGAAAATGGCATCACTCAGATGGAAGACATGCGGGTCCTAAAAATGCATTTTTGCATAGCATAGGACGCTGTTTAGCTGTACACTCAGTTCAAATAACTGTGCTTCGTGCATAATTTAAAGAGATATATTAGACTCTAACGCCTCTAGAAAACATTTTCTGCGGAATAAGGTGTACTCTTAGGGGAAGATTTACAAGCCCCTTGCGCCTCTTTCGCCGCTAATGCGTCACTTTTTTTGATGTAACGGCGGCGCAAACAATGCTCCCTATTTACAACGTGGCACATCTAGAGAGATGCTCCACCTTGTAAAGCCCTGTGTCACATTATACCTGCGTCAGGTATAATGTATGCAGGGGGGCATTCCCACGCAAGTAAGCCTCGTAAAAGTGACGCAGTGAAATCTACAAAATTTCACTGTGTCACTTTTAGGACGCCACTGCGTCAAAACCTTACGCCTGCTTGACGCAGATGTAAGGAGTGACGCAGTGTAGTGGGAATAGGCCACAAAATGCATTGCTGGAGTTGCGTCGTGCTTGCGACACGACTCCAACAATGCGTGACTTTTGCCCCAACAGATGCATCAGAATTTCTGACAGATCTGTCAATCCTTCCGCCATGGTGCGCCGTGTTGTAAATACGGCGCACCCATGGTGGTGCAAGCATTTTTTAGGGTGGTGCAAGGAAAGTGACGCATCTCTATAGATGCGTCTCTTTCTTGTAAATCTGCCCCTTAATGTATTGCCACCTTCATATAAATGCAATCAAGCGTCTGTACACATTGTTTACCTTTAGAAAAATAAGGTAAAACACTCCTGCAAGTTCTATCTCAATGTGTGTGTGCGTGTGTGTGAATCCTATTGCTTGCTGTAAGAAAAGACATTACATATGCGACATTGCCTATATGCAAATGTCGAATATATTTCAAATCTAGCTATAGTAGTTTATAATAAGATGCATAGATGCGTTTATAAACATTAAAACGGTGCTGCTACTTTCCACCTCCCAGAAAGTTTAACAATCTGGCCAGTTTATATAACAGTTTAGGACCAAACAAGAAAATAAAAAAATCGCTCAGGCAGGCAGGAGTGACTGAACACTAGATGGTAGCAGTGTCTTGTTTTTGATTTGAGGTAGAATTTTTTGGCCCTCGAATCAGAACCTCAGAACACGCACTGCAAGTAAGGATTACTAAATCAAGAAGCTTAGCTGTAACCTCCTTTTGCTATTTATTGGCAAATCCAAACTAATAAAACTTGCTCCTTGGCCATCTAAAATCAGAAAGAGCCTGCTGCATTTGTTTAGTAGGCAGAACATCCACGTGTCACGTATTCCGTTTGAAGTGCAGAATTTATTGGGCAATACGTATTTGTCTTATGCTAAAAAACATAGTTGAATTTTCATTAGATAGAAAGAAATACCGCAAATGAAATACGGAATAAAGCGTTTATGTTTGTCAGTTAGATAATGTGACATGGCATTCATTTGCTGTAGGTGATAGATAGATGGAAAAGTAGCTGATTTTAGGAGCCGTATAAATATGCCGTGCATCCTCACCCACAAAGCTATTTCCCACAGACAACAGGGTCACCATTGGGCCGCCAAATCACTGACAGTTTTCACCCAGAGGAGGAGGTCGGAGCTGCGACGTGTAATGGTGCCTGTAATGGTGCAAGTAAATGGTCCACTGTCTGACAGTAAAATACAGCTCTCATTTGGGTATATTGGCACCTAACAATGCTGGGCCCTGGTACCGCTGGGCCCTGGTACCGATGCACCTGCTACACTATTGATACCTATGCCCCAGGGTCAGAGAACTCAGTCAAGCTTCGAAGTCTGATCCGTGCTTGCCGACTCTTCACATAGTGAGGCTCATATTCACATATGTGTCATGCAACGCACCGCAGCATCCAAAGGGCCAGATGTACGACCAGGGCATATAGCGACCCCATTAGAAATGGCTGACACTCCCAGGTATGGTGGCCTGCTGGGCTCAGAAGACCTCCATGTCTGGGACTGCTTTTCAAAAAAGCAGGCTTTTTAAAGAAAATTCATCCCGTTTTCCTTAAAGGAAAACTAGATGCATTTAAAAAAAAAACTGAAACGTTTTCATCTAATTTTTAAAGGGCAGGTAGTAGTCCCTGGGACCACTTCCTGCCCCTAAAAAATATTTTCACCTGCATTTGAAAAGGGTAAGGGGTGCCCTGGGGACCCCTTCCCATTTGCAAGTGCTTAACCACCCTCTTGAAGAGGGCGGTAAATTGAGAGTGTTTTGCGACTGCAATTAAGGTTGCAAAACATTCTTACATAGGGTAGCGAGTCGCAATTAGGAAGGAACGCCCTTGGAACGCCCCATCAAAATTGAGAGTCGCAAATCCTATGTAGCGAGTCGTAAATAAATTGCGACTCGCTAAATAGGGTTTGTACATGGCCCTAGTATTTTTTGAATGCGCAAACGGGTCGCTAGCCCGTTTGCGCATTCAAAAATTGGTCGTACATCTGGCCCAAAGAGGTTGTGGTGCGTTGCGTCAAAGGGAGAGAGCAGGAGAGCATCATATTCACAGGTATATGACACTCAACTCCCCTCTCCTTGGCGCCAGCAATGATTTGTGTTTCCCTGTGCCCTATGCCAGGCACACAACTTAGCGCTAGAGTGCTAGAGTGCTTGCCTGAGTCTACCATTGGTTTAGTTTCTTTCATGTATCTTTTTTTAATGGATTTTGGTTTCATTTAAACTCACAGCACGTTTCAATTGACTTCACCAGCATTGTTCTTGAAGCGTTTCTGAACGATTAGCCAATCTGCACAAAATTTGGGGCTGCTCTTCGAAAATCACATTGAGCAGTTGTATCGCCGGTCATCAGAAATTGGACATTACATCATAGCAGACGTAGATTACACTTCCGTCTACACTTGTTTGCATATGCTCCGTCTCTTTCATTTCGCATTTTCGTTTTATATTTAATTGTGCACATGGCACTGGTTAACATGGGGCATGTTTTCTTGCATAGAGTAATGGTGATCCCTATCTATGTTTTGTTATTTCTCTTACTTTTTTGTGTTCAGCTAACTACGAATGTAATTGTTCGCAGCCTGTGCTAGTGGCTCTGTTTCACATCATTTTGATGCACTGTATAATACTTTTTGTTATGTATGGTTATGGACACAAGATTACTTTTGGTTACTGATAGGTTTCTTTGTACATTGTAGTTTTCCCTGCGGAAGGGCGTTCTGTCCGAAATGCATTGGATACATAATTGTTGAAAACTAAATCCTAACATGCTGTGGAACAAAGCCTGGACGGGCATTTTATTTGCATTTGAACACTGGAATCATGTTGCCTGTGTATGCATTTTAAAAATGTTGAAGAATGTGGATTCAATATTGATTACATTGGATTACTTGGATGAAATTGGAGTCCTATTTTGTGTGGTGTGCATCCTGTGTAGTGCACAAAAATGCACCTGTTAGTTTTGGAGTTTTTCACATACTATGGGGCAGAGCATGAGCAGATGTTGCACACCAAAAGCTGCCATTGAGCATTTAGAAAAATATGGTTAAAATATGGTGCACATTCTACCATTTTTTCGGACACAGGGACATGTACCATGTTGACTCTTCAATTTTCTCTGCACCAAGACATGCAGCCTGCACTGGCAGTGTGGATTATCTTGGTGAGGGGTCCCTAGGCTGGCACAATACATGCTGCAGCCCTTGTGGACCCTCTCCATTTCCAATGGCCATGGTACCAGGGGTACCTTTTACTAGAGACCTGTAAGGGGGCCGCAGTTGTGCCAATTGTGGAACAAAGGTACAGTTTAGGGAAAAACATCTGGCACTGGAAAACTGGTTAGCAGGGACTCAGTACACTTTAAGTCGAAATCACATCATGTGCCAGGCAAAAGGTGGGGGCTAACCATGTCAAAAGAGGCACTTTCCTACAAATATGCCCAGGCTGTGGTTATCGAGAGGCTTCTCGTCACACCAAAACACCATCCTGCCCCCTGGAGGAGACTAAACACTTTCTCCCACATGTGCAGCAAAGATCGTGCATGAACACTGAACATGGAGGCCGAGCTTCCATGCTAAACTTTGCTGAACAAAGGATCTTTAGGCGTCTGAACTTTAATATGCACCAAAGACTAACTCTGCTCATTTTGGGATTGCCCACATCACATGATATAGGAGGTAAGACACAGGGTTGGATTGGGATAAAAAATCGGCCCAGCCACGGAAAAAAAAAATGGCCAACATTTGCATTATGCCTTTCCTCAAATCACTGCTACAGCGTAATTCTATGAAATAAAAAAATGCATGCATTAGTTTACAATGGTGAAACACACCTGAAAACAAGTGAGGCCACTTCTGCTCAGGCCCCTTGCCCCGCTCAGTATGCATACATTAATGGGCCGGCCCAGAGAGAGAAAGGGAGTGACACCTCTGCCTGTTGCTAAACGGGAGGTAAAGAGCGCCCATCTGCCTCCAGAAAGGCCACTAAGATACCCACTGAGCCGCTGGCTATATTCGAACAATGGAGACACCAAATCGGCCCCCCAGACTGCTCAAAAAAGCAACCCACAGCTGGAACTCGGACACCGGCCCCTCGGGCATTGCCCGAGTGCCCACGTTACCAATCCAACGCTGGTAAGACAGCAACGTGGAGATGGGTCCACACAATTGCCTGTTATGGTTTTGTAATGCACTCAAACAGCATCAGGTTAGGCGGATGTATGACGTAACAATGAGTG